>NC_138882.1:113159547-113788464 GCF_965194825.1 Balaenoptera physalus | reverse complement strand
TGGAGCACATTCATGTATTCACGGAGAACTCAGTGCAGTGTCTGGCACTATGCGTTATTACTTCGTGATTACTCTCAACTGCTAAAGACTTAAGATTAGTTAAGTTTTAACAGATGGTTATCCATTGTGGGCCAGGAGTGGGGAAATGCCTTTGTTTGGCGAGAACTTGGAAGGAAGAGAAGTGGGTCTGAGTGGATGGAATTCAAGACCTACTCCCACAAACTGGGTAACTGAAAGCAGAATTAGGACACTGAAGATCAACTTCTACTCCCACAAGATCATTCAGGCAACATTTCTGGACTGCCCACTCTGTACAGGACATGGTGCTAAGCCTTGGGGAGAATTGCCTAAATTAGAAAGCAAGGATATTTAGCTTTCTAGAACTTCTGGTTAAAAACGACAAGCTAGGGAATTCCCTGGTGGTCCAGTGGTTAGGACTCCACGCTTTCACTGCTGTGGGCCTGGGTTTGATCCCCAGTTGGGGAACTAAGGTCCCATAAGTCGCGTGGCACAGCCAAAAAAAAAAAAAAGACAAGCTAGGCACGTGGTCTAGTAGCTTCCTGACTGCCTACAGGACTCACCCATTTACTCAACCAATATTTAAAGGCGCTTGCTGTGATCTATCCACAAGAAGGCATGTTCCTTCCCCCAAGATGCTTATAGTCTCGGAGAGGATACAGAAACCAGATAGAAAATTATACGACTCCCAGGGTGCTTTGGGAACCCAGAAGAGGAGCCCCTCCCCACCAGCAGACCAGGCTGAAGAAGAAGGTCTGGGAAAGCACGTGGAGGAGGTGACATGGGCTGATCAATTTCAGGTCCCCATAGCCTTGCATCCAAAGTCCTTCGGGATCTTTTTCCCACTGACTCTCTCAGCTGTTATCTCCTGGCAAGTCAAGCTCACTTCCACGTACCTATCCACGCTCTCCTGTCTGACTTTGCTCAAGATTGCAGGGTACATGGGAGCAAGGAACGCATTTGTCTTCCTCACCACAGTGTCCCCAGAGACCAGCAGAGACCCTGGCATTTAACTGTGCTCAGTGCTTAAATGCATAAATGTGCTTTCTGCCGGCTCAGAGCCTGTGCATCTTTGAAGATCCAGGTCAGGCCAGTCTTGGCCTTTGTCTAGCCGTCTCGACAGCAGGTAGTGACTGCCACCTACAGGATAGTCCTATATCCTACCTGAGCTCTTCCAGGCTTGGAAGCCCGGTCAGCAGCCCTAGTCAACCAGCCACGAGGTCTGGAATCATTGGTGCTGCCTGCCTCAGACACGGTATACCTGCTTCTGCCTTAGTTTCCCTTTGTGACTAGACCCTCTTCTCTGAATACCAGCCTACTGGTCCGAGACTTTCAACCAGCTCTTCTCAAACCCTTCCCTTTGGGGACTGGATCACGTTCCTTTTATCCTCAGCTGTGATTCTTGCCCTCTTGTGAATGGGCTAATGGCACAGAACCGGAACTGATACAAGCCTGACTTTGTGACCAGTGCCCTGAACCCCAGTGACCTTCTCCACCAGTGCCTGCTGCAACCAAGGCCAAGTTAGCTGGAGCCTTTTAGACACGGTGCACCGGACTGCTCAGCTGCTACCATTTCCCCAGCCCTGTCCTATCTTCTTCCTCCATCCCTCCAGTCTGTTTGCTAACCCTTACCTGGAATTCCTTGCATGCAAGTTGGCCCTAGGTTAGGTAGCTTTTTCCAAACGCAGTCTTCCTCCCTGCTTCGCCCTCTCAGGATGTAATCTCAGTCTCTCTCGCTGAAGTCCCAAACCACTGTGCCTGTCTCACTTGGACACCTTTTTACCTTGCACCACAGTTGTTTGTGTACCTATGTCATCATTTCTACTAGGCAGTAAGCCAGGCACATGTCTTTTTCTTTTGTATGGATATGTCAACTAGACCCTCAATCACTGCTTGCTGAAGAGATGAAGTCATAAGACAACATCAAGCACAAATCAAATGAGATATAATAGTCTCCCCGACCCTTGGGCCTCATTCCATTCAGCCTGTATATCACCCCCCTACATGAACCATTATAAAACACAGCCATTCTCATGCCAAAAGAAACTGTAGCTCCCCATTGGCTATTGCATGAAATCCACATGCCTCATCCTGAATCAAGCTTGCCCCAGCCCCTTTGCTACATGTGGCCTCAATCCGACTTGCCCAACCTCCTGACACTTCAACCCCTCACCCCAGCTATACTTTCTTCAGGACCCATTTGTCCCTCTTTTCTGTGTTAATATCGAAATTTCTTCATCCTGGCACTTTTTTTTTTTCCCTTCGCCTATTCCCATCTTGCCACCTAGTTTAGTTATTGGCCTGGCTGAAACTCAGCGCTAAGATTTTTAGGATGAAAAAAGCCATCATTCAAGTGTTGTGAGCAGATTTTGTCTGGCAAGAGAAGAGTCTTCACAAGTCCTTCAGGGAAAGATTCTTTTCTCCTTGTTTTGGGAAACCACGCAGTTGGACACATGAAAATAAGAATCCACCCAAGGTTCTTGGGGGAGAACCGTGAGGGAACCATGAAGCTGAAGGTAGATGTTTTCAGTCTGAGAAGCCGAGCGGTCTGTTTGGTACACCACGTAGATGTGATGTCTATAGCTGAGTAGGAGTTGGGTAAGGAGGTGGAGAATGTTTCTTGGGTTGCAACAAATTTAACTGATGCTATATCTGAACTTTGGTTTGTTCCTGCAGGATGTGAGATTTCTTTATTGAGAGCTGCTTGCTAATAATAACAACAAACAGTTGCTACACACTTACCATGTGCCAGAACAGAGAGAAACCCTTGCAAGGATTAACTCCTATCATAACAACTTTAGGATTTTTCAGATGAGGAAAAGAAGGCTCAGAAAAGTTAAAGATCATGCCTTACAATTAGAGGCAGAACCAAGATGTCAACACCAGGAGTCTGACTCCACAGCCTATGCTCCTAACCTCTACTCTCAAGAGTCTCTGATTTTTAAAAATCTCATTCTTTAGCAGCCGCATAGCACACAGGGAGATCAGGTCGGTGCTTTGTGTCCACCTAGAGGGGTGGGATAGGGAGGGTGGGAGGGAGACGCAAGAGGGAAGGGATATGGGGATATATGTATACGTATAGCTGATTCACTTTGTTGTACAGCAGAAACTAACACAACATTGTAAAGCAATTATACTCCAATAAAGATGTTAAAAAAAAATCTCATCCTTTAAAAATTTCTTTTTAAAAAGATAATTAGTATAGTATTTAGTATATGTTTATTACTTGGAAATGCAAACTCAAAAACGTTTTACTGGTAGGGATACCCAATCACATTTTGCCACTTTTTCATATGTCATCTTGCATTATTTTGCTTATTGTTTCATATTCACAGGTATTTCTTCCAAGGAATCTGAAGTATCCTTGAAGGTAGGGATTGTGTCTTAAACTTCCACTTTATCTCCCACAGTAGGCCCAAATGTATCCTCCCTAAATACGCATTGAATTGAATTAAACTGGTACTCCAGCGACCTTCTCCCTCTGGAGCAAAGCAAAGCAAGTAAAAATATTGTAGAAATATATAGAAATAAAAAATATATAGAAATACAGTAGATTTCTAGAGCTTCTGGGGAAGGCTGAAGCTGCTTCCAAGCTCTGCAAATAGAACACAGGAACTTAAAAATAATCCTTCTGTACAAACATGAAAAATGTTACTGCAGACTCCCAGAGGTGTATAATGGATCTGAACTTTAAAACAGCAAGATGAAGTAGCGCTTAATTTAGGGAACTCAAGTTGCAAACTGCAGCGATCAGCCCACTCACAGGTGATTATAGTCCATGCTTTGGTTCCCTCTGTCGGTAGAAAGGAAGAGGTTTTGTTTTTGTTTTTTTTTCCTGCAGGAATTCTTGGTTCAGGTTGTGTGATGGCTGCTGTTCATGGCATGCACTGCCTGAGAAAATTCAGCTCTTAGATTTAGGAAACGGGAAGAGAAAACCTACTGGATCTTTCTCCTTAGATGGAAACTAAATACACATTTTTATCCCTTTTACATACTACCACTGCTGCCTCTAAAGCCAGACTCGTTACAAACCACTTATTAATTGTCAGAGAACACACACAGCGTTTGTTCTGCCATGGTTTTCCCAGGCTTCTAATTGTAAGGTGTAAAAAGTACACCTTGATTGCTCACAGAGTTGGCCACACAAGCCTGGTTTTCCCACACTGTCTGCTAACCCCATATCTTGGTAATGTTTTCCATGACATAGACAAGGCGTTTTGATCTCAACTAGTGAAAGGAATCAAATATCTAAAAATTCTTTGTTTGATTTATTAAGTGGAATTAAGGACACACGCATCTTTCCTTAGCATGTGATTTCTTTCTCAATTCCCCCTTCCCAGAACTTTTATATATGAGTCTGAATTGTTACTTAATCATATCAATGACTCATCATTTGAGATTTGGCTCCAATGCCCTCAGGAGAATTCCTTTGTATGGTATTCCAAAGAAGCATTAAGCATCACTCGTCCTCTGTTCAGCCATGTGCAATTCCAAGGACCAGTGAAGACTCTGAGATGCCACTAGTGCCTGGCACATTTCAGAGTTCAAAAAAGATTTGTTTAAACAAATACAATTTGAAGTCATTTTCTATTTTAAGGGTTAATTTTGTATATGTCAGAATTCCTCCTTCCTGCATGTGAGGATATTTGTTCTATTTCATTAATCTTAAAGGGGGCATAACAATGTTTTACATAAAATGCTTACTGTCTAGGAACTTTATGTATTATGGTAGAATGAAAGAGACATGCCTGGCATCAATCAGGGCTCTGCCACTAACTGTTTGGAGAGGCAACGAACGTGGGCCCTTAGCATCCTTGCACATTCTTGCTGAGTGTGCTAAGAATGTAAGATCCTGCTCATTTGGGCCATTCTTCAGGGTTGTGTTTGCAGCGAGCAACCTTGAGGGATGAGGGAATGTCCCTCTGTGGGACAAAGAGCAGGCTTGCTTACTGCTTGCTATAAACTGGTAGGTCCCCCAACCTCAGCATTCCTCTTCTATAATGCCACCCATTTTGTGTGCAAGCATCCATCTGGGCCCACCTGCTTCGTTCCTGTGAGAACTGGGGTTCAGAGAACCGACACGATCATGTTGACACTCTGGCTAATGCTTTTGCTGTGATAGTCTTTCATCTCTGACCCAGGAGTCTTGTGTGTTCTGTCAACATCCATGAAACTGTGACGAGCTGACACGTTAGCCTGCAAGTAGGGTAAAATAGCAGATTCCTCAAAGTTCTTGACACACACCAGGGAGGTGTCCCTACACAAGTTATTCAACCTCTTTTAGCTGCAGTTTCCCTTCCTTATAAAGAGGACGATAGTATCTGGCTCATAGCATTGTTGTGGGGTGAAGTTAAATAAGAATGTACAGATCCCGACTCCACTAGACCCTTCCTGGGAGCTCCCTTCCCTCTTTAGAACACGGACAGAGACTGCTTTGCTTTGATGCCTGATGTAGCTGGGCAGCGTGGAATGGAGTAGACCACAGGGCACAGCAGCAGCTCCGCAATTTCTACGTAGGCGGGGCTCAGAAAACCGCAAGCCGATTGGAGCGGGGACCAACGGTTTTGTATGCAGAGGCGTTTGCAAGGCAGCCACGCGATTTTTACTTAGATCGTCTCTTTCAAGTGGCTTCGGGGTCTTACTGATGCGAATTACAGGGGCACTGAAAAATCCCCCCTCAGACTGACACTCTGATTCGTGGCGACCGCGCCCTTTCGAGCAGCGGGGAGCGCGTCGGGACTCCGGCTGCGCCGCCTCCTTCGGCTGCCGGCTGCCTCCGGAAAACCACGCGGCCACGCTCGGGCGCGCGCCCCTCGACCGCACGCGCCCGCTCACGCATGCTCCCGGCGCTCCCACGCGCGCAGGCCCCCCACCGGCACCGCCCACGCAGCCTCGTGCTCCCGGCGCACGGGCTCCGGTGCTGCGCGGCGCCCGCGGAGGCAGTTGCCGGCGCTGGGATGAGCTCTCGGAGGATGCCGCAGCGCGGGGCGCGTCGCCCCCCTCAGTCCACCAGAGCCCGGATACCTCAGAAATTCGGCTCTGGGTCTGTGGGGAGCGAAATGCAACCCAAACACCGTTTTACCGAACCCCGCGCAAATAAACACGCACAAGCACTCACACAGACGTCGCCGCGACCCGCGCTTGCCGCGGCGGATCCCGGCCGCGGGCGGCCAGGAAAAAGCCCGGGACCCGGGAGGGGCCGCTGCCCACGCCTCAAAGTCCGAGGGGTCGCTGCTCGGGATCAGCCGCTAAAAGGTGCGACGTAAGTGCCCGGCGTTACCGGCCCGGCTTAACGGCGCAACGGCGAGCCTGGGGCCTCCATCGCCGGGGCGGGGCCAGGCCGGGCGGAACCGGCCGCGGGAGAGCGGGTAGGCGGGGGCGATCGGGCAGGAAGGGAGCTGGGGAGGAAGAGTGCGGGCGTGATTTGTTCTGCGCGGCCAGGTACGGCGGTGCCCAGGGCGGGCCGGAGACCGGGCTGCGGCTGTCCTCAGACGCACCAGCCGGCACCCGGCGGACTCGCGCCCGCCCTTCGCTTGCAAGACTCGCCGGTTTCGTTAAGAGGCGGTCTCCGGGTGAGGACGAGCTCTTGCGGCCGGTGTCTGTCAGTGCCCTGGCCTCTGCGATACAGACCGAAAGCTAAGGGGGTGGTGGGAAGGGCGCGGGGCCGTCGCCTCTGGCTTAACAGAGCAGATGCGCAAAGAGTCCAACAGGTGGCTCCGTGGCGCAATGGATAGCGCATTGGACTTCTAGAGGTTGAAGGCATTCAAAGGTTCCGGGTTCGAGTCCCGGCGGAGTCGCAGTTTTTCCCCCCAGTACATAATTTATTTTCTACACCTGTCATTTCTCTCATTTTCCTAAAGGGTTGAACTGGCCTCGCATCCTCTGCCCACTGCCTTCGGCTTCTGCAGCTCTTTCACCTCTAGCCGCTCGCACCTCCAGTCTCTCCTTCCCGCTGCTTCCCTGGCTCAGTGGCTCTGGGCCTGGGCCCTGCCGACTCCGGAGCCGGATCCGGGAACTGGGAAGAGCGGCCTGGGCGGCGGCGAAGTGAAGCCTCGCGGTTTCGGCCTGAGCAGAGTGCGGGGGAGGCCCGGGTCTAGGGTGTTCCGGGAGACCTGCCCCCAGGCCCCGGGGGTACGCCCCCTCGCCAGGAGCGCGAGCTTGGGTGCCAGGGAGGGGTGAGCAAAGGACGAGGAAACGCGCCCACACAGTGAGCTGCCCCTCCAGCCCACAAGGCTTCCGAATTGTCGTGTACTTGAATCCCCAGTGGGATCCTGTCAGAAATGCAGATTTCTGGGCGTCACTCTCATTCAGTCGATCAAGGTGGGGCCCAGGAATCTGACCTTCGAATAAGAACGCCCTCTCCCCTCCTCCACGATTCCGGTGCAAAGAGACCCGAGGTCCACTCTGCTTGTCAGCTGCTCTAGGCAGGGATGACTATCTTGTACTACTTCTCCTGACAGTTCATAGCTTTACACGAGATTAGGGTTCCACCTCGCTAAAGGCGAATGAATGAATGAAATTTTAAAAACTCATTGTAACAAACAATTCATGCAAAAAATACAAAATCCAAAATTGTCAAAAAAGGTACAGGGAAAAGTAAACATCCTTGTTCTTCCTATATCCCAGCCTTTCAATTCTCTCTATAAGCCATCAGTGAAAATGGTTTCTTGGAAGTATTTTCAGATTTATTTTATGCACATGTCAGCATTTCTATATCTATTCTCTTTCTTTATGTTTGTTGATGTTACTGATATAGGTGATATAGCATTACGATTGGTAGTATATTATGCTTGGTAGTTCACTTATTAATACAATAGAGCTGCCTTGTTCCATTGCACATAAGTATCATAATGATTTAATAGTCCCCAATAGTTGGTCATTTAAGTGCCCAGTATTTTCCTGTTACAAACAATGTTTCAGTGAACATCCTTATTCTTACATTACTGTACACAAGTGCAAAGGTATCTGTAGGATAGATTCCCAGGAAGTTGAATTGCTGTGTCAAAGGTTTATTTGTGCATTCTTTGATAGATACTGCCAAATTGCTCTCATAGAGATTGTATCCATTTTACTCTCACTAACTGATAAAAGTGGCATTTCAAATTAATGTAGAAGAGGAAGAATGTTCATTATCAGTGGTTCTGGGACAAAATTCCCACTTCACTCCTTTTACAAAAGTATATTCCGGATGAAGAAAATACAGGTATAAAAATAAAACCAGGAAAAGCACTAAAATAAAACATGATGAAGTTATTTAATAATCTGAGTGCAATATAACCCCAAACCTAGAAGAATTTTAAAAATTGATAAATACAAATATATGAATTTCTCTAAGACAAAAAATAAGATACCATAAACAAAATCAAAAGACAAACTGGGAAAGAATAATTACAATACATATCACAAAAAAAGGGCTGGTTTCCTTAAAATGTAAAGAACTCCTACAAACCAATAAGAAAACGACCAACGATGCAATAGAAAAATGACCAAACTCAAGAACAGATAAATTACAAAAAAGAAATACAAATTATTCTATGTATTAAAAGATGCTCACCTTCACTCATAACAAGACATGGATTGAAACTACAACTAGAAACCATCTTTCAGCTGTTTCATAATATGTAGGGTATGTTGTTGGTAAGACTGACATTTAATTTTCTGCTGTAAATGCAGCATTGTTTAAAATGGCCTCCGGAATTCCCTGGCAATCCAGTGGTTGGGACTCCATGCCTAGGGCCTGGATTTGATCCCTGGTCAGGGAACTAAGATCCCACAAGATCCCTGCACGGTGGGGCAAAAAAAAAAAATTTATTTAATAGAATGGCCTCAAGCTGGAAATAACCTACATGTCCATCAATAATGAACTGTTTGAAGAAAGTATGGTAGAACCTTGTAATTGAATTGAATACAATGCAGACCTTTAAAAAATGAGGAAGATCCATATATACTGCTATGGAAAAATAACCAAGATTGTATGAAAAAAATTGATGCGTAAATGAGTATACTTAATATTATTCTTTTTGTGTTAAGTAATGCTAATAATAATAGTAGTAATAATGTATATTAGCATGACTGTATGTGCAGAGAAAATTTCTGGAAGGATATATGAACGGTTAACAGTGCTGGGGCAGGAGGGACAGTGGTATGAAGGGTGGGGATCTTTTTACTGATTGCCTGTTTGTAATGTTTGAGTCTTTTTTATAATAAGCCTATCTTATCCTTGTAATAAGTTAATTTTAAAAAGATAGAGCAAAAATAATTCCTAAGCTAATGAGGAAGGAACAAAAAGCATTTGGTGCCTGTTCTTAAGTTCACTTTCCAGTAGTCAGCCCTGATACTGCTTATCCATTAAAGATTTTCTGAATTTGATTTAACAAACATTTATTATCTCCTTATGTTCTGCTCCATGCTGGATCTCGGCCATAAATACACCCTTTAGGAGCTCCTCCTACTAAGCATAGAGAAATATGTAAACAAGATATCTCTTTACAAGGCGATTCCAGCAGGGACCATGTCCTGAAGGTCTTGTACACCATGTTAAGGAGTGTGGACTTTGCCCTAAAGGCAATAGGAAACCATAGCCTAGCTTTTTTCTTTTTAATTTTTAATTTTTCTTATTGAAGTATAGTTGAGTTACCATGTTTCAGGTGTCCGCCAAAGTGATTCAGTTATACATATACGTATACATGTACATTCTTTTTCAGATTCTTTTCCAATATAGGTTATTACAAGATACTGAGTATAGTTCCCTGTGCTATACAACAGGTCCTTGTTGTTTATCTATTTCATATGTAGTAATCTCTGTCGATTAATCCCAAATTTCCCTCCCCCCCTTCCCCCTTTGGTAACCATAAGTTTGTTTTCTTTAGTTGTGAGTCTATTTCTGTTTTGTAAATAAGTTCATTTGTATCATTTTTTAAGATTCCACATATAAGTGATATCATATGATATTTGTCTTTCTCTGACTTACTTCACTTAGTATGATAATCTCTAGGTCCATCCATATTGCTGCAAATGGCATTTTTTTATGGCTGAGTAATATTCCATTATATATATATGGAATATATAATATTAATATAATATGTAATATTCCCTGGTGGTCCACTGGATAAGGCTCCACGCTCCCAATGCAGGGGGCTTGGGTTCAATCCCTGGTCAGGGAACTAGATCCTGCATGCATGCTGCAACTAAGAAGTCCACATGCCACAACTAAAAGATCCCTCATGCCGCAATGAAGATCCCGCGTGCCACAGCTAAGACCTGGCACAGCCAAAATAAATTAAAAAATAAATATTTTTTAAAAATTCTATACACACACACACACACACACACCCCCCACATCTTCTTTACCCATTCTTCTGTTGGTGGACATTTAGATTGTGTCCATGTCTTGGCTATTGTAAATAATGCTGCTATGAACATTGGGGTGCATGTATCTTTTTGAGTTAGAGTTTTCTCCAAATATATGCACAGGAATGGGATTGCTGGATCATATGGTAACTCTATTTTTAGTTTTTTAAAGAACCTCCATACTGTTCTCCATGGTGGCTGCACCAATTTACATTCCCGCTAACAGTGTAGGAGGGTTCCTTTTTCTCCACACCCTCTCCAGCATTTATTACTTGTAGACTTTTTAATGATGGCCATAATGACTGGTGTGAAGTGATATCTCATTGTAGTTTTGATATGCATTTCACTAATAATTAGTGATGTTGAGCATCTTTTCATGTGACTGTTGGCCCTCTGTGTGTCCTCTTCGGAGAAATGTCTGTTTAGGTCTTCTGCCCATTTTTTGATTGGTTGTTTTTTAGATATTAAGCTGTAGGAGCTATTTGTATATTCTGGAAATTAATCCCTTGTTGGTAGCATCGTTTGCAAATATTTTCTCCCAGTCCATAAGTTGTCTTTTTGTTGTATGGTTTCCTTTGCTGTGAAAAAGTTTTTAAGTTTAATTTTGCCTCATTTGTTTATTTTTGTTTTTATTTCCATTACTCTAGGAAACAGGTCCAAAAAAATATTGGTGCGATTTATGTCAAAGAGTGTCCTGCCTATGTTTTCCTCTAGGAGTTTTATAGTATCCAGTCTTACATTTAGGTCTTTAATCCATTTTGAGTTTATTTTTTATATGGTGTTAAAGAATGCTCTAATTTCATTCTTATACATGTAGCTGTCCCCTTTTCCCAGCACCATTTATTGAAGAGACTGTCTTTTCCTCATTGATTATTCTTGACTGCTTTGTCATAGATTAACTTTGACCATAAGTGTGTGGGTTTATTTCTGGGCTTTCTATCCTGTTCTGTTGATCTAGGTGTCTGTTTCTGTGCCAGTATCATACTGTTTTGATGACTGTACCTTTGTAGTATAGTCTGAAGTCAGGGAGCATGATTCCTCCAGCTCTGTTCTTTCTCGGGATTATTTTGGCTATTATTATTTTCAGGGTCTTTTGTGTTTCCTACAAATTAAAAAATTTTGTGTTCCAGATCTGTGAAAAATACCATTGGTAGTTTGGGATTGTGTTGAGTCTGTAGATTGCCTTGGGTAGTATGGTCATTTTAACAGTACTGATTCTTCCAATCCAAGAACATGGTATATCTTTCCAGCTGTTTGTGTGGTCTTCAATTTCTTTCATCAGTGTCTTATAGTTTTCGGAGTGCAGGTCTTTTGACTCCTTAGATAGGTTTATTCCTAGGTATCTTATTCTTTTTTTTTTTTTGGATCTTTGTCGAGGCATGCGGGATCTTTTGTTGCAGCATGCGGGCTCTTCGTTGCAGTGCGTGGACTTCTCTCTAGTTGTGGTGTGCGGGTTTTCTCTTCTCTAGTTGTGGCACGTGGGCTCCAGAGTGCATGGGCTCTGTAGTTTGTGGTACACGGGCTCTCTGGTTGAGGCACACGAGCTCAGTAGTTGTGGCACATGGGCATAGTTGCCCCACAGCATGTGGGATCTTAGTTCCCCGACCACGGATTGAACCCGCATCCCCTGCATTGGAAGGCAGATTCTTTACCACTGGACCACCAGGGAAGTCCCTCTTATTCTTTTTGATGTGATGGTAAATGGGATTGTTTCCTTAATTTCTCATTCTGATACTTCATTGTTAGTGTATAGAAATGCAGCCGGTTTCTGTATATTAATTGTGTATCCTGCAACTTTACTGAATTCATTGATGAGCTCTAGTCATTTTCTGGTGGCACCTTTAGGATTTTCTATGTATAGTATCGTGTCTGCAAACAGTGACAATTTTACTTCTTCCTTTCCAATTTGGATTCCTTTTATTTCCTTTTTTTCTCTGATTGCTTGTCTAGGACTTCCAAAACTATGTTGAATAAAAGTGGCGAGAGTGGGCATCCTTGTCTTGTTACTGATCTTAGAGGGAATGCTTTCAGCTTTTTATCATTGAGTATGATGTTAGCTGTGGGTTTGGATGTGTGTTCTGTATCAGCCCTCTGTCCACATTGTGGATTCGAGGCTGGAATAGCACAAGACGGGAAGCTCTACAACCAGTTCAGGGCAGTTAAGGTCATCTAGGTAAGAAAATTATGAGGGCTGGAACTAGGGAGGTGGTTGGGGAGTGGGATAAGTATACACATTGGAGAGAGATTAAAGGAGGCCAAATTGATGGGACTTGATGAATTAAGGGATATATAGAGGAGAGAAAGGGAACAGTCAGAAAAGACTCCCATTTCTAATTAGGGCAGATGAGTGGATGCTGAAACAGTCACAAAGGAGACAGAAGGAGAGAGAAGTGGGTTTGGGGGAAAACTAAGTTCATATTTCTATGTGTTGAGCCTGAGGTCTCTGTGGAACATCCTGGAGAAGATGTACAGTTGGAGGTTGATATTCAATGTCGAGGACATGGCAAGCTCTCAATAAATATTTATTGAATGAAAGAACTAAAGGAAAGTAAGTATGTAGGGAGAGAGGGAAGGAAAAGAAGAGAAGGTCTGCAGCTGAGGAGACTGATCTAGGCTTGAGATTTAAAATTTATTCACCTACAGATGGCACTGAAAGCTCTGGACACAGGTGAGATCATGCAAGGAGAGTATAGATCGAGTAAGGAGAGATGAAGGTTGAAGACAGAAACCCAGAACACAGACAGTTGAAGGATAGGCAAAGAATGAGTTCTTCAAAGAGAACAAAAAGGGTAGCCAGAGAGGTAGGAAGAAAACCAGGAGAAGAAAGCATTATCTCCAAGAACTGATGGAGCAAGTTTCCTCTTGAGGAGAACGGAGTCAAGAGGAAAAGGAAGACATCTCACATTTTTCTAAACACCTGCTTTATGCCAGCAACTTTATTTAACCCTTGCCATTTAATTATCTCTCCAATCCTAAGAAGTATGAATTATCCCTATTTTATGGATGAGAAAGTTAGAGTGCGAAGATGTTATGGGGGTAAGGTGAAAGGATTAGCCTCGGCATGATGGAAAAGTGCCTGCTCTTCTGAGGCAAGTAGGAAGAGGGCAGAGGAAAAAGCATGAAGGTGGAGAAGGGAAAATCATAGGTGTTCATGTTTGAGGACCTATTTCCTTTGTGCCCTCTTTCACTGCTCTACCTCACACGCCCAGGATCCCAGGAAGGTAGTCACAAAGTGGGAGCTGCCCCAAAGGTGGAGACATTCCCATCTTGTGCCACCTGTACCCAGTACAGACTCTAAAGACTAGTGGCTAGGGGTGGTTTCATTCCAGCTTCCTCTTGGGCTTTGTACATCCATCAGCATTTTAAAAATATTTTACAACTTCATCCACCTTCTATTCTATTCTATATATATATACATTTTTTTTTTGAGTCCTGGCTTTGTGCAAGGAACCATATTGGAAAGAAATACAAAATTGAGTAAGAGTGCATTTTCTTACAGCGTTCATCCTAGTGAGGGACAGGGGGCCATGGATTGGTGATTCCATTAATTAGGGTTGGTTTTGCTACGAGTGACAGGAAACTCAAAATAACAGTGGATTTGGCAAGATAGAGGCTTCTTTTTTTTTTTTTTAATACATTTATTTATTTTCGGTTGCATTGGTTCTTTGTTGCTGTGTGCGGGCTTTCTCTAGTTGCAGCGAGCGGGGGCTACTCTTCGTTGCAGTGCGCGGGCTTCTCATTGCGGTGCCTTCTCATTACAGAGCACGGGCTCCAGGCGCACGGGCTTCAGTAGTTGTGGCACATGGGCTTAGTTGCTCTGCGGCATGTGGGATCTTCCTGGACCAGGGCTCGAATCCGTGTACCGTGCATTGGCAGGCGGATTCCTAACCACTGCGCCACCAGGGAAGTCCAAGATAGAGGTTTCTTTCTCATGTGAAAGTCCAGGGAATGGCAGCTGCTTGATCATGAGACCCAGGCTCCTTATTCTTCCATCTTCAAAATGCAGGTTCCACCTCATGGTCCAAGATGATTGCTCCTGCCCCTGCCATCAGGTCAGCATACTAGTTAGTGGGGAGAAGATAAAGGGACAGAGCCCCATTCCAAGCTCATCCTTCTTTGAAGGACACCTCCCAGAAGTTGCACATACCACATTCACTCACATCCCATGGAAAGGTGGGAATCTTAGCTTTTTTTTTTTTTCCCCAAGGTGGACACAGTCCCAGCTAAAAACCATGTGTTCTGTAACTGTAAAAGAAAGGGGGAAAAATCCAGCAGTTTCTGCTGTTGATGCTGAAATAGGTATGCAGATAGCTATAGTGCAAGGCTAAAATGAAAGTGTGACAGAGTTATACGTACTAGCTCTGTGACATGAGGCAGGTTACTTAACCTTTCTGTGCCTCGGTTTCTTCATTCATAAAATGATGAGGTTAATGGTAGTACCTACCTCCTAGGTTTACCTGAAGGTTACCTAAATTGTTACATATGTATATAATATGTTTCATATGTACATACATATATAATGGTTACATAAAGTAAGTTGTATTTGTAAGTCCTTAGAACAGTGCCTGGCACTTAAGTAAGTGCTATATAGTGTTTATTAAAAACAAAGTAAAAATAAGCACAAATGGAAATTTCAAGAATGTACATATCGGTGGGGAAAAATCTGAAAAAAATATTTTATGAGGAAATGTAGAGTGTCAGCTCAGTGTTGCCTGGGATGGTCTCATTCCTTCCCTGGGCACTGCCAGCACCTGGCACATTGCCTTGCACAGAGTAGATGCTCAAACTACTGGCTTCAGAATGGGCTTGAAAGGTCAGTAGTATTTTGTTAGGTGAGTTGGAGGCAAGGAAAATATTTTAGGTGGTGTTACCCATATGAACAAAGATAAAAGGTGAGAAAACTCACTGTATCCAGCACAGTAGCTGGCATGCACAGCACTTGGTATATGTTGACTGACCACTCAATATCAACTAGTTTGGTTTGGCTGAAATTCATTTGTCGGGTCTAGGCAGAAAGACACATCACTTTAGAGAATTTAATATGGGGAATTGTCACACAGGTGATGAAAGTGTAGGCAACCCAGATATTGCAATAGTAGGAAACCTCTATCAATCACCCCTAGTGCCAGGGGGACAATGAGAGGAGATGGTGTTCCCAGAACCCAGAATCCTGGGGTATCCAATGGTGGGAGGTTGCCTGGTGGGAGGTGGGAAATGGCAGAGCTGCAACCCAACCCAAGGTAGAGAGGGAGAGAAATACCCTGACTTCTTGCTTCTCCTGCCCTTGTCTTAGGTCAGTGTCTCACTGCAAAGTCATTTGGCATCTGGGAAGTGTCATTTCCTGTAGTCCAGAGCAGAGCAGTGAGAGAAATAGGCAGATGACCAGCACAAATGACGTTTGGAGCATGAGCGGGGGAGTGATGAATATAAACCCCTGGTGGTGTCATTTTATAGTCTTGAATGTCAGATCTTGAATGTAGGGGTTTCCTCATGTTTTGTTAGGCAGAGGTAGGCCATAGAAAGTAAAAAAGCAGAAAGGCATCATTAAAACTGTTTTAGGAAGGCTTCCCCAATGGGGAAGATGGAGAACAGGGAATAGTAGCTTCCCTTTGAGTACCTGTCATGTGCCAGGCACGGTGCTAAGCACTTATTCATCTCAGAAAGATGATGTATCTGGTTCTGGATATGTTGAGTTTGAGATGACTTCACGATACATGGATGGGCGTATCACATATAACAGGAACTGTGCATCTGGAGCAGGGGTGTAGAAGTGTAAGGATGGAGACTTTGGAGTCTTCCGCGGAGAGGTGAGAGCAATGCAGAAGGAGAGGGAGGACAAGACATTCAAGTTAGACAGTATAGAGGAAGAAGGTAAGAGGGTAGGCATTACGGGGGACCAACGAGCAGTGGGCAGAGTAAGAAAACCAGTGAAGGGAAAAAGAATAGAGGGATAGGAGAAGCAGAAAGTTCATCTTCCCGCAGGAGCCAAGGGAAGCTGGAGCTTCAAGAAGGAAAGGTCAGGAGTGCAAATAACATTTCCTGGCCAGAAGAGATGAAGACAGAGGGAACAGCTAGCAGCTGGATGCATGGAGGATCGTTCCTCTAGACAGGTGAGGTCACAGAAGGAAAAGTGGGCGTTTCCTTGGCTGCGAGTGGCAGGTGAGAGTATCAGAAAAAGAAAAAAGAAAGAACAAGACTAGTGGCACATACAAAGAAATGTCTGACCAACAGATCCAGACTGATAAGGGAGGAAAATGTATCCTAATGGGGGTGGAGGATTGGGAGAATGAGAGGGGCTGAAATACTTGAGATCATGAGTTTACAGTCTTTGGAGGTGGGGCCCAGGCATCAGTACTTTTGGAGCCACCTCGAATAATTCCAAAGTGCATTCAAGGTTGGGTTATTGGGAACTGGAGGGAAGGCTAACAGAATAACAGATTGGGGTAGTCAGAACTCAGTATCTTGACCAGTTTCAAGTAAGTCCATGATGGTGACTGACTGAGGTGGAGTGGAATTGAGGGTAACTGGAATTGATGAGATTGAGCTCGAAGGAAATGCAGGCTCATCTTGATTCAAATGCCTTTGGCTAAATCAGGATAATGATTTTCACTAAAGGAAAAACCAAGAGTCAACCCTAAAGGACTACAGTCAGGTAAAACATGTGAAAAGCGTTTAAGTTGTGATTCATCCAGCAGTCACCAAAGCACAGGTAGAGGCACTGAGCCAGTTGTTTTGTATCTTTTCATCTCACTTTATTTGACATCCACTCCCCTCCTGGCAGGTGAGGGCAGCTGACAGTTGAAGGCGGGTAAAGTGGCAGATTTGTCTAGAAGGGCAGATGTTACAAATAAATCGGCCAAGGTTTTGATGAGCTTCACATTACAGAATTAAGCCATGACCTGTTATCATTGTCTCATAGCCAGCCATTTTGGTGTGTGTGTGCATACACATACATAAAAATGGGAAAAAATAGGTCTTCCTGTTAATACCAAGATATAGAAAAATTTTATTAACTACAATGTGTACCTTGTTTTTGTTCTCTTTAGTACACTACTCCTGTGAACTTACCTGGGTTATGGGGGTGGAGGAGTAGATGTAGGACGGACGGGCTGAACAAAACTTCACATAAATGTTTTTTCATATAGATGACTGCGTGCACATATTTCTTTCCTACCATTTAAAAAGGTTGAGGAACACCTCTCAAAGTCATTTATAGTATTCCTCACTGCATATGAGAGCTAAAACTCATATGGTATTTGGACTAAATCTAACCATAGTTTTCATATCCATATTTCATTTTTCTTCCCTTAATGAACAAAACCTCAGAACTTCAGTACATTGCATGGGGTTTGAGGTCAGGATTTTGGTGCCTGAAACCTACCAGTTCCTGCTTTGCAATTCTGCCAAGGAGGTTGTAACCATAAGGAAGATGAGCCAATGGAAAAGAAAGTATACCACTCATGTAATAGCTTTAGAGAAGCAACCCTGACTGCAGGGTTTCTCAGGTAAGCCGAGATTGAATGACGTGTTCCTATCATCCCCTACCATTCACAGAGAAAGCCTGGCTCAAGAAGGCCCCAAGTCTAATTTCCCACCTCGTTTGGAAGAGAGGATGAGAGGCCTGCCCCCTAATAGGGCAAAAGTGACTGACAGCAGATCGTTTCTGACCTGTTGTTAATACAGCAACTTTGTTCATTTGTAAAACTACAGCCCAGTGAGTATCCTGGGCTCACTTCAATCTGGTTAGCAACTCCTCTTCCCTCAGGAGGGGTGACTAGGAAGGAGGCAGGTGGGGAAGAGCAGGACTTCCTAAACACTATGCAGTGCCCAAGTGTGTGGGTCATGTTTTGGCTTTATAGCAATTTCTATGCTATACTACCATTAAACTGAAGATAAATTTCAATTGTCATTATGCTTTTAAAAGAAAATATTACAAGGTGTCAGGCATGTCAGGGAGTGTCTTAGGCCTTCCAGATCTGCTCAGCAGCCCGCTGAATACCACTGAGCGACCTCATTCAATACCATGTAGAGCAAAAATCACCTAGCCAAGCCCTGACTGAATCATGAGATACAATAAAACAGTGGTTGTTCTGAATCACTGAGTCTTGGGGCAATTCTATGCAGTGATAATTGGAATGAACATACATCATCCACCACCCATCACCTGAACCTAATATAGTTTTGCCTTTTTCACAGTTGGTGTTCAGTATTTATTCATAACCATTTCCCTTTCAGAACCTCCTCCACTGTTATCTAAATTCACATTTCATAGTTTGAGACATTCCAGTTCTTTGATAAAACACTAATCTGCTTAAGACATTTAATTGCAGGTCATGCTACTGACCCTGCTTCTGGAAAGCTATTAGAAATTGAAAGCATTCATTCCTCACTTAAGTTGTGTAACAATGAGACCTGAATTTTACATTCTAGTCAGATGCTTGGGGAGTTCGTAAATCATTTTGTTTCAATCCTAACTGATCGCTTTCAGTAAGATGTTGTAGTTATTCTGAACAGTAGTTGTCATTGCTTGAGGGATTGAACTGAATGAGCATTTGCACATATTCCAGAAGTGGTACTGAAATTTTTTTCATGTGATGTTTTCTTATAATTTGCTATTTCTAAGAGTGAAACCCCTTGAATTTATCCCAGTTGCTCAAAGTTTCATTAAATGTTTCTATACAGCCTTTCTTCCTTTTAAAACCCTGCCATTTATCCTCTGGACAGCCAAGCATGGCCTGTAGTCTGACATCCTTGTTATGAGACCCATGCGACATTTCTTCAGGTCTTAAAAATAGGTATAATGGTGTTTCTCTAAAGCAGCTGTTTTGTTTTTATATTACAGCAGAACACTGAACACAGAGCTGATTTTTGTGTTAGATGCCAGGAAGCTCAGAGCCTGCCTTCATCAACTGTTAGTTTTCTAACTTCTTCCATCTTCATTTTCCTTTCCCTAATTTCCTCACTTTAGAAAACAAATTTAAAAAACTAGCTTTGTAGCCTTTTTTTTTTTTTAATAAGCTGTGTTAAAAGCATTTCAGAAATCTTTCAAGACCTTAAGGTACTCTGAAGGCCCTCCTTTCATTAGCACACTTCATCAGCACTTTGTACGCTTTATAAATGCTTTTCAGTTGAGAAGTCAAGGTACTTCTGATAGTCATTAAGCCTTAAAATAGTTCCTGTAAGTGAACTGAGTTTAGTGACAGGAGCCAAAGTCACTAAAGCTTTTTCTCAACAGTTGCTTTGCTTAAAAAAAACAAGACAAATACATACATTATTCAAATAGATTTTTGTAGAAGGCTGGGAGCACTAAGAGATTTCCTTCTGACCTTTACTGAGTTATATTTTGATACTCAGTTTTGAAGATTTAAAATAAATTTGTGAAGATCACATTTGAGATGAAGCTACTATGCATCTTAGCAGTTTTAATTCCTTAAAGTAAATGTTAATAGAGATAACTTTAAATGATTTTTAGCTGAAGCATTTCAGTTTATTTCACTGAATAAGGTATTTTACATTTGTTGATAACTCTCTACTTTGTTCCAAGTTACTTAATGTGGCTTACAAAAATACATATAAGATTAAAAAAAGAATCAATGGAGACAAAAAAAGAGCATGTTAAAATGTAACTATAATACAGTTAACCCTTGAACAACACAGGTTTGAACTGGGCAGGTCCACTTATACACAGATTTTTTTCAATGAATCCATACTAAAGTACTGATACTACATGATCTGCAAGCAGTTGAACAGTTGGTTCTCAGATGCAGAACTGTGGATACAGAGGGCCTACTATTAAGGTTTCCGACTTTCAGCTGCATGGGGTTCAGCGCCCCTAACCCCCGTGTTGTTCGAGTCAACTGTACTCAAAACACATACTGTGAGCACCTCTAAGGTGGGTTAGTGAGAACTGAACTTGGCGCCTAGGTTCAGTTCTCTTTCCTCATCACTGCTTTCCAATCCAGAGAGCTCTAATGCTGCTCTGTGTGGGAAGGATTAGAGTTCTCCAATCTTGCTTTCCCTGTAAAATGCACTATAAGGTACCAAATACGTCATAACTGCAGTTTTGAAGTATCAAATAATTCAACCTATTCTAGCATTCACTAGTCAGAAACCAGCATGAAAGTTATGAATAGATAAAAAGTTGACACACACCTTGAGCCTGAGAAAAAACTGGGTAAGTCCTCAATTGCGCCGAGAAACACCATAAAAAAGGATTGACAGCTTTGACTGTTCTTATAGCATAGTAGCGTGAGCTGAAGAAACGTTCTACTAACAATGTCTCCTTCTGGAAGAATGTGTAAAGGGTAAATTACTTCTTGTTTTGATATTTAATTCTCTCATAGCAGGTCCTTATCTTACCCAAAAGGCAAAACTTAATATTCTTGGAATAAAAGCTTTTCTATAAAAGAGAACACATAGAGATGTTTCACTAACTCCACCTATGAATGTCATTGTGAGTTTTATTACTAGGCTGCTTATGATCCCAAGCAGTAAACACAAAATAGGAGATTTCTTATTTACTGAAATCCCAAGAAAGCAGTATGCTACAAAATAGACGTCCCGTGAATAATGACATAAAGGAAGCAATAATCCACCAAGAAGCATTAACAGAAATGACCAACACTCCTTGGGTGTCGTGAGTTGCTTTAGCCAGGATGCATATTTCTGCCACTGGAGACAAGATAGGCTGGGCCACTTTACCTCCTGGCCAAATTAAAATTATATTAATACTATTTCACTGGAACACATTGAATCTGGATAAGTCTATTTTTCCTCCTGTTTCAGTTGCTAAAGAAGGAAAATAGCTCTCCTGCTTCTACCTTTAACCCAAACTTTCCAAGTAGTCTATCTTTTAAGTCCTTTTTATAGCTTCATTTAGTTCTTTGGTCATATACTAACATACACATGCTCCAGGAAAACTTTTAACATTTCTTTGGTTTCAACTGTGACTGTTATACTGGCAACAAGATCTCTGTATCCCAGCTTCACCAATTTTCTGGACTTGAATGTGCAACTGACAAAAGGGCACCATCTCCCCCCTACACACACATCTCCACATAATAATTACAATATTGCTCACGTATCTTTGATCATATTACTTTAAAATTTTTGAACGTTAGCAAACTTTATATTTTCTAAATGTTTAAAATTTTCTTTAAATAACCAAATGTTGAAAACTTTACAGAAATGTTAAATGATTGAGGTTATTTTCCTTTTTTTCCTCCTCAGAGGGTCTAAGCATGAGTGGATCCTTTGTAGACACCCCTATTTTTATCCCAAGGGGCATGTGATTAATCCTCTCTAAAATCAACTTTTTCCGAAAAGAAATCCCTATATATAAATAGGGCCAGGCTATGTTAATTTATGTGATGGTCGTGTTAGTTTTCAAAATATCCTTAGTCATAAATAAAGGGGAGATGTAAAATTTTGTGATTTGCTTGGTGAATCTTAATTGCGAAACTTCTTCTTCTTTCGAAACTTCTTTCCTGCTGCATTTGCTGCCTTTTCAGCCATAATCTCTGAGTACTTCCTTCGGTTATATCTAAAAAGAAAAACCAAACCTTTTAGTTCTAAAGTATGACACACCAAACATTAGAAGTTAATGTAACCTTTTGGTGGGGAGAGGGGGGGCGGCGGCAGGGAGGCACTACTAAATTTCATTTTTTTTGTTTTTTTTGCATTTTCACTATCTTTTCATCACATCTGCACTAAGTTCCACCATGTGTAAGAAGCCACAGGTGTTGGGGACAGAGCAGTGAACCAGCCAGCCGTAGTCGTCTCTACCCTCAGAGCTTGCAGTCTAGTAAGAAAAAAATGGCAACGGCAGAGGAAGGCTTTTGAAAACTTTCAGCCACTAGAGACCCATGCTGTAATTTCTGAGATTGCCATCATGAAGATTACAAAATATAGGTCAATTTTAAGTAAGCAAAGACTCAGTCACCTTGTACCACACACCTCTGTGGGGAAGGAAATAGACAGGCTTGAGAGATAGGAAAATGGGAGGGACTCTGACAGTTTGAACATGGGACTGACGGGAGAAGAGGTATCAGGACTTGCCCTAATGGATGGAGGGTGATGCCGTTTGGTCATGAGATACAGAACACTGGGAGAGGACCAGAATGTACAGGGAGGATGAGGTCAGTAGACCCCAAGTTAGCTCTTAGAGGGGCTTGTGAGATACCCATTAGATATTCTGAGGCAGTAGCTGGTTATGGGCTCTGGACTCAGGAGAGATCTAGACTAGACATACACATTTGAAAGTCAACAGTATATAGATTAATACAACTCTGTGGGGATGAGATTTCCAAGGAGAGAGAAGTGAGAAAAGAGCATTGCTTATTTCTAAAAATTTCACCATAAACCAGACTCATTAAATAGTTTACATAACACTCGAGTTAAGTTTGTTTTCCATGTCTATATATTACACCAGTTTAAAAAACCTTGATAAACATTTTCACTTTTGCTATTAAACGAATCTGGAAGTTCAGCAGAGGTTTCTATATGAGGTATGCTTTTAAATCTATACTATACACATACCTACTTTGAGGACATTTAAACATACTCAAATTGCCCCCATCTCAGGAAAAAAAAAAATCCAACTCCATCCACTAGCTGTGACTCTCTCGTCTTGCTCACAACCAAACTTCTTCAAAGATTTATCTCTTATTTCTTCAACTCACAAGTACCTTCCAGTGTGCTTTCCGCCCTATCACTCCCCTGAAAACTCCTTCTGCCAAGGTTACTGTGACCTCCATGTACTAAATCCAAAGTTTTTAGTTCTCACCTCAACTGAGCTCTCAGCAGCACTTGTTAACCACTCCCTCCAGCTTATACCTGCCCGTAACGTTCTCTTTCCTTGACTTTCCCCCCCGGTTTATTTATTTATTTAATTTTTTGGCTGCATTGGGTCTTCGTTGCTGCACGCGGGCTTTCTCTAGTTGTGGCGAGTGGGGGCTGCTCTTCGTTGTGGTGCACGGGCTTCAGTAGTTGTGCCACGTGGGCTTAGTTGTGGTGCACGGGCTCAGTTGCTCTGCGGCATGTAGGATCTTCCCAGACCAGGGATCGAACCTGTGTCCCCAGCACTGGCAGGCGGATTCTTAAGCACTGTACCACCAGGGAAGTCCCTTTCCTTGACTTCTATGACACTGTGCTCTCCTGGTTTTCTTCATGCCTCCCTGGCTATTCTTTCCCAGTCTCCTTTGTGGGCTCATTCTCCTCTAGTCAGCCAAATACTTTCACCCTTTCCTCTAAAGCAGTGGTTCTAAATTGGGAATGCTTATGCCCCACAGGGGCCACCTGAAACTGCTAGAAGACATTTTTGAGTGTCAGGAATTGGGGGTGAGGGGAGTGCACTACCAGCATCTAGTGGATAGACACCAGGGAGGCTGTTAAAGATCCTACAATGTACAGGACAGTCCCCCCTAATAATTATTCCATCCAAAAAATATAACAGTGCTGCTCTTGAGAAACTCTGTGCTAAAGCATTTAAAAATTATCTTGAATTTAAAGTTTATGCATATTCTAAGTGAAAGCACACATATTATAAAGTGAAACATAAATTCCTTTACCTTCTGAACTCAGAATCGGCCAGCAGTTCTTCCACAATAGTTCTCTTCCTTTGTTTCCTGGGAACTCGTGAATGGTAGAAGTCAGCTGGATTGTCAACAATGGTTCCAATCTATGAATGATTGATTGAAATAAGTCATGCAATACCTGAAGGCCAAGTATCTTTCACATCTCAGGGTAGCTCTAACAAAGTATATTTATAGAAAGTAATGGAAAACACAGCTTACAATTTACCAATATTAAAATTAGTTTTGAATAAGTGAAAAAAAATCACTTATTCAATCTGCACTGGGTCCTACTAATGACATTTCTTCATTAGAATTTACAGTAAAACCAAAATTCCTTTTATGTAAGTGCTAGACAGTAAATTCTTGATGAACAGTCTAAATAGAGGAGGAAAAGTGGGACAGATAGTCTTTTGTTTTAGTTTTCCAATTTAACAAAATTGACACATACATTCTACTATATACCTATTTGATCTCCTAGGTTATCATAACTGCTGCCAACTTAGAACCTTCTTACTGACCACTCTGCATCTGTTCATATGTTCAACCAAGTAAAATTTACAATGTCTACTATGTGCCAGGCACTGTGCTAGGTGCTAGGGAAACAAACACAAAGAATATCTGGTCCCTGCCAGTGAGGGGGCCAGAATCTTTTTTTAAAATTTTATTTATTTATTTTATTTTATTTTAAAATAATTTTAATTTTTTAAATAAATTTATTTATTTATTTTTGGCTGTGTTGGGTCTTCGTTTCTGTGCGAGGGCTTTCTCTAGTTGCGGCGAGCAGGGGCCACTCTTCGTTGCAGCGCACAGGCTTCTCACTGCGGTGGCTTCTCTTGTTGCAGAGCACAGGCTCTAGGTGCACAGGCTTCAGTAGTTGTGGCTCGCGGGCTCTACAGCGCAGGCTCAGTAGTTGTGGCGCACGGGCTGAGTTGCTCTGTGGCATGTGGGATCTTCCCAGCCCAGGGCTTAAACCCATGTCCCCTGCACTGGCAGGCGGATTCTTAACCACTGCACCACCAGGGAAGCCCCCAGAGTCTCAAGGAAGATCCAAAGTTACGCAACTAAAAAATTAAAGCATAACCTAATATTATGCTGAACAAAACACTCTAGATGCTCTGAAAACTAAATGGCGAATTCTACCTAATGGAGGTAAAGAAGGTTTTACAGAGGATGACATTTTAGCTTGGATTTGTATGGGTAAAATTTCACCAAGCAAACATGGCAGAGCCAAACACTTGTAAAGTCAGAATGACTAGACCAGTCTGTGCATATCCTGAGAAGACTGAGTAGCTGAGTGTGTTGGAGCTTAAGAGGAGACTATGTGACCAAAAAAAGGGTTGGTGACCTGGTTTGGGTGCATGTGGTGAAGGGCTACATTAAAGGGTACAGACTCTATCCTATAGTTTATAAAGAATCATTGAAGGTACCATTGAATATCTTGATTATCACTGAGCAGAGGTGTGTCATAAAACAGACTGCTATTTTTTAAAGGAAAGATGACTGCCTACAACGTAGAGGATGGACCCAAAGGGAGAGCAGACCTGGAGGCAAAGGACTATTACAGTAATCCATGAGTGACAAGAAAGGTAGCCAAGAAGAACGAAATGAACTTGAGAGCTACCAGAGGGTGAATCAATTGGACTTTCATCTGAAAACACTTTGGAAACCAACTTTTGTTTTCAGAATAAAGAACCTTGAAAAAAAGAAGAGTTTGGTGTACATGAGTCCCTCTTTCCTGCCCCATCCTGCAAGGAGTCTTGCTCTTAGGCTAATAATACTCATATATGGTACACCCATCTTATAGGTTTCATAATTTTTAGAGAAGAAATTATGAAAAGCTAGTTACCGTTTGGAAACCTAGTTACCGTCTGGAACACCGTCTTTCTATATGGAAAGCCATTACAAGCTGGTGGCTGTCTGAACTGGGTTCTGGCCATTATTATACGGCCCGAGCAGATGTGCTCTGTAAATATTCATTTAAGAGTAAACAAATCACTACAGTGCTTTCCAAACTAAAATCCTCAGAACATCACTACCATTATTCTGTTTGCTTCATACCTGGAAGTACTTGGGGAAGCCATCTCTATCATTTTTCTTGTAAAACCTTTTTGGGTCCATGCTAGCTCTCATCTTCAGTGCTTTGAGATCATTTTTCAGTTCATCTGTCAGTTCTGGAGCTTTCATACCAAACCAGCCATCACCTGCTGTTTTTTGTCGCTCTTGCTGAAATTCAAATTTCAGAAACAATTAGAAAATTCTAATTTTAATAAGCAGTGTATAAACTATACCTCACTCCCCCTGAAATTATAAAGAAAATTTCATGAAAAACAAATAAGGTTACTTTACAGGAATGTATATATTAGTCTCCAGATTCACCTTTCTGATTAGATCACAAAAAGCGATTTCTCTGATAAATTAGGCACAGCACTGTCAGTTTCATAAACGAGGGCTCCTTAAAATTTACTTTGTATCTTAGTAAGAACTGCTGACGTGTTGGGAAAGTAACCCACAGCTTCAATTTTTATTGTCTAGAATACCCTACACAAGATGTAATGTATAAAAAACATTTTTACTTCTGGAGCTTTTATGTAAACATTAACACTTTTACTGAGTCACCGAGTTGTCTCAGAAAGTTACTCACTCCACCAAGTCTAGAAATTTGTATTATTTCTAAAACAAACTTTCTATTTTTTTGAAAAACTTTCAAAAACTTTCTATTTTTTTGGAAAACTTTCTATTTTTTGGAAAACTCCTAGCAAGTTATTTGCTTAATTTCATTTTTTGTTCATTCACACAACAAATATTGGAGTGTTTACCATGTGCCAGCGTGCTCTGGTCATATTAGTGACATTACTGGAGCACCATCCTCAAATCTCCTCTTAAGCTCTCTCAATAATTTCTTTATCCTTATTAGTTGAAATGGAAGTAGTCCCCTGTGTTTTACTAAAGAAAATACTTTCTGTGCTTTCGTTTGGCAGACTAAATAGGCCAGTGTTTTTAATGGTTACATTCAGTTCCCTAGAAAAGCCCACAACAGAGCTCCCAGACTTCTGTGAAGAGTACCTATAAGCCAAAAGGTGTGGTGTGGACAGTGACCTCATATGCTGGCTGCCACTGTTTTTAAGGAAGGTAAAAAAGAGCTTTCACTTTGTGAAAATCTATATGAAACGTTGTTTATGGAACCATATTTTACAGGCTCTTAGATATCTGTAACAATTTTCTTTGGAAACATATATATCTTAATTGTACAGCCATGTTAGATAAACTGAACATATATAGTCAAAACACATTAAACATTCTAAATAATGAGTCACTGTACTCACTCTGCGTTTTTTCTGAAGTTTATACTTTGATTCACTATATGGTGGGACACAGTCGTTTTTTTCAAAATCAGGAGTAATGACGGTTTTCTGCAAAAGCTGCAAAAATATTAAATTGGTTTTAAAATGTCAGAATGTCATTATTGTTTCAACATTATTGCCTTATAAAGGAAACATCTCCCACACTGAAGACTACTCCAGATATATTAACCTTCTTTATGGACAAACATACTACTGCAAAGTTGCTCCTGTCCTTAAATTTGTAAATTATATCAAAATAAAAATGCTTTAGGAGACGAACTGAAGGGTTATTTTAGGGAATCTATAAAATCAATATTCATCTCAAATTTTTTTCTAATCTGAATCTGCACACACCAGATATATGTTAATGTGTCCACTTGCATTTCATTGGTTTGCAACCAGCCACCTGCACCAACCAACTGGAAACGAAAGACAATAGGAACAATGCCATAGAGTTCTTGAACTCCCTCGGAAAAAACCTGACTAGGCTTTAATAAGTTCTTCGATGTTGGTAAAACAGCTTTCTGTGATCTGAGGAGACCAGCTAGACTACGGGTAAGAAACAGCAGTATAGATTTTGATTAAACAACATATGCTTTTTATGGTATACCAATGAAATTATGCCATCAAGCAAATCTGCTTTTTGCAATCCAACAATATATCAAAGATGCTCTTTCAACGTCAATTCATACAAAAATCAACTTCATTCTTTTTAACAGCTGTTACGTACAATTTTTCTTCTTGATATTTAGTTTAATAAGTCTCCATTAAACTTTTTTCCATGAAACATTGTAAACATCATCTCTGCACACTTGTGATTATTTCTGTAAAACAGATTCCAAAGTGTGTCATTTAAATTTTGATAGGTACTACTAAATTGCCTTGCATCCAAGTAGTATAAACTCCTACCAAGAGTTAATCAGTACCATTTTCTTTACATAGCCAACACAGGAGATTATCCTTTTGTGTTTTGTCAGTGGTACTTCATGAATGTTTCCATTTGCTGTTGATCATCTTTTTGTGTATTTATTAGCTATGTATTGTAATATAAGTCTTCTTCTGTGGAATGCCTGTATTTTGGGGGGGGTTATTTTTCATTTTTATACAGGGTTGTGTTCTTACTAATTTGTAGAAATGTATTTTGTATCTTGGTATTAACCTGTGGTCTTTTACTTGTCTTTAAGGTGTTTTTATTTGCGTAAGTTTTAAAATTTTAAGTAGTCAGATCTGTTAATCTTTTCCTAAATGTCTTCTGCATTTTTTGTTACTTGCCTAGGGTGATTAAATACTGTCTTAATACTGTGTATGTGACTAAAAGGAACCTCAGGGTAATTAGTCATTTCCCCAGTACAAGAACTAAAGACAGCTGCTCCTTAGTCCTCAGAACAGTTCACAGGAATACAGCAAATATTAATTTGGTCAATAACATTTGAAATTATCAATTTAGAAGTCAATTATCAATTCAGAAATCCTCAATTCAGGTTCAGGACTAGAAGTTGCTGGGTAGCACAGTAGCAGTCTAGACTTTCCTATCAGTCAGAGAAGAGAGCATGACATTTATTTAATAGATTATTAAGAGCTGGTTGTGTGTCAAGTACTATAGTAGGGTTTAGACTGGTTCTCAACTGAGAGCAACTGGCAATATCTGAAGACATTTTGAGGTGGCGGGGTGGGGGCAGTGCACTGGTAGAGATGGATGCTACTGGCGCCTATGAGGTAGCAGCCAGGGAAGCTGCTAAAAACATCCTACAAGGCACAGGACATTTTCCCACAACAAAGAATTATCCAGCCCAGAGATGAAAGACAGCAAAATAACAATGAATACAACATGATCAATAATCACTTAGATCTATACTGGGTGTTGCAGAAGCAGAGAGGAGGTAGGGGGAAGGACTAGGGTCAAAGAATGCTTCCTAAAGGTTGTGATTTATAATCTCTGCATTGGCCTGGCAAAGACCAGGGTGTGTTCAGAGAACTATAGTAATTTTCAATGGTAAGAACACAGCAGGTGGACAGTCAGAGCTAGAGGAACAGAGGCACCTTGAATACTCTGAGGAACCACTACAGGACTTAAACAGAATATCATGGTCAGATTTGTATTTTTAGAAAAAGAAATCTAGCAAGACCATGGAGGATGGCTTGAAGACGAGTAAGGAGGCCACTACAATAGTCTAGATGAAAAACACAACAGATGTCACTAGTCAGTGACAGTGGGGTGGAAAGGAGGGGGCAGAGTAGAAAGTATACAAGCAGCACCATCCCCTAGGCTTAGTTGTTGACTGCAAAAGGGAAAGAGATTTTCCCTTGCAAAAGGAGGAACTGGTTTAGGTAGGGAAGAGAAGGGCAATTAGTGAAGTCAAGTGCCTGAGCACATCTGAATGAACAAACAATAGGCACCTGGATTTAAAGACCTGGGTAGGCTGCAAGGCTAGAAAATATTGATACTAAAGATATGGAAGTCATTCAAGGTGACAGCTGAAACTGAGGGTTTGGATGAGGTTACCTAACCTGTAATTTCTTTCTGAAAATATATGTACAATTTTATGTCTATGTGCTCTTTTTCCTGGTGGGGTTAGTGGGCACTCACAGCTTTCAGATTTTCAACACAGTCCAAAGCAGTTAAGAACTAAAAGTATAGCAAGAAAAGGAAAAAAAAAACCCTTGGGATCATAACTGGTGACTGCAAGAAGAGTAACAAAGATCCTATATCACTTTAGTTTTCAAGTCTCATCTTTTATAGCTAGGACTTTATAATAAAAAAGAAGAAATGATTGTCCTGGAAAGAGGGAAAAAAAGCACAGTAGGCTAATGTGGTTGCACTGTAGGAAAATTAGTCTCTTACCAAGGACTAATCATTTCTAGAAGTGACTGGTTAGTTCTATGAAAACCAATGGGATGCTTTGTGCAACTTACCTCATTTTTCTTTTTCTCCTTGATCTGTGTTAGGGTTCTCTTGTTCAACTGTAGCCTGTCTGCATTGACATTAATATACAAACCACCCAACTGCTTAATACTCAGACCAGGATCTATGCTGCTGCTAGTCAACTTCAGACTGAAAGAGAAATGATCACTTTTAAGTGATTAAGAAATAATCTTTAGATCATTTAGTAATTCAAAATGGAAACAATTGAGACTATATTTTTATTTAGAAGAAAATTATGGGATGAATAATGAATTAAGCCTTTTGGAAGCACATCAAAATTTATTCCCTAGTTTTTCTTAGAAGAGGATTAAGGCCATATTACATGACAATAGACTTCATAAAGGGATTTTATAAAGAAAGAATTACAGAAAAGAGGAGGAAATACAATTTAGCAATTTAGCTCAACTTCACGTACAGGTAGTGAGTTAATATACGTCCACATACTTCCATCTCCAAAGCCAATGAGAAAGACAGGGTCTTCTACTCCGAACTTCTAAGTTATCCAAATTTGGAATGTTTTTCTGGGTGATTTAAGGGCATTTAGTAGTGCCTCTAAATCAGTCAGTTTTAAACAATGAGCATTAGTATTTTCCACTGGAGCTTTAAAAAAAATATAACTGTCCTACCCCAGATCCACCAAATCAGAATCTTCTGCAGTTGGCTTGGGCTCCTGCTACATTTATGTAGTAAAAATTTCTACTTTATATTACTGAAGAGTCCTTTTTATAAACAAGTACACTTGGACTTACAGTCAGTTTTTTTCCTAATTGTTCATATTAACTGAGCAGCTGAAAGTTTTGATAATCAACCTCTACTGGAAAGTGAAATCATTCAATTGCAGTGCCTTGGCAGTGATTCTCAACCCTGAGTGTACATTACAATTATCCTGGGGAGGGGGTGTGGATTTTAAAAAATAAGTACACCTGAGACTAGCCTCAGAGATTTCACTGGTTTAGAGTGAAGACTGAGCATCTGTTAATGGATAGTTCCTTACCAAGGATACCTGTATTTCCAGTGGATACACTGCCACCAAGGGCCTGTGCCTAGGAAAAACAAATGTGAAAAACAAACAAAAAAGAAAGTAAAGAAATAGCCCCCAAAGAGTGCTTTTCAATGGGTGGTAGATGGGATTATAGGTTATTGTTTTTCTCAGGTTTTCCTCTATTTTTCAATTTCTCTACAATCAACATGTAGAAAAAACCAAGTTACCTCCCTTCCCTTTTATATGTTGCTCTTAATAATCACGCAAGAAAACCTTAACAGATGATTTTTAATATACCACCAAATGGCATACTTTTAGCTCTCACTGGTGGGAAAAATATGACTAACAAAGATACCCACATAAACAAGGGAAATGCTGGATAAAAAAGCTCTTCCATAAAGAACCCAAATTAATAATTTTTTCGATTTCTATGACTGTAATATTTTTATGGTAAATTAGCCACTTCAAACATGTATCAAAAACTTACTTTAAAAAATAAAGATAAAACTTACAGTTTAGATTTAGTGCTATTTAGTAAGTTGTCTTCATCACTAAACTCATTATCTTTACTTCTGTCACTGTCTGATGGTTCTTCTTCACTTTCTTCCTCCTCCTCCTTTTCTTCCTCAGTGGCAACCTCACTTGCCTTGTCTTCTTCATCCAAGTAAAAATTTTTATCAACACTCAATCGAGGAGTTGTGTCAATTACAAACAATGCATTGTCACGTGATGTATTTTCTGAGTCTCCATTTAATGACTCTTTCTGACCACTATTTTCAACAAAACACACAGTGTCCTCTTCATTCTCACTGTTTTCAGACTGCTGGCTTTCATCACTGCTGAGAACTAATAAAACAGAATCATCTTTATCCTGAGATGTGCTGGGCTCAAGTTTACACAGTTTGGTATCACACTCAGAATCTACATCCCTTTCTTTGCTCATGTCTTCGCCAACACCTATAACTGTGCACTCTTCTTCTTCATCACTATCACCACCATCACCAAGTTCTGGCCAGTCACTTGTTTTTATGCTGCTGTTTCTCTCTTCATTCCATCTGTTCACTTCCACAACTGCAAATGTTTGAGCTAACGATTTCATTACAGCCTCAGAGTTCACGTTTGAGGATGCTGAGGTGGTTTTGTTACTTTCGGGGGTTGAATGCCTTTGGGAAACTAACTGCTGAAGGCTAGTGTCCTGAAGTTCAGAAAGACTCTTCAACTGAGAATTTTTCTCATTAATTTCTTTTCCTGCATCTGTTATTCCTTTGGCTTCTTCATCTAAGCTCTTACAATTCTTTGTTATTTCTCTGAGAGGTGAAACGTCCTGTTTTTCCTCTCTTATATTAAAACTCCGGTGTTCTTGCACTATCAGTTTTTTTCCTGAATTTCCAAAGAAGGAGTCATTTTCAGGGTCATCATAAGTTTCATTATTAGAGATATGTGGCTTATTTATCTGAGAAAGCGATCTTGCTAGTAAACGAGAAGAAGTTCGTCTGGTATCTGAATCCTCTAAATTCACAGGTGTATTTATGATTTGCTTTTCATTTCCTGGTACAATGTTAGTACCATTCTCCTCAGTTTGTGCCTGTAATTTCCTATGCATACTCCTTGTTGTTCTCCTAGTTGCAATTCCAGAAAATGAAGAAATGTCTGAGCATGATGACTCAGCATCAGAATTAGCTTCCACATGGTATTCTTGGTTTGGATCAGTTCGGGATTTAGCCTTACTTCTCCTGGTTCTTGTTATTTCTGTGGGATGCACAATTCTAGAAATACCTGAAATATGTGATTCTGCTTCAGAGACTTCTTCTTCAGTATGAGACTCACTTACTAGAGTTATTTTCAGCTTTTTCCTTACACTGGAAACTGGGGTGCCTGCAACTAAGATCTGCCTTCTCCTAGTTACTCTTAAAATGGGATCCTGGGCCTCAGACACAGAAGAACAGTTTGACTCTGCTTCAGAGATCTCTCCATCAGTAGAAGGTTTGTTCATTCCTGGTAATGAGCCTGTAGTTCCGCTCTTCCTCTTCCTGGTTTTAGGAGCTGGACTTTGTTCCTTAGTGGTCTGTGATTCAGCAATACTTGGGTCATCAGATGGAGATTCCTTCCGGCCTTTTGGATGTGCTTGAATTCTTGTGGCAGAATTCTATAAGCCAGTGAAAATACACTGTGATTTAGACAGGGCTGGGACAAGAGCAAAGTGAATGAGGCACTCCCCTCAGAAGCAAATTTTAAGAGGGCACTAAAAAACTCAGTAAACAAGATTAATGCAAAACAATAACAACAACCATCACCACCCACAATTTAAAAAAATAATCAAAATACTGGATCTGACTCTGAATTTGCAGGCCCTGCCTCACTAGCGTCACCTAAGTCCTGGATCTGACTTTAGGGAACAAAACAAATAATTGAAAAAGAATAATTTCTCCAGTCAAAGTCACATATGCTAGGTGGACCTACATTCCGACATACATATAGGAAAAGACGAAAGATAGAATCGGTCGCTGTGCTTACGTTTTCATACCTAAGCGAATTAATGCTCCCTTCCCTTCATCGCAACATCAGAGGCAGCGGACGACTAGCGCCACTTAATTACTAGCTGGCGTCACCACAGCCCTCCCCACGCCAGAAGGAGGTGCTGTCGGGGCACAGCCAGTCTTCCCACGTGAAAATGGTGCCTGCTCCATCCAATCCAGCTAATGAGGCTCACGCTTGGTGGCCGAAATTAATCCTCCTTAGCACGGTGTTAGCAGTAAGATTAAAAGGCCTGAGCTGTGCATCTGTATTACGGAGCTGAACTACCGCAAAATAAATTACCTAATCTCTCTATTCCCTGCCAAGCATTACATTAAAAGACCCTAGTGAGGTCTGAAGAGGAAGCTACAGGTTTAGCGCGGAGCTTGGTACACAGCTGCGCGCTGCCAGTTCCGGCTTTTCTGCCGCTCCTCCCCAGACTCCGCGGGACCCCAGCGCCACCCACTTCCCTGAGCACCGCTCTGCGAAGCAGCGAGAAGAAATGAGGGAGGCTTGAGATCTCCTACCTTCTGCTGGGAGCTTTCAACTGACGTGGCTTGGATCCCGGCCTGAGGCCGCGCGGACCTAGTAACCACCATCTTCCAGGCGTGCAGCTGCCGCGGCGCCCCCTCCGCGCTCCGGAAGTGCGTCAGAGAAGCGCCACACTCGCGTTTTCCCGCGAGAATCCCGGAACTCGAGAACTCGTACCGCCTCCGCCCCTCCGACCTAGGCCAAGGCTGGCTCACCCCGGGAGCCCAAAGGAGCCGGGTATTAGCGTTCACGACAGTGCGGTAGAAGACAGAGCAGCCTTCTGCAGGGAGAGACCTTCCCGGCGTGGCCTAGGGCCCTCGTCCCCGTTACACACGAACGAATTGGAAAATAGCATCATCTGTGGGAATGTAAATTGATACAGCCACTATGGAGAACAGTATGGAGGTTCCTTAAAAAACTAAAAATAGAACTACCATATGACCTAGCAATCCCACTACTGGGCATATACCCAGAGAAAACCATAATTCAAAAAGACACATGCACCCCAATGTTCATTGCAGCACTATTTACAATAGCCAGGTCATGGAAGCAACCTAAATGCCCATCGACAGACAAATGGATAAGGAAGATGTGGTACATTTATACAATGGAATATTAGCCATAAAAAGGAACGAAATTGGGTCATTTGTTGAGACGTGGATGCATCTAGAGACTGTCATACAGAGTGAAGTCAGTCAGAAAGAAAAACAAATACCGTATATTAACGCATATATGTGGAACCTAGAAAAATGGTACAGATGAACCGGTTTGCAGGGCAGAAATTGAGACAGATGTAGAGAACAAATGTATGGACACGAAGGGGGAAAAGCGGCGGGGGGTGGGGTGGGGGCGGGGTGGGATGAACTGGGAGATTGGGATTGACATGTATATACTGATGTGTATAAAATGGATGACTAATAAGGACCTGCTGTATAAAAAAGTAAATAAAATAAAATTTAAAAATTAAAAAGAAAATAGCATCATCTGCCCCACTACGTCCATCCTCTCATTTGTTCAGCAGAGGTCTTAATGCAGCCATGGGTATGGCCAAAGGAGACGTTTGCATTATTTATAATACCTTTAAAAAAAATCATATACTCTTGTATTACTTGTGAAGTTAAATATAAATAAAATAAAATTTAAAGATGTGGTTCGGGTAAAAGATGTATATGTTAAATGCCCAGGAATTCGGAGGCTAGTTAGGAAGCTATATAATTTAAAGGTGCAATGGTGAGTAGGAATCGGGAATAAGCAGAATAGAAGATATGTTAAATTGTAAAGGAGAGAGATTTTTAAAAAAAGTTTTTGCAGTGAAAGGAAGAGAATGACTAGAATCAAGAGGCACTTTCTGATTTTTCTTTTAGGATAAAGGGTGGAGAGCTAGGATATATTTGAGGGTAATGGAAAGGGACTGAGGAAGTAAGTAAACAGTCGTTGGAGATGAGAATGAGCGCCTCATCAAATCTCTTCTCCCTTACTTTAGAACAGAAAACCAATTTTTTTTTTCTTAAAGTCACAAAGTACAGAATTTTCAGTGGGCACACTGCCATTCAGCTAAATAGCTCCTTTCATAGTTTCTCTTGCAGCCAGGTACAGCTAGGTTTGGACTAATTACGGATCAATTAAGTGTTGTGTAGTTCTCCAGGGACATCTTAAAAGAGAGGAGGTCCTCCTTGCCTTCTTTAACTTCATTTCACTCCGTGGAAAGTTGTGTTCCCTGGTTTTCAAGCAGCAATCTTGTGCCATGAAGATGAGGGCCATGCTTTAAGGATGGCAGAGCAGTAGCAAAGAGAAAAATTGAGTTTCTGACAAGTTGTGGAACTGCTGTATCAGTTCTAAATAGCCTAATTTTAGAGCTGTTTCACCTGAGAAAAACACCTCTTTTTAAACCAGTTATTTGGGGGTTTTCTGTGTTTTGCAGCGAGCCTAATCCCAACTAAAGAACGGAATTAAAAAAAAAAAAATGGAGATGGAGGAGTTGGCCACAAAAGAATGCTCCTTCCTTTGAGGCAAGAGGGAAGAGTTGATAATTGAAGCAGAGAGGAGACTATAAATGCAGGGAAATTAAAGTGGGGAGAAGAGGAGGGGATTCGAGGTAGATAACAATCTCTGTAAGAAGAAGGTGATTCATCTGCTCAGAAGAATGAAAAAAGTTTAGATTGTCATGGGGAATGTGGTAAGAAGCAAAAAGAAGGAGTTTTAGTAGGGCCAAGTAGCAATGAGAGTAGGTAAGAGAAAGAACAGAAGACAGGCTAAAATTGAAGAGGAGGTGGAGTGGTGTAGAGGAAGGAAGATGAAGCAACTGGAGGTGGGTAATGGAGATCAAAGCAGCAGAGGACAACAGCATCCATCATAGTAATAGTAGAGCACTTACTGTATGCTGGGTACTAAGTGCTTTACATGCATTAACTCATTTAACATATATGACAACTTTAACATGAGCAAATGCATGAAAATAGAAATTAAGATTACAGGAGTGGGTGTAGAAAATTGGGAGAGTATTAGAACACCAGTGTGTACTGTTCACTTACAAGCATGACCCCTTTAAAATGAAACAAACAAAAAAACCACTCCCAAATATTTACAATCTAAAAAGTTCAAGAAACAAACATTAAATACTAAGATTAAAATGTTAGTACATATTCGTAATATAAGAAGACTGAGCTGGTCTGCTGATCAGGGGCAAAACTGCAAAGTATTGTTTTTGTTTTATGCGAGCTTACCAGGTCTGCCATGTTTCCCTATCTCTACCTTCTTTACCTGCTCTCTTCTTTACCCAAAGTGGATTTGGGGAAAACACAGTATAAAAACACAGTAATTATTACACAGGCCCAAAGGGAAACTCTCCCATGATTGTCTATATTTTACTAACTAAAACTCTTAAATTATAGGGTTGAATCTCTCTCTGGAATTTTAGGCATTAACCAAAAGATGAGCGTTTTAGTGCATAAGCCTTCTAAAAGTACATTTTGCATTATTACATACAAAACATTACTTTTAAATTAAGTTTGACGGGTAAGATGGTCTCCAATGATCCTATCCTCTGGTCTTCATACCCTTGAGTATGGGCTAGACTTAGTGACTTATAATGAAAAGAATGTAACCAAAGTGATGGGTGTCACTTTCAAGATTAGGTTACAAAAAAAGCTGGCTTCCATCTTGCAATTTCTCACTAGTTCATTCTGTGCTTGTTATGAGCTGCCCTACGGGGAGGGCCATGTGGCAAGGAAGTGAGGGAGGCCTCTGGCTTACAGCCAGAGAGGAACTGAGTCCAGCCAACAACCTCACGAGCAAGCTTGGAAGCAGACCAACCTCAATCAAGCGCACAGGAGAGACTGGAGTCCCAGATGACCCTGATTGCAACATTTTGAGAAGCCTTGAGGTACCCAGACGCAGCAATAGATAATACAGTCAATATTAATTTTGTCTGTTCTAAAAATTTCATGTAAAGGAAATTATGTATTTTCATGTCTAGCTTCTTTCACTCACTGTATTTCTGAGACTCATCCATGTTACTTTGTATACCAGTAGTTATTTTTTATTGCTGATTATACTTCAACTATCCATTCAACTGTTGATAAACATGTGGGTTGTTTCCAGTTTTCAGCTATTATGAAGAAAGTGCTATAAACATTCATATGTGGCTATTTCAGATATATGATTTCTCTTGAGTAAATACCTAGAAGTGGAATTGCTGGGTCACATGGTACATGTACATTTAATTTTGTAAGAAATCCCAAGTGATTGTATTGATACCATTTTACAGTCCCAACAGCACTATGAGAGTTGCTTCCTCCACATCCTTGCTGCCACTTGGTACTGTCAGTTTTTTAAAATTTTAGCTATTTTAGTGATATTTCATTGTGGTTTTAATTGGCATTTCCCTGGTGACTAATGATGTTGAACATGTTGTATATTCTTATCGACTATTCGTGTCTTCTTTGGAGAAAAATATGCTCTAACATTTTGCCTACTTTTTATTGGCTTGTCTTAAGCTGTAAGAGTTCTTTACACATTCCACATACAAGATTATTATCAGATATATGATTTTCAAATATGTTATCTTATTTTATGGGTTGCCTTTTGACTTTCTCGGTGTTTCTGAAGTTTTTAAAAAAATTTATTTTATTGAAGTATAGTTGATTTACAGTGTTGTATTAATTTCTACTGTACAGCAAAGTGATTCAGTTATCTATATAAATATATATATACATTCTATTTCACATTCTTTTCCATTATGGTTTATCTTGATGGTGTTTTTGAAGTACAATTTAAAAAATTTGATTATGTCCAATTTATTTTTCAAAGAAATATTTATTGCAAGTATTTCATCCCAGTCTGTGGCTCACATTTTCACATTTTCAAAATACACTGTTTTCTTAAGTGTATTTCGAAGAACAGAAGATTTTAATTTTGATTAAATCTGGCTATTGTCATTTTCCTTTATGATTACTTTTTTGGTGTTATCGGAAAACTCAGAAGCCAGTTTTCATTTTCTTTCTTTATTCTAATTCCATACACATAAAAATGAATAGAATACTTCAAATGAAAAAAACGTGACCAGAGGGAAAAACAGATTATTTCTAGGGAAGAAAATCCAGGTTTTCATTAGCAAGAGTATAAACGCTGGAAATCAATAGAATGTTATCTTCAAGATGCTGAGGGCAAGTGTTTGGAAACTTAGAATTCTATAATGTCAAATGATGATTTAAGACTGTTAATAAAGACATTTTCAGACAAACAAGACCTAGGAGGTTTACTGTCCAAAGACCTTCAGTGAAAGAATTACTAAGGATATACTTAAGAAAAAAGTAAATGTAAATGGACTAGAGGGCAAGAATCAACAGTCAGCAAAGAAACAGAGGAAACAGAGCTGAGTCCAAATTAATAATGCTTATTGTAAAACATGAACCTTATTAAAATAATGGACCAAAACACAGACCGAAATCTTGTATGACATTTTATACATTTATTCATCGCTGAGGGATACATATTAAGGTTTTGTTTGACTTTTCTGGTAGTGAAACTACATAAGCTATATCCTAATATATTTAGGGGATTGGGGCAAGTTTCTGTCTCTCTTTTATAAAATGTGACTTTTCAAACCTTACCTACTCTTGTCTCACTAGAAGCCATTCCTTTCTATCTGATAAGAACAAGCTCTTGAAGAAAGTGTTTTCACAGGATTTCTGAAGTTTACATATAAACAGTTCATTATTCAGTATCAGTGTATTTACAAACCAGGCATACCCCCACCCCATCTTATGATCCTACTCTGAGGCTAGTTCCTGCAGGGGAGCCTTTCTCGTCCTTATCCTGCTTCCCAGCAGTCCCACTCCTTCCACGTGACCCCACTCCCTTTTCACTGCTTCTGTCATTAACAGATGCAGCCCTTTATTGCTCTTGTTCATGTACAGATCTCTCTCGCCCCCCAAATATACTTATCTGCTCCTTGAAGATAGGGCTGTTTTCATCCCTGTTTCTGTCTGCCAACATCTTGCACACTGCCTGGCACATAGTAGGAATTCAATACATCTTTGTTGAATGAATGTATGAATAACTTTATGGCTTGGTATTTAATTTTTTTTCATAATTTATTTTCAAACCATACTCAGTTTGAGTTTAAATAGTTCAAAACCAATATCATGTTCCAAGGTGCTTACAACTATTAAAACAACTCAATTAAAAAATACACAACTCACAATTTTAAATTCATAAATAGGTAAAATTAAAAACTTATAATCATTTAATAATGCTTTATATTTTACCTTCATTTTAGAGTACACTACTAAAGACACATAGAAGTAGAATTATCTAGTTAAAACATTTTCCCCTCCTAAGTGTATTTCTAACTCTGAAAACTATTTAAAAAGTTAATAAAAATTATAGTGCATATTTTTAAAAAATAAAACTGACATATCCTGCCACCAACTTTATGGGAAAATGACAGGTACAAGTTCTGGTATGTTAGGAACTTTGAAAAAAACAGATTTGGAATCATAAGTTGGTATATTTGAGTATGAAAACACAAATGGACTAAATTCTCATTAAAACTTCAAATTTCTCTAAATGTACATTTGGCAGAAAGATGAATTGTCAGCCAATATACTATATATATACACACAATATATATATCAACTGCTTACATTCCCAAATATTGAATCTGGGTGGAAAAGTTAGAAAGAAAATCTGCTCTAAAAAGAAACATAATTAAGACTTAGACCTTTATCACTGAAAATCAAGATCCTATTTCAGTTACTACTTGGCTCTGGTAGGGAAGTCTGAATCATTCATTCAAAATAGAATAACTTCATTTTCCATTTCACACAGCTGTCGAAAATGATCCTTCCCGTGAATGGAAGAATTATTAGCTATTATTTGTGATTCAAGTTCTAGCACTGGCTATTCCTAAATTAATTTTCTATTATCATACTGGCACAATGTGGTCTTCATAATGTACACCGTGTGAACATGTTTTGTAAGACACCTTGGTCCTTCTGTTGACGACAGTTTCTTAGACGAGAATTCAAAACAGACTCATCACAGCACAAATTCCAAGTTACAGGACATCGTGTTAAAGTAAGGCTCCAGTGTATTTTGGACATGTAATAACAAGCTGCAGCTTCTTGTCATATTTACTGGAAAAAAACTTATACCTTGGGGTCACTGGATACACAGCTCCCCAGAAAACATATCTGTTATATACACTATTGTTAACTTAGCTTTCAGCTTTAAGCAATTATTTGGTAGTATTATCACTCTATTTTATGGCTTTTTAAACATTAAGTCCCTAAATACTTGAAAAGCATTCACTATATTCTGATAGTTCACCAAAAAAAGAAGTGAATATCAGCTTAGAGAAGATAAAGCCTTTAAAAAAAATCAGTTTTTTAAAGAAAAGGTCATTCAATAACAGAAATTAAAGGTACAGAGGCGAAACAAACAAAAAATTCATTTAAAAAAGCCACACATGATCGCCTTCACAAAATGAATCTATAATCTTTCTACTTTGTCAAGAGTTGGGGAAAAAACACATAAAAAGCTCCTGCTGAAGTATGGATGTATTAGCAACATACTTTTTTTCTATTTTCAGACTAACCTTTCAAACAATCCATTTTTGTAAGTCCAGGGTTTTAAAAAATAATAAATGTGATATTAAAGTGCCCTCAAAATATCTTGGCCAATTCACTGTATAGGCTTAAATTAAAATGAGCATTTGTTTAAAGACTTACATGACATGAAAAAATGTTGTACATTTCCAAATTAAAAAGTTAACTATATACATTTAATAACATTACATACAATTAATATAAAGGCTATACATAAGGCTTTAGGAAGCTCAAAGTCTAAAGTTTTAGCAGGTAAATCAGCTGATTTCCCATTACAATTCTAATGATCAAATTATCCAACTAGTAAACCACAAAACGTTACTCAGAACAGGAAAAGAGTCTTATTTGTTTATTTATTAATTTTTAGTGTATTTATTTTGAATATGGAACCACAGATCTTTTCCCTAAGTTGAAAAAACTTGGGCAAAATTAGTTTTATACATTAGTTACATATATGTGTGTGTGTATGTTATGTATGTGTGTGTGTGTATATATATATATAATTATCTTAGTTTTATAAACCATGTATTAAAATACATGGTTTAAAAGTATTAATTGAGATACAAGAGATTTTTAAAGAATTTTTCAAACTATTTGGGTTACAGGTACAAATTTATAGAATTACAAAGACCTATAGTATATACCAAAGAGGTCACAGCTTATTTATTTGCTATTTTCTGGTTCTTAAACTAATGAGGAATTATACTAAATGATCTACAGTCTCTTTTAGCTTTAAAGTTTTGGTTATATTGTTTTGATTTTAAACAGTTAAGACCATGTCTCAAAGTTGTCTAAGTAGACAACATGATCCTGAATTAAAGTTTTCACCCCTTTTTTGGCTTTTAGTCCCTTGTTGTCAGTTACGAGTGGGGAACAAATATTGCATATTTTACTCAACTGATTCTTAATGCCTGTGCTCCCTCCTCTCTCCAGAACCCACAGTGACCAGCACATGGTAAGTCCTCAATACTTACTGAATATTTTTGAATGAGTAGGAAAATATTAAGGACAGATCGAGAATTAAAAAGAATCTGGAGGTAACAATAGTTGCTTTTATAAAACCCCCAAACAATAATTTCAAAGCTCCTAGTCTCCTTTACGTATTTACTTTGGTTTGTCTTTGTAGTAACAGCAAGAGCAAATATGGCACTCTTGAATACAGGTTAAATCATTACAGGTAAACTGCAAGCAAGGACAAATAAAAAAATTTAAGCTTCCATTCACATGTTGAAGAAAGGACTTTTATTTACACTACTCGTAGATCCCAGCTATTCCAGTTACTCTGAGATATAATCATCTTATCAATGACAGGAAAAATATCTTCCAGTATTTAACAACTGTAATTAAATTGCTTAGTTATACTGTAGAGTAAGAAGCAATGAATTTTTTAGAAATAAAAAATATGTATATATATTCCCCTGATGCCTAGGCCAAAATATATCTAACAACAAATTTTCTTGATTTCTACTGTCATAAAAATAAAGGAAAAATATATTGCAAGTATCTTCTTTATAGACAATTTCAATTAGAAAACAATAGTTTAATGAAAACAATATAGTGGTTCATGTGAGTGAACTGATATGGAAGCAAGAGAAATATTCAAACTTGATAGATAACATATTGTCAAATATAACTAAAGAATATCTGCCTCAATGACACATTTACAGGCAGTAATTAGATTTTTACACATCTCAATTTTATCTTATATTCAAGGAAAATACAGGTCAGTAGGTTATGATCCTAAATTGTAGTTAAAAACCCTTTCTTTTAGCTTGTAAGATGTAGCCTTTTGATTTGATAATTCCTCTACTTTTAACAATGACTGAATATCGCAGTAGCCACAGTGGCACCCACTCATGTGCTTGAATGTCAGGGATGCTTTCCTGAAGTGCTTCTTGGAAACTTGCTTCAGAAAGCAGTTCTTAAAACAAACAAACAACAAATAAAAACCCAAACTGTTAAACTTGAAAACAAAAGCACTTTACTATGTAGGTAAGCATTTAAATACAACAAAAGAAAACACCTCAAAACTGAATATAAATTATATTTATCCTTAACGTGTGCTATGAATCTGAACCAGTATATCAGAAAGACCCAGACAGTTCTTTAGAAAGTATCTACACTTGTAACCCAGCCAGTTTAATTCATAATTTCTGGTGAGTGGAGCCTGGATATTTGTATTTTTTGAAGATCTATAGGTGGTTCTAATGTACAGCCAGGGACAAAACAGGAAAGTACAAAGAAGGAAGAAAAGTTACCCATAATCCTATCAACCAAAGATGGACCATTTCCATTGCCATGTATTTCCATACAACTATTTTTCTGTATATATTTATATATATATGTATGTATCCATATCTTAAAAACTAGAAATCATACTGTAGTTATAGCTTAATTTACTTATTTTTTTCACTTATATTTTCCCATGTAATTAAATAATCTGTGAAAGCATTTTTAATAATTCTTCCAATATTACATTTTATAGATATCATAATTTATACATTTTCTTATTGTTGGTCAAAAAATTAGGTTTTTCCAAATATTTAGCTAATAAAAATAATACTTAATGAACATCCTTAAAATGCATGCCTGGCTATGGAACGACAAGGTCAAAGTACATTTTCTGAAGGCTTGATACATAGTATATTGCCAGGTGCTTTCCAGAAAGACTGTACTTTACAGTTAATAGATAATATTGGAGTGCCAATCTTACCATATCCTCACTAGCACCAGCAATCATTTAAAACATCTTTCCCAGTGGTTATCTTTTAATCAGCATCTCCTTGATGAAATTATTATTTTCTAATTCCACATTTATACCTAAGCCCTCTACCATTGCTCTGATCTGCCACTCCCCTCCTCACTTCCTCTTCTCCAGCCACCCTGGCCTCACAGCTGTATCCTGAAATCCTCAAACATATTCCCACCTTGGGGCCTTTGAATCAGCTGCTCCCTCTTCCCTGAGCACTCTACTTCCAGATACCCACATGGCTCTCTCCCTTCTTGCAGGTCTCTGATTAATGTACCCTAGCAGAGAGGCCTCCCCAACCATTCTATATAAAACAACAACCCCTAACCTGGGCACTCTTTCCTCCCTCAGCCAACTTTTCTCCATAGCATACACCACCATTTATCACATTCAACATTTATCTTAATTTGTGTCTCATCCCATCAGAATATAATTTCCATGAGGGTTGAGATTTTTGACTTGGTGCTGTATTTCTAGTACTTAGAACAATGCCTGGCACATAGTAGGTACTCAAATGTCTTTTGAATGAATCAGTCAATATGGAAAGATTCCACTGCAGTCACAACCAACCCTATAGATAAGGATTAGGTGACCATCTATACAATATGATTCGGGAATGCCAAAGAACCTGCCCTAAAATGAACTGCCGTGATATTTAAATAACATCAATAGTAAACTCTCAGTAAATATTAGCTATTGTCACGTGCCAGCCACTTTTTTTTTTTTAGCATCTTTATTGGAGTATAATTGCTTTACAATGGTGTGTTAGTTTCTGCTTTATAACAAAGTGAATCAATTATACATATACATATGTTCCCATATCGCTTCCCTCTTGCATCTCCCTCCCTCCCACTCTCCCTATCCCACCCCTCTAGGTGGTCACAAAGCACTGAGCTGATCTCCCTGTGCTATGTGGCTGCTTCCCACTAGCTATCTATTTTACGTTTGGTAGTGTATATATGTCCATGCCACTCTCTCATTTTGTCACAGCTTACCCTTCCCCCTCCCCATATCCTCAAGTCCATTCTCTAGTAGGTCTGTGTCTTTATTCCCATCTTACCACTAGGTTCTTCATGACCTTTTTTTTTTTTCCTTAGATTCCGTACATATGTGTTAGCATACTGTATTTTTTTTTCTTTTTCTGACTTACTTCACTCTGTATGACAGACTCTAACTCCATCCACCTCACTACAAATAACTCAATTTCCAGCCACTTTTCGGAGTACTTTATTAACTCTTTTAATCCACATGTTAACTCAAGAGATAGGTAATATTATTTCCCTTCACAGGGGGAAACTGACACAGAGAGATTTGATAACTTGCCCAAGGTCACACAGCTAGTAAATGGAGTTTTAATAAATGAAATGCAAATATCTCTTTGGAAAAGTAACATTAACGTGGATTTGTTTACCAGATTGTCTAACCCTGAGGGAATGCAGCATAATATAGATTAGATTTAATGGGAATGGTGAGAGGAGGAAGGTAAATAAAAAGGGGAAAGTTCGAAAGTCAGAATCACCTACTTCACAATTTTACCCTAACTGTAGTTAAACTATTACCACAACTTATAGGACAAAGAATAATGGAAAATAAACCTTTCTGAAGAAAAAGGGTAATTTTAGAACAGAGGAAGGCCTTTAGGTGACTTATAAACAAGATTCTATTTTAGATGACATGCAGAGTTAAATGTTTTACAACTTGATCGCTTAAAAAATAAATCTGACACAAAGTCAGAGAACTATGCTATTCATTAACTACATACTTTTAATTCAACTAAGTTAACTCTTTAGAATCAGTAAACATGACAAAACTTTTAAGAGAATTGCTTCATTACAGATCAAATTGTCTGAAGATCCGTCTATAGTATATGCAGGATCAAACTATAAATTCTAATTAAAGGGTTTAGAATTAAAATTAAAAAGACATCCAAATGTCAAATTACACCAGTAAAACAAAAACATACTTCCCCCCAAAGGATTAAATCTCTCTTTTCATATACATGTGCAATATATTTTTCCATAACAATGATGTATTAGCACATAATCCCCATGCCCACATTTAGATAACGTGGAAATAAAATACTAGACACCTTAGTCTTTTCCTATTTCCTTTCCTACTGGAAAAAGGAGAGAGTGTTTTTCAGGTGGAGGTGGAAGGGGGTACAGGACCACCCATCAGCTGTTGGTAACAATTACAGTTGGAAGAATCCCCACGAGTAAACAGAAAAATGATATATTATTTGCCAATGTATAGAAAGTTAAAATTTCAGTGGTTTATATTTTAGAACGAATCAGCACAGCAATTCTTTGTTAGATTTTCACTAAAATGACCTTTTTTAAAAAAATGAATCTAATTACTCAACGTGTGAAAGCTCTGCTGGAGGGGAGGGAAAGTCCCTATGTCCTATTCTGGTACGATTTAAATGGAAACTGATAAGAAAGTACAGTTTCAGTCTGAAATACTACAATACTAATGTTTCAAGTCAGAGAGACAGTACAGTATGGTGGGGAAAAGGCTCCAAATTCAGCCAGGACCTAGATCTAAGTTCAAACTTTGCCCTATGCCAGCTGGGTGACCTTGGGTAGTTTCTTAAACTCTAAGGCTCTGTTTCCTCATCCATAAAGTGTCTAGTTTCAGTTGCTGTAAGGATTACAGATAATCTCTCTGAGACATTTAGCATGATGCCTAGCATTTGAGAAAGAATATCAAAACTCCTCCTCCACTTCCTACAAAACAGTAAAAAAAAAGAGGCTGAGGCAGATTGCTAATAAGGTATAAAGTCTTAAGAGGTTATCCATAAGCATCCTAAAAATAAATTGAATCAAACCACCTATATAATGCCATCTTTTTAGAAATGAAAGTAAAAACTGAATGTTTTTCTCCAGGAATCACCTATAAAATATAATTGCCTCCAATTTTTATTAAACTAGAACTTCTACAAAAATGTCATGGAAATTTAAAACTTTCACAAGATATCTCTCACTTAACTATACCAAAAATACTGGTTCATAGAGTCTGTATATTTAGTAAGTAAAATATGCTTAGTATATTTACCTCTGCTCCCTAAGAAAGTGTGAAAAAACGAAAATGGAGCAGACTGCTAATAAAGTGTAAAATATTATCTTCCCAGCTTTCCAAGTTATCTTGTAAAATGTTGATAAAAATTATTCTACAAAAGGCAGACAAGCCATTCTCATTAATCAAATGTTTCTGATTAACATCAAGCATATGTCTTGATATTAATGATTAATAAAATACCTAATCAAATACCTATCCTAAGATGCTTAAGTTTCAAATTGAATTTTATCTGCTTCTTTTTCCAGATATTTATCCTTTTTAATTAAGTGGCCCTTTGGTGCAATCTTTGCTATACTAGACAATATTATATGTGACACTATTTAGAATATCTTACAAGATCTTTTCTGTGTAGCTTAATATTTATAAACCTCAGCAGACTGGATGTTCAGGAAATGACCCCTTCACTTCTTTTCCCATTGGTACAAAGACAAAATTAAAGCTTTCTGAAACTAAAATAAAGGCATATATGTTTTGAACTAACTATTAAGAATAGTTCTAGGTGACAACATTGTACCTTTATCACTGTACACAATTAAAAATTAAATCTTAACAAGTAGCTTCTTATAAGATAAAAGCTCATGATCAATCTCTATAAATGAAAACCTCAGTCTTACCTTTTGGATCATTATGAGTCAAGAGCTGTATGTCAAATTGCTTAGCAAATGCAGTCAAATCGGGTGGCATCACACAGCAGGAGGCAAGATTAACTTGGTTACTATTTGGTTTTACCTAGAAGTGGAAAAAAATAAAATGACATCTCCACTAAATTAAGTACTACAAAAAGTAGAAAGCAATAAAAGGATTCAATTTTAGAACATATGAAATATCACATTCTACAATACTTAAAGTTTATAAAATACTTTTACATGTATATATTTATTAATGTATGCTGTTCTGACTCAGTGGTAACAGAGAAAGGAAAAATAGCTCTGCAAGGGGGAAAAAGCCAATATATTATTACACTATTAAAAAAGTCTCATGCTCGAACCTGCCATCTAATACATCTGCCTTGGAAACTAACATGATTCTAAGTGGTATGGTTCCACCTACAAAGGAAATATGTCTTAAAGACAGAGGATCAAATACAAATGATAAGTATGTTTAATGTTGAAGTATACAATATGGTTATTAATCAGACATTTGAAAAAGAGAAGAATCAGGTAATTCCTAGTAGATGCTCTAGTTAATTTATAGATACATTTCAGATCATCTAAGTCTCTCCAACAGGATCTTAGCCACATTCTGGCTATCACCAAGCCAAAGGGACAAAGGGCAACTTTTCTCTAGGGTCTTCCTGCCCATAAGAAAATGAAAAGGCTGGGGATAAATGAAAAGGAATAAAGAAAAATACAGAGAGTAAAATACTTGTAAGCAACTTCCCTAATAATTTTATAGGTTATTAGGCTAGAGAGCAGCAGTGATTAATTTATGACTCCTACGCCACATCAAGTTATGTGAACAGAAGGTCTTATATATCTTTAAATAACAGAGCAAAATATTTGTTATATATGATTTTCTCTCACTTAGGAAATTAGAACCATGGACTAATAAAACCTAAAGGAAAACATAATATTTTTATCACATAATTAAAACTGAAGGAAAGAGCCTTAATTCATTTGGCTACGAATGCTTAAACACACACTTTCTAGTGTTTTTGTCAAAGCCTGCTTCAAAACTCCCATGTTTGGAACAGTCACCCCACAGTGGCATCCACTATGAGCATGATGTTTAATGGGATGCAGCAAAGACTGTAAAAGACAGGCTCCTCCTGGAGTGCTCGTGATCTAGACGTCTTTTACCTGTGCCCACTGATACAGCTGCTCCAACTGGCTTTTGTCCAGATCAGAGGTACCTATAGCAACAATCTTTTTGCTGTGGACTAAGTTTTGTAATTCTTCCCAGTAAGGCTGCAAATGCTCCAAGGAAAGATTAACTCCATCTTCAATAGGAGGTGAAGCAATGATCACAGAATCCAGCTGTGCAACTCCAAGGACTGAACAGGCTGATGTGAAGGAAAAACACAAAGAGGATAAATGTTTGTTACATAATAAAAACAAGTTGTTTCTAATGTCCTTTAAGTACCCCACTGAATTCTGTCCATACAGTTCACTAGTATTCTACATAACAGATTATTTCATTAGGTTTCATAATTTACCTGTCATTTAGAACATTTCCATCTTTTAAAAAAGTATAAAGTGCCCATTCATCTACTTGGTCTATGTGGCAGACATGTGGGTTTCTTTGACTTGCCTCATTCCTGGGGAAACTCACAACTACTAAAGGTTCCTCTTTCTGAGGAACAGGCCTCCTTGTTGCCTAGGCCCCAGGACTTTTTGGTAGCCTTTGACCTAATAGTCTATAATTGGTAGTCATAGCAAAGAATAAGCTTGAGACTCTGAAAGACTGAATTTATGGTCTTAACCTATATATTAATCTATATTTATAGATGTAGATAATCTCTTAATTTCTATAAAAATAATTTTAAGAGTTTATTTTTAATGATTATTGTTCACTCCATAGTTATATTAAAGAGCTATTTATTTAACTGTTCAATGTATATAAATACTGGAAGAATGTTTTAAAAGAAAAAACACTGAATAACTATACTGCCATAGTAACCTAACCAAGTGCTGAAAATATATAAAAATGCTTGTTTTTGTTGTTGTTATTCTTTTGATATTTCACCTGTAGTAAAAGAGTTAAGAATATGATTAAGGAGAATTTCTATCTCTAAACATATAGTTAACATTTAATTATGTTACATCTTTTACATTCCTTTTATATATTAAAATATGACCTTACATAAGTTGATGTGATTCTACAGAAGCCTTAACAGATTAGGCTAGAACTTTAAAAGATAAAATTGCAATGAGCTCATTTTCTTTTTTACCTGGACCTGAACACAAGATATAACTAATACACCTACACTAATTTAAAGTCCACATGAAAATAAAGTTGAAATTTTGCTTACCCATGTCAACTGCATTTCTAGTTGATGATGAAGAGTTTGATCCTACAATGAACAGTTTTGCTGGGTGACAAAGAAAACAAAACAGATTACTATATTTGAGTAACATTCTACTACATAGTAGTAATACTGCTAAAATACTAAGATGACAGATAATCCTGAATGAATTTTTTCCTTTCCTAGTCGCATTGTTTTATAGTTTTCATTTTAAGACCTAAAAGGATATTTCCACTGTAATTTTAAAATTATATGCTAGTTGCCAACAATAATCTGATTGTCAAAACAAAAAAGCAAATATTAATTTCCCCTTTATTAGAAGGCAGGGCAGATAAATATAGAAACTTATTCAAAATGTATATTTTTATGAATTAAACATTAATGGAGCATATTATTTTCTCCAATAAACTAAAGTCTATATAAAGCCTAAATTAGAATTGCTTATAATGAGAAGAAAATTGAAAAAAAAAAGCCAAAAAACCAAAAACAAACATACACTCCACAATCCTACCTTCCTAATATTGAATACAATCATTTTCATTTTTAGACGACATTACCTTCAAGTTCTTGGTCATATAAAGCAGAGTATATATTTTCTACTTCCACATACTTGGTTTACCCTTATGTAACAAATATTTTTACATCTCTATACAGTATTATCTTAATTTTTTAAAAATCATAACAGTAATGTATTCACTCTAGAAATGAGGAAAATCTATAGGAGTAGGGGAAAAAAAAAAACCAAACAAACAATAAAAACTCTACCAATAGTCTCATCACCAAAAGCAATTACTGTTTAGATGTTTATGTACTCTGGATTTTTCTTTTCTTTTTTTTTTGGCCGCATGGCTTGTCGGATCTTAGTTCGCCAACCAGGGATTGAACCCGGACCCTCAGCAGTAAAAGCACAGAATCGCCAGGGAATTCCCTGTACTCTGTATTTTTAAAGAATAATTTTACACACTCATTTTTAATGGTGAACATTACTCTGTAATTTTGATAGGGTATAATTTACTGAATGATTTCCTGCTTTTTTGATTTTTAGATTAGTTCCAGTTTTTTGTTATCACATATAATGCTGAAATAAACATCTATGCTAACTTTTTGTTCAACTTTAAGCCTGAAGCATTTCCCAAGGACAAACCGTCAGAAATGTGATTATGAGTCAAAGAATATGATCTGTTTTTTGTGAGTCGTGTTCTACTTTATTTACCTCCTATTTTATAAAAGATTTGTACCAGTTTACCAGAGCACTAAAAGTTAGGAGTTGCTCTCCTAACAATATAGGATGCTATTAAACAAAACAAAAAATATATATATATATATTTGCTAATTTGATAGGTACAAAATATACCTGCCCAGAACAACATTAATTGGCATTTCTTTGCTTACCAGGAAAGTTGAGTAGTTTTTCATATTTATGAAATTGAGGCTTTGGCTTGATTTCAACTCAGCTTTATATGTATATATTTACTTTATGTAAACTCACTGTTCAAAAATCTAAATTTACTCAACAAATAGGTGGAGTAATAGGAAAGCAAGAAGAGGAAAATCAGAAAGGGGAATGGAGAGAAAACAGGGTTAATGAAACACCCTTATGTAAAGTGCCTGGCATTCAACATATACAACAAATTTTCCTTGTACAACATTTCTTATATTTGTCATTTCCTTTCTACTGCTAGATAATCTTCCTAAAACATTGCTTTCCTCATGTTACTTCTCTATTTAAAAGCCATCACAACTTCCTTACCAGGTGAGAGTCAATCTTCACCACTTTGCTCCAGCCTTAGCTCCTGTAATTATGCTCTGTGAACACCCTCCCCATCACTATCCCTCTGGCCATGAATCTGTGCCATTTGAAACGGTCTCCTCTCTCTGAAAGATGAGGCATTTTTAGGTAGGTGAAGAGAGGAAAGCTCTTGATACTTATCAAAAACCTCAAGCCTTCCAGGAACTGAGGACAACTTGTAAGAGCTCCAAGATGGATCTACACCATGATGAACTGCAATCAACCACAGAGAAATGTTGCTCTGATGTCCTTTCCAACACAAATAATAATGTGAAATTAACAGAAGGAAATGGGTTTTGTAGTCAGGCACACCTGGATGGATTCCTGGTTCAACCACTTACTTGCTGTATAACAACTTTCAAGTTATTTAATGTCACTTCTGCAATGGGGGTAAAAAACCTACCCTGCAGAACTGTTTTGAAAATTATATGAAGAAATATAACCATAAAGTGTCAAGTACAGTGCCTGGTATAAAGAAAGATTCAACAAATGGTAGTTATTATTATTAGAGTCAAAAGACAATGCCCTATCTCATCTTACATGTTCATCCTAATAAGAGTAATAATAAAATAACAGCAACCACAACACAACCACAAATGGTAATAAATAACAGCTATCTGGCACTTACTTGTGCCAAGCACCATGCTAAGTGCCTCTTTTGTTATTTCATCTAACTTACAAAGAAGCCTGTGAAACAGGTGTACCCCCATTTTATAGATGAGGAAACTGAGCTCAGAGAGGTTAAATCATTTGTTAGCCCCAGATTATATCAGTCAGTAATCTGCACATCCAGGAATTTCAATTTAGTTAAGCTCAAGCATTTAATGACTATGTTATGCTGACTGTAAGCTGAGGACAAGAACATCTTAATTCCTTGAGCTTAGCACTATCTCTGGAAAGTAGGAGTCATTTCACCTTTGTTGAATGGGTAGAGTATGTATTTGATTTCTCTTCATGCAACTTGTTGCCAAGACTTCTTTCTCTGCTCCGAGGCAACCTCAGCCATTGCTTAGCAGTATCACACCAGGAACGGAGGGCTTATGCTGGCTTTAGGTGGGCAATACTCTTAAGTCTTCCCTTTATTCTTTCCATTTCCTACACCTTACTCTTCCTACTGCTCTGATGTCCTACAAATAAATTAATGAGAACATCATGAAGAGGTGAAGTTCTATTCTGACTCCATTGAAGTAGCCAATAGTGACCTCCTATAACTCCCTTTTTAAAGCTGACTTTAAAATTATGTTATAAAAAATCTCTATATTTCCCACACTTAGTGATTGAGTTACTCATTACCAGAAGCAAGGAAAGGTTTAGTCCCATGCCTGACAAAACCTCACTATCATCCACTGTATAACAAAATGAACTGTAAAGGCTGGACTTTACCAGAAACTTTCATTTCTTCTCTTTCATCGGGATTTATCTTTTCTACTGCATGAGATACAGTACATTCCAAGACATCTGGAAACTCCTATAATAAACACATGATATTTACAATAAATATAAAATTAGTGTTTCTGATTAGCTATATATTTTCCATTGTCCATAACACTCTTTAGAAGCAGAGAACCCATAAGACAATAGAGTTCTTTACCTGAGGCCTAGATGGGCTTCATAACGTTTGTAAAGCCCTGAAATAAAGGTAAAGTGCTGTGTGTGTATGTGTCCATTTTCTGGGAAAAAGTATCTCATTTTGATGAGATACTCAGAGGGATGTATGATCAAAAACAAACAAACGAACAAACAAACAAATTGGGCAGTATGTGAGGAGTTAGAACCACTAACACAGTAAACACTTTTACTCAGAAAAGAAACCAGTGAAAAGTAAGTAATATTTTCCTTCTGGACACCGATATGTTAAAATACTTCCTATATATCAATCACAAACATTTTAAGCCAAAACATATTTTTTTCTGAATGCAATGGAAAAAAAGTAAAGGCCATTCCAATGCATAAAAATGAGTAGTTAATGAGTGAAATGATAAAATATTAGTACACATAAATCAGAAACATACTAACTCACATTTACAAGATTAAAACAAAGTAAACGGTGAGGATTTTCCCATGATTCTTGAGCATATTACAATGCCTGGCACATATTAACTATTTACAAGTCATGCACAGAGTGAATGGTCACTTCAGAAAAACAGAGACAGATAGAAGACATTAATTAATTTCTGCCTAGCAGCCACAGAGTTACAAACTTGCAGTATGCTCAAGGAAACAATTATTTTCAGCATATGTCCTCTTCCATACTTTTTAAGTAGTCTATGTAATCTGTTACAAGCCTTTGGCTAAGTTGGATTCCAAAGAGTGGTTTACAGACAGGTGTTTTGTATATTAACATTTATGATAATGGCCATATACTGACATTCAAAGAAACACAGTTCCTTACTGTTTCGTAAGAAACTGATGCTTAAAAAATTATTTTTAGTGGCTATATTTTGGGTTATAGTCTACCAAAGCAATCTACTAACCCAAATTGTTTGATAGTCATTCCTCTACTAGACCAAATATAAACTGGAACAAAACGCATTTTGAGAAAACTGTGGTGGGACTCTTAGTAGCTTGTCTAGTTGAAGAGTTGACTAGAGTCAGATTTTCTCTTTCATGCTTAAGCCTACTGGGTCAGACTCTCATCTCAGCAAATCAACCACAATAAGTTTCATGCTAATTGCCTATCTGACTTCCCTATCAAACCTGAGGAAGTTAATTTCCTGCTTATTACATGATTTCTTCATTCACAGTTCACTCACCCTGACCAAATCTGTGCTAATTTGGGAACTCCACTCATTCAAGGTCTTCCGGATACAATCTCGAAGCTGCAAAAGAAATGCATTTTGAAACTGTTAATCATACGTTACACTTTTCTGTACTTCTACAATAAGACTGCATTAGTCTGTTAAGTAGGAAAAGGAACATATCAATAGGAAATACCATACAAAAATTTTAATTCTATAAGGTTTTTGCTTCCTTTAACAGAGATTGATTTAGACCCGTTTTTATCCTACTCTTAATTCTCAAATGTTCTTGACCTAAAGCAGTAATCTAATTATTTAAAAAGTATTTTTGTATCAATGAAAATTTAAGTAAACTTTTGAGATGTAAAAGCATTCATAAAGAAACAAAAAAATTTTTCAAGAATAAGGTTTATAAATGGAGGAACTTCAAGCCCAGGCAACCTGACTAGAATTAACATTAACCACTATGCTATATTCCTCAAAGGCAAACAAATGATTCTCTAAGTGTGGCCAAAGAAATTCCTACATTAGACTCACCTGTGGTGTTTATTAAACGTTCAAATCCCTGAGCCGCATCCTAGACCTCCTGAATCACTTTCTAAAGGCAGCAGAACTTTCATTTTAACAAGCATCCAAGTAATCAAAATGTACTCTAAAGTCTAGAAACCACTATCTCCCTATCTTGCAGAAGTCAACTTGCATAAAGTCAGTCCTTAAGTCATTTCCTAACAGTTAGGTAGACCTTCGATCTGTCTTCAATGTTTTCTTATATAAACAAACAATTTTATTATGCTAACATTATAGTATTTTGTTAATTCATTAAAGTGTCTACTTATCTTTTATCTCTTATGACAGTGTATTTCCAACTTATTTAATAGTGGTCCAAAATAATAAGACATACACTAACACAGTGAGTAAGGACCTACATACATATAACAACAAAAGTTCATAAAGCAGTATTTATGCTTACTACATGCCAGATACTCTGAGGGCTTCTATTATGAGTTAGAAAAAAAATACGCTTCTCCATGACTCACTGAACTGATAACACAAATGGGCCAACACTAGCAGTTTGAAATCATTGCCTTATAAATACCAAGGGCACAGTGCTTTGCATTCTGTGGACAATCAATGAAAAAATAAATGAGTAACTAGAAGTACAGCCCTGAATTGCAAAAGCACTTTCCTAATACCAACAACAGAGATTAAACTTCTGAACTCACTATCTGATCTATGATTGCTTATGATAAAAACTGACACAAGCACTTTATTGCTTATATCTCAGTACAGATAATTACAATGGACAACTGGTTTATCAATTTAAGAGCTCAGAGTCACCTATTTAAGATTTACAGTCTACAACAGCAATTCATGTGCTAGCCACAATAACCCACATGAATACAATTTACAGGGTCTATATCTTTATGAAAGGTGTATTTGTAATCAAATTTAAGTCAGTAGATAAAAATAAGTTGATAATCATTCTAGACAGAATTACAAGTCAATACTCTTTGAAAAATTAATAAAATTTGAGGCAGCAGGACCAACTAGAAGTTAACAATTCTATCAGGAGTGCTATGGCTCAAATCATGGGAGAATTTTTAGAAATTTTCCTCTGGAAGGATGGTTAATTTGCATAAGGCTTTCCTGATGAATTTCTCAATTCATGAAGATAAGTATATTTTCAGAGTGTTTGCTCCCTTCTGTCAGGACAAATCATGGAACAGCCCAATGTTACAATAATATGATAAATTCATTGACTATACCACAAACCTAGTGATTTTTAATCTTTTATATGTTATCTATATTGACTGAATACTAACCTTGTACTTTTTTGTTCTCTGCTCTCTTCATTCTTATTAGACACACATCACATAGTATCATGGAAGATGAGTGTCATGATAATTTAGTGTATCATTAGATCTGGGGTTGTATAAGAGTTTAAAAAATGCTACATGATCAAATACCCTAACAACAAGTAACTGGTCAAAATAGTCCTATAATGGCCCATTTTAAAAACAAGACTTGATTTCATAAAATTCTAGTGAAGCAAAAAATCTGGGCCGAGATCATAGAATAATTAAAAAAAAACAAAAAACAAACATTAGACTAGAAAAGACCTTTTAGGAAATTTAATGATCTCTCTCTACCCAATGTGCAAATTTTCTCAATAATGAGTGATTTAGTCAGTTTCTTTATTCAATGAGGTTAAACTGTTTCAAGTAGTGTATCCCAATTTAGAGCTCTGGTTGCTACAAAGCTCTTCTTTACATAGAAACAAAACATGCCTCTCTATTCTAATCAAGCTGGCATGTTTTCGCTACATATGCTATCATATCTTCAAGTTTTCTCAAACGTTTTCAAGTTTCTTTAGTTTTGGGTCCCTCTTATGCAGCGCCCAAAGTAATATACACAAATCACAATTCATCTTTTGAACGATGAAATCAAGTTTTTAAAAATTAAAGTAAGAGAAAAAATCAGAATACACAGTATATGGTAAGGGTTAAAATCTTTTCATGAAACTCGTGTGTTTGTGTGTGTGTGTGTGTGTAAACCATGAATTGGACTGCCAAGGCAAAATGCATTTTTTTTTTACTGGGTTTTCAGTCAAACTGAAACGACTACTTTAGCATGTGTTGAGTGAGATAAGAGAGAGAAAATTTCACCCAGTATTATTTACGTGCAAAATACTGTATTGAACCATCAGCCCTGGAGAAATTAAAGGTCTAGTATAAAACACAGAAGTATTTATCTTTGGGAGAAATAGCACAATTGACGGTGGTTTTAAAAAAACAAGAGAGACAAACTGAGGTGCATCCTGGACACAGAGTATGGTATGGATTCTGATTCCTACTAAAGTTACAATCAAGAGCACTGACAGAGGCGGCACTCGGTGTGAGGATGCACCTGCCGAATTTTTAAAGACGCTGTGCCCCCAACAGTAGGTTCGGATGCGACATCGCGCCGACAGCCGACCCAGCCTCCTCCGGCGGGCGGAGCCCAGGTGTGCGCCTCTCCCGCGACCACTGCGCGCACGGAGCCCGACCACCCGCCCTCACCTCCCGGCGCCTCCCCGCCTCTCGGAGCCGCCCGGTCCGGCCCGCGCGGCCTACCCCGGGAGCCCCGCGTCTCCGCCGGCACGCTCGCCACCCTCACCTCCTCGCTGTGCGTGGACGGGCACTTCTTCCGCAGGCGGCCCCAGTTCAGCAGGTTCCCCGTCTGCAGGTGCAGGGTGCTGGCCCGCGCCAGGAGCGCCCCGGCCGCGCGGCTGTCGGTGCCCATGGCAGCAGCCGACGGACCTGGCCCGGCGGCGACGGGGCAGCAGGCGGGGAAGGAGGGCCCCCGTAGGACAAGCGCCCGAGGCCGGAGAGCAGAGCGCGAGGCTGCTCGCCCCGCGCGGCGGGACCCCGGCCTGCGCTCGGGCCCGAGGGAGGCCGGGAGGCGGCAGGGCGGCGGCGGAGCGGCGGCCCGGGAAGGACGCGCTGGTGGCTGCGGCTCCTGCTACTGCGGCCGCCGCGGGAGAGTTGACTCCCAACTGAAGAGTCGTTTCCTGGAAGACAATGACTAAGCAGAAATCGCGGCGGAGAAAGTGCTTCGTAACCGTTACCCGTCCCCCAGCAGGGCGGGGGGGGCGCAGCGACCAGGCTGCAGGGGCGCCGGCCCGCGGGTGACTAGCCCTCGGCCTGTGGCCGGCGTGGCGCCAGGCGGAGGGCTGGCGCGGGGCGGAGAGAGCAGAGAGCTGGGGGCGCTCGGGGCGGGGCGGGGCCGGCGGCCTGGGGCCCGGCGCTTGGCAGGGCTCCCCCTGTCGGTCAGAGGGCGGCGCGCCACCTCCACCTAATACCTCAGACCGCGCTCGAGGTCTCACCTCCCAGCCGACCGGCAGTCACGCTGGTTATACCCCTAGACATCTCTTTAAAAAGAGAAATTATGGGCTTCCTTGGTGACGCAGTGGTTAAGAATCCGCCTGCCAATGCAGGAATACACGGGTTCGAGTCCTGGTCAGGGAAGATCCCACATGCCGCGGAGCAACTAAGCGGGGCGCCACAGCCACTGAGCCTGCGCTCTAGAGCCCGCGAGCCACAACTACTGAAACCCGCGCGCCTAGAGCCCGTGCTCCGCAACGAAGAGTAGCCCCTGCTCGCCGCAACTAGAGAAAGCCCACACGCAGCAATGAAGACCCAACACAGCCAAAAATAAATAAAGAAATTTAATTTAAAAAAAGAGAAATTACTGAGGCATTGAAATACTAGCCGGTTTCAGTTCTCAAAAGCGAGCCTTAACGTACAAGGGCTCCCTTCTCCTTCAACTTTGCTTTGCTACCCACTTACTGGTTCATTTCCTTTCTCAAGGGCTTTCCCCCAAAGTGCTCATTTTTCTTCAAGTCCATTAATTAAAGGTCTATTGATTCACACTATTTGGTGGCCAGAGTGTGAAGTCAAAGAATAAGACAATCTCTGCCCTTGAGAAGCGTAAACTCTAGTTACAGATACAAGGCCTAAGCATATGAAACAATGAGTAATAATATAAGAATATCGTAGTTTCCAGATGAGTTCAGATTAAAGAGAACGCTTAAACCGGTGAGATCAGGGAAGATATGACCCATTCCCTTACAGGTGGTTGTGATTCTTTACTCCTATTAAATTTCATAGGTAATAGACTTGGTATGAACCTCAAATTTAACATTTATTGAGCATTCCTCAACAAATTTTTGCTTTTGTTGAGAGTAATCAGATATACTAAAAAGCAAATGCTATTAAAAAGAGATGAATTCAAGTTAGTAAGAATTAGAGGAGGGGTGTAAGAGGTTAGAAATTGAGCCTGATCTTGAGTAAATATTTGTAGGCTGAATGAAGGTAAGAATTCATTGAAGATAAGGGTAATCCCAGAAGCAGGAACAAACATGGGCTATTTTAATTAATGTAAACATTTGATTCTTATGCTGCATTTCCTGTGGCATCATTTCTTGACTTCTTTCCTATTCTCTAGTACCACACAAATAATACTTGAATAAAGCTTAGAGGTTATACCTCCTAATCTATTAAACTTACCTCCTTGCTGGCGATTTATATAGCACACTGGTCACTGACATAAACCCGTATGGCTTGCAAATCAGACTTTGCCAGGTACTGGTTATTTTAACTTAGACAAGTCACTTAGTCTCTGTGTTTCACTTTCTCCCAGTCTCGGCAGATGATAGTTTAAACTATATGACATTGCTGATACTTGACTATTTTTGATCTACAGAAATGTCTAGTTCCCATGGTTCCACCTAATACAATATCTACTACATTGGGTAGGTGTGAGGAACTAATGAGAGAACTTATGAAAGCCCTTAGTACAGTACTTGGCTCATAGTAAATGTTCAATAGGTGAGAGCGCTTAGAACTAACGCCTCCGGTCTTTCCAGCTTACAATCCAGTTCTCACAACACTGGCAAATTCATGATGTAATTCACAGCAGCATCACGTCATGTTTTTAAAATTTACATTTTTAGGGGAATTCCCTGGCGGTCCACTGGTTAGGACTCTTGCTTTCACTGTGGGAGGGCCCAGTTTCCATCCCTGGTGGAGGAACTGAGATCCCGAAAGCCGCAGGGCACCGCCAAAAAAAAAAAAAAAAAAAAAAAAATTTACATGTGTGAACTCCTTTACTCTTCACAGCAACTCAGATAGGTAATTTGTTGAAAATCTCAGGTAGTACTGAGTGTTGGGGCCTCAATCAAAACCTAGATCCTCCATCTTCAAACTCCTTACCCTTCCATACTACAATTTACTTTATGCTACATAAAGTGTAGTTACTGAGGTAATTTTAATTCTTGAATGTGTATGTGCATGGTTTATATGCTTTTTGTGCTTGTATAGCTTTATTTTACAATATATTATACTTAATGATACCCTTGCCGTGACATCATAGTTTTGGGAGAAAAAACCTTAATCGTCTAAATTTATTTGGTGACAAAAACAGGGACTGCAAAATCAGAAGACTTTTACTATATAGTTATTTTGAATGAGTCTTTTTTCCCCCTGTCTATGGAAGAGGAAAAAATGCTCAATATACATTTTGGTTTTAGATACTTGAAAATTCTTCTGCAAATACCTGTAAATACGAAGAGTCACTAACATTGACTGCCCTTTTTTCATTCTCCTTGACCTTTCCAGGATCTGATACTACTGTCCACGCTCTCCTTTAAAAACCACTCTTCGCTTAGCTTGAAATAAACTACACTACATGTGAGAGTTTCCTCACCATGTTTGATCACAGAACACTTAAAAATTATAATGTGTTGTTGGAAGCCCAACAGAGGCTCATGAGCTGTGTTTAGATTAAAACAGACAGCAAAAAATGGTCTCATAAATAAATTGTTGTAGGAAGTGATCACATTTTCATTCATAGTCTATATAAGAACAAACAAAATTTGAAAAGTAAATTTTATTTCACCTTATTATGGGACCACCTGGTACCTTTCATGCTTAATCAGGTAAAATTGATTTAAATTCTCAAATTTTGTTTTAATTCTTAAAATAAGTGTTACCACATTCAGGAGTCACTAACTGGATCATGGCCACTCTAGAGGTGAAGGTTTTTAAAAGGATTTCTCTAGGATATTTTTGAAACCCAAATTGTTTGGAAATAATACAACGGTCACTATTTGTCACACGATTTGGAAGAACAGACCAGTGGTTTGGAATAGAAAGAACATGAGCAAGTGCAGAGGAGTGGAAACACCCACAGCATTTTTTTGAAGATAGGAAAGGGAGGCGCCTACCTTGAGCAGAAGTACCCCTCAAAGGTGAAGGGAATGAGAGTGTGGTTAATGGAAGACCGTTATCAGCAAGCTGGGGCTTTTGGGTTTAGTTTAGGAAGACTTTGACCTTGAGTAAAGCAGAGTCTTGACTCCAAGAAATAAATAAGAAAAAAAGAATCTATATTTAAAATAATATTCATTTACTCAATAGATATTTCTTATGTGTCTATTATAATACTCGTTTGGGGGCTTCCCTGGTGGCGCAGTGGTTAAGAATCTGCCTGCCAATGCAGGGGACACAGGTTTGAGCCCTGGTCCGGGAAGATCCCACATGCCGCGGAGCAACTAGGCCCATGAGCCGCAACTACTGAGCCTGTGCGTCTGGAGCCTGTGCTCCGCAACAAGAGAAGCTGCGATAGTGAGAGGCCCGCGATGGTGAGAGGCCTGCGCACTGCGATGAAGAGTGGCCCCCGCTTGCCGCAACTGGAGAAAGCCCTCGCACAGAAACGAAGACCCAACACAGCCAAAAAAATATATAAATAAATTTATTTTTTAAAAAATGTCAGGTGCTGGACTAGTCACTACAAATTTAGGGTGAGCAAAGTGTGACTCTATTCCTGTCCCCACGTAATTTACAGTCCAGTAGAGGAGGCCGACTTTAGTCATATAATTGCAAGTAAATGTAAATTTCTACTGTGGTTGTTACTATGAAGAAGGGGCACAAATATTATAAGTCTACAAGTGGTATGTAAAATGGTAGTGGGAGTGATTCAATGCCAAGAGACCAGTGTGAAGACTCTGGTAGTCACCTAAACATAGGTTAGTGAGAACCTGGCCCACAGTGAATGGAGGCTGTGACGATGCATTGAAACGGAATAGATGTGCCTTCATTTTGCCCCAGTTAGTGGAAAGGAGAGAAATCAGGTTACCATGGTGGGGTTAGAAAAACCGATAAGATTTACTTAAAGCAAACAAAGTAGAAAATAGGGCATGGAGAAAAGTCAGAGAGCCAAAACGTAGCAATTAGCCTTTAATGTTATTTTTCCATATCAATAAGAGGACAGAAAAACTGATGAAATCCTAACACTCTCTGCCCCTCATTTATCACATCCAGTTTTCAGGTGTGTGCAGTCACTTTATGGTAATTATCTATTACTTATCAGATTGTGGATTATAGGATGTATCCAAAGGAGTGATCTATTCATTCATATAGACAGTATTCCTGATAGTACAAATCAAGTGCCTGGCACGTGGTACGTGCTCAATAAATATTTGTTGAATGAATAAATGAAGGAATGAGTGCTATTTCTGATGATTTGTTTCAGAGCTGGGATGAGTGTCCACATATTGGCTGTTCTCTGAGGTCACAATCATCCAGATAAATCATCCTCATTCTGCCACTGCTAAGCTATTACTGTAGCAGCTGGAACCTAAGGGAAAGAAAGGGCCCGAAGCAATCCCCTCTTCCCCATTCTCCAACCCTGGCCTCACTTCCCCCTGTCCCATAACGCTGCTGGGGAGTCTATGCAAAGGAGGGGAAAACAGCCCTTTCTAAGAGAGCAGGCAGGTGGGCGATTTCAAATGGGCTATGCCTGATAGAAAAAGGGAAGTAGAATCAGTCATTCACAGGCCTTATCATGCACAGGACCACAACATCCCTGGAAAATAAATGGCATAAATTGATTTATTCAATCATTCAGGAAATCTTATTGAATATCTAATGTGTCATCTAAGAACTTTTCTAAGGGATTTGGACTGGCTCTTCAAGATAGAGATGTTCCTTAATTTTAGTACATAAGACGTATAAAATAAAACTTTAAGATGATTTCAAATAATATTTAAGGCTATGAAGAAAATGAAAGGATATTGTGATGGAGTGTGTGGGAGATTGACAATCTTTATAACAATGCCTATAATCTGTTCATTGCTATGCCCAGGCATTGTGCACTTGAGTTGTACAATTATAGCTTCAACTGTTAACGTCTTTCCATTACTGGGAAGAGGAGATCTAGGGTCAAGTTACTTCTACCAAGGAGAGTGAGCAGATTTTTAATGAGGCTGTGTAGAGTTATTTTTCAGAAGGTCAGAAGGCTGCACTTTCCTGCGAGTCTCTCTGGTTTTCAGGTAGGCCTTGCTCACCTTCACAAAGCAGGTTGGACCCATTCTCCTGATACCAGACAACTTGGCAAGAATTCTGGGCAGCAGGCTCCTGAAATTCCAGTATTTCACTGTGAGTAGGGCACAGCACCCACAGACCACCCTGGTAAAATGACCAACCATCTTCTGGAAAATCCAGACATGATGTTATCTAAAAATGAGGATTAAATGAAATTCTGGTCTTTAGAGTCATTCAGAACTAAGTTTCGTTTCCTTTCCTATCTCTTTCTTTTAAGGCATGGACTCTGGAGCCAGACTGCCTGGGTTGGAATCTCAGTTCTACCACTTAGCAGCTATTTGACCTTGGCCAAGTAACTTAATATTCTGTATCTTGATTTCTTCATCTGTAAAATGGGTACAATTATAGTACATTGTTCATGGTGGTGTTGTGAGAATTAAATAAGTCAAAGCCCATAAAGCTCTAGAATAGTGCCTGAAACATGTTCAGTAAATGTTAGTTATATGTGTGTTTTTTGTGTGTTTAACATAAATGTGAATACACTATTATTTTATGCAATTTATTTTAAATTTAATTATATATATACATGTATATAATTTATTGAATAATTATATATACACATATATATGTATGTAGGTCAGTACATAGATTTCTACTTCATCTATATTTTAAAAACCTTGTATTCTATTATATGAATATACTATAATTTATTTATTCTCAGTATTGATGCCCAGGTAGGTTGTTTTCAGGTTTTTACTAGAATAAACAAGGTGGCCATAAGTATCCTTAGTACTTGCCTCTTTATACATGGGGGAACATTTTTCTTGCATAGATAACTAAGTGTTGTATTGCTGTCCTGAAGGGTGTGCTTATTTTCTACTTTAACAGCTACCGCTGAACCAATTTACACTCAAATCTAAATTGCATAAGACTACTCATTTCCTCCCATAATTTCCAACACTGGATATTATCAGTCTTTTCAATATTTGCCAATCTGATGGATAGTAAGTGGTATCTCATTATTCCTTGATTACTAGTAAGATTTTTGTTGTCTTATGATATATTGTGATCATACTCTATATAATTTTGCATCCTTTTAAAATTAATATTGTATCATAAGCATTTCCCCCATGTTATTATACTGAATTATTTTCTAGTCTCTGTTAACACTCAGACAAGAATGTTGCTAATTCTTGTTATTTTTTTTGGTCTTAGAACATGTTTAATCAAGGCAGCTCTCACATATCTATTGACAGTATATAACCTCTTGAGACAAACAAGCTTTTAGCAAGAGGTGATGTAGACAGTTAAAAAAATCCACAAGCCAAGTTTCTTCTCTCTTGGTTCCTGTTTCTGTAGCAATTCCAATGGAGCATGTTAGATAACATTGCATACCTCTTCATAAAGCACTGGAGGCTGCCATCCAATTACTGAGTTGGTGGTTTGCCAGTGGGACACAGGCCACAGTGCCTCGCAGCTAAAGGAATTCAGTGCTATGTTATTTGATAATGTGCTTTGTGGTGAAAATCTTAAATTGCCACGTAATCCCCAAATTCCTCCTAGGGTGCCTTCCTGTATGACATAGCCTGCAAGTGCAACACTGTAATTAATTCTCAGAATCCCTTGCAAGCTCTTATTCTAGGTAAAAATTAGATTACATAAATTCCATGTACTAGTTTTGGATTTCAAAGGTAGAAGTGCGACGGAGAGCATCTTCCTGCATTGTCAGCTGTTGAATTTTGCTGCAGCCATGGTCTGATGTCCTATACCCAGCTTTGCTGGGGTCAGGATGTCAGGGAGGCAGTTAGAGCCACTTTCTGATCCCTGGATCACAGTGATGACGATTCCATGGCAACCTCCTGATTGCTCATCCTTCTTATTGTGGCTCAGGAGCAGCTAGCTCTCCTGGAGAGACAGCTGAGCAGTGTCACTGTGTCATTCCTAGAGACCCGGTCCAGAGCTTGTTTGTCCAACCTTCAATTTTGTAAGCACCTAACTTCCTGATTTAAATATCTTCTGCTTAAACAGAGTGGTTTCTGTTTATTGCAGTTGAACCCTGACTGATACCATTTCTGTTCTTATAATCAAATTTAAAATGTGTTACTACTATGAAAAAAATGTACTACTACGTTGAAAATGTAATATAAATTTTTTTTCTCACCTCTGGCAAACAAATATCACTTCATAATTTTTAAGTATACACTGATTACAAGTGTTTACACATTTGGGCAAAGCACTAACTTTAGTTTGCAGTTATACCCACAAAACCACACCCATAAGTATGATACACATATTTTTAAATTATTATATGAAAATATAATAGCAGAGTTCTAGAAAGATGAAAAATAGGGAAAAACTCAATTCTGATGTGCATTTTTGAGGGTTATATTCATTGATAGATAGATGAATGACAGATGATACTAGCCAGAGAAGCATGTACTAGAATGGTTGGGAGAGCAGGAACATTGCATCAGACAACCTTAGTTCAAACCTTGGCTCCAACACTTGCCAGAAGCATGTGTTTGGGTAAGTCTTTTATTCCCTTGAAGCCTCGGTTTTCTCATCTATAAAATGGGGGTAATCCTAGCACCCAACTCATACAGTTGCTATGTAAATGAGAGAATATATATAAAATTCTGAGCATAATGTCTAGCTTATATAGGTCAATAAATGTTAGCTATTGTGGAAATAAACTACTTTTTTTGCATGATTTACTTAGAAAATACAAGACTATTAGGCCAAGGAGTCTAAGAGTTTCTGGCAAAGAAACTGTACTTATTGGTTTCTAGTTTTAGTTATTTCTATTTATTATTTCATATGCTCTATGGTATGTTGGCCCACTTCTTCAAAGAGTCATCCAGAATCCCTGAGGAAATACTAGATGATGAAAGAAATTACCTTTAAATGTCTTTGAAACTTGTTAATACTTGCTAATTCTGTACAAGTTATATTTAAAATCTGACTAGCGTTGAGCCCATTTTGGGCTTTCATTAAATCGTGGCTTGCTGGTTTGGGGACTGGTGGACGTTAGCAGCAAGTCTACGCATCAGTGCGCAGTGGAATGTGGAAACCTAGATTCTGCCTTAACTGTTCCTGATGACGCTTCCATCCCAAGATCAGCATGTTTGCCATGAAATGACAAATTACCATTGAGAAACTGCAGGGGCTGGAGAAAACCCTGGGCTGCTGGGGAATCAGGACCCCAGGGAGCAGGGGAGCAGGGGCAGGGGCTCAGGCCGTCAGCAGCGGAGAGGACTTAAGCAAACTGTGAACTTTCTCTGGGGTCAGAACCTCATTTGTGAAGTGAAGGAATTGAACTGGACGATGCCGTTGCCCAACAACTGGCCCATTGGCCAAAAAGAACTTTTCTGAATAACTGGCAACTGGGAAAGCAAAGTTTTAAATGCTTATTATCATAAGGGTTGAAATTCAGAGATAAAATAAGGAACTGTATTATAATACTTAGAGATATAATGAGAAATTTGTCCATATTAGAAGAGACTGAGTTGAGATATTCATATTCATATTATACTATTTGGGGTTGTCAGATACAATTGTATAGTAGAGATCAAAGACTGGCAGCTGTGTACAGCCAGGCGGATTATCTTGGTTTGGGGGATGGGGACTGGAAATCTGCCCTTTTAAACAAGTCTTCCAGGGGTCTCTAGAGTCACTGCAATTTGAGAACCAGTGGTCTTGTATATGTATTTTCTTTGACAGAGACAATTTAATTTGTTAAGGAATCCTAAATTATTTTGCCCAGAATTTCTCTTTAAAAAATATTTTTTCGGGGCTTCCCTGGTGGCGCAGTGGTTGAGAGTCTGCCTGCCAATGCAGGGGACACGGGTTCGAGCCCTGGTCTGGGAAGATCCCACATGCCGCGGAGCAGCTGGGCCCGTGAGCCACAACTACTGAGCCTGCGCATCTGGAGCCTGTGCTCCGCAACGGGAGGGGCCGCGACAGTGAGAGGCCCGCGCGCCGCGATGAAGAGTGGCCCCCGCTTGCCGCAACTGGAGAAAGCCCTCGCACAGAAACGAAGACCCAACACAGCCAAAAATAAATAAGTAGATAAATTTAAAAAAAAAAAATTTTTTTTCATCAAAAAAATGTATATTTTTTCATTATAAAAAGAATGTAATTTTATTTCAGAACATTTGTAATATGCAGAAAAGTAGAAAGAAGGAAAATCATTTATACTACTCAAACGTATCTACTTTGTTTTCTCAAATACATATTTTTTACATGACTCTTACTCATACTGTCTCAACTGTGTATCTTCCATTGTTTTCCAACTGAACATCATAGCAAACATTCCTCCATGTTATTAAAACTATCTTAAAGCACCATTAACATTTTTAAACTTGCATTTATCTTATGACAAAATTAATACCTATTTATTATAGAAAGATTAAAACACACAAAGAAAAAAAGAGAATAAAATCCATAATCCTACCATCCCAAAATCACATTGTACTATGATGTATCACTGTCTCAACTTTTTTGCATATTTATATAGATTTATTTTTAAAACAAAACATGATCATACTATATTGTAAATATTTTTATGTTAACAAATAATGCATAACATAAAATTTCCTATATAAATTCCTGACAACACTGGTTAGTAGCATTTCTTTTATTATCTCCAATTTAAAAACAGTCTCAAATACTGCTTTTCTCATGTAATTCTATGTCCTGTTAACATCCCTTATTGTTGGGCTTAGGACTATTTCTAGTTCTTTGCTATTACAAACTACTTTATATTGAATATTCTTGTGACTCATTGTTAGGCTGTCACCCTGGTAAGTCTGTAGAATAGTTTTCTAAAAGTAAGATTGCAGGTCATATGAATACATATTATAAATGTTGTCAAATCATCATCTAAAAGGTGATACCAATTTACAGTCTTACAAAGTACTGAAGGGCCTGCTTCTAATCATTATCACCAACACCAGATGTTGTCAATTTGTAATTACCAATCTGATAGGCCACTAATGATATTTTTTAAATTTGCATTTTCCATATTCATAATGCTGCACTTTCTTTCACATGCTAATTGGTCATTTGTCCATGTTTTTCCAGTAGCCTGTTGATACCTGCTGTCTCAGACCATGTGGGCTGCTATAGTTAGTTACCACAAACTGGGTGGCTTATATTTATTTCTCACAGTTCTGGAAGCTGGGAAGTCCAAGATCAAGGTGTCAGCAGATTTATTGTCTGGTGAGGATCTGTTTCCTAGTTGTAGACACTCTCTTCTCCCTGTGTTCTAACATGGCAGAGGGGCAAGAGAGCTCTCTGGGGTCTCTTTTATAAAGGCAGAGCCCTCATGACCTAACCACTGCCACAAAGCCCCACCTCCTAATACCAACACACTGGGGATTAGATTTCATCATATGAATTTGGGGGGGGGCACAAGCATTCAGTCTATGGCACTTTCCATCATCAAATATTGATTACCCTCACTCCCACTAGCAGTGGAGTCCATTTACACAACCGATTAAGGTTAGGCTTTGCCATGTGACTTGCTAATAAAATGTTGGCAGAAGATATGTGACTAAGGGTCTAAAATGTGCTTGGGTGGTGGGGAGTGTTTGTTGGTCTTTTGCCATCGCTGCAAGAACATGCCCTGGCCAGCCTGCTGCTGGAAGCATGAGAAACACATGGAACAGGCCTGGACCCCGCCTGTACTGAGCCCAATGCTCAAAAGACCTTAGTTGACCTGCCTGTCATAAGTGAGAATAAGTATTATTTTACACCATTGAATTCTGGGCCTCTTTATTATTTATTATTTTTTGTGGCAATAGCTAACTGAGACATCACCCTAGCCACTTTTCCATTGCTTTATTTTCTTACTGATTTGTAAGAACTATGGACATAATTACTTTGTTAGTATGATGTCACATATAATTTCCCCTTTTGGAGTTTTCTTTTTCGTTTTGGTTACTGTGTTTATTGACTTACTGAAGCTTTTTATTTATTTATTTTTTAATAGACAAATCTGGCATTCTTTTCCTTTATGGCCTCAGCCTTTGGTATTATGCTTAGAAAGGGCTTTCAAGATAACATAAATATCTCTCTCTGTTTTCTTCTAGTACTTTTATTGCTCTGGTTTTTACACTAAATCTTTACTCCATTTGTAATTTATTTTGATAAAGGATATGAAATAGGTATCATCTAATTCATACACATACTTGGGTCTGGTTTTTTAAAATTGAGACAGAATTGAAACTATATTAGTTTCAGGTGTACAACAAAATGATTCAGTATTTGTATATATTTTGAAATGATCATTACAAGTCTAAGTCTAGTTAACGTCTGTCACCATACATAGTTATAATTTTTTTGCAATGAGGACTTTTAAGATCTACTCTTTCAGCAACTTTCAAATATGCAATACAGTATTATTAACTATAGTCACCATGCTGTACATTACATCTGCATGACTTATTTATTCTTTAACTGGAAGCTTGTATCTTTTAACCCCCTTCCCCCATTTCACTCACTCCCCACCCCCTGCCTCTGGCAACATGCTCTGCCCATGAGCATGGGTTTTGTTTTGTTTTGTTCTTTTCAGATTCCACATATAATTAGATCGTACGGTATTTGCCGTTCTTTGTCTACCTTATTTCACTTACGTAATACCCTTGAGGTTCATTCATGTTGTCACAATACCAGAATTTCATTCTTTTTTTTAATGACCGAAAAATATTCCATTGTATATACCACATTTTCTTTATCTAGTCATCCACTGATGGACACTTAGGTTGCTTTCATATCTTGGGTATGGTGAATAATGTTGCAATGAGCAGAGGGGTGCATATATCTTTTTGAGTTAGTGTTTTTGTTTTCTTTGGATAAATACCCAGGAGTGGAAATGCTAGATCATATGGTAGTTCTGTTTATAATTTTTTGAGGAAACTTCATACTGTCTTCCATAGTGGATGCACCAATTACATTCTCACTAACAGTACACAAGTATTCCCTTTTTTTCACATCCTCGCCAACACTTGTTATTTCTAGTCTTTTTGATAATAGTCATTCTAACAGGTGGGAGGTGATGTCTCCTTGTTGTTTTGATTTACATTTCCCTGCTGATTAGTGATGTTGAGTATCTTTTCATGTGCCTGTTGGCCATCTGTGTGTCTCCTCTGTAAAAATGTCTATTCAGATCTTCTGCCCATTTTATTGTTTTTTGGTTTTTTTCCCCAGGCAGGAATTAACACTTTATTTATTTATTTTTTTTAAACATCTTTTTTGGAGTATAATTGCTTTACAATGGTGTGTTAGTTTCTGCTGTATAACAAAGTGAATCAGCTATACATACACATATATCCCCATATCTCCTCCCTCTTGCGTCTCCCTCCCACCCGCACTATCCCACCCCTCTAGGCGGTCACAAAGCACCAAGCTGATCTCCCTGTGCTATGCGGCTGCTTCCCACTAGCTATCTATTTTACATTTGGTAGTGTATATATGTCCATGCCACTCTCTCACTTCGTCCCAGCTTACCCTTCCCCCTCCCCATGTCCCCAAGTCCATTCTCTACGTCTGTGTCTTTATTCCTGTCCTGCCCCTAGGTTCTTCAGAACCTTTTTTTTTTTTTTTTTAGATTCCATATATATGTGTTAGCATACGGTATTTGTTTTTCTCTTTTTGACTTACTTCACTTTGTATGGCAGTCTCTAGGTCCATCCACCTCACTACAAATAACACTACAAATAATTTTGTTTCTTTTTATGGCTGAGTAATATTCCATTGTATATATGTGCCACATCTTCTTTACCCATTTGTCTGTTGATGGACACTTAGGTTGCTTCCATGTCCTGGCTATTGTAAATAGAGCTGCAGTGAACATTGTGGTACATGACTCTTTGTGAATTATGGTTTTCTCAGGGTATATGCCCAGTAATGGGATTGCTGGGTCGTATGGTAGTTCTATTTTTAGTTTTTTAAGGAACCTCCATACTGTTCTCCATAGTGGCTGTATCAATTTACCTACACCGGTCAGAATGGCCATCATCAAAAAATCTACAAACAATAAATGCTGGAGAGGGTGCGGAGAAAAGGGAACCCTCTTGCACTTCTGCCCATTTTAAATTGTATTTTTTGCTATTTTGCTATTTTTTGTTGAGTTCTTTATATATTTTGGATATCAATCCCTTATTAGATATATGACTTGCAAATATTTTCTCCCATTCAGTAGGCTGCCTTCATTTTATTGATGCTTTTCTTTGCTGTGAAGATTTTCAGTTTGATGTAGTCCCAGTTGTTGATTTTTTTCTCTTGTTGCCTTTGCTATTGGAGTCAGATCCAAAAACTCATCTCTAAGACTGATGTCAATGAGCTTACTCCCTATGTTTTCTTCTAGGAGTTTTATGGTTTCAGGTCTTACTTTCAAGTCTTTAAACCATTTTGAGTTAATGTTTGTGTATGGTGTAAGAGAGTTGTCCCATTTCATTGTTTTACAGGTGACTGTCCAGCTTTCCCAAGACCATTTATTGAAGACTGTCCTTTCCCCTTTATATATTCTTGGCTCCTTTGTTGTAAATTAACTGATCATTTATGTGTGGGTTTATTTCTGGACTCTCTGTTCTATGCCATTGGTCTATGGGTCTGGTTTTATGCCAGTACCATAGTGTTTTGATTACTATAGACTGGGTCTGGTTCTAGTCTTTCAATCCTCTTCCACTGATTTGTAGTCTATCCAGTAGCACACCATCATGCTTTTAAATTTTACTTTATTTATTTTAATCTCATGATGTAATTTACATTGATGAGACTATGCTATCCTATCCAGTTGAGGATGCATACGTAGATGTGAAAAGTTGAAAGTAAAGGACGGAAATGGTCGTCACAAAGTTTAGGAGAGGGGTTACTTCTGAGAGTGACGGTGGGGTTGTGAATTGGGAGGTGCACACAGCTGGCTTCTGGGGTGCTGCCACATTTTATCTCCTGATCTGGAGGAGATTACACAGGGGTTCACCTTATAATAATTCTTTAAGCTGCACCAATATGTTTTACTTACTTTTTCTATAAAGATGATAAGGCTCAAAATTTATGAGTGTTTTTAGAAGTTCTTACTGTACTCAGAGTACCTTTCAAGCATGTGTGTAGAGAGGATTAAAAAAATAGCCAGGGGTGGGGTGGATCCTTATACTTGGAAAGTTTAGATGTATCACTGAGATAAACATGATTTTGGCATAGTTCACAGTTCATAGAAGCAGAAGGTCTGTGAGGATGTTTGTTCCAAGCCTCCACTCCCATAACACGTTCAGACTTTCAGGTCAGGCCCCCAGGTGTCCCTCTTTCCTACTCTTCCCAGGGCCCACATTCCCGTTGAGGTTGGCCCTGCTGTGTGCCTGGCTCCTTCCACCTGTCTGCCTAGCCTCAGCAGCTCTCCCTGATCCGTCCTGCCCATGTTGACTACCAGCTGAAATGCTGTGAATATTGCCAACTGTTAAGCAGTGACGTTGTCATCACCCAGCGCTCCTCACACACAGCTTCTGTTCCAGGAAGTCCCCTTATCAACCACTTCCAGGGGCTCTCACTTGCTCTTAGGACAAAGTCCAACTCTCTACAGACCAGCGCTTCAGTTCCAGTCCACCTTTCCCCTCACACCTTTGACTTCCTAGTCACGCCCTAGGCTGCAGGCAGCTGGACATTGTGCTTTTCCTCATCTGGGCCACATTTTCCAGCCTCCATGACTTTGTTCTTCCATCACAACATCCCAAGGCTGCTTCAAGGCCTACCTCACACAGTCTCTTCCTCACACAGCCACCCTCACCTCTGTCCTTCTCTGCTCCTCTCGTGCCCTCCTGGCGCTCTCCCCTGGGTTATGATGGGTTAGCTGTCTGTCTGGTTATCCCCCACTCCCACCTCTCTGATGCCCCACGTCCTTTTCTGTTCAGAGTCCCTTCCGGGATTACCAATGACCTCCATGATGAAGTCCAACCGGGGTTAGGGCCCTCAGACCCCCTCCAATCCTGCTGAGGTCACTCCCATGTGTGGACCCTCTGCTCCAATCAGAATTGTCTCTTCTCTAGTCTTGAAACACTTGGTGGTACCCATGTCACACCTTCAGTCCATTCTCTCCCTCCATCCTCGCTGCCCTCTCCTTTATTTGCTTGTCCAAACCCAGCTCATCCTTTAACACTAAGTTTAGATGGCACTTCTCGTCCGTGAAATGTTTCTTCATTACTCTGGTTAAACTTCTATTTCCTACCTCTGAACTTTTGTGACATTTCATTTCTATTGACATTTGTTCCATCTGTCCTTACATTCTCATTTTGGTACTTGCTTATCTAGACAATTAATTATCAGCTCCTGGAGCTGATGTTCTATTTCTTAGGCTTTCTCTGTTTTTAATATCTTTTTCTGTTTTTAATATCTCCCATGGTTTTGAGTGTTGTGTCTCAGTATTGTAAGTTACTTGGTGAAGACATATTGACTGAATGCTAACCATGTACCTAATTCAATTCTGAGTAACTACAGGGTTCCCTGGCTTGGGAACTGAACATTTACCTTCTTCATATTTTTCTTTTCTTGCTTGCAAAATGGTGATAGTTTTATTCCATAAAAGAATGGATGGGACAAAGCTACATTGGACATATGCTGTATTTTTCAGTGTTGCATATTTTTATTATTACTTAAAATAAATAAATTTGCTTCCTAATTCAGATGTAACAGAGGAAGCCAGTTTCTCTGGGGTGTGGCTGCACTCCCCAGCTAACTTGTGGTAAAAGCTGATAGGGTTTGGATTCCACTAGATAGCTTAGGAAACACCCAACACAAAAGTTCAGTAAATTCTACTTATTAAAAGCCCTCAGAGCAGAGGGCTAAAACAAGCTCTGCTGCACATAGGGGAAATAGGTGATGCTTTTTCCTTTAGAAGTTAAAGCTGAGGCATGAACCCAGCCTGTGCTGTAGTGCACCATCAGACCCCTACACCCATCTCCCCGCTGGACATCTCCACTTGGAGGACCCACCAGCACCCTGAACTCTGGACAGCTGAAGCTGGCTCTTTATTTCCCTTCTGAAGATCCTCTTTTATCTCCTGTGGTGGTACCGCCTTCCAGCAGTTCTCGGGAACCAGGCGAGCCAGGGGGACCCTCCTGTCCTTTTTAGCGCTCCCATTCCTTATGCTGACTTTCCTCCTGAAGACCACCATTGTCTTCCATTCCTACTCTTTGTACCCTAGTTCAACCAAGTGCAGAAGCCTCTTCACGCTTGAATTTCCACAGTGCCACCTCGATGATCTTTCTAAACTGCAAATGAGCATCTTTGCCACTGTTTGAAACTTGTTTCTGTTTTCTCTGAACCAGATGCCTCTCCTCACCTGTCCACCTGCAGACAAACTCATCCTGCAGACAAACTCATCCTTGGAAAGCCGGCATGGGTGTCTTTTCTGCTGGGCCATCTTTGGTTCTCCCAGTGAATTGGTCTCTTCCTTTCCCTCTACTTGTGTAGCTACCCCACAGGTCCACAACTGCAGTCTCATACTCTCTCTAGTTAGGGTTTCCAGTCTGTTTTCTGTACTAGACCATGAGCACCTGGGATGACAGAGTGACTTATTCGTTTTTGTATTGCTGTACCCAGCGGGCTTCCCAGCACCTGACAGCAGATGCTTTAATGTCTGTTGACTTGACCATGCCAATAAATCATCGCAGGCTGGTGATCCAGGAGAAAGATGGGATATGCTGTCTTCTCATTTAAGTAGGCACCTTGTAGCCCCCAAACAGCTAGTAGCCACTACGTGACTTTGTTCTGCTCTGTCCCTCTGTGCATTGGACAGGGCAATATTTCTCCTCTTGTGCTCGATCTCCTTCCCATCAGCCACCCTCTGCATTAGGAAGCATATTTTCCCTACCCTCTGCATGGTGCAATGGAAGGGTCACTGAATTTGGATTAAGCAGACCTAAGGACTCATCCTGGTGCTTCTGTGTGACCTTGGACAAGTCAAGTATTTTTTTTCTCAGCCTCAGGTCTTCCTTCTGCACAATGGCAGGGCCAGTGTAGTTAGACCACAATGAGTGGTTTTAGAAGTGCTCGGGGGGGGGCTTCCCTGGTGGTCACAGTGGTTAAGAACCCACCTGCCAATGCAGGGGACACAGGTTCGAGCCCTGGTCCGGGAAGATCCCACATGCCATGGAGCAACTAAGCCCGTGCGCCACAACTACTGAGCCCACGTGCTGCAACTACTGAAGCCCGCACGGCCTACAGCCCGTGCTCTGCAACAAGAGAAGTCACCACAATGAGAAGGCTGCACACCTCAACGAAGAGTAGCCCCCGCTCACCACAACTAGAGAAAGCCCGCGCGCAGCAACGAAGACCCAATGCAACCAAATATAACTAATAAATAAATTAATTAAAAAAAAAAAAAAAAAAAAAAAAGAAGTGCTCAGGGGTAGGGGGCAACAGCTGGAATTGGGGCCTGGATCCCACCTTCAAGCACAGCAGCTCCATCTTGGTGTGTTTTTATTTGTTCATACTTTTTGGTAATATTTAGTTTGAACAAAATATTCCTCAGTCAAAACCTGTTTGAAAATCCCTGGCTTAGATGAATTTTAAAATCCTTTCCTCCTTGTATTATCTTAGGCACCCTACTTCCTCATTTACTAATAAGAAAAAGGCTGTACTGGTCTTCTGAAAAGGATTATTATTGTTCAGGAAGATTTCTCTCCCTTTAGTTTTCTTAAAGTTGAAATCTAATCATAGGTTCAGCTGGTTCTCTGAACTGACTTGACTTCTACAGCCCTGGCTTGTTTATATTTTTATTGCCTTTCCAACCTTTGTTCTCAGTTCATGCTGAGATTTGCTAGTTGACTATAAGACACAACTCTGCGGTGAGGTCACCTTGGAGATTAGCTTTCTGCTCTAAGAGATCGGAGGCAGGCCCAAACTTGCCTTCCTGTGAGTTGGGTGGAAAGAGAACCATTGGGCATTGGCAGAATTCATTTTAACGTCCGCCGTTTAAAAAAGCACTTGTTAAAAAAAAGTTGAGATGCAAACTAAAATTCAATACATTAAAGTATAAAAGAAAAAAAGGCATTTGCTGGATACCTTGTGAAAAATGTGTTGGAGGCAATGTGAGGAGTAAAAACAAAGGCTGTACTATGTCTTCTCCTGGGAGCCTATAGACCAGAAATCATTCAAGAAAGTATTCAATTAACCTAAAATTTTGAGGATCATAAATGTTTGTTTCCTATTGAAAATAAAAAGGGAACTTGTGAGCCCTTGTGACCTTGTTTGTATAAGCTTCAAAAATGCCTTGAGTTCAGACTTGCTCTTTGAGATCTGAACCCGAATTCCTTGCGGTTGGTACGTTAATGGTTCAATGGATAGAAGGCATGTTACAAACTCTGTAGTAACGGTTACTCAGTGACTGACTTACCGTGTGTTCTATCTTTTAAAATGAAGCAAACTCACCACAGAAAGCATGGACTTTTGCCTCCACACCTCTCCACGTGCTGTCACTCAATCTGGAACACTCTTCCCCCTGTCCTCATATCTCCTTACTATGATTAACTGATGCTTTAAGTCCCTGTTTAAAGGGTGGTATCTTTCGGGAAGCCCTCCTGAGTCTGGGTTTACGGACCCCTCTTGTGTCCTCCGAAGACATCTTGTACTTAGCCTTGATATAGAGAGCACTTGTATTTTATTGTAGCAGTCTGTTTCATTATCATTATAGTCTGTAATACTAACTTATATGTAGGACTTAATGGGAACTAACCATAAACACACTTAACAGTATGTGAATTCACTTAATCCTCTCATTGCTGTAAGGTGGGTACTGTTATCATCACCATTGTATACACCGGGAAACTAAGACACACAGGGGCTAAGTGACTTGCCCAGGGCTACACAGCTAGGGATTTCAATCCAGGCAGTCCAGCTCCAGAGCCTATACTCCTAAGCATGATGCCAGGACAGTCTTGCTTGCAGGTGTATCCCAGGGCCCAGCAATTTGCCTGGCACATGGAAGGTATTAAGGCATACTTGTTGGAAGAGTGGATGAAGCATGACCCTCACCTCCAGGCACTTCCTGCATGGTGGCCTGGTCACAGAGAGCTATAACATGGGGTCGGGGCAGAGATTTCAGGAAAGGTATAGACCCAGGGCTGAGGGCCTGATGAGGAGGGAGAGACTCATGCTGTCTGGGAGCTGGGGACTGACCATGTGGGCTCAACATTCTCCCACAGGGAGCCGGGTCTCCACCAGGCAGTGACTGCCCTTTCTGGTTGTGTCAGAACAACCTGGCATGTGTTTTGTTCTGAATCTTGAACTAGTCACCCAGATGACCTCAATTTTAAGAGAAATATTATGTATTTGATTTGTAGAGATCTATTAAAAACAAAAAATATTTTCTCTCAATGTTAAACAGCAAAAAAATTAAACTTGCAGGAACCATCTGCACAGCGGAATTTCCAAAGCACAAAGAAAAAGCAATTTTCTTTTTAAAAGGATTCTGAGCCTAGAGAACTTGTGTGGAGGGGGCTATTGTGACCCTTCGCCGTTTGCAGAGCCCTAGGCACTCGGAGGGAACAGGACGTCAGCAGAGGCTGGCTTAGGGAAGGCGTGGAAGGATGCATCCCTCCCTGCCCGCAGCTCTCTCATCCTGAGCGCTAGCTGCTAAAATTAACAGGGGTTTTAACAGCACTCATTTGTACGTGTTCTGGTAGGTTTTAATTAGAGATTAGACACATTACAGCAGGGATGTGAGAAAATTTTGCTTTAACAAAGTCTGTGTTTGGTCTTGCCCCCGCTTCCTGAGGATGCCGGACTCCTTCCCAGCACGTGCGTGCCTGGCATCTTCCCCTTCCCCGGGACCCCTCCAAATCCTTCCCCCTTTCCACTGAGGCTTCCCAAGTAACTCCACGGCTCACTAATCTGCCAGTTTTTGGAAATACTGTGTTTGTCGTTGGTAGTAAAATGGTAAAGCCAGTATTACATGATACCTTCCCACATCAGGATATGGGGCTTAAGACCTGCTGCTGCCAGGTTTTTGAGCCACTTAACCTCTCTGAGCCTTTACACTAATAACAGTTCCTGTAGTATGGGGTTGTTATGAGGATTAACCGAAGAGATATGGTGTTCGGCACCTACCACCCCCTCATGGGCCAATCCTGTACAATAGGGCCCGAGAAGCCTTCCTTGGTCTCTGGGTCCTCTCTGGTCCTGGTGGTGTCCCAGAAGTGACCTGTGGGTGGAGATGGTCTTCTCACCCACCACATACAGCAGACACAGGCACAGGGAAGTTGAACAGGGACTGAAGCTACTAATCTAGTGTCTAAGTCCCTCCTACTGGGAAGGATTCCTTCTGGGCTACAGAATAAAATGTGCTAGAGCAGCTTAATCACTGGCTTATTTATTAATCAACTCAGGGAGAATTTGGCTGAGGAAGCTAACTTACATTTGGGGCATTAGTCTTTATTAACCCCATTGCCTGTCTCATCTTGATCCTTTGGTTTGGTTTTGTTAACAAAGAAACTGAAGCCAACCCAAACAGAACAAAAAGGTTTATTGCCCCAGAGCTGGCAGAGGTACCTGGACACCCACCTCTCAGTTCCAGGTGCCACCCATTGCCACGCATCCTGAAAGTGCTCCCAACTTCCTGGTACTTATTCCTGTACAAAGCAGGTCGCAGGGATCTTTCATGAGATTAAAAAGTAACTATTCTGAAGGTCTCACTATAAGTAAGCAAAAGCTCACTGGGGTAGAGGCACTGCAGCCTCAAAGTCAGTAACTTGAATTTGGGCATCCTGATCCCAGGGCTGTGCTGCCCGGGCAGAAAGGACAGCAGATCTGAGCTGTGGGGATTCCTGGGGTTTGGGTCTGCCGCTGGGGTCAGGAACAGGCTAGTCTTTGCCTGGCGATTTTCATTTTTACAGTTCTCAGTTGTTTAATCTAAAGTAGCTGGAACTATGGGGCGGTGGTGAGTGGGGTGGCATGAAAAGACCTGACTTCTGGGCTATAGGATCAGGATTTGATTCTCATCATGACTCATGGGGAAATTCTTTTAAAAACACAAGCCCCATTGCTCTTGCCAGACATTTCCATGCTGGTAACAGTTGCTGACATTCGCTAAGCAACTAGACAGGTCCTGTGCTGTGTGTTTGACAGATGTCGTTTCATTTAATCCTCATAACAACCCTGCAAGGTAAGCCTTCGAGGTGGGCATTCTGTCCCCACTCTGCAGATTCGAAACCAAGCTGGCCCAATGTCAACTCATTAGAAAGAGGCAGAATTGACACCTGAACCCAGGTCTGACTGATGCCCAAGCCTGTGCATTTAGCAGAATGGAGGAAAAATATCAACAAACTCTCCCCTGTCCCCCAGCTCAGCGAAGTCCATGGCAATAGACGTGTCCCCTCCACCTTGTAACATGGTCAGTAGCCTCCCAACTCCAGCACCTCGGAAAGGGGGTACGGATTTGCCTCCAGCGCTGCCGCAGGGAGGGAGGCTCAGGCTGGTGACAGAGCCCAGCACTACGGGGCCAGTGATCGCTTGGTCTTGGAGAAATAAGGTCCGAGTAAAACCTGTACCCTGGGAAACGGGGTGTGAGGAGGCCTGCATCCTTCCCCTCAAAGGAAAGGTGCCAGTCCTGTCTAGATTGGCTTGTTTGTAAAAAGCACCAGCTGCAAGGGCCTTGGTGAGGTTCTTGCCCTGTGACCCAGACTGAATGTCTGCTGTGAGGAGAGCTTGTATGAGGCAGGAGCATTGGAGCTGGGCTGTATCCAGGGCTGAGGTCAGTGTTGGGTGGAGCCCAGCGGATGTGCTTTTCAGATTGGTCGGCTCTTCTCCTACCTCCCCACAGGGCTTAGGGAGCCTCTGACCCAGCCTTTACTCCACAGGCCTCAGGGCAGACAGGCCTGAGAGGTGAAGGGATTTGCCCACAGTCACAGAGGTTTGGGGTAGGGTCCCAGCTAGAATTCCAGCCCCCTGTGCTTTCCTCTGCCCTGCCAGGCTCTGTGACTCCTACTTGTTCCTGGTAAACTGTCCCAGTGAGAACTTTGTGTGGGAGGTCTGCAGTCCCAGTTACCTCTGTGAGCATTTAAGTCTCTTTTTGAGTTGACGTTTCTCTTCCAGGAAGAGACGCTTTAGTCAGTGCAGTTATTTCCTGGACTTGTGCCACCATCCTCCCCTCATGAGCTGTGAGGAGCTTACAGGTGAGTCAGCCAACACGCAGGGGTGCCTCACGTGAGGATGCCTGACGGGTGAGTCCAGGCCAGCAGGTTTCCTGTTCAGCAAATATTTGTGGAGCCTCATGCCCAGAACGGGAGGCCACTGCGGTAATACTCTCACCTTGCCAGACAAAAAGCTGCCGTTAGCTGGGGGCCGCGGACACGCAGTCAGGCGACCATTCTACAGAGTGGTGATGTTTCAGAGCACGACCCAGGGTGTCCGGCAGGAGAGCGGAGGGTGTCTCACCCAGTGAGGGCTCGGGGAGGACTCTCTGCAGGGGATGACAATGCAGCTGGGAATGGAAGAGTGAGGGAAGGGGCAGGGGAGGGGGTCCAGCTTAGAAAGAGGAGGCCGTGTGGGGACCACACCTGGTTCAGTGCCAGGAACACAAGCTGGAAGAGGAGATAGATGAGGCTGGAGAGGAAGGCAGGGGCCAGGCCTTGTGAATCACGATGAAGACGTTGGACATTTTCATGAGGGCAGCAGATCGTGAGACCTCAGTTCCATCTCTCACTTGCAACCTAGCATGGGTGAGAGAGAAACTCTTTGAACCCTGAGTTGACTGCCCACAAAAGGATGTGTTTTTCTAAGAGATCTCAAGGCAGAACAAGTCAGGGCCCCTATGCCAGGGATAATCACTAGCCCTGACATTCCACGCTGGCCACCGAACCAGCTTTTGCCCTTGGACGTGGTTTAGTTCCAGACACTGAGGCCGGGGAAGCTCTCGTGCATCCCACTGCTCTGTGCTTTATTCCCTGTCACAGGTCACAACATACACTAGATGACGAATTGTGGGCTCATACTGTCACCAGCCACACTGCAGAGCAGAGCTCCATCCTTGAAAGCCAAATGCCATATTCTGGGTATTTTTTGTTTTTGTTTTTCTCAATGGGGCTATCTTTTTGTATATTACTATTATGAAAGTAATATATGTTCCTTATAAAAAAACTAAACATCCTGGAAATGTATACAATAGAAGGTGGAATTTCCTCCCTCCTCTCATAATCCCATTTCCCCAAGAAAACCATTATCCCGCCAGACTTTAAAAGATATGCATATATATGTATGCCCAGACATTTTCTGTTGCAATATCCCAAGTAAAACAAGGCTCTCAGGCCCCTCAAGATGTCCTCCAGTTACGTCCTCCAGTTCATTCTGGAAGTCACCAAAAGGGTGCCTCAACTGTGTCGGTAAACCTGTCTGTTGGTTGTGTCTCCCTATGGCAACCTCTCCGTTTCCCTTTTCCCCTGCTTCTCGTGTGTCTGCTGCTCACGGAAGCTTGGAGAAGTTAACAGAAGCCAGACACCAAAGTCCATGCCACGGGTGCTGTCTCCAAAGTTTCCAATTCTTTTTTGTTTTTTTAAACTTTGCCCAGCCTTTTGAGGCCTGTTTATTGACATGTGCAGACCTATACTCGCGGGGCCTGGAACTTCTCCTCAGCACCACCGCCAGGCCCATCGGGAACTTATCCCACTCCGTCTGTATCTCCACTGTGAACTTGCCCTGCAACAAGATCGGACACTGGACAGCAGTGGGAAGTTGGTGGGGTCCAAGCGTAGCCCGCGTGCATGCCGGTCTGCGAGCGGGCTCAGGGCCGCGTGCAGGTTGTCCGCATGCCACATGGTCATGCCCACCGCCTCCAGCATGCGTGGTCCGTGGCTCAGCAGCTGCACCTTGTCAGGGTGGCTGCCCAGGGGCTTGAAGTAGGCCTGGGTGCTGGGGTACACCGTGAGGCGCCTGCGGGAGCAGGGGCGAGTGGGGAGGGCGGTCCCCCCAGCGCCTGCACCTCAAAGTTACCAATTCCTGTTCGGCAGAGTTGGGATGTTGAGTTTCAGGCAGAGATGGGGAAAGGGCCACCTGCTCATTGTGTGCCAACCATCCTTTGTCACTGGGGGCCCCAAGGCTGCTCTGCTTAGATCCTCAGTCTCGAGACATCTCTACCGAATGGTGCCATCAGCTTCTCTGCTAAAGCCTCTTGCAGGGCCCTCAAATTCAGTCTGGGGGTCAAGTGGAAGGGGAGATGCTCTTCTCTCTCATGGCTCTTTTCCCTTTTCTCTGCCTCTGCCCACCCTCACAAAGGAAAGTCTCTTCCCTCCTGTCCTTTATCTTCAAAGAGTTTATATTAATGTGTAGAAGCTCTGTATACATTATCACTATTAACCTTCTTATTGATCTACATTGAAATATTTGTATCGGTTTATATTTAACATTGTTAGTCTTGTGCTTTGTTCTTAAGAAGTTTCCAAATTTATTTAATTAAATCCATCTAATTTTTCCTTTGTTACCTCTGTGTTTTCTGTTCTGCTTATAAAGGACTGTTCTGCCCCAAGATTACGATAATATTCTTTTGTAGTAATGTAGGAATTGTATATTTAAGTTCAACTATCTGGAATTTGTTTTCGTGAATGTCATGTGTTGAGTGGAATTTCTTTAAAGTTCCCCATAGATTTGGGTATAGAGGCTAAAAGCTAAGAGACGAGATGGAGGGAGCAACTCAGCGGGCTCTTGGATGCCCTGTGCGGGGGAAGCTTGTTTGCTGAAAACACAGAGGATTGTGTTCTTGGCCAGCTTGGAGTTCCATCTGCTTCCTGCTGAGAATGACTCTCAAACCTGGTGTCTTTAGAGCCAGTCTTTCCCGTGTGATTTTAATCCAGGCTTCGGAGGTTGAGAGGAATATGCTCAGGGCTGCATTCTGTTGCCTGTGAGGGCAAACTGAAGAATCACTGTGGACCATGAGGACTGAGTGTCAGAGAGGGCCAGGACTCTCCTGTCCACAAGGCCTGGCTCCACGCTGGCGGGGTGGGCAAAAAACCATGAGTTCTTGAATTGTCCTAAGACCCATGGCATCAAGTGGCATCCTTGTTACCTCCTGGTTAACTTCATTAATGATGGGGCCTCAGTGCCTGGCATGTGCTGGGACCTCAGAATATTTATTTGTTGAATTGTTAGAAATCCATTAAGAAGGAATGGGGATTCCCAAGAAGATGATGGTCAAAACAGGAGAAATTTAATGGCAGTCCTATGTAAGATGACATCCATCCATTTACTCATTCAGCAAATATTAGGTGAATGCCTGCTATGTGCCACGCACTTTTCTAGGAGAATAAGTGTGTTATTTTTCCAACAACAACCAATTCTCTGCTTCTCCAACACCAACCGGGTATTCAACAGTTCACTTCAATTCTGACATTAACTGCTTAGAGTTATCGTATACTCCATAGGTTAAGAGCTCAGTTCCACAAGATTGCCCAACTTCAGATGCCAGCCAAAAATGGGGCCCCCAGGGTACCCGCACTTCTGCCTGGCTGACTACAAAACTGAGTTTTCCGTGACCACCCTCAGATCTGATAATTTGCTAGAGTGACACACATAACTCAGGAATTTACACTAATGATCGTGGATTAAGGATAAAAATGTACAGCCAGATGAAGAGGTACATAAGACGAGATCCAGAAGAACTTCAAGTGCAGGAGCTTCTGTCCTGGTGGAGTCAGGGTGTACCATGCTCCAGGCATGTGGTTTTGTTCAACGAACTGGAAGCTCCCTGAACCTGTTGTTTAGGGGTTTTATGTGGGGTTTCATTACACAGGCACAATTGATTAAATCATTGACCATTGTGACTGAATTCAAATTTCAGCCCTTCTCCCCTCTTGGAGGCTGAGAGTGGGGCTGAAAATCCCACCACTCTCATCACATGGTTGGTTTCTCTGGCCACTGGCCTCCATCCTGAAGCTACCTAGGGCCTCACCACTAGTCACCTCGTCAGCATTACTCAACTGTGGTTAGAAAGAAGTTTGTTATGAATACCAAAGACACTCCTATCACTAGAAAATTCCAAGGGTTTAGGAGCTCTGTCCCAGGAACCAGGGGCAAAGTCCAGATATATATGTACCACAATAAGATATCTACCCTTGTGGGGCTTACAGGCTGGTGGGAGAATACACACAATAAGTTATATGATATGTTGGAAGGTGATAAATACTATGGGAAAAAAGGCAGAGCAAAGTAAGGAGGGTTTGGAGTGCAGGTAGGTAGGGTTGGCAAATGTGTTACAATTCTAAAAATGTTTCAGGTGAGAACTCATTTAGTTTTAGACAGAAACCCAAGTACTGTGGTTGGTGCAGAATAGAATCATTAAAAGAAGGGACATGGAGGGCGCAATAAGAAATAAAGCATATGGTTGAAACGAATTGCCTTGATTCATTATTCCTTCTAATAATGACTTGTGTTCAATTTTGTGTGGTCAGAATCAGACAAGGGTAATGTCAGCACTAACTCTGAATCAGGTTCCCAGCTAATTTGAGGCAGGCTTAAAATAAAGTACTGACCAAAAACCCAGCACAGTAATGTGACATTGTAGTCATGTGGTCTGCTAGGTGATCTGAGGACAGATAGAGCACTAGATAGGTGTGGAAGAAGCTGCCTTGGAAATGGGGTCCGTGAGGCCAGCACTGAACCTAGAATTGGCAGATTTATCTATTCTTCCCTCATTACAGAGCTGGATGTTGACATTCTTGAGATGTTGTACTCACTTGTTTCTGTAGGAAGAAGCTTCAAACAAACCCTGGGGTCCATCAAAACATGCACATTCCTCAGAGAGCTGTGTTAAAGTCTTATTGAAATGACTGTTACAAGAACCGGCAAGAGAGACTTAGAACTGAGGGTAGGTTTAGAAGACGTTTGGTCATCTACTTCAACACCTCATTTTATAGATGCAGGAATTGCCCAAAGACACGGCAGAGAATTAATGGGTATCAGGTCTCCTGACTTCTTATATGGTGTTTTCCCCATCATATTGGTCTGTCCATATTATAATTTTATGCTTAGAGTTTGGAGTTAACCATATTTTTTATGAATAAATATTAAGAGTGACTAAGAACTCTGCCCCTCATAGGGGTGAGTCTGGCAGCCATGTTTCTACCAGGTAACCCTGCTCCATAACTAACTGGATTAGTTGGAACCATTCACTTCTCCTTCCGAGAATTTGGCCTGAGTCCCGCAGTTGGGAACTGAGTCATGAAACCTGCCTCAGCTGTCAAAGGAAGGTCTTTAGATTCCCTACAAGCTGTCTTGCCCTAGTTCTTGGATTTCATCCTTCCAATAAAACCCTTGTTTTACTGATGCTAACTCAGATTGGTTTCTGTTATTTGCAACCAAAAAAGTCTTAGCCAAGAATCTTAGAAGCTGAGGAATAAGCACGTCATTTATTTTCAGATATGAGTTTTAGATTTAGAAGTCATGGTTCTTTAATATAGGTTATTACGACATTACCATTTTGGTTATGATGTTAAATTATGAGGGCGTGTATTAAGACTTAGTCTACTTGGAACTATGAAGAGATTGAGCAATCACTGTGAGGGGCTTGTCCTCCAAAAAACTTATTTTCTTTTGTGTTCTGTTAAGAGTCTTGACTTGTGTATTAATAATACTTATATGAGACAGTGTGGAAAAATGCTTGAGTTGAGTGTTCCAGAGGACAAACTCATTTCAAAAGCAATCTCAGTTTCCTCATCTGTAAAGTAGCCATAATAATACCTTCATCATTATGTGAAGAAGAGTAAATTCTATTAATGAAATAAAATAACGTGGGTGTTTAGAGCGGCAGACTTTGGTTCAGATCCTACTCTGCCTCTCACTAGCTGTATGAGTTTGGCAGATCATTCAATCTCCCAGAGCTTGAGTGGCCTCATCTAAAAAGCAGGGATAAGAATAAATACTTCACAGGATTATTTTGAAAGCTTTTTGCTTGTAATGGGAACTTGACAATTGTTAATGTTCCTCCCACACCTGTTATGTCCTTTCAGGCTTCTCTGTTTGCCATGGGTGGGTTACAGAGTCATAGGCTTTGCCAGATGATTGTTACAGCTTGGGTAGTTGGAGGTTATGAACTAAGATGACAGTTTGAGAATGGGAAGGACTCAGCCCAACGCATCTGAAGTACAGTCTCTGAGAGGGACCAGGCAGGTGCACACAAAGCCTTTTGTATGGCTGTTAAGGTGAAGGGCAGACCAGCTGTGTGTGTGTGTTTGTGTGTGTGTGTGTGCGTGTGTGTGTGTGTAAATATTGGTCTCCTGAAACTCATGTTTGTCATATGGTGTCTGAAAACTCTGTGCATTTCTGAGTAGTGTCTCTGAGCTGAGGGCACTTGGGAGGGGTGGAAGCGTGGCAGTGGGGTCCCTGATTTTGATTCCTGCCTTAATGGCACTGTATAAATATGCTGGGGGTCATCCTAGGCCAGTAGGCCACACAGGACCAAAAGGTAGAGTTTTTGTTGTAATCTTTTTTTTTTTTAATACATTTATTTATTTTATTTATTTATTTTTGGCTGCGTTGGGTCTTCATTGCTGCGTGCGGGCTTTCTCTAGTTGCAGTGAGCGGGGGCTACTCTTGGCTGCAGTGCGCAGGCTTCTCATTGCAGTGGCCTCTCTTGTTGCAGATCATGGGCTCTAGGCATGCGGGCTTCAGTACTTGTGGCACGCAGGCTCAGTAGTTGTGGCGCACGGGCTTAGTTGCTCAGCGGCATGTGGGATCTTCCCGGACCAGGGATCGAACCTGTGTCCCCCACACTGGCAGGTGGATTCTTAACCACTGAACCACCAGGGAAGCCCTGTTGTAATCTTTGTTTACATCAGAGGGAAATCCTTGACTATAAGACAGAGAAACAGCTGTGTCTTCTAGGCAAGGCAGCAAACCAAGGTATCCTAAGTATGGTGTGGTGGAAAGAAAGTGTGGTGGAAAGAATACGGGGACTGTGGCAGACAGATCTGGGTGAATCCCAACTCCACTACTTACCAGTTATATTATCATGAATCTCTGAGCCCCAGGTTAAGCCTCTTAAAGTTGGGATAATAATATCTAGAATTAAATGACATAAAATGAATGTCATGTATGTGGAAGTGCCTGACATGTATGTCCTTACTTTTAACAAAATAGCTATAAAATGACACAAACACATCATTTTGAAGGCTACTTAAAAGTCTGTTTTAATTAAAATAAACCAATTCCTAGATCTTAAAGTTCTCTTGAGATTTTAGTTATCTTTATCCCAGGTCAAAATGCATAGTGACAGGGCCAACCAGCTGGGCCAGTTCCAGACCCCTGTGCCCAGACATCACAGGCAGTGGAGAGACAATCATCATTGGATTGTCCTGACCTCTTGGCCTCTGTACCAAGACATATGGGTACTTGGCTTGGTCTCACTAATGCCAACCACTCAATTCCTCATGTTAATGAATTGTAATGACTTTATTACTTTAGTTCTTTAGAGTAAATAGTATCCTTGTTGGCTATCTCTTCAAGTTTTAATCATGGTATTGAAAGTTAATTACAAAAGATCAACTCTCTAGAAACTCAGTAATTATAAATGTTTTGACACCTATGTCAAAACTTACCCTTCAATTAATAATATCAGGTTGATGTTTCTTAGATTTTTTAAGGTATCAACTACATGCTCACAAATGTCATTAGATCACACACACACACACACACACACACACACACACACACACACACAAATTATGTTTAAATGTTTATGGCCTAGAAACTGACCAACAAGTTAACATAGAAAAGCCAAAATGGGGCTTCCCTAGTGGTGCAGTGGTTAAGAATCCGCCTGCTAGTGCAGGGGACACGGGTTCGTGCCCTGGTCCAGGAAGATCCCACATGCTGCAGAGCAACTAAGCCCGTGCACCACGACTACTGAGCCTGCACTCTAGAGCCGGCGAGCCACAACTACTGAGCCTGCCCGCTGCAATTACTGAAGCCCATGCACCTAGAGCCCATGCTTCTCAACAAGAGAAGCCACTGCAATGAGAAGCCCGCGCACCGCAACGAAAAGTAGCCCCCGCTCGCCACAACTAGAGAAAGCCTGCACTCAGCAATGAAGACCCAACGTAGCCAAAAATAAATAAAAATTTAAAAAAATTAAAAAAAAAGAAAAACCCAAATGTTTGAGGTAGGCCCCCTGTAGCTGATTTAAATGGAATCATCTCCTAATGGCTGTTTAAAGCACCTGAATAAGACAATTTTTCCATTTTCTTCTCTAGATCATCAATGGTGTCTTGCCAGGTAGTCCATGAGGCTCCATCCCACCAAATTCCAGTCAGGATTCAGCTGGCAAAAGGGCAATCCTGCTAAGCATAAGCCAAAAAAATTATCTGGAGAGAGTTCAGGAAACAAATGTCCCAGTCTAGGGTCTAGTGCCTGGGCAACAGCAGATCTGAGCTGTTAGCACTTTGGCGGGGGCTGAGAGTGAGGGCTGGCCCACCCACACGGAGGCCTCTTGGTCATTTCAGACCTGCTCATCTGAGTAGCTGCTTGGTGGAGGGAGCCAGAAAAAGAAGCCCAAGACAGGGTTCTTGCCCTCTGAGATGGTAGAATATGAAACAAAATGTTACGGACCACAGCATTGTCCAACTTTGGGAGAGATGAGACTTTTGCTGTGGACGAGGCATGGGAAGATTGAACAGGTGCTGGGCTCTGAAGGCTCATCGGGCTTGGATCTTGGGGTGGGCGTGGGTGGTGAACCAGGGAGAACATCACCCAGACTTCTGTGCTGTCAGTCAGCATCAGTCAGCCTGGATTTCTTTATTTTTTTTATGTTTTGGTCACACCGTGCGGCATGGGGGATCTTAGTTCCCTGACCGGGGATCGAACCCACACCCCCTCAATTGGAAGCACGGAGTCTTAACCTCTGGACCGCCAGGGAAGTCCCAGCCTGGATTCTTATCATGCTCAGAATCACCAGGTTATAAGAAGGCAATTTCTGCAGAACTGCAGCTCAGTTGATTTGGCAGTTCCAGAAAATGAGTGTGCAGGCTCTTGGTTGGAATGTCATTGTTGTAGCCATCACAAAATATTTATCAGTGTATTTATCACCATTGGTTGCAAGAAACTAGGCCACGCTAATCAGGATAGGTTCAGTTCTCTGAGATGCCGTAAGAGGCGTCTCAGGGGTAAATAGCTGACATGGCCTGAACCCAAATCCCCCTGGGTCTTTGTTAACCAAAGGGGCACAGGTTCTGTCCTGTCAGGAGCTCCTGGAGGCCTGACTAGACTAGACATGGATCTGCTCCAGGCTTCAGCCCCCAGCAGAGCCTGTGTCCTCCAGCATCCAGAAGTCCATCAGTGGACTTGGAGCCCCAAGGCTTTCATGATTTCACAATCAGCACCCCTTGCTGCCCTGGGTTTGGGGCTACAAAGGTCCAAACAACAGTCCAGGAGCATTCAGGCATAACTTTCCCAGTGGCCTCTCTTCTCAGGAGACTGTCTCTTTCAGAGCCAACTCTGAGCTTTGCAGGCTCTGGGCAACAGAAGGTTACTGGAGGATTATCAAAGGATTAGGGGGCTTTGCTGAGTGAGCATGTACGGGTACTTTCTGCCAGAGTGATTTTTCTGAAACAGATCTGATCATGCCACCCCTCTATGGCTCTGTGTCTCCTGCAGCTGTATTTGGAAAAGTGTTGCCCAACCATACTCTGCATCAAACTCACCCAGCCAATGGAGTAGTTATTAAAATGCAGATTCCTGAGTCTACTCTCTCATCGGTTGAATCTGAATTTCTGTGTGCAGCTTTCAGGAACCACAGTTAAAACAAGCTCCCCACTAAAGTCGGAGAACCAAAGTACATTACAGGATAAAGTCCAAACTGCTTAGCCTGGAGGACAAGGCCCACCAGGATGTTGCTATGCCTGTCTCTATCTTCTCACCCATCCTGGAAGCACTTACCTACCCTGCACCCCCAGTGAGGCACCTCATAGAATTAGGGTCTCCCTCTCACCCCCATGATGTTCCTACTACTTAGAACACCCTCCCTCCCAGCCCCACCTCCCTTCCTCTCTTTACTCTTTTATTCTTAACAATTAGCTCAGCCATTGTCTTCTCTGGATTAGACATGCCTCCTCTAGGTACCTCTTAGTGGTGCCCACACTGACTCAAAACCTTGTGGTACTTGTCTTTCTTCCCATTGCACTATGAGCTCCGTGAGATGGGGCCATGTCTTGTCTTGTTTTCCAAGTGTGTGTTATGTTCCCTGGCCCTTAGGAGAGGCTCAGAAACAGTTGGGAATAAATCAAGTTTTCAAGTTAGAGGTACCAAAGCCTTGGGTCTATTTGGGTTGAGTACATCTTCTTAACAAAACCCAAATATTGGCGGTGGTGATTGTTTTTAAATTCTAATCTCTCAAAGACAACGATGGGAATAATAAAGAAGTAATAAACTTAGGCTATGAGATGAATTACGTACACTTTACTGGAGATAGTTAGGCATTATATGTGCAACAAATTTCAAATGGAGGTACAATCATGGTGTGTGGCCCTGTCCTCACTGTACAAAATCACACTCAGGGGGCCGGAGTTAGATGGCAGGGGGTGTTGGACGGGTGGGCCACCGCTGGGAGTTGAGGAACCCAGGGCTGAAGCTAAGATAGGGGGTCAGGACCTCCAAGGAGAAAGGAGTCAGAGGTCTGGGTCAGCACTGGCAGGTGTCCTGAGGGTGGTTGCTTCCAGGATTAAGTAACCTGACCAAATCCTGAAGGCAGCAGTTTGTAGAGGCACAAACACCACCATCATCAAGAGTCAGGAGCTGGGTAAAAAGTGGGCCAAGAATGGTGAAGAGTTTGGAAAAGGCGGGCCAGCACTTCTCTCCAGGAGCCCTTGGGATAGCATGCCAGGCCTCCACAACGGGGTTTTATAACGAAGGCCTTGTTTTGGGCAGTCAGCTGAAGGTAGCTGTGGGCCCTGGGCACGTGTTTGTGGGAACATGACATCTAGGGGAGGATGGGCATCTGGACAGCATGGTCAGGAACCCCTGATAAAATTCTTACCAGCCTCCCCACCCCCCACCTCTCTCCCTTTAAAAATAAACAGCAGAAATTTATTTCTCACAGTTCTGGAGTCTGGAACTCTGAGGTCAGGGTGTCAGCACAGGAGAGTTCTGGTGAGGATCCTTTTCTGGGTCACAGACTCCTGACTTCTCACTGTATCTTCATGTGGCCAAGAGCAGAGAAAGGAAGCAAGCCTTCTTGTTCTGTCTCTGACTCTGGCACTGACCACGGCTTTTGTGGTTTTGGAAAAGGCCACCATCCCTCTTCCTGCTCTGGCCAACCGTAAATGGTGACATTTTCATCAACTGCCCTGCCCCTCCAATGAAGTCATCTCGTGAAATGGTAAGCCTCTGAGTCTGCGTGTTTGAAACTTTAGTAACACTCTGAAAGCTGTGGGCCTCTTTACAGCAGGTGTCTCTGATACAAGATGCAGGTCCCTAAACACTGCTGCCTGTTTTACCTCTGCACACTTTTCTTTCAACCTTGGCCTGACGGGACGCTCATGTTTGGCCTCCCTGGATTAACTGAGTCTCTTCCCAGAGCCCCAGGGAGTGTCAGCACTGGAGTGGTTGTTCCAAATGTCTCACCACTTATGCCTCTTTAGCTTTCTTAAATCCTTTTGTCTTTTTATTTCCAGTTTGGCCAGTACCTGCCATTCTTTTCACCTCATCAAAAGGTTGAATGAAACAATGTTTGTTCACCAGATTTCCCATGGAACCATGCTTTAGGGGAGTATCAGAGAGGCAAATTGTTTCTGTGTTCTCCAGCCTCTGTCCTGGGCCTTGGTCCTCCCAGCTTGGCTGTGTGCATGACCTTGGGCGTGTGCCCGCCTCCAGGTGGCCACCCTTACCCCCAGTCCCACTGTACTCTGTTTCATCATCATTTCAACCCCTTCTCCATCCAACATTGCTGTTCCAATCCCAAAGTTTGTTTCTCCTAGTGTTTTAAGCACTGCAGTGCCCTTTGGTGGTCATTGTAGACGTACTGTGCTTTTGAGAAGAGGGTCTGAGGGTCTGTATATACATGCAATTTTGGGCCCTTGCTTGATACTGGTCTGTTGCTCTGGTGCTTTTTTTAATTAAAAGGGAGGCAGGTATGAGCGCGGGCTGAAGACAGGACTGGGGTCATCAAGACTTGAGCCTCATCTATCTCTGACATTGAGTCTCCCTCTGGCCTTGGGTGAGTTCCTTAAATTTTGAATGAAGACTCTAATGAAGGGTCCTGGAGTTTCTGGGGGACATGCTAAATATTGTTGAAAACACTAATTATTGAAAATATCTTCTCGACGGCACAGCTGTATCCGTTGGCAAATGCCAAATTTCTTTTTGCAAGTCCAGGGTCAGATACCCTAGCTTCCCTCTGCTTGAGCACCATCAGATAGCTGTCTCATTTTTCATCAGAATAGGAATAGCAGGCATAAGCATTCATTAATCGTAGCTATTAAAAAAAAAAACAAACTCCTGAGCAAATTCAAGTAGAATGTGATTGTGAAAGCCAAGCCCTGTTGCCAAAGAAAGGTGTGTGTGTGTGCGTGCGCTCTGGGCCACCTGCTATGTTATGTAATATCTGATCCTTGACCCCTGGATGTTATCCAGTGAGTAGCTGGTTGGATTTGGGGTCTAACTTGCCTTGGGAGCTGTTCATAGCCTTGCTGGGAACTAGATGACTATGGCGTTTCAATCCTGCTTGATAAACAGTCTCTTCCCCTGGTCCATCTGACACAGCCCGGCTGGTTTGCAGGGCCGGCAATCGCCTACTGTGTCTCTAGAGAAAGGCTCTGAATGGTCAGCGAGGAGCTGCCACAGAGCTCTTGGCAGCCCATCCCAGGTTTGCAGGAAGGGTTTCGGGGAATTTTGAGGACATCTTCTATGCAGGGATTTACAGGCTTTCTCTGTTAAGGAACTTTAACATTCTAAGCAGCTGCCTGAGTGTTTTGCAGGGAACGTATGCATTACTTCCACTCTAAGCCAGGCTCTTTCTTTGGGGCTGGGCCAGGGCCTGTTGCTGTCTGTGCACAGGGCCTAGGGGACCGTTACAGCATTGGATTTGTCTAGAACAGCCTATTTTTAGCTGTTGAGTGAATCAAAAATGATATTTCTATCACACCACCTAAGTCAACCAAGCTAGGCTGCTGTAATGTAACCAGGATGCAGACTAATTTGAGGCACCTAATGGTAGGGGGCAGTGTGCTGCACTGCTAGACAGCTCTGCTCCACACACACACTCAGGACCCAGAGTCTTTCCATCTTGTGGCTCTGCCATCCTGAATCCTTAAGCTTGTTTCCATGGTTACCACAAAATCAAGTTCCAGTCAGCAGAGTTGGGGAAAGAGCATGGAGCGGCCCTCCTGGTCCGATGTCACACCTGTCACTTCCACTCCATTCTGCTAAAGAGAGCTTAGTGACCAGGCCACATGTACCGCAAGGCTTGAGTAATGCTGTCTCCACCTGGGCAACTTGGCACCAAGTCACTGCTCTGTTATTGTGGAAGAAGAAGTGAATGGATGTAGTGCATAGCTAGCAGCCTCCCCGTAGCCTATTCTTTTACATCATTCAGTTACTTTATGAGTTCTGTGTTCAAAGCCTGCCCTCAGGGTTGGATTCATGGGTGGGAGGCCTGTGCGCTTGTGCTTGATTTAATGCCCTGCTCTTGCCATCTTGAAATTCTAAATAATTTTTTAATAAGCTTTCATTTTTCACTGGGCCCGCAAAATTATGTAGCCAGTTCTGCCTGCCATTTCCCAAATTAGCATTTTCATTCTACCCTATTCAATATTAACTGAAAATCCATTTTATAGTAAGACAAGCATGAAAGGTCACAGGAGGGATGGGATGCAAAGGTGAGTGAGGTTCAATATCTGGCATCTTTCCATTTCAGCGGGGGGGTGAGAGAAGTGGAGTAGTTATCATTCAGAAGAGTCCTCCACATGCTGCTGTGAATATTCCTGGGGTGGCCTCTGATGGTGGTGCTGTTGTCAGGGGGTAGCGGGTGGTGGTGTAAGATATTAGCTCTGGATAGGATAGTTTTTAAATGAATTGTTTCAAGCCTACAAAAAATAGAGAGAGCCATCTTACAACTATCTATGTATCCACCATTTAGTTTTGTCAACTCTTAATATGTTACCATGCTTGCTTCAGAAATTTTTAAGAAATTTGAATATTACACATATAGTTGAGCCTCCTTTGTGTCTCTTCCTGAATCTCATTCCCCTCCCTCCCACCTAGAAGTGATCATCTCCTAAATTTGGTGTTCATAATCCTCAAGCATAGTATTTTTCACTGCTTATATATGTATCTATAAATAATTATTAGTACTTTCACATGTTTTAAATTTTATAAAAATGGTAGCATACACTATTCATTCATTCATTCAACAAATACTTACTGAGTAGCTACTATGGCCAGGCACTGTTTTCGGCACTGGTGGTGGGGGAAATGCTGGCCAACTCCACCGAGTGGGCCGTCACCATTGCTGGTGTGCTGCAGTCTGTTACTGAGTGTACTGAGCAGATCTGCCTAGGCATGCTGGAGATGCTCTCTCTCAGTCCCCAGAACGGAGAGTCATGACCATTTTGTACCAGCCCATGCCAGATAGCTCTCTAGTCAACTGTGAGGGTGGCCAAGTTTGGTGCAGAGATGCTGCAGGCTACCCCACACCATCGATGACCTGGAGGGACCACCTCTAGATGCCTACTCAATTCAAGGACAACACACCATTTCTCCACTCCATCTGGCTAAGCTGAACCAGGTGGCAAGACAACATTCTCACTTTGCCGTGATGCACGGTGAGACTGGATTTACCAGAATTGACTCCAGCCTTCCAGAGATCAAGGCTATTGGGCAAGTTTGGACGCATTTAGTCAAACTACCCATGAACTCACCATTCCAAATAGCTTAATTGGCTGCATAGTCAGGCACCAAGGCACCAACATTAATGATATCTGCCAGATGTCCAGGGCCCAGATCAGAACTGCCAACCCAGTGGAAGGCTCTCCTGGAAGGTAGATTACTGTCACTGGTTCTGTTGCCAGTGTTAGTCTGGCCCGGAATCTAATCAATGCCAGGCTATCCTCTGAGAAGGGCATGAGGTGCAGCTAGAATGGTGTAGGTTCACTCATAACCCCTTTATGCTGTATTCTCATAATCCAGCTGTGTAATTTCTGGTCAGTGATTTCCAGGTTTTAAATTATTTCTGAGTGTTCAGTTTCTACACAACTTTATCTTCCCCTGAGAATTTAAAAATCACATTCTCTGTTCAGTTGTTAATGCTGGGATTCATATTTAGTTTTATAAGCTTTTCTCTGTTTTTAGTTTTGTTTTGGGTTTTTTGGCTCATGGATTTTATTTGTGTTTGTTGATAAGAAATGTAAGAGCAGAATGTTAAATTCAGTTTAGTTCTGTAATATGAAGAATTAAAAATAAAAAATGGTTTGGTTAATAACAACCAGAAAAAGTAAGAGACTAAACAAAAATTCCTGCCCTCATGGAGTTTGTACTCTAGAGGAGCAGTGAGACAATAAGCAAGAAGAGAAAGTAAAAACATGTAGTATGTTTGATAGTGATAACTGCTAAGGATATACGAAAAAGCAGAGAAGGGGGTATGATGTCAGGATGGGGATGGGCAGTTGAAATTTTAGACTGCATAGCCAGGAAGGCCTTGCTATTTCTATCCTGCTGCCATTAGATATTTTTTCTAACCATTAAGTTTTGAGACTTATCAATTTTGAAATACATACTTTTAATTAGTTCATTTCCACTGCTTCATGACATCAATAGCATGAATTGGACATAATTCATTTATCAATTCTTTGGTTGATTAATATTCAGATTGATTTTTGATATTCTGCTATTAGAAACAAGGCTACAAAGAGTACCCCTGACCGTGTCTCCACATGCACTAATACAGAATAGACCTAGGAGGAGACTGTTGGGCCAGTGGACATGCATGTCTTCAACTTCATTAGATGTTTCCAAATTGCTGTTCAAAATGATCATATCCATGTACACTCTGCAGAAAAGGGTTGCCATAGCATACTTGAAGCTCCTGCCTTCTAGAAGGGCCTGCCTGCTAGGTTGGCCCTTGGCTGGTGCCTGCGAACTCAGATTTCTGGAGTGTTCCCACTGTCCTTTAACAGATAAGGGTGGTTACCTGTGCCTCAACTGTGCAACGTTGCTGTTTATGCAGAGCACCTACTTTCCCTCTGGGAGTCTGGAATTTTGGAACCTGCTAGTTGGAAAGTGTTTATGTGACACAATAGAAACCTTGGGTGTTGCGTCACTAATGGGCTTCCTGGGGCAGAAACACCCATGTGTTGCTGTGTTTTTGCTGCTGTGAAATGACTTTTTTATTTGGATTTTCATTCCTTGTCTATTAGTGAGGTTAAGCATCTTTTCATATGTTTAGTGACCGTTTGAGTTCCTCTTCTGTGATGTGCCTATCATATTCTTTGCTCACTTTTCTTTTGAGTTGCTTGTCTTATCTTACTGCATCATAGGAGTTCTTTATATCTGGATACTAACTTTCTGTTCATTATGTGTATTGAAAAATAATTTCTCTCTCTTTAGGGTCCGTCTTTATTTCTTAGAGTGTGTTTTGTTTTAAGGAAGTTTTTCATGTTAATGTATTCAAGTTAATTATTCTTTCCCCTGTGGTATGTGTATGTGTGCACGCACACATATGTGTTTGTCTTGTTGTATGTCTTTTTTTTTTAAATTTAATTTATTTTTTTATACAGCAGGTTCTTATTAGTCATCCATTTTATACACATCAGTGTATACATGTCAATCCCAATCGCCCAATTCATCACACTACCACCCCCGCCCCCCCCCCCACGGCTTTCCCCCCTTGGTGTCCATATGTTTGTTCTCTACATCTGTGTCTCAATTTCTGCCCTGCAAACCAGTTCATCTGTACCATTTTTCAAGGTTCCTGCAACTTTACCAAATTCATTGATTAGCTCTAGTAGTTTTCTGGTGGCATCTTTAGGATTCTCTATGTATAGTATCATGTCATCTGCAAACAGTGACAGTTTTACTTCTTCTTTTCCTATTTGGATTCCTTTTATTTCTTTTTCTTCTCTGATTGCCGTGGCTAGGACTTCCAAAACTATGTTGAGTAACAGTGGTGAGAGTGGACATCCTTGTCTTGTTCCTGATCTTAGAGGAAATGCTTTCAGTTTTTCACCGTTGAGAATGATGTTTGCTGTGGGTTTGTCATATATGGCCTTTATTATGCTGAGGTAGGTTCCCTCTCTGTCCACTTTCTGGAGAATTTTTATCAGAAATGGGTGTTGAATTTTGTCAAAAGTTTTTCTGCATGTATTGAGATGATCATATGGTTTTTATTCTTCAATTTGTTAATATGGTGTATCACAATGATTGATTTGCGTATGTTGAAGAATCCTTGCATCCCTGGGATAAATCCCACTTGATCATGGTGTATGATCCTTTTAATGTGTTGTTGGATTCTGTTTGCTAGTATTTTGTTGAGGATTTTTGCATCTATATTCATCAGTGATATTGGTCTGTAATTTTCTTTTTTTGTAGTGTCTTCGTCTGGTTTTGGTATCAGGGTGATGGTGGCCTCAGAGAATGAGTTTGGGAGTGTTCCTTCCTCTGCAATTTTTTGGAAGAGTTTGAGAAGGACTGGTGTTAGCTCTTCTCTAAATGTTTGATAGAATTCACCTGTGAAGCCATCTGGTCCTGGACTTTTGTTTGTTGGAAGATTTTTAACCACAATTTCAATTTCATTACTTGTGATTGGTCTGTTCATATTTTCTATTTCTTGCTGGTTCAGTCTTGGAAGGTTATACCTTTCTAAGAATTTGTCCATTTCTTCCAGGTTGTCCATTTTATTGGCATAGAGTTGTTTGTAGTAGTCTCTTAGAATGTTTTGTATTTCTGTGGTGTCTGTTGTAACTTCTCCTTTTTCATTTCTAATTTTATTGATTTGAGTCCTCTCTCTCTTTTTCTTGATGAGTCTGGCTAATGGTTTATCAATTTTGTTTATCTTCTCAAAGAACCAGCTTTTAGTTTTATTGATCTTTGCTATTGTTTTCTTTGTTTCTATTTCATTTATTTCTGCTCTGATCTTTATGATTTCTTTCCTTCTGCTAACTTTGGGTTTTGTTTGTGCTTTCTCTAGTTCCTTTAGTTGTAAGGTTAGATTGTTTATTTGAGATTTTTCTTGTTTCTTGAGGTAGGCTTGTACAGCTATAAACTTCCGTCTTAGAACTGCTTTTGCTGCATCCCATAGGTTTTGGATCATCGTGTTTCCATTGTCATTTGTCTCTAGGTATTTTTTGATTTCCTCTTTGATTTCTTCAGTGATCTCTGGGTAATTTAGTAAGGTATTGTTTAGCCTCCATGTGTTTGTGTTTTTTACGTTTTTTTCCCTGTAATTCATTTCTAATCTCATAGCGTTGTGGTCAGAAAAGATGCTTGATATGATTTCAATTTTCTTAAATTTACTGAGGCTTGATTTGTGACCCAAGACGTGATCTACCCTGGAGAATGTTCCGTGCGCACTTGAGAAGAAAGTGTAATCTGCTGTTTTGGGGTGGAATGTCCTGTAAATATCAATTAAACTATCTGGTCTATTGTGTCATTTAAAGCTTCTGTTTCCTTATTTTCATTTTGGATGATCTGTCCATTGGTGTAAGTGAGTTGTTAAAGTCCCCCACTATTATTGTGTTACTGTCGATTTCCTCTTTTATAGCTGTTAGTGGTTGCCTTATGTATTGAGGTGCTCCTATGTTGGGTGCATATATATTTATAATTGTTATATCTTCCTCTTGGATTGATCCCTTGATATTATGTAGTGTCCTTCCTTGTCTCTTGTAACATTCTTTATTTTAAAGCCTATTTTATCTGATATGAGTATTGCTACTCCAGCTTTCTTTTGATTTCCATTTGCATGGAATATCTTTTTCCATCCCCTCACTTGCAGTCTGTATGTGTCCCTAGGTCTGAAGTGGGTCTCTTGTAGACAGCATATAGATGGGTCTTGTTTTCGTATCCATTCAGCAAGCCTGTGTCTTTTGGTTGGAGCGTTTAATCCATTCACGGTTAAGGTAATTATCGATATGTATGTTCTTATGACCATTTTCTTAATTGTTTTGGGTTTGTTTTTGTAGGTCCTTTTCTTCTCTTGTGTTTCCCACTTAGAGAAGCTCCTTTAGCATTTGTTGTAGAGCTGGTTTGGTGGCGCTGAATTCTCTTAGCTTTTGCTTGTCTGTAAAGCTTTTGATTTCTCCATCGAATCTGAATGACATCCTTGCCAGGTAGAGTAATCTTGGTTGTAGGTTCTTCCCTTTCATCACTTTAAGTATACCATGCCACTCCCTTCTGGCTTGTAGAGTTTCTGCTGAGAAATCAGCTGTTTACCTTATGGGAGTTCCTTTGTATGTTATTTGTCATTTTTCCCTTGCTGCTTTCAATAATTTTTCTTTGTCTTTAATTTTTGCCAATTTGATTACTATGTGTCTCGGTGTGTTTCTCCTTGAGTTTATCCTGTATGGGACTTGCTGCGCTTCCTGGACTTGGATGGCTATTTCCTTTCCCATGTTAGGGAAGTTTTTGACTATAATCTCTTCAAATATTTTCTCGGCTGCTTTCTCTCTCTCTTCTCCTTCTGGGACCCCTATAATGCGAATGTTGTTGCATTTAATATTGTCCCAGAGGTCTCTTAGGCTGTCTTCATTTCTTTTCATTCTTTTTTCTTTATTCTGTTCCGCAGCAGTGAATTCCACTATTCTGTCTTCCAGGTCACTTATCTGTTCTTCTGCCTCAGTTATTCTGCTATTGATTCCTTCTAGTGTAGTTTTCATTTCAGTTATTGTATTGTTCATCTCTGGTTGTTTGTTCTTTAATTCTTCTAGGTCTTTCTTAAACAGTTCTTGCATCTTCTCAATCTTTGCCTCCATTCTTTTTCCGAGGTCCTGGATCATCTTCACTATCATTATTCTGAATTCTTTTTCTGGAAGGTTGCCTATCTCCACTTCATTTAGTTGTTTTTCTGGGGTTTTATCTTGTTCCTTCATCTGGTACATAGCTCTCTGCCTTTTCATCTTGTCTATCTTTCTGTGAATGTGGTTTGTGTTCCACAGGCTGCAGGATTGTAGTTCTTCTTGCTTCTGCTGTTTGCCCTCTGGTAGATGAGGCTATCTAAGAGGCTTGTGCAAGTTTCCTGATGGGAGGGACTGGTGGTGGGTAGAGCTGACTGTTGCTCTGGTGAGCAGAGCTCAGTAAAACTTTAATCTTCTTGACTGCTGATGGGTGGGGCTGGGTTCCCTCCCTGTTGGTTGTTTGGCCTGAGACAACCCAAAACTGGAGCCTACCTGGGCTCTTTGGTGGGGCTAATGGCAGACTCTGGGAGGGCTCATGCCAAGGAGTACTTCCCAGAACTTCTGCTGCCAGTGTCCTTGTCCCCACGGTGAGCCACAGCCACCCCCTGCCTCTGCAGGAGACCCTCCAACACTAGCAGGTAGGTCTGGTTCAGTCTCCCCTGGGGTCACTGCTCCTTCCCCTGGGTCCCGATGTGCACACTACTTTGTGTGTGCCCTCCAAGAGTGGAGTCTCTGTTTCTCCCAGTCCTGTGGAAGTCCTGCAGTCAAATCCCACTAGCTCTCAAAGTCTGACTCTCTAGGAATTCCTCCTCCCGCTGCCGCACCCCCAGGTTGGGAAGCCTGACGTGGGGCTCAGGACCTTCACTCCAGTGGGTGGACTTCTGTGGTATAAGTGTTCTCCAGTCTGTGAGTCACACACCCAGCAGTTATAGGATTTGATTTTACTGTGATTGCGCCCTTCCTACCGTCTCATTGTGGCTTCTCCTTTGTCTTTGGATGTGGGGTATCTTTTTTGGTGAGTTCCAGTGTCTTCCTGTCGATGACTATCCAGCAGCTAGTTGTGATTCTTGTGTTCTCGCAAGAGGGAGTGAGAGCACGTCCTTCTACTCCGCCATCTTGGTTCCTCAGTTGTTGTGTGTCTTCTGAGAGGCTGTATGGAGTAGTGATTAAGAATATGGGCAGTGGATATAGACATAGAGAATAGACTTGAGGACGTGGGGGGGGGTAGGGGAGAAGCTGGGGCAAAGTGAGAGTAGCATCGACATATATACACTACCGAATGTAAAATAGCTAATGGGAAGCAGCAGCATAGCACAGGGAGATCAGCTCGGCACTCGGTGCTTTTTGATGACCTAGAGCGGTGGGATAGGGAGGGTGGGAGGGAGGCTCAAGAGGGAGGGGGTATGGGGTCATATGTATGCATATGGCTGATTCACTTTGTTGTACAACAGAAACTAACACAGTATTATGAAGCAATTATACTCCAATAATGATATATTAAAAATTAAAAAAAATATATGGGCAGTGGAGCAGGACTCTGTGGGTTTAAATCCCAGTCCCACAACTACTGCTCAATTTAGGTGAAGTTAACCTCTCTGGGCCTCTGTTTGTTCATCTGTAAAATGGAGATAATCACAGTTCTTGCTTATTAGGTAGTTGTAAGGATTACATGATTAAACATGTCAAGTGTGTCAAACAGTGCTTGGCACACCGCTGGTGCTCAGTTAAGTGTTGACAACAAACATTATTGTTCAAGAAAACTCTTCTCACCCCAACGTGATGAAGACAGTGTCTAATGTTTTCTTCCTAAAATTTTCAGGTTTGGCTTTTCAAAAGTCTTCCAAAAAGTCTTTAGTTACTCTTCCTTTTCCTTTTCTGTTTCCTTCCTTTCCTGAGCAAATCATTCGTAAGGCCATTAGCTGGGGTAGAGCAGGGTAGGTGTCCACGTGGGGCTGAGGGGGAGCCTTGATGGCCCTGAGTGGGGTGTAAGAGCCTAGAAGGGGTGAGGAGGGATCCATGCAGGAAGGTGGACTGGTGTGGAGAGTCAGATCCTGAGCAGGGAGAGGAAAGTGTGGTATCAGAGCCCTAGTACTGTGAGGTGGGATCCTTATGGGAGCGAGAGTGGTGGCAGAGATAGAAGTTAGTTACTTCTAGGGGGAGTGTTCAAATAAGTAAATACGTATGTAGTAATAGAAGTAGGAAACTAATCAGTTCAGAATTTCAGAGAGTGACAACAATTAAAATAACAAAAAGTGTAAAGTTGTATAATTGCTTAGAATTCTGTAGTTCTCAAAGCTCATGTCTTTATAGTGGTAAATACCACTGGGTACTCCAAAAAAGGGAGCCCCTCTCCAAAGGGGGGACTAAAAATAAATGGGGACTTCCTGGTTCTTCCCTGACACCTTTGCCCAAAAGCCCAAATTTAAAAATGTATCAACCCTACTGACCATGCTATTATGTTTCTAAGAGCTTCTGAGTCAGCTGAGGAAACCAACATGGATGTTTGGAGCTGGGCCCTCAAACACCACTGGTTTATAGGTAGGAACTGATGTTGTGCTTTAAGACGTCTTGTTGCATGAAGTGAGGTAGATACAAGGCAGGTAAAAACTCAGGCTCAGTTATACCTTCCTGTAAACTGGGCTGCTGTCAGTTTTTATCACTAAGGATTATCTTGTACGCTGGGGCATCAGTCAAGATTGGAGATCTGAAATGATAGTTTCTGAGCTTGAAAATTATCTCCATTCTCTGTCCTTGGACTTATCTTTGAACATCTGCTGTCCCATCTAAACTGGAGTTACTTGAAGTCCCTATTATAAAACAGAGGAAAGGAAACAAGTGGTATCAGGGTCCCTAAAAGGCACCTGGAGCTGCTTTTGCTGGTCTTCTAACCTCTGCTTTCTCACTAGAACAAGGGTGGGCACAGTATGGTCTGTGGACCAAATCCAGCCTCGCCCCTTCCATTAGATATTGTCTACAGCTTTTTCCCTGCTAAAAGAGCCAAGCTGAGTAGTTGCTACCAGAGACTGTATGACCTGAAAAGTTAAAAATATGTACTATCTGGCCCCTTCAGAAAGTTTGATGACCCTCGCATGAGAATGTTAACACCATAGAGACATTGGCTGTGTCTTGTTCACTGCTTTAGTTCCAGAATGTGGAGAATTGGATGTTTTCCGCCCCTCCCCTGCCCTCAGTGTCCTCTCCCCTTCTCTCTTACACCTTTGCTTCCCTAGTAGGCATAAGAGGATGGACTCAGCAGTCAGTATCATTCAAGAGCAAAGAGATTGCCAAGCTCTGGTAGAAAATGAGAATAGCACCACAGCAAAGCTGTGTGCCTGGGATGCTGTTGACCAGGTGCTATGTGTGCACTGCTTTGTAGATAACATGTGCCCCCTGAAACTCACTACAACCCAAGACTATGGGATTCAGCTACAAGAGGCTGTGGTCCCTTATGAAAGTTACTAATGTACAAAACCAAGAGGATGACTGGTTTGGCCAAAGCTTGACTCACGAGACGTAAATGTCTGAGCCTTGATATCAGGCAGCTGCTCAGAAAGCCAAGTGTGTGTCATGGTGAGCTTTGGGAAAGGCTCTGAGGAGAGTACCTTTTGGGAGTTCTCATACCATATATGTCTCAATTCTTAAAGTAATAAATTAAGCTAAGAAACTGCTAAATAATGACCTCCATGATGACCTAGGCTCAACTCTGGAGTCCCACATTGGACAGTGGTGGTGCAGAGCCAGCTGCCCCATGACTCACCCCTCTTTTCATTGTTTTCCTGCTTTCCCAAAGGGCCTCGTGTGTCAGGTGTAGACTTGAACCTGTGTGATCAAGGACCACCTGTGACCCAGGAAAGAGGCCCACCAGGCCCTAGAAGCAGACTTTACACCAGCTGGGCCGGGATTTCTGGGTCTGGTGGGCGTATCTCCTCAGACATGGGAGTGAAGTAACTGGAGGAGGACCAGAGTGGGGCCTGAAGGGAAGGCTGGACGGCCAGCCATGTAATTTAATCCTTCTGGGACTTGGTTTCCTTTTCCATTAAAACAGTGTAAACCAAACAATTACATAAGGGCTTAGTTTTTGAACAGGGAGCTATTTTCTAGCTCTGCAAGCCTGTAGGTCTATGAATCTGAAAACTTCTAGTGCCTGTGCTTTCCTCAACTTGACAAACACCTTGGACAAAATGTGGCAGCAATTATGCCCTGTGGACACCAGAAGTCATGAACCGTTCATCCCAGAGGACCTGCTGTGGCACTGAATTACCACACTGAGGAAACCAAGCCCCAAATAGCCTGGGTCCAGGGGGCTGAGTGCTTCTGCCTGTTTCAGAAAGGTAATGCTGCCATTTTTTTCTAGGGGAAAACCTTCCATTCTCCATAAGCCCCGCAGGCCTCTGGTGCAGAACTTCCTCCTCACTGGTCCCCGTGCAAATACCTAGGCGGCCACAAGAGACCCTTTCTCCCAAGCCCAGAGCTTTGCTGACCTGTTTTCTGCCCCACTTCCCTCTTCTTCTTTCTTTAGGAGAGCCATAGTAGTGGGACCAAATGAAGCTATGAGCTGTTCACTCATAGTAAAAGAGATTCTCTTTTGATCCCAGCTGTTTTAAAATCTCGAGTTCCACAAGGAAGTATGGAAGCTTAGAAAATCTGGCAGCAAGTCATATTCCTGAAATATCTGCTGAGTGGTCTTGTTTTCTGAACTGACTCTCTCCATTTTCTCCTCCTCTTCTTTGTAAATCTCTCTTATTAAACGAGATTGGGAGATTTTTCAATAGATTAACATGTTCTCAGGAGATTTGGGCCAAGTTTCCAACTTGAATGTTACTCAAACCCAAACAAAGTGTGTGCATGCCTCCTCCTTCTCGAGTTTTCCCTGCTTATGTTTCGTGACTAGTATTTTTAATTTTTATTTTTAAATGTGTGGGGCTTTTTTGGCCACGCCTTGCAGCTTATGGGACCTTAGTTCCCAGAACTGGGCCCCGGGCAGTGGAAGCACGGAGTCCTAACCACTGCACCGCCAGGGAATTCCCCGTGACTAAAAGTTTTTTTAAAGCATAGCATCCCTGTTGTTTTGCCTGCCCTTCGCTACTGTCTTCGGCTGTCTGGAAACATCATTTTTTGGACCTACTTCTTTTCTGTTTTTTTCTTTTTTCTGAGTTTTTAAAGTGTTCAGTTCAGCAAGTATTTTTTGAGTGTTTTCTGTGAGTCAGGAGCTGGGGAAAATGATGAAAAAGACAGACCTTGCCATTGGAGAGATCGGGTGTAGTAGAGACAGACAGTTAAACTGAGCTTTCCTCCCCAAGGCAGGACAAGATTTTACCTATCCCTGACTCTTCCCAGCCCATGATGCTCGCCTCAAACCCTTACCACCCACCACGAATGACTGCTGATGCCCCTCCCTTCTTAGTCTTCTTCCTTGTGATATTGTAGTTGCTAATATAAATTTACAGAACCAGCTGCACACAACGGGGTGGCGTAAGCACCTAGGTGATCAGGGTGATCAACAGTGCACTGCTGGGCTCTCCCAAACTCTAGTCTAACCCTAGCTTAAGGGATTTTTTTGGTTTTGGTCAGTGGTAGATTAAAAAAAAAAGTCAAAACCAGATTAAGCTCTGAGGCTACCAAAGTGGTTTTGTAAACCCTATCAGCAGTTATTTGCCAAGAATCTATTATTTGCAAAGCTGCAAGCCAGCAGCTGTGCAGGATGTAAAGTTGTGTTGCCTTCTGCCCTCTCTCTACCTCTGCAGAAGCACAGGACTCTCATCGCCCAGGGAAAATGTCACCACTTCATGTTCAATTTCTCCCATGTCCCTTTCTCAATAACAGTTATTGGGTCTCAGCATTTTTCTCTTCCTCTTCCCTCCCTCCTTTCTTACCTCTGATGAAAGAAGTTTTCACATATCGAAGTATGGGGAAGTCATTCTGGCTTATACATGAGTTAACTTAAATTTTATGCTAACTGAAACAGCCTGTTTGTGGCCTATCAAACATACATTGTATATCTGCTTTAATTATTAAAGAAAAAGGCACACTGACCAGAAGTAAAGAATGTCCATGTTGAAAATGAAATGCCCCTCTTCCTGGGACACCAATGTCGGTACTCTTTTGGTGATAAGAATCTCTTCCCAGGTTCCAAGGGCATACTGCATATGCTGTACGTGTATGTGCTGGTCTGTCCTTTTTTTTTTTGAAGAAATGTATCCCTGACTTGTTTACTGTTCTTTGCTCTGACAAGATATAAAACTGTGCTGAGAAACACTGCTTCTCCAGAGCAGTTTCTCAGAGTAATCTGGGAAGCTGGCTTCCAGGCTACAGTCCTCAGTTTGGCTCAAATAAAACTCTTTCCTATTCTTATTATTGATTGTTTATTGATTATTTTCATTGACACCTCTGTCTATCCTGGACTCTGGAGTATACCCACAGTGTAATGTGCACTGAGCTGCACTGCTCTAGAAATTGTGTGAACTAGGAAGCCCATCTGTGGGTCACAGAGGGGAGGCTGCTTGGCAAGGAAGCCCATTTGCCCTTCTTGTCCATAAGTCTTTTGAAATAATTTGGTTTGAAACTATTTTTTTTCTGATTCTTGGTGTGTTTTTATGTGAACAAGTAGATGTCCTGTAAAGCACTGCCTCCTAACATCATTGCAGAAATGCACACGTCAGCACTGTGGAAATGGCCTCAGCATCTTCAAACAAAGACATGTTGGATCTCATCGCCAACCAAAGAGCCACTCTCACCTGTTCTTGCCTCTCTGTATCCTGTCTTAATTATACCTATGAGATAGGCATGCAAATAAGCTGGGCAAACAGATGGAAAACCTAGATGCAAATAATACCCAGCTGACAGTGGATAATGTTTACATGCATTGCCAGTTGGGTGTTGTCTTCAAACCATATGAAGCTGACTTGACATGGAACATCAAGACTAGTCCATTCATTTCCACCACAGCATTGTAGAATCTTGCTGTGACTGGCACTCCTGTGGTAATAATTCTCACAGAAGCTCATGCAATGATGGGAAGCCATATAGGCACAAAGAATGTCTAAATCTATACCAGATGGTGCACACAGGGAGATCAGTGAATTTGGATAGTTTGTGATAAGTATGTTTGCATTTTATTTTCTCCTTAAAAATAAAACACACACAGAAAAAAGCAGATCCACTTGAAATGAGAGCAGTGTGGAGGCCACAGCCACTAGGAAGATGGACTGAGTTTTCCACTTCTGTGGTTCCAATGAAAAGGGTTTTGCACTCGTTTGGCTGGGTCAGTTTCACCATCAGGTGTTCCAGGTGAGCAAGTCAGTTCTGGTTTCCTTCTAAAAGAGCCCCCATTTGGAATTCGCTGTGTGCCTCACATGTGTTTGTTTCTGCTGCCAAGGGATTACTTATGCTGGCTGGCCTGATTGAACGACCATATGGCAAAGGCTCCTGCACTTCCAGCGGCCCAGAGTTCCTTTCCAGCTGCAGAGGAAACACAAGCAGTGTAGAAGGAGATCAGATGGACTCTTCTCATCTCAATTTTCTGGAGAGGTGGTGCGATGGCTTTTAGATTTTAAGTCAAGTAGCTGTCAGTCAATCTCTGAAGGAAGCTCAGCTGAGGGCACTGAAGTCTATCAGATCACCCAAGCTTACAGTTTATGCTTGTTTCCTTGTCTGTAAAGGTTGGAGCCGATGATCCTGAAGGTCCTTCTGATTCTACAATCCAGACGTTTTAAAGACTCATGCCCACACCCCTACCCCACCCCCGCCCCACGCGCTACATGTTGACATGCACGTCAGCTACGCCCTCTGTACGATTTCCTATGGTGCCTTTTGGTTTGTTTTTTAGCCCAAGAAAGTTATCATGTTCTTACTGTCTCAAAAGCCCAGAAGTCACCATTTAGGTCATCCTTGAGGTGCAGAATTCCCTTTGTCCACTTCCTACGGAAGAAAATTGTTTTAAAGTGGGATAATGTAAACAAAAACGTTATTACTATTTGTTTCATGACATTTATTTATGTACAATGCTATGCAGGAGGATTTCTGCAAACCTTTATAACGGTGGTATGTCATAGAGTCAGAGTTAGGTTTTGAATCACAAATTTATTATAGAAAGATACCAATTTAATAAATGTGTTGCAGTAGGTCTTCTAATATTTGTATGCTAAAATGTGACAGACAAAACAGAAAAATGGTCACATCCAATAAGGGGGGAAAGTTTGGAATTAACTGCTGCAGATCATAGCCTGTGAGTGCCCCTTGTTGGGCCCAGAGATGACCTAGTATTAGCCCTTTAAGAGGGCATATGCCAGGTTGGGGTGCGGAGACCATTTGTAGCTCTAGGAAATGCTTTTGCTACCTAATTATGTATTCTGAGTTATAAAAAGGATTTGTAACTGCAAGTGGTTTTCAAAGAATAATTTTCTACTGGTGTAAACAGCAACTACGAGATCTATAAATTAGAAAGAGTGGCTGGAAAATCTCAGCAAAACTAACTTTCCCTGGACAGGTGCCTTTACTTAGGCATTTCTGGGCAAAGTCAGCTTTGCTAAGTAGCCATTAGGTCTCCACGGGTCAAGAGAAAGGGGAAAAATTCATCCCAAGCCGTGCCTTGGAAAGGAGTGTTTCAGTCATTACCTGTACTTGGTTTTTCTTGCAATCAAGAAACTGGTGGGAGGAATGAGAACTTCATGGGAAATAAGGCTTTGCATTCTTTGTTTATTGGAAAAATGCTTTGCTTTTATTTGATTTACTGTCCAGGTAAGTCAGGAGAGGATGGCTGAGTTAGCTGGACCCTTTAACATCCCAGGCTTAGGCCAAGGCACCTGGATCCTGGCACCTCCTCCAGAACTTTCTCCAGATCTCTCTTGTTCTCTTTCTGGGGAACTAGGATGAACGTGCTCCTTACATGGGGCGCTGTGTCAGGGCAGAAACCTGGAGGCACCTACCCCGAGAGTTATCACAGGCCACGATGCATACCTTGTGTTGTTTCTTCCTTCATCGTCTTGATATTTTGATAAAGAACAAAGAGCCCTCTTCATAAAACAGACAGTAAGTCTTGCTCTAACCAAACGAGTCCACCACTGAAATGAGTGCCAGTTAATTTCCTTCCTTTGAAACTCAAACATATGATCAGACATATATGTCAAGTATCCCAACAACTGAAATGTTTTAATATTCTCTCCTATCTTCCCTGCTTATTTCCAAAATCCAAGTGCTTTTTTGCTGTAAGCAAAACTATGCGGGAAAGTTCTTTTCAAAAATGCTCTCCCATACCACCGAAAGGTTTCCTGATTATAAAAGGAACCTACACAACTACTGCTAGAAAAGTCCTGCAGCACAGAACAGGTGAGGAGAGGCAGGGCGGCGGTGGGAGTCTGATATGGGCAGGGCTCTCTGTAGGAGGCATATCTGGGCCTTGGGGCCCCGCAGGCCCAGTGGACCAGTTGGGTCCCTGAGCCAAGAATCTGCCTCAAGCAGGGGATGGGGGAGGGGTAGCAGGGGATGGGGGAGGGGTAGCAGGGGTACCTTGGCCTGTCGACTGGCTCCAGCAGCTCGAGGGTGCAAAGGGAGGTCATGAGTTTCAGTCTGCTGCTTAGCAAAGTTCACAAACACCTGGAGGCAGGGGAAGAGCAAGAGTAGGTAGATATTTCCAGAAAACGGCACCCTCCACCCACCCACCCACTTTGCTTTCTGTTTTCCCCAGTTAAGTACAGCCCTGCTGGAGCAGCTTGTGCCCTGCCCAGGGCACAGGGCTTTTTCTTGGAATTGTGAGCTAAGCCAAAGGAGTGCCCACAGGAGGATTAAAAGGTCAACAAGGCAAGGCAGATTCTCAGCTACTGGTGTCCTCCTGAAACTCTAAAGGAATAACTAAAATATCCCAAGCCAGGAGAACAGGAGCTGATCTCCCCACTTTTCTCTTCTCTCTTCAGTGTGCCTGTCCTTGCCTCCACCTGCTTATGCTGATAAGAAGCTCCTCAAAGGGTAAACAGAGGCTTGCCTATTTCCACTGCTTTATTGAATAGTCTTTAAGGGTGTTTATTTAAAAAACAAAAAACCCCCAATAAAACCCAGAAACAAATGTCCATATGGATGAATGGATAAACAAAACATGGCATTTACATGCAACTGAATAGTATTCAACTTTAAAAAGAAAGGATATTCTAACACATGCTACCACGTGGATTTACCTTGAGGACATTATGTTCACCAAAATAAGCTAGGCACAAAAGGACAAATATAATATGATTCCACTTATATGAGGTACGTGGAGTAGTCAACAGAAAGTAGAACAGTGGTTACCAGTGGCTGGGAGAGTGGTTACTGGGGAGTTATTGCTTGATGAACACAGAGTTTCAGTCTGGGAAGATGAAAAATTTCTGGAGATGGATGGTGGTGATGGTTGCACAACAATGTGAATATATCAATACTTAATGCCACTGAAGTGTAATGCCACTTAAAAATGGCTAATTATGATATATATATATTTTTATATGTATTTTTTACCACAATAAAAAGTGATCACGTTAAAAAACCTGACACATGGCACACATTTATCAAAACTCACTGAACTGTACACTTTAAGTGGGTGCTTTCTATTGTATTTAAATTAAGCATTAGTAAAGTTGATTTGAAAAGAAAAAAAATGGCCACCACCACAAACCAGGAAGGAGAAATAATGTCCTAGAGTTGTGGGGAAGGATGCTGTAAAAAAGTCCATGAAGTCTGCTGATGGCTGAAATATTGTTAGAAGACAATTTCTGATATTCCAAGTTTTGCCCTAATGGACAGAGGGACTAGAGTGTTGGCACTTGGGCATGTCCTGCCTCGCTCTCCTGTGGATTCCAGCCCAGCCTTTGCCCGGCCCCGCTCTGCATGTGGCGTCCTCTCGGCCTTGCCTGGTCCAGCGTGGTCTGCGTGACCGAGTACTCCTCGATGAGCAGGCTGTCCTTGTGGGAGACGAGCAGCCGGAAGATCCTGGCCAGGGAGGAGGAGGAGACCTGGAACTGCAGCATGTTGTAGTGCCTCTCCCTCTGTACGCTGCCTGGGAAGTTCCCCTGGAAGAACTGCTCCACGGGACCCAGGTCGGGAAGCAAGTCGTCCTTCGGGGATTTGATTTTCATTGTGACGATGTAGCCATCTCCAAACCTGAGGGAAGCACATGGCGGTGGGGTACAGGTCTGTTAGCAGCTGGGTCTAAGGAAATCCTGAAATGAGGACTAGACTCATCAAAAATATTGGGAATTAAAGGCATGTACTATAGACCTTGTGTACATGTTTAAAACTAGGATTAAAAGGGCCATGATGGTTCCTGGAGAAGTGGTTTGATACTAGTTTTTAGAGGTCTAAATGCCTTGTGTGGTGAAGTGGGTCTCCAGGCCTGTGTCACAGCTTCCTGTGTCCACCTCTTGGAGACAGGGGTGTTCCCTGCTCCTTGCCCTTTAACATACTTGCTGAAGTCAAGGGTGGTCTGAGCCCTGTGCTGAGATCACAGGCTGCCCAGTGCTTACTCGGTGGAGGAAAGACTGCCCGGCCCTTTAAGAGACTGGCCTGGTGGAAGCAAAGGTTTGGGAAGGCAGCGCTTCCCTGGGGAAGCTTCCAGAACAAATGGAGCTGCCAGGGCCAGGGCCATCGGTGCTTCCCTCCTCCCCTCACCAGGTCACCCACCTGTGGATCAAAAATGGTCCACCAGCGTGAATGCATGGCTAGCTGGCTTCCCGTCACACTTACACCAGGGTATACTTACTTCAGTGCTCCCTCCATGATCCAGGATTGTTCCCCTTTACAATGAAATGCCTTTACCTTTCAGCCCCGGAAAATTGACCATCCTCCACATGGGAACATTCCCTCTCACCTGCTCTCCCATGGGGATATTGAGGACTGAGAGGGAAAGGAGTAGGGAGCAACCAGGTCTCAGCAGGTGGACACTGTAAGTTGCTGACATGGGTCTGGCGACCTCACATGCTGAAGTCCCCCTAGATATCTGTGTAGTGTGCAAGCCGTAGTTGCTCAAGATATCACGGGTCAAGTGCCCAAATGCAGCTAATCTACTAGACCTTCCTCTCAACCACTTATCTGTATGATGTGTACGAAGCACGATGTGTATCGTGCAAGACACTCCCCTGGATACATGGAGATGAAGCGTCTCGGTGTAGATGAGGTGAGTTAGGTTCTCTTCCTTTCACCAACGGGCATGGTGACTTTTCTGTCCTGGGCTCTCATTTATCTCTGATAAATGAGTGATAGCTATAAGTCCACCCTTCCTAGTTTATAAAGCATATCAGAAGGCAAAGGAGCATGACATTCTTAATAAAATCTTATTTTAAGTGATTGTCGGCTTTGGCGCACAAACTGTTATTAATAACACATTATTTACAACAGTCTACAATTTACAGGGATGGGATAATCCTGCTGAAGATTACTGGCATTGCTGGTTTGTCTTATAATACATGGTCATTTCTCAAATTCGAAAGCATATGACATGGCAGAAAGGAACACTGATTGCTCAGGCCGTTTGGTCTCTGAATCATTCCTACCGTGGTTGTGGACTCTTATTAAATGGGTCATGGGTCCTGGATCTGTTGGGCTAAGTGGTGGGATAATTAGGCAGTGGTAGTGACCCTCCCTCATCCCAAGTGGGCTCTGCATTTGCCCCGATCAGAATCCCCATCTGGAGGCTCGGGGAGCCTTCAGCCATAGGCAGTTAGCCCAACAGAGAGGAGTTACATTCAGCACAACAGCTTTCTCCATCTACTGCTGCAGAATGAGGCCCAGACACCTCTGCCCGTGGGATGAGGGGGCAGCAGGACCCCCCCACATGTCAGTAGAGAGCACAGGCCCTGGCTGACTGCCCCTTCCTCCCCAGAAGGTAATAAAGGCAATCCCCACCATATCCTTACTTGTACTTGAGGTGCTGAATGGTGCCCAGACACTGAAAGGCGCCCTTCGCCATGATGGCAAGCCGGGTGCACAGGGCCTCGCACTCTTCCATGCTGGGGGCGGGGGAGAGCAGGTGAGGGCTGGGAGGACTGGACTCCATTGCCCGCCTGCTCCACCCCAGTCCCTGGGAATCTCTTGCCTGTGGGAAGTGAGGACCACGGCTCTCCCTTCTCTGATGATGCTCATGATGGTGTTCCACAGCATGCGGCGTGCCTGGGGGTCCATGCCTGTGGTGGGCTCGTCCTGTGGGGAGGCAGAGAGGACAGGGGGCTGCTTCCGGCACCCTCCTTGGCTGACTCCCTCTGAGCAGCTCTGCTCTCTGGCGGACAAAGCACAAATTCACTCCCCCGTGGGGCAAGACCCGGGGAAGCCAGCACAGGGCATGGAAGGCGGGAGGTGAATCAGGACCGTGAAGAAACATCATGCACACCTCTAGACTCATTTCAGCCCGTGAATGGGTTAAGGTTGATTAAAAGGCAATGATAGAGTTATCTTAAAAAAAGGAAAAAATTCTCTATATATGTTTGCAAGGAGGCAGGAAGATAGCTCAGGTGATTTTCAGGGTCCCTCCAAGGCCTGTGATCCATGCCCTCATAAACCCCAGACTACAGGGGTATGGGGGCCTCAGGCCTGGTCCAGCTTTGGTGAGAACCACATGAGCCATTGCTCCAGGCCAGTGCACCTGTCCAGTTAGGACCCCAAACAGGCCTCATCAGGCAGTAAAAATTTTTGACCAGTCCCTGACATTCTGCAGAGGGGCTGAACTTCCCTGCTAGAGCCTGCAGCCCCCAAGAGGCTTCCCAGGAACCCAAAGTGAGAATGTGTTGCGACTCTATCTCCCCCCAAGAGCTGTGAACCAAACACTAGGCTGATATGCTCAAAACGAGCAGAATAGGCAACAGCCCAGACAAAAACAGCCCGCTGCGTTTTCTAAATCTGCTGACCCAACAACAGAGATGCAGCACTCGGCTCTTGCAAGCCCTTTGGTGGTCCCGGTGGTGCTCACCAGTAGCACCAGCAGTGGGCAGCCTATCAGGGCAATGGCTGTGGAGAGTTTCCGCTTATTGCCTGCACTGTAGGTGCCGGCCAGGCGGTCTGCGTAGAGAGACAGGCCCAGGCTCTGAATACTCCAGTTTGTCACCTAGGGAAGAGAAAGAAATCCCATTTGGGATAAACAAACAAGCAAACACCCCAAACCTCCACCAACTCAAAGTCTTGGGCTCCCAGATCGCACACCTTCAGGATGACAGACCCAGCTAGGCTGAAAAAGGACCACCTGCTGGCTCATAGGGTGGCTCGTGGCCTTCAAGGGCCAGACGTCTCCTTTCCACTGTGGGCCTTAGATCTCAGTGTGGTTTGGTCTGCTCCACACCCGTTGGGTGTAGCCCCCTGAGAAATGGCCTTCAGCTTTACAAGAGTCAGACAATGCTTCTCACCCAGTGTCCTGGACTATGGCTAGGAGTAGAAGAGGAAGAGTCCTAGGGTCTGTTTAAGAAGATGGTGGGTCCCAGACCTGTTGATACCACCCCTCATCACGGTCACACTTGAAGTCTTGTGCGTGCATCTAATATACACTTATTGAGCACCTTCTATGAACCAGGCATAGAAGGGCGCTAGAGAATAATGGTGAACATGGCCATTGCTGCTGTACTCACACATGGCAGGGGGTGGTGACAGACAACCAAAATACACAGAATAATGACAGATTGTAACAGCGCTTTGAGGGAACTCAACAGTAAACTATGATAGAGAATATACCGTGTGTGTGTGTGTGTGCACGTGTGTGTGTGCGCGCGCGCGTATGCACGTGCATGTGCACAGAAGGAAAGCTAGGGAGGTCTCTTGGAGACAGGCCCACCATGCCTCTGCCTTCTGCACCTCTACCTGGAATGTTCTTCCCCTAGATATCCACATGGTTCACTCAGGCCTTCACCCAGAAGTCACTTCCTCTGTGAAGCTGTCCCTGGGCCGCCCTACATAAAAGTGCACACCCCACAATTCTTCCCTGCTTTATTTTTCCCCTAAGGACTTTTTACTCTCAAATGTACTGTATATTTTACTTGTTTATCTTTTTAGTGTCTGTCCCTCCCACTAGAATATAAGCTCCATTTTTTACTTTTTATTTGGAATAGTCCCCAACTGACAGAATCGTGTAAGAATAAGAATAGTGCAAAGAACACTCATAGACTCTTAGTCTCTATTTTTCTCTCTCCTTCTCTCACACACACAAAAATACACACACACACACACACACACACACACACACACACACACAATGTTTTCAGACTCATCTGAGGGTCAGTTATACTTGGCCCTTCATTCCTAAATACTTCAGTGTCTATTTCCTAAGTATAGGGACATCCTCTTACATAACCACAGTACAGTTATGATTGTCAGTAAATTTAATATTGTCACGATACTTTTATCTAGATTATTACCCTTCACAGTCTGGTTTTGCCAATTCACTCAGTAATGTTCTTTCCAGCACTATTTTCTCTCCAGTACAGGCTGCAGTGTAGTGTACATTATTCAGTCACTGTGTCTACTTAGCCTCCTGTGATCAGGAACATCTCCATAGGCTTTCTCTGCCATTCCATGTCTTTCATGACTTTGATAATTTTTAAGAATACAACCCGTATATACATATACATATACATGTATTTTAATAGAATGTTCCTCTAGATCTTGTCAAATGTTTCCTCATGATAAGGTTCAGGTTATGCATCCCAATCAGAATATTCTGTAGGTGAAGCTGTGTCCTTCTCAGGGTATCACATCTAGGGGTGTGGGACGTCCACCTGACCCTCAGCGGTGACGGTGGTTTTGAGCGCCCAGTTAAAGTGCTGTCTAATTTCCGCACTGTGAGATTATCAGGCTTCCCCCACACAACCAACAAGCAATCTGTGGGAGATACTTTTAAGCCATAAAAATATCTTGCTTTTCATAAAAAATTTCCCCTAGACTCAGCAACCACAAATCTTGTCACAATCCAGTCTTTACTCTGACCCTTGCAAAATGATTTTCAAGCTCTGGAACTTCCTGCACACTAACTAGCTGGCTCTCAGCATTTGACTGTAGGCAAGAACCATCCCTTCTCTCCTGATTATCTACTTATCTACTTAACAATATGGAGTTATAAATCCCTACTTTTCCTCCAATGTTTTATAACTGTCATGGTATTTAATTATGTTGATGCTTAAATTGTCCCATATTTGGCCATTGGGAGCCCCTTCAAGATGGCTCCTGTGCACTTATGACATGTCTCTATCATTTTTTTTTAAAGCACTCTTTACTTTCTGACATAATAAGATGTTCCAGGCTCATTTTACCTATGGTGTCTCAGCCCTGGAATTTGTCAGTTGTCTGAAGAGTCATAATTCCTTTTAGTGGGGAATGGTATTAGAGATCAAAATCTGGACACTTAAATATACTCATTTTTACTGGGGTATTTTTGCTTCTTGGCCTTTTCAGACGACAGATATATGGACACACAAACATACACACACATGCACACACCTATGTACGCATATGTGCAATATACATGAGCACATACGGCATGCATGCACAAACATAAGCACGTAACTATTTCATGAGTTCACAGTGATAGCTCCGATTCCAAGCCACCCTTACAGGATTCTTTCTTACTTTCCCCCTTTTCATATTTGTATGTCTCTTCTTCCACGTTGAGAACTCTGGCTCCAAACAACATAAACGCATTTATTCATTTACTTAGTCCTATAAAACATGTAAAATTGTTTCAGAATTGCTTTGCCTATGCCACTGTAAAAAACAAATCAACTAAAAAGAGCTCAGTTTGCTTGTAGCTCTTTCTCTCTGCTCCACCTGCCCAAGACTGAGGATATACTGTCAAATATTGTATCATCAGTTATTTGTATTAGTTCTTTTCCTCCCCTCCTGTATGATTATTACATTCATTTGAAATAAAATTGGATTAATTTGTTTTAGTTTGCTTTCAGTGTTAGGATTTTCTTTTTGTTTTCATTTTTACCTCTTCTTCATTCTTACTGATTTAGTTTTATGTTTTTGAATATGTAGCACATTAACATGCTTCCAGAAGTTTAAACTATACAAAAAAAATACCCTGAGAGAAGTGTTATTCTCTCCCATTTCCCTCTTGCTGATCACTACATTTATTGTTTTCCCGTTTATCCTTCCTATATTTCTATTTGTAAAGGTAAGCAGACATATTTATGCTTTCTTATTTTTCCTACTTTCTTACACTAAAAATTAGCATTCTACATGTGCTCTTTTGCACTTTGCTTTTTTCACTTAACTATATCTCCTAGAAATAACTCCATATCAGTTCACAGAGATTTTCTTTGCTTCTGTTTTTTTTTTTTTACAGCTGCATAAGACCTTATTGTATGTATTTATCACAAATTATTCAGCCAATTTCCTATGTCTGAACATTTAGCTAATTTCCCATATTTTACGAGTAAAATGCAGTGAATAACCTTGTGCATAAGCATTTTGTACTGGATCAAAGGGTAAATGTGTATACCGTTTTGTTAGATATTAGGGCAGGACTTTTTTTATCTGTTTTGTTCACTGCTATACCCTTGTTTTCCAGAACAGTACTTGACACGTAGCAGACACTCAGTTGAGTATTTGTTGAATGAATAAATGGATAGCGTGCTCCAGCTTTGCCATCTCTAAATAAATGTATTCTCATAAAACAGGTTCTCGAGTGGCCATAACAAACCATGTTTATTTACCCTCTTGATTTTCTCTGCTGGTACACCTCGAAGCCGGGCATAAAGGTAAAGATGTTCTCGCCCTGTAAGCAGGTCATCGATTGCATCAAACTGAGGACAGTAGCCCATACTTTGATGGACGTCAGAAATATTGGTTAAAATACTGCAAGAAGAAAAAGCAGTTAGCAGGTTTCCTTCACAAAGTGGGTGACCAGAGATCTAGGGCTGGAGGAGTTTCTGCCAATAAGATAAGAAAGCTGCCTCGGGCTTCCCTGGTGGCGCAGTGGTTGAGAATCTGCCTGCCAATGCAGGGGACACGGGTTCGAGCCCTGGTCTGGGAAGATCCCACATGCCACGGAGCAACTGGGCCCGTAAGCCACAGCTACTGAGCCTGTGCGTCTGGAGCCTGTGCTCCGCAATGAGAGGCCGCGATAGTGAGAGGCCTGCTCACCGCGATGAAGAGTGGCCCCCGCTTGCCGCAACTGGAGAAAGCCCTCGTACAGAAACAAAGACCCAACACAGCCAAAAATAAATATAAAAATAAATTAAAAAAAAAAAAAAGACCTAAAGAAGAAATACATGGCGAATATCTTTCTAAAAAAAAAAAAAAAAAAAGAAAGCTGCCTCTTCTCTTCTCCCATTTTGCTTTAGAAATATGCATGACATGTAGCAATCAGAGCAGGAGCTGTTTGGTTAGAAACTGATAAACTCCAGGAGTTCTGAGCTTTGAATCCAGTCAGATTCTCCCGTTTCCCTGTCTAGGATAAACTGAATACCTGCTACCCAAAGACAGCTATGCTTTTGGATTGGTTCACCTCTTAAAAACAAAGGGAAGATCAAATTTAAGAAAATGACTAGTGGTTTTTGATCCTTTCAAACATTTGGAAAGTCACTAGAGAAGACGTGTGCTTTCCAATGGAAGTAAATTTCTCCATTTGTGTTTAGTGGCAGAGATAGAGTCAATGAAAGAGGAACCAATCAGATCACCACCTAGAGCAAGAGGCTGGCAGAAGAGAAGAAGAAATGAAATGAACTGAGTCTATCAACTCCCTTTGACCAATATATTCTCTCCCGCTAGAAAATATATTGCCTTGATGAAAAAATAAACTGTCCATAGACTGGTCTAATTTCTTTCCCCCTTCTCTTATAGCTTAGGGTCTATGAATAAAGGATGGATGCAACAGTATGCAACAGGATGGGACAGAGAGAGGCCATGTAGTTCCCCACTATGACAAAAACTACTTAGGTATGGCTGGGCCAATTAGAACCACCCAGAGAAGCAAGGAGGGTCTTTCACCAAATTCACAGGAACTACTCCACTGAAGAACCTGAATCCTGTGTCTTAAACCTATACGTTCTTTCTAGCTTTTGTCTTGGTTTTACCTTCTGGGCATCTGACTGTGTCTCACTTGGAGTATAACTTGATGTCTCATGGTAAAACCTATTACATCCCCCTGCCCTCCACTCCCTGCCCTTTCCCCTTTGTTACCATCATGAAGTCATTTGCTTGGCTAAGCTAGATCTGAAGATGAGATAGACCCAGCCATGGCTCCACCTCTGCCATTCCCTTTGCTCTAGACCCAACAGGGATGGCTGGGGAACCAAATTCATCCTATTTGAGCCAGTGAAGAATGCTCAGGACTCTCCCTACCCAGGGAGCATTGGGCCATGTTGAGGATGGCTTTCCGTAGTCAAGCAGAAGTTGGTTAGGTATCAGCAGTGCCTAACTCCACCCATAAACCAGGGCAGAGAGTTTCTCTGGGCACATCTAATGCGTGTGAGCTCTGCTGTTCAAGGGGCAGCCTGGAAAGAGGCAGACAAGTGCAGGCTCATGTTCTCTGTACTGTCCTGTGGATGACCAGTCTGTTTCCATGCTCCTTGTTTCAGAGAGCAGCAGGCACCCTCCCAGAATCCAAGGGCACATGCCAGTTTTCCCTTCATAGAGGAACCTTGGCCTGCAAAGCCAAGTGTTGACACAGAAATAGCCAATGCAGATTATGGCCTCTGAGGGCCCCAAACCATCCCCCATCTAGAAACTCAACCCAGAGAAAGGATGTGTCACCACAGAGGTTCTTAACCTGGGGTCCAGGAGTTCCTGTAGGGTCATAAATGTGCTTCAGGGCTCAGTAAATTCCCCAAATGCAAAGAATGTATGAAGAGAGGTAATGGGAAACAGTGGTGTATTTTTATAGGAAGAAGGTGCGTGTGTTCATCAGATGATCAAAGGGTGAGATGTTTATGACCCACAAAAGACTAAGAACCACTGATTTGGTGCTTCTCAGAGCTTTCCTAGAATTCACGCTAACAGAGGAATCTCTTAACAATCACAATTCAATTAAATTTTCCAGAGAGTCTATGTCTTAGACTTTTTGGACCATGTCCTCTGGGAGGTCCACCCTTCTGCACAGATCTTTCAGACTCTCAGAGTCACCCTCAGATACAGGGTCAATGCTTACCCTTCCTATGGTGGGACAAGGACATGGCTTAGGACCTGGGAGAGACACCCTGAGACAGGATGAGCAGGACACTCACCTCTTGCCTGCGACAGTGGCATCGCCTGACGTCACTGTGCTGTCCCCAGTGAGCATCTTGAATGTGGTTGTTTTGCCAGCTCCGTTCACTCCCAGGAGGCCAAAGCACTGAGGGAGAACACACAGAATTGGCCTCGCCCTAGAGCCCAGGAAGGTGTGGAGTGTCAGGCCCTAGGGCAAGTGTGTGGGGTGGGGGGAGGCATTTTAGGCCTGTGCTGCCTTTGTGGAGGTCACTAGCCATGTACGGTGTAAGGCAGCAGAATGTGCCACTTAGGCATAAGGATGCTTTTGAGCTGAAGGCAAATGAGAAGAAGCAGATATAAGAAAAGCTCTCTGCCCTCTCCCCTATTTGCTTCAAAGCAGGACATAAATTTACAAGGTGTTTCCCTTTCTTCTCTACCAAGATGGACAAAAATTAATCACTGGAGACAACTTTAGACTCTTACCAGCTTGGAGATGAAACCAGAGGAATCTATACAACAAACTTTACTAACTAGCCTTTATCTACCATTAGTTACCCATATACTTGCTTTCCTACAATTTGCCACCCTAGAAACTATAAGTCCCTTTCCTTTGTCTTGCAACTTCCCTAAAAATGTATTGTTCCTTTGCTAAGATGCTATATAAGCCCAAGTTCTAACCACCCCTTTGGGGTAGTCCTCTCCCCTGTGTATGTACGGTACACATGCTAACAAACGTCTCTTTGTTTTTCTCTTGTTAACCGGTCTTTGGTCAGGCCAGTTGACAGAGCCCCAGCCCCAGAACCTAACAGGGTAGTAGGAAGGAGAATTTTTCCTCCTTGACAGTGGCTACTGAGCACTTGAAATGTATCTACATGTGCTATAAGGTAAAACACACACTAGATTTTGAACACTTAGAACAATAACAAAAAAGAATGTAAAATATCTCATAAATAATGTTTTATATGAATTACATGTTGAAGTGATACTATTTCAGATATATTGGATAAAATTAATGATTAAGATTAATTTCACCTGCTTTTACTTTTTCCTGTGGCTACTAGAAAATTAGAATGACCTGACCTACAGTGGCACATGTTTTATGTCTACTGGCCAGCTCTGCTTGAAAGGAGACCAGAGACATGCATAGGAGCTGATTTTCTGAGGCCCTTTCACATGTGGCCTGCAGAGTACCCACCTCTCCGGGACGGACTCCCACACACAGCCTGTCCACCGCTGGGCTGGAGCTGCCTGAATAAATCTGTAAGATCCAGAGAAAGTGAGCTGAGGACTGAGAGAGGGTTAAGTAGGGAGGGCAAGAGAGCAAAGGACGGTTTAGGCGAAGGTTACATTTTGACACGAATGTGCAGAGGTGCTGTGAGCACTGAGTCTCGAAGCTGACCCCGTGCAGAAATGGAACAGAGGAAGGTTAGCGGGGCTCAGCTGCAGTGGCTGTCGCTGAGGCCCTGTGTCCGTGCCCAAGATGAATACTAGGGAAAGTGCATTGAGCGTTCTTGGAAGACACGTTATAACACTGAGGTTTTATAACCTCACATAAAATTAGGGAAAGGAATTGCTTGGATAAGCATATTGCTTATTTTACAGAAGGCAAATTACAACATAGTGCCATCTCTGGTCCAACTGGCACCTCCAAACTAACATGCCGGCAACTATTCCCTTACCTTGGTTAGTTCATTTAGCCTTAAGATATCAGTTTTATTTCCTCCACTAATAATTCTTTGTCTTTCTTCAGCCACATCATCATCTTCATCTATGATAGGCTCCTTAGCGGGCTCGGTAGTCCTAGATGAAGAAAAGAGGACGGAGTGGGCTGGTGTACAGCATCCTTGGCACTGTTCTTTTCCTCTGACATTCTTCCCATTCCCTGGCTTCTGCCCCAGCCTGGCCTTCCACCCCCGCAGGCTTGAACTCTCAAAAGGACTCCCTACAGGAGAGACGTTAGGCATTAGGCAGAGAGGGCAAGTGCTCGAGTCCAGAGTCTGCCCTGGGCTCCAGTCCTGGCCTTCCCATGTGTGACTTTGGGCATGTCACCGAACCTCTCCAAACCTCACCTCCCTCAACCATAAGATAGGGAGGGGCTGGTAAGAGCGTGTGCCTCATGGGATTGTGGTGGAGATGCACTTGGCACAGTGTCTGGCACAGAGTCAAGACTCCTAACCTGGGAGCTGTTATCATGAAAAACCCTTCGTCTATGGCAAGCACTCAGCAAATGATAGTTACTAGCGCCCAAGCCTCCCGCTTCTTTTAGTCCATCAGGTTATCTCACACCCCCAACCACAGTTCTCCAGCAGCTGTACGTTAAAGCCCTAACTCCCCAGCTGAGATCCCAGAGCCCTGCGGTCAGGCTGCACCTACTCTTCCCACCCGCTCTCCCGTTTATCTCTTGGACTAACCCCTCCGCCAACCGTTGGATCTACCCATGGTCCCCAGCCCATGCTAGCCTTTCCCAGCTCGAGCCCCCGCAGGCATTGCCAGTGGCCCAGTGTTCTCGTTCTCCTGCCCTGCGGAGGAGAATCCTCCTCGTCCTTAAAAGCACAGCGTCTTCTCTGAAACCCTCCCTGAACACCTTGACCTCCATGCTTTCCTTCCTTCCTCCCTGGCCATATCCAGTTCATTACTAAGTACTGTCTGACAGACTTCCTACTATTTATCCAGTCAACTTCTTTTACTCCATCTCCTAATGCCCCCATTCCTTTTTCAGGTTACCACTGTCTCACGCCCGGGTGCCAAAGCGGCCTCCCGTCCGGTCTCTCCCCTTCTAACCCCGGCAGATCATGTCATTCCCCTGAGCAAGACACCCCAACAGCTTTCTGCTGCCCTCAGCCTTAAATTCTACGTCCTCACCAAGGTGGGGGGCATTTCACCACCTGGCTCTGCCCTCCTCTCCAGGCCCATCTCTCATCCCCCTCACCCTCTCCTTTCACGGACATCCTGAACTCCCCACAGGCAGGCATGTCCTCTACTGAGAGCACCTCTTCTTCCTCCCTCTCCTTCCTCTCTTTTCCTGGTTGCTTCTCAGTATGGGCATGGCTGTCTTCTTGAAGCCAGAGACTGTGGCATACTTCTCTGGTCTTCTTTCCGGCCTAATGCGGCAGGACGCGCTCAATGGTGCTGACACCAGAGTCTGAAGCTAATGAGTCTGTTTTAGTAAATAACTCCTCCCCCTCTCTCGCCCCAGGCCCCCTAAGATGTGGCCAAAGCTGCGGGGGTCCTGTAAGGGCTGAGGCTCCCGTGGACGGCGACACACCGTCTCTCCCACAGTAGAACCACGTACTGGCCATGTTGATTTGTTCTAAGTGTGTTGACACCCATTATCTCATTCAAACTCTTTCCAACAATTCAATTCCCTGTGGATCAAAACCTAAAGACAAGTCCTCTGAATCTTTATTTACATGTGAGCACATTCAGCCTGAAAGGTTGAGAAGATAAGAGACAAACACTGTCAAGGAAAGTTTCTTCTGAGTGCCCCGTGATTTGCAATCTGGGCCTCTGGGCTGAGCCCAGTAAATGTCAGCCTGGGTTGCAGAGGGGGCTGCCTTCTGGAAAGCTGAGCACCGACTTCAGAATGATGCAGGGCCTCAGGCAAGAGCATGGGAAGAACGGCACAGCTGGGGTGGGTCAGGGTTGGCAGGGACCCCCTTCTTCCCCAACCAGGGGGGCACAATCACTGCCCCACCCGCTCCACACTGCACCTGGCTGCCTTCACCCCGAATGTCACCCCCATATTACTCCCTTCCTTCCCTGCCCTGTCCCCATTCTCAAATCTCTAACTAGCATAGGGGCCTGCTTTGCCTGTTTTCTCATGAATGCATAAATCTATTTCCTAGTACTTTGGATACCAATGAATCATTATCATTTGCAATGCTATGATGCAATTTAATATGACTATCTGTTTCTTAAATGAATGGGATTAAATATTAGTGATTGAAATTAATAGCATTGCATTTTAAACACTTTAAAGTTTAAACTTTTAAACTTTAAATACGCACAAATTCTAATGTGCCTGTTTTAATGTACCTCTCCTTGTACTATTCAGAACAAGCCAGGCTTTGAGAGCATAAAAAACTTTATGGAGTGGGGCTCACGAGGAAAGAGATGACCACTTGGATGTGAAATCAAGTTCCCTGACTGACAGGCACAGGGAGCTGGCCTTGGTACCCTCAGGGCAGCGGCGCGAGCGTACCATAGGCTGAAGAAGAATTGGTACTGCATGAGGAGGGTCAGGAGGAAGTACACCAACCCTTCTACTGCCATGGCAACCAGGCTCTTCCCAATCAGGTCCCACTGGAACGGATCTGAAGAGTGCTCCTCACCTGGGGATGGAGGCCACCGGAAATCGACAGGAATTAAGTCCACTTAGCTGCCCCAGCTGTCCCGAAAGACCTAGTTACAACACTAGGCTCAGCTAGACTAGGCCTTATGCAAGGGGTTAAGTCAGAGCCAAACCCGAGTCTCATACTGGCTCCTCAAGTCAGAGTAGGGAAGAGTAGGAACTGCCCTTGACCCCTCCTAGTCGCCTTAGCCATGGACACAGAGGCACTCTGGTTCCTTCTAGTGTCAGGAAAATCCCAGACCAACCAGGCACCCCCAGCCCCAGCCCAGGCTGCAGGTCTGTTATAGGAACTCCCACTGCAGCCCTCCTGGCCTTGGAGGATCCAGGGCCATGTGAATGCTACCCACCAAACCGGGCATAGACGTCTGTCACAGCCTGGCTCAGTGCCAGGTCAATGAGGCCCCGGCCCAGGCAGAAGTGGGGGAAGATAATAAGCAGCTTCCTCAGCACGGCACTGAACCTGAGCAGTGTCTGAAATACAGAAAAGCAGGACAGTCAGTGATGGAGGCCAAGCTTGGCTGCCCCCTCCTGAGCGGGGTGGGGCTTGGATGCCCTCACGGACCAGCACCAGTGGAGGGCCTGCAGCCAGAGGGGACGTAGCAGCCAGACTGGCTACCGGAGGGATTTGTCAAGCAGATAGGAAGTTTTGGAATACTCACAGGAGGTGCCTCTAGCCGGCAGCCTGCTTGAGGAGCTTTCACTGCAGACTCACTTTGAAAGTACACAGGAACCCTCCAAGGCTTTTGTTAGCAGGAGATGCAGCTGCTGGGAGTGTGGCCCAAGCTCCCTCTCCTTTGGTACAGCTGTGAGCCACGTTGGGGGCTGCGGCTCTGTCACTGGCAATATCTTAGCCTAGCTTGTACCAAACGGGAGACGGGCCCTGAGCATCTTCTAGCTCTGCTTCTCAGCTCCCACAGGACAGCTACAGCTGTCTGCAACTGTCACCAGCAGAAAAGACGGCTGGAGACTTTCCCTGGTGTCTGGGTTGAGTTGTGGGGACTTGTTTTCAGGTGGTAGAAGGTACTTGCTGCCTTAGCCTCAAGTGTCAGTGTCAGGCAGAGGGGACACCGAGGGGGTGAGGCTGACCCACTCTTCCGGCCAATCCCTGCTGCACAACCTCCTTCCTCTCCAGCCTCCGAACTTTTGCTTACGTTACCCCATCTCCTTCTATCTACCCCTCCCCACGGTCCCGCCCCACTACTCCTGGAAGGAACTATGCTCTTTTGCCTCTAGGCCTTTGCACTTGCAGCTTCTATTAACCACTGCTATTAGCTGGAAAGAATGCTCTTTCCCCGCCTGCTCTCTGGCAGATTCCTGCCCTTCTTTAGAAAGCTAGCTCAAATAACCCCTTCTCTCACAAGCCTTTTCAGATTCCCATGGTAAAATATCCGATCCTCTCTTACAGAACTTACCACGTTGCCATGATTAATTATTCTTTTACCTGCCTATTTTCTGCACTAGTCAGTGGTCCCCAAGGAACAGGAACTGGGTCCAAATCCTTTTGATGTCCTTCCTAAACACCTTACACATGATTAGTTCATAGTAGGTACTTCACTGTTTATTAAATGGGATAATAAAATCCTACTTATTCCAGGCCAGGCTCAAACTGAATTCCTCTACCAAGATCCTCTTGACCCCCATAGCCCAGCTCTTTTGGCCCACTCTGGTCTGTAGTGTTTTATCTGTCTTGCTCCTTTGATGTTCTGCCATACACTGTCTTATGGAATGTCACGTACCGTGGTTTATATCAGTTCCTAACTTGGTGCGCAGGTCATTTACTGACTGGAAGGGGAGTTCCTGGGGCCACGCTCGTTTATATCAGCACATCCATCACATGGTGCTTACCTAGTGGATGCCTCTGGGACCTGGGGAGCCTCTTGTGGCATCCTGGGAATTTCTGCAGCATCTGTCTATTCCACAGTTTAGGTGAAAGAAACCAGTTTTTTTTTTTTTTTTATGCAGGGGATGGGGTGCGCTCAGTTAATTGTTGGCTAAGTAAGTGCAGCCCGCAGGAGGGAAGCTGTTTTGAGTTGCTTTAAGCTATTTAATTATTCTGAAGTAACACGCTCTCTTAAGACTTAGTGAGCCGTGGGCCTGTGACACGAACAGCTCCGAAGAGCAGCATTTTCAGTCTTCCGGGATGCTCTGACCATTGGCAGAGTCTGTGTTCTCATCCACCTCCCTGCTGGGGTCTGACTGTGACATGGTACGTGTTTTTATCAGTCATGGGACAGATGGGGTTTTGCTTCTTGTTTAGCAGCCACAGAAAGCCTGACAAGGTCAGGGAAAGAGTCGCTCTCAGGCCATTGGACTGAGTGGTTAGTGCAGGTTTGCTCTGGGTCTTCCCAGCAGGGCCCAGAGGCAGGAGTGGGGACAGGGGCCACAGGGCATCTGTGCAGATGCTCTGGCTGGTACCAACCCTCTCAACTTCAAAGACCTTCTGAGAGAGGGAAAGGCTAGAGAGGTGCTGGGGACACAGGCACACAGGAGAGCCCACCGATCCCTGGGTATGTTCCCAGGACAGTCATGGCCAGGGCTCAGACACAGGGGTCTGGGAGAGGGAGTGTGGAGCAAAGACAACCCTGTAGTCACCACCGCTGTTTTTAGGATTCATTCTTGTCAGTTCTTTCTGGGCAAGGAGAAGTCTGGGGCGTGTGAACGGGACAACTGAACTTCACAGCTCATAAAAATGAGTCACTCAGCACTACAAATTCCTAACCCTAACCTCAGGATTAATTTTCATGCACAATAGTATGTGTTACTCTGTTACAATATATGTAAGAAATTTGGAGAAAGGTTACATATGTATTTGCTTATATGCCTCTAGAACACATAAGAAACTCATATGAAAGGTTGCCTCTGGAGAAGAGAACTAGGTGAGTGGGAAACAGGAGTAGGAAGGAGACTTTTCATTGTATGCCTTTCTGTTCTTTTTAAATTTTGAAATCACATGAATGCATTACCTCTGTGTGTGTGTGTGTGTATAAAACATAACACCCAAAGTCCCCAAGGAAACCTTCTTGAAGAAGTAAGAAGATCTAAAAGCTTAGGATTATGAAAGGTCATTTATAACTTGCAGAAAGGGCTCAGAAAACTATGACACTCAGAGCACACAAATGAACAAGGAGCTTAAAGAAAAAAAGAAAGGAAGGGAAGAAGGGAAGGAGGGAAGGATAAAGGAAGGGAAGAAGCAACATTCATTTATACACTAAGATTGTACAGACACAATGCTTGCCTCTGGCTCTGCTTGACCATCACACTCTCCAGTATCCTAATAATCAAACAAAGAAGCTGAGAAAGTCATGCTTACCCGGTTATTCTCAAATAATTCCAAGATGAAGGTGATGGCACTGCTGTTGATGCCGATGAACAGATTAGCACAAGATAAGGCCACATAGGCTGTGCTGGGGACATCAAACAGGAAGGATGCTGGGTACATCATGGGAATGACTGCCCATCTGTGTGAAATGGCACAACACAGTGGATGGAGTTCCAATTTCCATTCCATCTACTGTACCCCTAGATATAATACATTCCCCTCTCACATGGGGTGGTATGTTTGAACTGGTGAGAGTCCTGGGGAAACCAAAGAGATACTTCTCCCCTTGGTCTTTGCTCTTCATCTTTGAATGGAGATAACAATGCCTTTCCTGACCACCTCTTGGAGTTTTTGTGAGAAGCAAAAGCTGTGAATGTATTTTGTAAATTATAAAGCCTTACATAACATAGGAGTGTTCTTCCCACTCTAGTCTGGCTCAGCAAAGCTGGGCTGAGATCCCAACAGGCTCATAGTTCATTGTAGCTGACGTGTCACAGTCACACTGGTTCCTGAATTCTCTATTTCCAAGAGAGATGAATGGAGACCATTGCTCTGGCAAGACTCTACTGTACCCCCACAGGTAGGGCTAGGTATCATGATCTCCATTTTACAGATGAGGAAACTGAGGCTCAAATGGGGTGAATTACTTGCCCATAGTTACATATATAGTAAGTGGTGGGCCTGGATATAAAGTTGCATGCTCTATAATTCTATTGGATTTAATCCCTGTGTTATCCTCTGGCCCTGACCCAGAGCGGCTTTTCAGGTGCAGTCTCCCATGTGCAAATAACTCTTGGCTGGTACAGGAGACACTGAGATGGATGGACTGGCCACAGATGAATGAGAGCCAGAGCTGAGTGAGGAAGTGGGGAGTGATGGATTCCCAGACTTTGGTCAGGTCACAGTTGGAGTGGAAGAAGATTAAGATTCAAGCCCTGTGGGGCGTCTCCACTGTACCCGAGTGGATGAGTGGACTGAGCTGCAGGAATCCCTCTGAGCGTGGAGTCGGAGACAGAAGCCAGACAGATTCCTGGTCAGCAGCCGCAGACCCTGCTGGGAGCTGGAAGCTGACCTTGGCACTGCAAACCCTGGTTTTCTGTCAGAACTGCAGCCTCCTCCCCTGGCTTCCCTTTGGCAACATTAGCTAATGGCCCACACAACTCACCCATACAGCATGAGCAGTGCAACCAGGGCTGGAAGATTGTCTGAAGAAGTGTAGGCTTTCTTCTGAAACCCGATGAAGACGCCCACCACCAGTGCAGCGCTCACAGTGTAATTCATCTTGAAGAGAGAAGAGGGGAGGGAGGCACTTGACCTCTCTGCACCTCTGCTTCCTGTTCTGCAGAATGAGGGCTGGGCCAGCCTCCTCCAGCACTTATGTTTTGGGATTCTGATTCCATTCATCTAAACATTTCTTGGCTAGCAAACATATGTTAAGTTGTCCTTAGTCCTCCTATCCCATGCCACCCCCACCTCCCTACACAGGAGGGAGGGTACAGTCTGTATCTTTTGAAAGAATGAATTATAAAATTCCACCTGATCTCTCCTTCTGTCCTTCCAATCGATCTCAAAGTCCTGTTGATTCTACTTTCTGAGCATGTCTCCAGAATTCAGAAAAACTTAAAGTATAATCCTTGGCCTCACATCACTTCCTCCCTTCCCTTCGTACAGAATTAAGCCCTAAAGCCAGCAGGCTTGACAGGGAACTGTGGGCAGCCACGGTGGGGGGAGGGGAGAAGTCAGAGTGGTCCCAAGCAGAATGAGAACCTAAGAAGGGTGAGAAGGGCGTCCACGGAGGTGGAGTGCTGTGCGGTGTTGGAGCCCCAGCGGGTCAGGAGGGTGTCTTTACAGGGGGCTGATCTGTTGCGGGATATCAGAGCCAGAGCACATGAGGAGGACCTGCGCCTGGGGGGTGGCTGGAGCAGGGAGAGGAGCGTGGCCACACAGGGGAGAGGGTGAGGGCAGAGATGGGGGACTTATTACACACAGGTGTATTGCTCAGGTAGGTACATGAGTCAGGGGCAACAGAAACCAGTTTCTCACTTGTGGAGAAGGGAGTTAAAAATATGGAAGGACAGAAAACCAGAGGGAGCCTGTGGTGCTGGATTGGAACTAGTGGTTTTAGTGAGTGTTTTGTTCAGTGTATAGATAGATAGAGATGTACAGATGTAAACGTGTGCATGTCTGTGTATATACCTGCATATCTCACCTAGTTCTCTCCACTGAGAAGGCCTGGGACCAGTGAATATATCTAACACCGAGATCTTGGTTTTTGAGGGACATTTTCCCCTGGAAGGAACCAGAGCTCCTTGGGGGAGACAGTTGATTCCAGGGTAGGGCTGTGGGGAGGAACATCTTGCTGGGCAGAGAACTTGGAGGTACTCAACGAACGTGGGGACACAAGTCAAGAGGGCACAGGAGCCAGCTTGAAGGGGCTCCCACTGGCCAGACTGGGGATAATCTGAGCACCAAAATCAGTAAGAATGGTATCAGATTGTAGTCTGTTGATTAACACAGGAACCACAACTCCATACAGGCATAAATAAATACATGAATAAATGGAAAGCTTGATAACAAACAAACAGGATATTTACATAACTTCAAAGTACATCTCTCTAAATTCTTATTAATTATAAGGAAAAAAGTAACTTTACAGTGAAGAAGCTCAGCAGACACCATCTTAATCAAGTGACTGAAGTGACCATCATCAGTAATAGGACAAACTGAAATCAGAAGCTACCTGACAGGATGCAGTGAGCAGGACAGAGCATCCCTTCATGAAACTGCTGCCATGACCCGAATCCAATCATGAGGAAACATCAGGCAAACCAAAATTAATGGACTTTCTGCAAAATAACTGGCCTATGATCTTCAAAAGTGTCAAGTCATGAGTGTCAAGGAAAGACTGAGAACAATCCCAGGCTGAAGGAGACTAAAGAGACAGGACAACTAAAAGCAATGCATGATTCTGAGCTAGATATTTTTCTATAAAAGGCATTATTAGGGCAATTGACGAAACTTGAGTAGGGTCTGAGGATTAGATGGAAGTGATACATCAGTGCTAGTTTCCTGATGTTGACAGTTGCGTTGTGATTGTATAGGGTGAGTCCTCGTTTGTAAGAGGTACACATTGGAGGTGCCGGGGTGTGTATGTGTATGTGTGTATGAAGGGTTATCTTGTTTGGAAGTTACTCTCAAATGGCTGAGGAAAATAGTTTTGAATGGTGTTTACAACGTTTCTGTAAGTTTGTGGTTGTTTCCTAATTTAAAAGAAAAGAAAAACAGATGATATATAAAAAATAAGAACTTACAACATCATATATGCGCTGCATGAATGATATAAACAATGAGTATCTGTTCATTTATTCAACAATGACCCCCAGGCCAGTGTTATCTTTTCGCCACTGGCTAAGGAGGGTGCTTAGCTCCAATACCATAGCTCCTTGAGCTCAGATTCCAGGCCAGCCTTAAAATTCTAGAGCATCAGGAAGCCTGCTGGCATCATAGTCACTGTCTCCAAACCCTTCATTAGGCTGCCAAGTGTCTACTTTGCTAGTATCATCTCTTATTCAGACACCCATTCTGTCCTTCTGTCCACAAATTTCTCCTTAGGCTCAGAGATCTCTGTCTGTAGTCAAGCACACACGTGGGTCAGCCCCAAGTGTTAATTCTATTCCTTGTCTTAAAAAAAAAAAGTAGAAAGCAAAAACCCAGCACTTTAATAGCTTTTCAGTGCAGGTGAGCCTAGCTCCTCTCATGTTTTAAGCACAGGGCCAACTTGGGTGGCTGCAAGGGATGTTCTCATCCAAAGTGAGGTTTATTGGCTCTGACCTCCTCCCCATGTGTTCATAAGTGTTTCCTCATGTAGACAGAAGAGAGGAAGGAAGATTAGTTGGTACTGATGATTTCTGGCTTTATATTGTTAAGTGATGGCTGCTTAGTAAGTTGAGTAAGATATTTGTCATCATTATTAAAAGCCATAGTGGAAACAGTTGTTTGTGTTGGTCTCCATCGTGATATACATTATCATCACCATGAAGTGGAGACTCACGTTAGTCTTAGAATGTTGAGATAAAACAAAACATCTTGTTCCCCAAGACGCCTGGAATAAACTGGAGTTAGTGTCATAACAACTTCCACATTATAACCAGGCCTTCACTGTCAAGTCATTTTGACCCTGTGGCCTGTCGTAAGGTAACCCATCCTGACCCCTCTCTTCCCCCACCAATCCTGATTGTGAGAGAGGTGGTAGTCTGCTGCTGATTTGATAAATAATTTTTTCTTCATGTTCCTCCAAGTGGTAGCTAATCTAATATAGTGAAGTTCTGGTTGGGTAGGCAAAATAAGGCCACTGGATAGGGTTCCCAGATTTAGCAAATAAAAATATAGGATGTCCAATTAAATTTGAATTTCAGACAAACAACCAATAAATTTTTTAGTGTAAGAATGCCATATTTGCGGGGGGCGATTAGGATATACTTATACTAAAAATTGTTCATTGTTTTATCTGAAATTTAAATTGAACTGGGTGCCCCTTATTTATCTGGCAACTCTACCACAGAGCAGTTTCCAGTTTACCCCTTTGAGGGTGGGGTGGGGCCTAACAAGAGGATGTAGGGTGAAGGGCCTCTTGATATCATCTCTTCAGCTCCCGGTTATTCTCAGGAAGGCCAGCCTCAGTGCTGCAGAGCAGTGATTATTTGGTGCGTCAGAAGGCCCCTTGTGCAGGGCCTACAGAGTTCCCACTCAGCAGTTGCTAAGCTGTGCCCTGCATCTTTCCCCAGCTTGGGCGCTGGGCACATCACCTTCCAGCAGCCCTGGCCGTAAGAGAGCCCCACCCTGCCACGTCCCTTCAGTCAGAGCACACACAAACGCCCACCCACCATGGGCCCAGGGTGGTGAGGGAGGTGCTAGGTCCTGATACTTACGATGTCCCAGAGGAAGTTGGTCAGCCAGTAGGTGGTGGGGCTCACCCCACTGACAAACTGGAGGTGCTTAGCTTTGTTCACCCTCTCCTGGATCAAATAAAGGACAAAGCTGGCAGGGACGAAGGACATGGCAAAAATCACACAGATGGCCACCACAGCATCCACAGAAGTGGTGAGCCTGCAGAAGGACGGGAGACAGAGGGAGAGAGGTGAAGGAGGAGCAGAAGCAGGAGAAGAACAAAGTTAGGCTCTCGGAAGCCCTCACCGATGCCAGGGAGCCGCCTCCAGAATGCCCTTCCCCAGCCTGAAGCTCGTCATCTCACTCAACTGTGTAAATCAAACTGGGTCAAGCGTAAATGGATATTTGTGCATTTCCTGTTCTAGGTTAATGTTGAATATCAAGGTTAATATCAAATATTGTCCCCTGTTAATATAAAACTCTAGATACATTTTCTTTTTATTACATTTTCTAATTATTTGTTGATTGTATATAGAAACGGATTTTTACATTAATCTCATGCACTGCAATGCTCTTATTAGTTCTAATAATTTGTCTATAAATACTCTTGAATTTTTATGTAGATAGTTATAGCGTCTGTGAAAAGAAAGAAATTTTTAAAAGAAAAATTTATCTTTAATTTATTTAAATTATCTTGTTAAATCATGCTTTCAAGAAACATCATAACATAGGGAAATGTTACGTTATAACATAAATTTAAGTAAAAAGGGAACAGGCTGATTTTACAGGATCTTGGCTCTATTCACCCTTTCCCAGATCAGATAGAAAGCATCTGGCTAAGGGGGAAAGTGTGGGCTGAAATCCAACCCGACCTTCACATACAAGCCATGAACTCTGGTGTAAGCCAGCGCCTGCCTTGAGAAAGGAGCACCTTTTACTAATTCCCACAAAGGCACCATATGTGCTAGTCGCTGCCCTGTTAAAATTACATATAGCTTGATCCACACACACACTAAGATTAGAACAAATTACTGGAAGGAAACACCCAAAAATGTTTAGAGGAAACACCCTAAACTGTGTTGGGTTATAAATACTAAGTTCTTAAAACTCTATTCTATAAACTTTATTTAATGAACATATACTATGTTATATACTATTTTTATAGTCACAAAAGACTCCTCTCTCATATTTCATATTCAAGAGGCTTGGCAGGAGGTATAGAAACTTGGGCTAAGTGGGAATGGACATAGACTCCTTTTCCTCAGTCTAGGGCCTCAGAGGGTGTCCTGAGGAAGGTCCCATGGACCCAGGACCCACCCAAGTTTAGCCATGACCCTGGGCACGTTCAGGGCACTTGGGGTATATTGGGTCCCCTAATTGCCTTCCAGAAGGAGTTTGCTCTAACAAAGGCATTCTCACCAAATGTAGGCCTCGAATAAAGCAAACATGCTACAAATTGCAAAAGAGTGAGGTTTTTACTGCTTGAAGCTGAGCCTAGGCTTTAGGAAGGTAAGGATCTGTCGACATGCCCAAAGCCTGACTGTCTGGGGGAAATTACCGGCATCTAAGATAATTACTACTGGGGCGATGAAAGATTTACTGAACTTCCCAGTTCCTGGCAATCATTTTGCATACTGGAAAGGAGAGTATTTGTGTAAGCTCCAGGAGCAATGTGTTATCAAGAGCCAAAAGGGAACGGAACCAAACATATGCTCATTTTCCAAATAAATATGAGGAGAAAGAATGGCCAAGCAGTTTGGCACACGAAGTCTTATGCTCGTGTGTGCGTGTGATTAAACAAGCTTGCCATCCAGCCCAGCAGCTTCTGCTGGTGAAAATCTTCTTGGGGTGTTTAGAGCGGAGAAGGTGACAAGAAAGCTGTGAGGCCGGGGCCACAGTAGCTTACACTGTAATTTCGGAGAGCTGCTCCTTGGTCAGGTTCAGGGGCTGGCTTACAACGGTGATGCCATACTCTTCGGGGTCCCCATCCTCATGCAGGCTGGCCCGTAAGATGGCGTTGTGGGCCACGTTGAGGAAGCTGACCAGGGCATGCCAGCCTTTGTTGTTAAACCACACCTAGAGGGCAGAGATGTGGCTTTGTTAGGCTCTGCTACTACATAGGAGACTCTGCACTAACAGCAGCTGTTTAAAGAAAAAATGAGCCGCAGGAAAAAGAATGTGAGAGGGAGGAAGGTTTTGGCTGCTGGGAGACATTCCATGCCAGATTTAAACAGGAGGAGGGATGGAATTTAATTAAGCTGGGAAAATAAAAATAAAACAACCGGCTCACATGAGTTTTTAGCTCTAGGGCAGATTGTGCAGGGCCGATACCTTAATGTTGTCTTCAGTTTCTAGATGTTTAAGGAAAGCAGACATTTCTTTAGAGGCTTCTCTGGTGATAGGGCCCTGGAAAACCATAATAAACAACCAAGAGGTTTTTTTTTTCCCCCTTCCCTTAGCACTCATGATCATTTCTATTTCATGATAACTGGCAAGTTGAAAGTCCTACGAAATCTCCAGCTGGTTTACATACCCCGCTCACATTCATTAACTGGCCAAGGTTACTTAAAAATCCAACAAGGGCTTCTCCAGTGATGGGGGGAGCCGGGAGCTTTCCTCCAATGGAAATTCCTCCGTACCTGACAAGGGAACAAGAAGTTCTCAGACCTGTGCCATGAACCATGTGTGTGTGCCTCATGGTTGCTGTAGCTCTCAGTTTCTGTAGGAAAGTGTGTATTTTTGCAGGAATTGTCTGGCCCATTGGGAAACATAGCTCCCCTTTACAAACCAGCTTTAACATCTTCCTCACTGCCTCCAGGACTGACCCCTTCTGACCCTGGTGTCTGCGCACCTCTCCAACCTCACCCCTCCTCAAGCCTTCCCTCCAGTGGCCCATTCCAGCCATGCAATCATTTCCAGAGCTCCCAGTGGTCCAGGCTGCCTCTGTGTCTCTCTGCCTTCGCAGGGCTCCCAGTTTCCCCGGGTGCCTTTCCAGCTCATCCGTCCTGTGTCATCTTCTCTTTGAGGTCTTCCCTGACTTTCTCCCACCCCTACCAGTGGTTCTTTTTCTGTGCTGCTTCTGTACTTTGCAGGTACTTCTGGTGTGCTGGACTCATCGAAACTGGTCCAATCCCGCCGTGCCTCTCTTGGTGCCTCTCACCCACCCCTGCCTTGACTCCTGCTCTAGTCCTTAACTAGATCCTAGCCTTGGGTCTCTCCCACTCTAACCCATCTTCCACACTGCTCTGGAAGTCTTCAGTAACGGTGCTCAAACACTGGCCTGGGCGTGTCACTCTCTGGCTTAAAGCCCTTCAATGGCAGCATAAAAGCCAAACTTCTCAACAAACAAAATTAATTTGCTGGATAGGCAAGGCAGAGGAGAACTTTATTTCTCAGGGACTCAACTTGTCCCCCCGCCTTTCTGCTTCAGCTGAGGCCCCTCACTTCCCTCTCAGGAACAATTCTAAAAGCTGAATTTCACTTTTATGGTCTAGAATTTGCCCAGGAAATCAAGTCAACATCAGCTCTGCACTCATTCTAGAGGTCCTGTTCCTGAGGGAGCCCGGGAGGCAGGCTCACTCCTAGACCATCCCTAGAGGATTCTCAACCTTGGGGACCGTGTGAACCTTCGGGATGCCTCAGGAACGGGTGAGGCTGGGGCTGGGCCAGACGCCCTGAGGCTTAAAAGGAATGGGCCAAGGGGTGCCAGGGCTTAGGTTACATGTGCTCTTGTTCTAAACTGTTAGTTGCTCGGAGGTTTTAGAACCCTCCTGGAGTGAGAGTGCTCTGGAACTCCTCTTCAGGGAGCATCACCTCTCATTTACGCCCTCCAAGGAGATCTACTGCTGAGCATCTCTGGGCCCAGGGTGTGTACAGCCATGCATCCTCCAGGCATGTCTTATGAGCTCCTGAGCACATGCAGAACAGCTCAGCCACATGGCTTTGAGGTGGGGCTTTTTTATGTGCAGTGACTTTAAATAGATCACTCTGAGATTTTAATTTCTTACAAAAATAATTTCTTACCTCTGTTCATTGACCCAGTATTTGCTCTTCAAACTGAAAGCCAAAACAAATCATACAATGAATACAACAAGTATGCAGTAGTGTTAACTTTCTTCCCCAAACGCTCACTGGGGTCTCCCAGTCTTCAGGGATATTTTTTGCATTTCCTGATGTCCAAGCAATGTGGAAAGCTCCCAGGCCAGGGGCCGAGCCTGAATAAATATGTGGAGAAAGGACTGATCTTTTCCAGTCCTGGCTGTGCAAGTCACATCCTGCCTGTCCAAGTCACATCCTGCCTACAGGGCTTTCTGGGTGGCCCTGTTGTAAGGTCACCTGTCAGATGATCTGGACCCAGAAAATATGGCAGCCCTCCCCTCTTCCACCCTGTAAGAACGAGACTTTCATAATCACCTGCACACTTGGAGGAAGTTCTGAATTACTCCTAGCCCAAAGTTAAGAGACTGACTTCCAGTCAATCAGGGGCAAAATTACAAGATAGGAAACACGCAGACACCAACTCTAGTACTCATAGTTCAGCCCCATGAACTATCATTGTCATTAAGCACAAAATCCAAAATTCCACACTGCAGATTTGCTGCTGAGAACAAAGTTTGGGATGGTCGTTGCTTACTGCACTACTGAATAGATTCTATGCACCCTGTTTTTATTTTGTGCTTGGATGCCGTCCTTCATTTTGCTGACTGCTGGCTTGGCACCGCCTCCTCAGCAGCTGCTTTCACCGTCTGCAATGTGCTGTAGTTAGCTGAGTCCGTTTATCCCTTGTTGAGGGACTGGAGGGAAAGCAACTGTAAATACTACTAAAATTAGACAGTATGCTTCATTTTAAAGTTCCAGAGAACATGGGGCCCAGATCAGGGTCCCCTATAATCCTCTCTCCATAGCATGCTCTTGTCATGCTGCTTGCTCTGATGGGACTGCTGAAGCAGTCCCGGGGTGGGGCTTGTGAGAACAGTTGCAGAGCTGCATTTGAAAGGGCAGTGATACAGATGATAATTCACAGTTAAGAGTGTGACAGGTGCAGTTAACCTGGACAACCTGTGGGCTCATGCAGACTATCCCACTGCCTCTCTCTTATCTTGGTCTAATTGTTTCCTTTCTCCTTTTTGCTTCTTACTTTTCCCTCTTGCTTCTCTCTTTGTCTCTACCATTTCCCCTTACTCGCCTTCCTCCCTTCAAACTTCACCTCTGTTTTTTAACTAATTAAAATATGAGGCACCTCTGTTTTTTAACTAATTAAAATATGAGGCACCTCTGTTTTTTAACTAATTAAAATATGAGGCACCTCTGTTTTTTAACTAATTAAAATATGAGGTTGTATTTTGGACAAATTCTATACTTTCTTATTTTACTTGTAATAGTGCATGGCTTAAACGTTAACTGTTTGTCCTAAACAAAATCAAAAACAAAGCAAGATTAATCATAAGTTGCATTCGACTTGTATATGCTTCTATTGCTTTTTCTATTGGATGAGGCTCTCAAATTAGGAAAAAGAAAAAATTCCACTGCCCTGATTGTTGATAAATCATGAGAGGAAATTATCTTCTGTCCCTACTTAATATTTCCCACAGGGAGCCAGGATGAAAAGTATAGAAAGGTCTCTTCTTACCTGCTTCGTATAAGAGCAGGATACGTTTTTACCAAGAAGTCGGAGATATTCCTGTCTGTAAGGTCCTGTAGAATTTCAGTGCTGCGCTGTGTTCTCTGAGGCAATGAGATATCTGCATTAATTACTTCAGAATTTGAGGTGAAACTTCTTGTTCTTTTCCAAAAATTATTTATAGACTCAGCTACTGGGAAAATACTAAGTAAAGCACTGGCATCTCCCCAGTTCCCATAGCAACGATGTGGGAGTCACCTTCGAACCCTCTCTTTTCTTTATTCCACTGATGACACAGGACAGTTCTCACTTCAAAATAAATCTCCAGTCCATCAGCATCTCTCCAGTTCTACCACTATCACCCTAAACCAAGCCTCCACCTACACATCACCTGGACCTCTACAGACACTTCCAAACCGGTCTCTGGTTCCACCGTGGCCCTGCACAATCCATTCTCCATTCATTAGCCAGACTGAGCTTAACGGTATCAATCAGAACATCCCATTTGCCTTGCTTACCACACTCCAGTAAACCCCAGGATCAGATCCAAATTCATTACCGAGGCTGAGCTCACCTGCTGCTACCCACCCCCACTGCCCACCTCTCCACTTCTTCTCCTTGTTTCTCAAATGCACACCTCTCATTCCGGCTGTAGTTTTGCACTTGGCAGCAGCTCCCTCTGCCTGGAATGTTCTCCCTGGACAACCTCTCATGGCTAACTTGTCATCGTTCAAATCTCAGCCCAAAGTTTACTCCTCAGAGAAGCATTTTCTATTTCTAGTCACATACTGTAGTATTGTCTCCACATCTTCGTCTCTCCCTGAAATTTTCTTTCCAATTAATCTGTTTACTTGCTTTCATCTGTTACCCCCTTTTGGATACAAATTCTGTGAGAGCCAGGACTTTTTCTGACTTGTTAGCTATTGTGTCCCCAGCACCCAGAATAGTACCTGGCATATAGCTGGCACCATAAATTGTGACATGAATGAAAGAATTCAAACAGTGCATTACAATTTACAAATCACTTTCAAAATACATCTAGAAGAACTCTGAGTTAATCAAAAGATTTTAGAGAATGCAAAAGTGCATGAGCCCTGGAGTGATTCTGTCCTGCGCGACTGTTCCCTGGAACAGTAGTCTTTTATCTCCGTCCGCCTTCTCTCCCACCTAAGTGCATGCCACCAACCCATGGAAGATTCGATGGACATGGACATGAGCCCTCTGAGGCCCCGGAACTATCTTTTCGGTTGTGAACTGAAGGCCAACAAAGATGATCACTTTAAGGTGGATAATGATGAAAGTGAGCACCAGTTATCTTTAAGAACGGTCAGCTTAGGGGCTGGCGCAAAGGATGAATTGCACATTGTCAAAGCAGAGGCGATGAGTTATGAAGGCAGTCCAATTAAAGTAACACTGGCAACTCTGAAAATGTCTGTGCAGCCAACAGTTTCCCTTGGGGGCTCTGAAATAACACCACCTGTGGTCTTACGGTTGAAGTGTGGCTCAGGGCCCGTGCATATTAGTGGACAGCACTTAGTAGCTGTGGAGGAAGATGCAGAGTCAGAAGATGAAGAGGAGGGGGATGTGACACTCCTCTAAGTATGTCTGGAAAGCGTTCTGCCCCTGGAAGTGGTAGCAAGGTTCCACAGAAAAAAGTAAAACTTGCTGCTGATGAAGATGAAGATGATCATGAAGACGACGATGATGATGATGAAGATGATGATGACTTTGATGATGAGGAAGCTGAAGAAAAAGCTCCAGTAAAGAAATCTGTACGAGATATTCCAGCCAAAAATGCACAAAAATCAAACCAGAATGGAAAAGACTCAAGACCATCAACACCAAGATCAAAAGGTCAAGAATCCTTCAAAAAACAGGAAAAAACTTCTAAAACACCGAAAGGACCTAGCTCTGTAGAAGACATTGAAGCAAAAATGCAAGCAAGTATAGAAAAAGAGCCTTGAACAATCCTGGGCACTACTGGTAAATTAAGCCCAAAGATGGGGAGAGAGGAAAAGGAGAGACAAATATAGTGCAAACTGAGTATCATCAACAATCCAGACTGAAGTCTTCTATTTTAATCTCAATCTCCTTTCCTGATTTGCCCCCTTCCAGGCTGGAAGCAATCTCTTGATCTCCTAAAACACTTTCTTTTGACTGCTGTGATTCAGTGAACCTTATACTTTGCTTTCTATTACTTGTGGATTTGCCTCACCTCTTTGACCATGTTTTAATCACCTTTGTATCTCCCTAGCTGCTCAATAAATATTTGAATCAAAAAAAAAAGTGCATGAGTTTGGCCACCAGGTGGCAATATCACTTTAAATTTGGGAATACATAGCGTTTAGCTTCTGGTGAATCATGAACCTGCGGTATCAAGGGTGCCACCCAGAGGCAGCCGAGGAAATTTCTGGCAGTGTTACACCACCATCATCACACTATTCTTTTCATTTTTCGTCGTTTCTGTCTTTCCCGCCCCTTTCTCATTTTACTCCCTTCTTCAGTTCACTTTCTTCACCTTGTTCCTCTCTAACACTAGGAGGAGAACTGGCATCTCCTGAATGCTTACTGTGTGCCAGGCACAGTGTTAAATGCTCTACATTATCTCCCTTAATCCTTATATCCTGTGAAAGAAGAATTGTTGCCTTAATTTATAGACAGAGAAACTGAGGTTCAGAAAGGTTAGCTAACATGCACCAGGTTAGAACTTGCAGGTGGTTGACCTAGGATTTGAATCTGCATCTGTCTGACTCCATAGCCTTGCTCTTTTCACTCCGTCACCTGCTTCTCAAGCTGAAAATGGCACCCAGGTGAACTGCCAGGCTCCCCTGGTGGAATCTAGGCTGGAACAATGGCTGGTGCCTGGGAATTTATGACAAAATATTTTCTAAAAGTTCTGTCAAATGAGATCCTCCTACAACTTTATCTCTGTGTATTCCAGAAGTCAGGGATGGAGCACCTCCCCCTCAGGACCCAACACCATTCAAAGAATGTTAGAACAGGAAGGGACCCTAGAGAAGACCACAATCCACCACCCCATTTTCCAGATGAGGACAATTTACCATCTCTGAAGCAAACCCATACTCTCTGGTCTTATTCCAGGAAAATGGGGGAGTGTGTGTGAGTGAGTGTGGTGAGTGGGTGTGAATATAAGTGTGTGTGTATGTGTGAAAGAGAGAGAGACACTCACACACACACAGAGCAGCTTCTGTGCAGATGCCTGATGCAGATGCTCCCAAGAGAAGCATGAATGATAGTGAGGAGAGGCAGGAGTGATAGAAAATCACAGATACTGATTTGCTTTTTACCAGACTTTGGCTAAAAGTCTTTTACATTTTTTCCTCAGGGACCAAGGACTAACCACTGAAAATACATTTCCAAGTGAGGCAGTGAGCCTTAAAGTCAGGATTCACTGAGGAATGATTCCCCTCACAGCTATGCTTGGCCTTTCCTCCCTGTTCCAGCCAAGGGCTCACTACACAGGGTCACAGCCTCGGTGCCCTGCCACTGGATGTATTTGAGTAGAAGCAGCCACACGGGGCCTCCGCAAACCCAACAGAAGCAAAGCTTCCTCTGGGGTACCGAGAATTGGGACAATCCCCTGAGTCCCTCTTTTGGGATCCCTGTGATGCTGTAGTAGCTGGGTTATGATTCAAAGGGAAAATATATTGCTTGAGAAATAGAAAGGTACATGCTTTTAGCATAAAAAAGGGAAAGGTAGGATGTTCATAAACACGGAATCATTTATATACAAGCCAGCAACTGTGACGGACGCTGTGGCAAAATTTAGTTGTCCCCCATTATTGCTCTGCCCTCTGCCGTTTGCCATAGGAATAGACTTTTTTGCTGGGTACAAGGACACCCAGAATAAAGACGATAGTTCCCAGTCTCCCGTGATGTTCCGTTCTGGCCAATGATGTACACATGAAAGTGTCTCTGTGGTAGCTTCTGGAAATCTTCCTTTAAAGATAGTGTATTCACACACTTTGCCCTCCCTTTTTCTTCATCCCTTCTTCCATCTGCTGTCTGGAAAGTAGATTTTGCCATCTTGGCCAAGGAGGTTGAGACTTGTTTACCAGAAAGGAGGGAGCGACAAAACAGAACGCCATGGACCACCCACATAAACTTTTACATGAGAAAGAAACGAGTTGTGTCATATTTTATCCACTGTTAGTTTGAGGTTGTCATCAATTGAGTTGAAACTATTTCTAACTAATAGTTCCTTTATCTCATTGAATTCTCATAATAATGCTGAGAAATAAGTGCAGTTATCCCCAATTTATAGGTGAAGAAATTAAGGCTCAGAGAGGCCAAGTAACCCACCCGTGCCTCTCTGATGCCAGGGCCGGTGCTCGCCCCACCTGCCACACTGCCTCATGGGGAGTCGTTCATTCATTGGCAAATCATGAGAGAGGACCACGTAGGACCCAGCTCTGTGCAAGTCAGCTGGCAGTCCCGTTATCAACCTGAGACAAGGTGAGACTTCTCCGGCCCCATTCACTGTCTCTGAAACCCCTGGAGCGGTTTACTGTGATACATTATGGCATTCAGAACTCCTGAGACAGGAGGCTGCTCAGAGCCAAGACTGTTGTTATCCCTGCAAAACACAGGTTGCTAGCTGTGTGTGTGTGGGGGGGGGGGTATGCATGTTAATTACACAGCACATGGAGAGTTTCTTAATTAAAATTGTTAGTAAGTGTGCATTTGAAGGGACACTACAACCCTGTTGATAACAGAAAAACTGAAAGCCCACATGTCCAACAATGAGAGAGTAGTTAAATAAATTAAAGTAAATCCAAACAGTAGGATAGCGTGCAGGTATTAAAAACGATAATGTAGATGTATATTTATTGACATGGCCATATGTTCATGATACGTTGTTAAGTGAAAATAGCAGGTTTCAGGACAGCATTTTGAATATAACACTGTTTGAATGGATAAAAACTAAATGTTATTGGTGGTTATCACCAAGTGATAGGGTAAATTTTTTTTGTTCTGACTTGTCTGTATTTTCTAATTTTTCTATAGCGATCATGCCTGATGTGTAATTTTCTCAAAACTTAAAGATATTTTCTTACTAGATTGAAAGGGGAGTGTTTGGTGGAAATGAAGCTTTTGGTCAGTGGCTTCCTCCAGGCGGTAAGGGCCTGGAGCCTCATTTAGTCCTTCACTCAGCTGTCAGTTTGAAACGTTAGTTGGCTAGAAACTCAGGAGGCGCAATGGCTGTGGTCACAGGCAGGTTCAGGGCCCTAGCAGCCCCTGGAGGGGGAGGTACCTGAGGTGGCGGGAGCCCCCCTGCGCCCTCAGGGCACTCGGGGAGCATGGTGAGCTTCTCTCTGGTGCTGCACGTGCAGGAAGGCGAGGGGTTGTCTGCTGTCCATATCTGCTTCTGGAGCAGGTGGGTGACATCCGGGGACACAGAGGGAGTCTTCCAGGGGGTTGAATTGCCACAGGGGAACGCCCTCATGGAAGACAAGAACATATTCCATAATCAGCTTCAAGGTTGATAAGAATTCCTCAAAATGAGAAATAGTACCCAACCCTCTCCTTCTGAGCCTTTCCTCCTCCTCAGACCCATGCGTTTTCTTCTACTCTTGGAGGGTGGTTTCCGCTCAAGAAAAAATCAAGACTAGAATTTTATTGATTCACTAGACGTGGGTGGGGCTGGGAAAAATTATCTAGCTTGTGGATGGCTTAATCTCCCTTTTATCTGCTGGCAGCTCTCACTGTTTAGAGAACAAATACAAGAGGTTTTGAAATTAATCTATTTTGGTCCGTATCAATAACTCTGATAAAGACTGGATGAGAGAAGCAGTTAAAATTACATTGAACGTTTTGAATTCTTGGTGGATTTCAACTGCCCTCTAGAACTCTCTTCTCCACACTTAAATAACTGAAAGTTGGCCATATATGTAACTAATGCCATTCTAGGTCCAATCACACAAGGGCACATCCCCCATCTCCGCCCCTTCTCCGTTCAGATTCCTTTCAAATAAGTTGTGAGTAGCATATGTCAACTCAGTATGGTACTTTTATATCGAGAACTACAGAAGTACAGAGTTGTCCTGTGGTGCAGGGGCTTCCTGAGGGGTAGTGAACACCCTTGCATACAGGTGTTGATGGAGAGGCCGGGTGAGCGCTGCTCAGGGGTATGGTAGTGTTCGTGTAACACAGAGCAGGACCCACCATCAGGGTCTCCCAGGGCAGCTGCTGGTGTTAGGGCAGGGGTGCGCAGGGACTTACGGAAGCCACTCTTCCTTCAGGCAGCGGTTGCCAAAGCCTGGCTTATTCACGAGGACGTCTGCAAGTACCACGAGCCGCTCGCTGTCTGGCTGGTCCATGCTAGACAGAGTGAGAGGGGCTTACTCGATGGGCATGTGACTGGGACAGAGGGACAAAGCAGCCAACATGCAACTCAGCAAATGTCTGTTGAATGGCTACTACATGCCAGGCATGTAAACAAGGCAAAGGATGCTGCCTTGAGGTGGCTATAGGTCTCCTGAGAAGGGGGGTAGGCTATCTGAACACACCAGTGGTCTGATTCCATATCATGTCTGCACTTCAAAAAATGGAGCTTCAACCCACTCCCCCAACCTTTGCTTTCTCTTTCCTTCCTCCTGGCAGTCTTGCGTGTCCACTTGGGGGTCACCTTTCCCGAGTGGCAGACACATTAATTTCCTTTCTGAGGGCAGCCTGAGGACCACTATCACGCTGGTGACTGTCCCAGAGAGTGGGAAGGTCAGGGCCGCACCAAGCAGCAGGTGACCCAGGAGCGCCACAACCCAAGGAGGTGGATGATGACATCTGAGGATGAGTCTACGCACCTGAAGAAGGTGTACTGCTGCCCATACATCCAGGGGTGAAGGGTCAAAGCAGGGTATTCGCCGAAAGGAGGGATGATGAGGGAAAGCATCAGAGCCAGAAACACAAAAGTGGCCGGGAGCACAATCTGTGGGAAAATACACATGGTAACTGGGGCTGTGGTATGTGGTATGTTACACACACACACACACACACGTGCACATGCACACGCGTGCACACACACACACACACACTCTTTTAACATTTATCCAGCAGCCTCAGAACTGGGCCCTGATGGAGAAGGTCAGTCTTCTGGGGAACATGATGGGAGGATGTGCAAAGGCAGGCTGTGAAGGAGAACACAGAATGCTCTGGTAACCTTTGAAGGGTGGTTGAAGCAGGTCAACGTTGAACCCTGAAGTAGGCCAAGGCTCAGCCAGAGGTGAACCAGAATTTCTGTTTCTGAACAAAAAGTATAAAAAGAAAAAGCGGACAATGACCTTGATATGTAGGGTCATTACAAAAAAATGAATGAAAACATGACTTCACCCTCCCCTATAAAAATAAAAGCAATATTAACATATCCACTATTATTCTATTTTCTCTGCTAAGTGAGGTAGAATACTTACACAGAAGCTCCGTGTCACCAAAAAGAAACCAAGGTCGGCAAGGACGAGACAAAGCTGACAGAACCCTGAGGGTGCGCATCGCGGTGTCTGACCCCACGTGCACCAGAAAGCCTGGGAGAGGATGCGGAGGCTGGGAGAGGGCTGGTAGGCGTGGCCACCGGCAAACAAGCACAGCCGAAGACTGCAGTCATACCTGGGCCAGGAAGTCCTTGTGGCTGCGGACGGCGTGGTGGAAGCGCTTGACCAGCAGCGCCTGCACGTGCTGGAGGGCCAGCTGCACTCCCGTGTTAAGTCGGCTGTGCCCCTCCTGCTCCGGGGGAGCAGCGGGCTCCGTGGGGTGGCCGTGGGAGCCCTGTGGAGTCTGTCTGGCCTTCCTGCTGGAACCCGAACAGGGGTGTCGGAGACTGATGTTTTCTCTTTTCCTCTGAGCGCCGCCTGGTTTGGGAGATGGAATTAATAGTTTAGAAAAACATTCACAAGATCATTGTTTTCTTACTGTGTACATTTTCCCTTCATTTAAGTCAGTGACAAAATATCAGGCCAGGAAGGTTAATAAACTTTTTAAAATTATATTTTCTGATATAAATCACCTATAGACAGAATCGCCTGATATTGCTTAAAAATTCTCTACAGTAGTTAAAGGGAACAAGACAGAGAGGTCTGAAACACAGAAGTAAAAGAAACCAAAAAACAAACGTGCAGAACAATATGTGTAATAAGATCATATTTGTGTTAGACAGCACATTTATCATATGCAAAGAAACATATTTTATGTATACACATACACTCACAATGTGTACACATGTGCAAAGCTCTGAAAGAATACCTGTCAATTGTTAAAAGAGGTTACGGCTTCAGGGGCAGAACTGGATAAGGGCATGGGATGAAGTGGGAAGGGTTAGTGTTTTTTGTATTATTTGAATTTAACAACAAAATATATTCATGTATAACCTGTGTACATAAAAAAAGTAAAAGTCAGAGTTGATTTGGTTCTTTCTAAATTTTTAGAGGTCACTGAGAAGTAGTGGAAAGAGCAATGAACTAGGAGTCAGGAGACCTGGGTTTGAAGCCTGACTCTTACTAGATGTTCAAATTTGGCTAAAAGTGACTCAACCTGTCTGAATCTGAGTTTTCTCATCTGTAAAATGAAAACAAGAAAAAGGTTTTTATGAAGATTAAATGAGCTAACACACGTGAATGTGTTTTATAAACCATTGCAAGCCATCTGTTACGTTGAAGCTATAGTTTATCATCACTGATTAATATTTATTTGCAGAATATGTTGTTGGACACAGAGGGCCTAGAGGATGGCTAGTTGCCCCTAGCTGCTTTCTCCTAAAGTCTCCCAGGACAAGAGCAGCTGCAAAGGGAGCTGGGTCAGCTGAGTCATCCTTTCAGCTAATGTTCACGGGCACCTGCAGTGTACCAGGCCTGCTACTCAGAGGGTGGAGAACTTCTGCAGGCTCGCTGACTACCTGGCACCAGAGTCCCATCTCCACTTCCTTTCTCTTGATCTGGGCTCAGACTTGGTGTCTGCTGTGGATGGCCCTCCCTCTGGTAGGATCGCTGCCTGTCCTCGTGTCTATCCTCTGAACTTTGCTCTCTCCCTGATGCCCCATCCAGACTGGAGTCCACGGTCCAGACCAGAGTTGAGGGCTTCAGGTCTGTTTGTCCCTGGCTTTCTGCTGCCCTCCAGAGGCCACTGGCAGTGAGCCACCCTTCAGAAATGGCTTGGACCCTCTTGGTACCATGCAATTAATGACTCCACAGACAGCCACAGGCTCCTTCAGACTCTGAAGACAAGATCAGAAAAATGCCGTCCTCTAAAACGGAGCCTATTCAAAACAAATGCAATTAGCCACCTGAAAAATGGGAGATAGTGGGAGTGTATAATTGAGGGTCCTAGATTTGAGAGCTGAGACCAGGGAATAATAAGACTCAAAAGCCTGTGTGACTTTAAGGCAAGTCATCCAACTTACATGAGCTCAGTTTCCCCAGATGGGGCCAATCCCTGCCCTACCAGCCTCACGAGGTTATAGTGACAATCAAATAAAACAACGGATATTTAGCCCTTTGTAAAGTATAAACTAGGGCTGAGTTTGACGTAAGAGATATTTGTAAGTGTTGAGATTAGGGTGCTGCTGAATCATAACCAGAAATTGCATACTGTGTTAAGACCTGGCATGTTTTAGCTCATTTAATTCTCTCAATAACCTTAAAAGGTGGATACTATTATCATCCCCATTTTGCATATGAGGAAACTGAGGTACAAAGAAACTAAGTATTAATAAGTACTAGGGATGTAATGTACAACATGATAAAATTAATTAACACTGCTGCATGTTATACATAGAAGTTGTTAAGGGACTGAATCTTAAGAGTTCTCATAAACAAAAAAAGAGGATAAGTATCTACCCAAAGCCACTCAATTAGCAAATTACAGAGTTCAGGTTTGATGTTTGGTCTGCTTCATTCTAGAGGCTATGCTCTTAACCCCTACCCTTGACTGTCTCTTTGGAACTAGAGGCTATGCTCTTAACCCCTACCCTTGACTGTCTCTTTGGAACATTCTATTCTGTGCCCAGAATGACCAGTCTTCTGATGTGTAATTTATTCTTCTAAAAGGACCTAATTTTTCTTTTAATTTTATTTATTCATTTATTTATTTATTGGCTGTGTTGGGTCTTCATTGCTGTGTGTGGGCTTTCTCTAGTTGGGGCAATAGGGACTACTCTTCATTGTGGTGCACGGGCTTCTCTTTGCAGTGGCTTCTCTTGTTGCGGAGCATGGGCTCTAGGTGTGCGGGCTTCAGTAGTTGCAGCACACAGACTCAGTAGTCGTGGTGCACGGGTTTAGTTGCTCCACAGCATGTGGGATCTTCCTGGACCAGGGATTGAACCCGTGTCCCCTGCATTGGCAGGCAGGTTCTTAACCACTGTGCCACCAGGGAAGTCCCAGGACCTACTTATTAAGAAGGAGCATTCTGTGCAGATTAAAGGCCCTGATTCTTGAATCCATCATAGCTTCTAATATAAATTAGCATGTTTTCATTCTGGTCTTGGTTAATGTAAGTTTTTGCCCTTGGGTGAGCTGAGGGAATTTAATTCCTGTGCCTACAAAGCTGGAAAGACCTGGGCCCTGTGGTGAGCTGCTCCCACCCCCTCCAGAGCACTGCACCTTCCTCCCCACTCTGCCTGGATGGCCACCTCTTCTGGTTGCCACACAACCTACCTGGATCATGGCACATGTCTGGGCTGATATATTTGACTATTGTTAGTTCTAGGCATAGCTGGGATCACTTACAAAGCAAGATGAAAACCATGACGTAGAGCTAGCACCGGAAACTAACAAAGAGGAAACAGTCTTTGCACAGGAAAATACTGTGATGTGTTACACTGGGTAGAAAGAGGTAACCAATGGCAGGTGCCCAAGACAGCAAAGGAGAATTGCCTCACAGCTTTGCCTCTGAGAGGAAAATGGAATGGGAAGGGCGACGCCAGGGAGAGGATTTTATCAGAGTGGGTGGATGCCTGTTGTTCTATCAGAAGTGGCCTGTGTTGTGGCAGGTAAGCTCTCCTGCATGTCCATCTCCCCATCCTCCACCCTCCACAGTAAAATCCACTGCACTCACGAGTGCTTTGTGTGGCTCTGAGATTTGGTAGAAATCACGGAAGGGGATGGTTGGTGGCCGGGCTCACACATATGGAAGAGAAACCCCCAGAATCCACAGCAATTATGGTCCCCCCAGTTTCAAAGCTCCGCAGTGCACTAAATGAGGGCTCAAAATAATTTTATCTCCATCTCAAAGAGGCCAGGAGGTCCTAGCTGGCATCTGGGTTGTATTTACTGTCACCATTATCTCTAAGAACTCTGTGAGCTGTCACTCATGCAAGCAGGAGTGGATCAGAGGCCTGGTAGAGATCAGAGGAGGAGATGAGGATGGTGATGTGGCAGGAACAGGAGACCAGGAAGTGGGGTGAGAAGCTTGGGGGTCGTGAAGCTCCCAGCCTGACCTCCTTAAGAATCCTGATTTTGTCTAGAGTCTTCCCACCCAGACCTAATTCCATTTGTCTTTCTTTTGTCAATCAAAGGAATTGAGAGTGCAAAATGCCTGTTATTTTGGGGTCAGATGAAGGCGATGGAGGAGTGTTTGCCTGCTTTGTTGTTTTATGCGCTTTTCCTTAGGCTTTCAAGATAGAGCTTGTGGTGTGGTAAGGGAACAAACTCCACGCTCGGGCGCCATACCAGCAAACAGAGGTCCTGACCCACAATCCTCTGTGACCTTCAGAAAAATCTGTCAAGAAGGAAAAAAGAGAGAATTTGGTTTAGGCATTCCCACTCTCAGAAAAATCTAACCCAAGCTCAATTTTGTTGGGGATTGCTTCATCATAGGAAGAAAATACATTATGACTCTTTGTCTAAGAACCTAGTCTTCTATAAATACAAAAGTGTATGTATATGGTGACCACAACTATGTAAAATATGTGCGCGTATGGACAAAGGCAGGAGGAAATAAGCCAAAAATGAAGATAGTTGCTACGCTTGGGTGAGGAATTATGGCTTTTTGCCTTTACATAATTTCCCTTCTAGACTTTTGTGTTAGACTTTAGCAAAGAACCACCTCTTCTGGTACCTGACAGCAGCCGCCCGGAATCTCTGCCTTACCTCTTCCAGGGGAGTGTCAGAAATTCCAAAACTGCTGAGCCCCAGGTCAGCCAGGCTCTCCTCCAGCTCTCTGAAAAGGCTGGCGTATGCCCTCTGCTTGAAATTCTTATTTGGAAGAAGGAAGATGAGCTCTTGACCGATGCATTCCACCAGCTTTGCCTCCGGGACATGGTGGCGAACCATATCCATCAGATCATTCACATCCCCTAAGACAAGAAGAAAGGTTGACATCAACTCTGTTTTCCAGAACCTGGAAGACTGTGAACTTGCCCAGGTCCCCTACTTTCTTCTGCCTCTCATTTGAGAAAAGGGCATTTCCTTTCTCGGTAGTGACTCTTGTGGAGGAACAGCGCTCCATCATGTCTGTTTTTAGCTTAGTTGGCCCTGTGATGGGCACTGAAAGGGAGATGGAGATGGAAGCCAACCCCCCCCCCCAACTAGCTGTGCAACCTTGGGGAGCTCATGTAACACTCCTGTGCCAGTTTTCTCCTTTGTTCAATCAAATGTTCTGTTCTTTACAAGCTATGCAACATTAGGCAGGTCATACCCTTGTTTCTTCATCTGCGTAAAGGGGAAAATAATGGCACCCACTTTATTGTTATTTGTGAGGCTTGGATCCGTTAACATGCATAAAACACTGAGAATGATGTGCCTGGCCCATAGATGAGTGTTAGCTGCTACTGTTATCATGAACATCAATCTCAAGTAAGAAAGCTCTTGTCACACACCCAGGCCTGGTCTAACTTTTGGGAGGCCTGCACCATTTCCCCTGGGATGCATCTGCCTCCTCAAACAAACAAACAAACAAACAAAACCCTTAATCCCCAGCTCACAGGAAATGCAGAAGGGGGTTGAGAAGCTGTGGAAATGGACCATGGGATGGAGTACAGGAAGCACAGCATGGGGTGTGGGGAAGTGTCCAGTATCAAGTATTCACCTGATACACTCATACCATCAGAACTGAATTTTATGCATGAGCATGTGTTACTTTAAAATTAAAAATCTAATTAAAAAATTTAAAGCATGCATTTAAAGAGACAGTTCCCTAGCACACTGTCTTGAGAGGCAGGTCAAAGGGGAAGGGATTCTGGGGACTCAGAGCCCAGGTCTTGTGTGTTTCTGCAAGCCATCCTCTCAGAGTCAGGATCACCCAATGAGTTCTTTTCCTTCTTTGTTTTAGAAATGACTCATGTGGAGGGATTTCATGGCTTTCAACCCAGATCCTTCTGCCTAGCTGGACTGGAAGGCTTGTTTTAAGTCAAATATGCAAATTAGACTCAATTGTCTTCAGCTCTGAGATGACTTCATGCAGGGGCCGGAGGGCTCCTCACGGGAGGAAGCAGCTCTGCCCTAACAGCTCTCTAGGGGTCACGTTCATTGTTCTCTTAGGAAGGAAATCGAACCTGAAGCTGCTGGATTCCCAGGAATTGTGTCTTAGACGTGTGTGTCAGCCTTTCCAGCAGCAGTCCTTCAAGGCAGTAGGGCTTTAAGCGTCTGGCAGGGAGGTCTGTGAGTGTGCGTGGTATGTGGGTGTGTGTGTGTGAAAAGCCTTCCAAGGAGCTAATGGGGATTGAAATGATCTTCCTTCTCTTATTTCGGGTACAACTACTTACTGTGCTTCCCACCCTTCACAGCATCCCTCTTCTATTCAAAGAAAATAAACTTTTATTTAGAAGGAAAGTAATATTTAAAAAATTCACCCCAGCCAGCAGGCTCTGTTTCCACCTTAACTTTGGCGCACACAGTAATTAAATGTATTCTTTTAAAAAGAATTATTCAGAAAGCAGGGAGGGGCCCATGGCAAGGCAGACTAGGAAAAAGACACAGAAATGTTCTAATAAGATGTGTTCATGTTCACCACAGGTTCTGTCAGTGCAAAGAGAGGGTGGGAGAGTAAATATGATGCACCTCTGGGCATCTTCCCTCAGCTTTTAAGCATGGTGCATAAATACTGTCTCGTCTTCTTGTTTCACCAGATTTTAGTTAGAAAAATATTTGTGCTAAGTAGGAAACTTTGTCTTTTCTTTGATAAGCAGATATTTTCCCCCTTCATTAACTTGGATCAGTACATAGGTTTAGTTTTGCTCCTACTTAGGAATATGGGAAGTGTGGTATTCCAATTGTGAAGACACCCCGGGGAAAGGATGAGAGGCAAGCACTCAAGGAGAATGGAAAGAGCTGTTGACAAGCACTCTAGGGCAGGAGGTCAGGTCCTGCACGATGAGTGCTTCTACAGCGAGAGCCTCTCTTTGGCATCTTCCTGGAGTGGAGGCATCCCTTATGAGGTTTGACACACCCTAATCCAAGCAAGAACCACTGGAAAACTGGGAAACTGAGAGGAAAGCCAGAAGTGTAACAGGGATGTGCGATATTCCTCAGATTTGGCATCTACACCGTGCAAACTGACTCTCTGGAAAAGTGCACGATGAGGGCTGTGCATCGCCGTGGCTCCACCGTAGGGCTCCAGCTGGCACCTTTAGAACCCCTTCTCTCCAGACACTGAGGAATGTGGCTTGGAGCCAGGCAGGAGGACCCCAGGAATGGAGGCTTACTATGGGCAAGGGCAAGGAGTGAACAAAGACTGGATTCATCATTAAAGGGAGAGGGCCCGTAGGTCCATGACTTTAACATCCCTTTGGGAACGGAGGAGGAGAAAAAAACTCAAAGAAGAAGATGAGCAATTGCATGACTGTGGGTTTGAGAAACACACAGAGTGTTCTATTTGCTCCCGTTGAAATGCACGACGGCTGGACACACCCAACAATACCCAGAGATGATCACCAGACAAGAACTGAGGTATAGTCTGCCTGAGTCCTTACCGTCCAAGACTTGTTCTGGAGTTATCTCATCAACGCAGGATGGACACCTGACGGAGAAACCCTTAGACGCACAGCTGCAGTTCCCCTAAAACAGATGGACGTCAGTCATTTCCATAGCATCTCCCTGATGCTGACTAAAGTCACCACCATGCTTTGTTTCTCACGCCAAGTGTAGTCAACACATTTTTCTTCACTGTTTTAATCTATTACTTCATCTGAACATTTTGAAGCTGTGGCTGTTGGATTTTGTTCTGCAGAGTGTGTGAATCAGGCACAGAGAGAACCTTGAAGGATCCCTTTGGCTTGTCATTACTTATGTGAAAGCTATAGGTTGGCCTGTGCAAAACATTCTGCTTCTCCCTCCCCAGGGATGCACGCTGGGCTGTGGAAGTCTATCCAGGACTGGAAAACCCAGAAGCAGCCAGACACTTAAACTACGGGGGCCAGAGGCATAAATAATGCTACCATAAAATAAGCACGAGAAGACAACTTGAATGCGAGCAATGCCTTTCTCGATGAGCCCAAAGCACATTTATAATACTTTATCTCACTTATCTTCACCACATCCCCAAGAAGCAGAGAGGCAATTAGCAGTTTCATTTTCTATGTGGAAAATACCCCACAACAAGGAGGAATTAAGGAATTTGCCTAGGATGACACAGTTTGTTCACCTTGCAGCCCAGACTTGAACCTGGGGCTCCTAACATGCTGAGTTGGTCTCTGCTGGTTGGTATTTCTTCACTTCACCATTTTCAGGTTATAGTTATCAGGGAATCTTTTTCTTAGCTTTCATTTACCAACGAAATTTGGGTTTAATTAGGGAACATAAATGTTGGAATGAAAAAAGGAACTTAAACTACTGTCCTTTAATTAGTGTAACCTTGCAGAATAAGTCACTCCCTTCTATGTTGCACCAAACCACATGTGTAGTTTAGGATTCTGGCCTATAACAATCAGAGGTCGTTTAAAACTAGTTGTTTTATTTGGGGTAAAGCATCTCTGTAAGAGAGTTCAGAATGCCCTTTTATCAAAATTTACAAATGGTTCCAGAAACAAAGAGGTCAATTCTGCTGGCTGGAGTCTGATTTGGGTAGAAGTGTCCGGAACGACAGCACCACCCTGTGTGTTCCTTCTCACCCAGAACAGGCTCTTTCCCTGGACAGACACAGACCTCACAGCCTCCTCCTTGGCTCTGGATGGTCTTCATCTTGCGCACCAAGGTTAAGTAGAAGCCTGTGCCAAAGCAGTTCTTTAGGAAGAGCGGGGTGCCGGAGCAGTAGAGCCGTCCCTGGGCTATGATGGCGATGCGGTCCCCGAGGATGTCGGCCTCGTCCATGTGGTGAGTGGACATGATGATGGTTCTGCCTGCAAGGGCAGGGGTCAGGGGAATCACCAGGCAGGCCTGGGCCAGGTGTGGATGGGAGAGGATGTATGGCAAGCTTCCCATTAAATGGGTTGCAAAAACTGGGAGTTAATAAATAAAAACAAGTTTTCTGAAATAAAGTCTAGAATATTAGAATAAAAATGAAAACAGCTAACGTTTTTAGCATCCTGCATATTGTAAAGCACTGTCTCACAGATCATTTCTTCATTAGACATAGGGCCTGATGCAAATAAATCACCATATATGGGACATGTTTATTATTGTCAGTCAGCATCTTTTGAGTTCTATATGTATATTCTCTGGGTTATTAAGCACTGCATTTATAATCTTTGCAAAGAACACACACACACACACACACACACACACACACACACACTTTGATACTAGCTGGAGATGTCATTGAAAGAAAATGGTACTGAGGATTCCAGGAAGGCAAATCGACTGCAGGATTGAACCACACAACCGCTTTTACGGGCACTAGCTCTGCTTGCTGTCTCTTCTGGATCTGTACCTCTGGTTGCACGTGCCACGACAGAGGAGGAAATGTCACACTTTGAGACATCTCCATCTGCAGCAGTCCTCTGTAGCACTGAATACAGGCTCACTGCCCTCACACCTGGTTTCCAAGGGGGAATTTCACTAGAGCTGCTCCCATGGTTCCAGACAGAAGGGCTGCAGGTCGAGAGAACTTTCTAGAGCTTTTTGGGAAGTAGGCTGCTTCATCGGCAACTCCCTGCTTGTACTTGTGTAAAATACCTCAGGAGGCTTCATCTAGAACTCAGACTCCCCCAAGCCAGTGATCAAGCCCCATCTGGGTATAGTTGCGGCCCTTACGATACTGAGTTGCAAAATGCTAGGTGTGAGAGAGTGGAGAGCACCTATAAAGCCTCAGTGAGAGCACAGGCGATGCACAGCGGCCATTACCTGAGCGATATTTCAGGAGCAGGTCCCAGATTGAGCGCCTCGAGTAGGGATCCACCCCAGAGGTGGGCTCATCCAGAACCACCACCTTGGCATCTCCCACGAAGGCAATGGCAACGGACAGCTTCCTCTGCATGCCACCTAGAGGTACAAGGCGGCAGGGTCACGGGAGCTGTGGACAATTGGAAGAGAAGGGCCTAGGGCTGACCTCATAAGGAAGGTACCTTAGATCCAGCAGCAGCTTGATGCTGCCTCCTTAGATATTCATACAGTGTTCAAAACTCTAGTGGTACAGGCCTCATAATGCAGGAAAGAAAATCCCTGCCTCCTAGGGTCAGACCATTTGAAGACTGTTCTCACCTTTGAGTTCAAACACATAAACATCAGAGCAAATACAGCCCAGGCTGCTGCAAGATAGTATTCCATGTGGGAAATAATCCAGAGGTGGGTTGGTCTTAGATGGTCAGAATAACTTTATAGAATGTTCCAACCCTTAAGAGCTCTCCTGTTATAAGCCTAAGAATATACACACGTACACACACATGCACACATGCACACATGTGTATGCACAAGGCCCTGTGCACTGGGAAACCACGGATATGCCATCTGAAGCCCTGTCTTTTCCCAACACCAAGCACCTGAGAGATCCTGAGCTGCTTCGTTTCTCTTGTGGTAGAGGCCTGTGTCCTCCAGCATGGCTTCCATCTCCAGCTGGGCCTCCTCCCAGGACCTCCCTTTCAGCTGCGCGTAGAACAGGATGTGTTCAGCCACTGTGAGGCTATGGGGACGGGGCAATGAGAAAGGCAATGTGCTCAGCAATTCCACTTCTAGCAATTTACCTCATAGAAATAATTAAAGATGAGCACAAAGATTTAGCAATCACGATGTTCATCATGGTGTTGTTTCTAATAGAAAAATGAGACAAGATACCAACCCTGCGAAAATATCTAAGACAGCTTAAATAGCACGTTATACAATGGAACAGTATGTACACATTAAAACTTACTGCATAGAAGGATATGTAATAGCACGAAAAGATGTTCATGATATCTTAGGTTTAAAAAAACAGCAGGTTACAAAATGGTATGCAGAGTTTTATTCTCCTTTATAATTTTAAAGTATATATGTATATCTATACATGCATAAGAGAAAGGTTTGAAAAATTATATATCAAGGTGTTAACAGTGGTCTTCTATGGCTGGTGAAATTACAGGTGACTTTTTTTTGTTTTAATCTATATTTCCTTCCTTCCTGTCTTCCCTCCTTCTTTGCTTCAATGACTGTATATAACTTTTTAGATAAGAAATAAAAGTTTGGGAAAAAAGCAACTGAAAAGCTTCCTCAAAAGTCAGTTTTTAATGCCTGGCTGAAGAGGAAAAAAGGAGCGATGGTCTCCTCTCTGGTCCCTGAAAGGGACCAGACTTCTGGGCAAGTACTGAGCAAGGGGCCCCGGGACCAGCCACCCTGACAGAGAGAAGGCAGCACCACCCTTCTGAGCAGGAAGACCTCAGCTCCGAGTGCCAGAGCCACAGTCACATGTTCGGAGGGACTTTCTCATTGCAAGCAGGACAAAGGACCCCGAATGTGGGGGAAGCCAAAGAAGAGTACCGCCTTCTGCCCCCAGAGCTGGCATCCCTCAGCTGCACTCTAGAGAACATGTTGTTGGAGGGCAAGGTGAGGTTAGGGCATGGGAAGGGTCTCAGTTCCTGTTCTACTTACTGGTGGAACAGGATGTTGTGCTGTGGACACATGCCAAGGCTCTGCCGGATAGCATCCAGGCTGGTTTCAATGTCCTTTCCCCTAATGAGCACAGTCCCGGATGTCGGTGGCAACAGACCTGTCAGGATGGACCTGCCGAACGCAGGAGTCAGTGGTTGAAAGGCTGGCCTTTAGGAAGGCCTTGGGACAGCAGCCTCCACCCCAGCGTCGGTGATTCTGCCCCTCAATTAAACCCTAACCATCATCAGCTGCAGGAACCAACAGTTTCCTGTATGGGGCTTAGCACCAATGTGTACGTCCAGGCCCCTAGGAGGATGAGCACATCTGCCTTCCTTCTCTGCTTCCTTATTTCCTAGTTCTTTCAGGCAAGCACTGATGGGTGTACACTGATTCCCAGCTGTAGAATGCTCACTTGCAGCCAGAGATCCCTCCCCAACTCAGCCATCACAGCTCCTGGCGCTGTAGGGGGCTCAGTTAAAGGTATTCAGCCCATGGGTCCAAGTTTTGCCTGATGTCACCATTACGAAAGGCAAGGTCTTATTGAGAAGCCCAAGCGTTCAACATGTATTTGTTGATTAACTGATTGAACCCAGGCCTGGGAATTATCACCACAATAATTTTGGATCCAAAATAATAAAAAGCCCAATAGCAATGTTGATTTATTCTGTGAAATGGGAAATGACGACTCTCACCTCATGGGGGTTTTTTGGGAGGATTAAATATAGTTAATACCTGTAAAGCACTTAGAACAGTGCCAGATTAAAGGAAGACTCAAAAATATTATATTACTTTTATTAAATGTTGTGTTCCAGCCACCAGGGGACATTGCGTTTCACATTCGTGAAGTAATGTGTTTGCCTTTGGGGTCCTGAACAGGGCTTGGGGCTCTCTGACCGTATTAGTTAACAAGGAGAGAAATCAGCTAACCCTCCCAGCTCTGTCCCTGAGCCAGATACAATCTCAGGCTCTCTGAACTGGCCTGTTGATCGACCACTAGAGGGAAACAGAACCAAGTATAATGGCACCAGCCCCACATTCCATTCACACGGAACCGCCCTCAGAGAACATTCCAACGCAGGGTGTACACAGTTGTTCCTTCCTGGGGCTCTCTAAGAAGCCAAAGGACTTGACGACTGCGTTCATACGGGTTCCCTGCCCTGCTGCTCCTCGGGAAACCTTAGCCGGCCCTGTTCTCCTTCGCAGCAGATGACGCTCAGGGCCCTTAGAAAAGTGAGGGGAGCTTCCTGACCTGAGGCGTCCATGCAGAGCCTTCATCTTCCCTGAACTTAGTTTTCAGTTGCCAGGCAGTTACCCCACAGCCCCTTTTAACTTTCTCCAGAACTACCACCAACCCTCATAGGTAGGAAAAGGGACGCTCTCTGAAAGTGAGTAGCGCTCTACAGACAGAGGGCATGTGATGGTGGTGGCCATGACTTTATCACCACCATCATGACAGTAATGCTGGGGAGGCTGGGGGTAGGGAGGCCGGCTCGCAGCATCAAAGACAAGAGACAATTGTGGGAGGACCTGGCTCTCGCCCCCAGGGAACCATTACAACTTGGTGACCTTGGGTAAGTCACTTCAGCTCTCTGGATGTCCACTTCCCTGGCACAAAGGGGGCAATAAACTTACTACTCCACCTCTGTCTCCAATTTCATGTGAGGATCAAATAAAACAATATATGCGAATAAGCTTTGAAAACTGCATTGTGCTTTACATCTTCCTGGGACACAAATATTGGCACATTTTTGTCACTAAAATTCAGTGGGAAAGAATAGACTAAAGCTAAAAGAGGAAGAAGAGAGCCAGAAAATGACTGGAGACTCACAAGGTCGTGGTTTTCCCTGCTCCATTGTGACCGAGGAACGCGGTAATCTGGTTTTCATAGAAGGTAATGTTAAGACGGTCCACGGCTGGCCTGCCACTGGGCTCAAAAATCTTTACCAGATTCTTCACACACACCCCGGGAACCAAGCCTGGGAGCTCACGTTCAAAGAAGCAGTCTTGTTGGAAAAAATGAACATGATGTAACAATGCCTCAGTGTACACATTTCCCAAGGTTCTTTCTTCAGACTATTGTCTTCTGCCCCCATGGCTTTAGCTATGACCTTTGTAAGGATGACTACAGAATAATAATGGTAATAATAGTGTCCAACATTTATTGAAAGGTTACTCTGTGCCAGGCATTATTTCAAGTGCTTTATATGGATTTCCTCATTTCACCCTTACTACAGCCCTAGGGGAATAGATATTACTGTGCCCATTTCTATTACTGAGGAAACCTAAGACACAGAGACATCAGGAGTCCAATCAAGGTCACATGGCTTATGAGTGGCAGAGCTGGGATTCAAACCCAGACCGCACTCACTGTCTGTCTGGAGAGTTAGCCCTAAGCTCAGCCTTCAATCCCAGGTCCTCATTTCTGATAGTCTGCTGGGCTAGAAATCCTCATGGATTTCTTGTAACAGCTCAGGCTCCTCATTTTCTTCCCCAAACAACATTTTCCTTCAGACTGTCCTATGTTCATTCTTGGAGCTGCCATTCTCCTGGTCACCTTGGCTCACATCTCTGAGCCAACTCTGACTGAAACTGACTTCTTGCTCCTCAGAACTCCAGAGTTTCTCCAATTAGGGTGGGACAGTCCACTCTTCTTCACTATTGTCCCTCAAACTCTGTCCCTCCACTTTTCGACTTCCACACCCCCCTACTGTGTGAGATCCACTTGGTGTTCACTTCTGCCTGTCCTCCAGTCTCTCCCTGCTTTAGTTCACTCTATACAGCGTCACTTAATTTGTCATCGTAATATTGTAGTTCTGAGCACTTACTCCCCTGCAAAAAAAAAAATATATATATATATCCTGTTGCTTCTTCTCTCTGTGCCTCCTGGTCTCGCCTAACACTGAGGTGGGACCAGCCCCCAACCCCCTGATTTTGGTCTTGGAATTACACTCTGGGAGGAGGGTCTTCCCACAAGTTCTGCTGACTGGAAACCACAGGAGCCACAGGTCTCTGACCTCAGCTTTGTGAAATGGCACCTGGGATGGACCAGAGGCATGGAGGCTGGACCCTCTCATGCAACATCAGGTGAAGTCCAGAGGCCATGCTGCCTCTCTAAACCCAGGGTGAGGATAGCAAGAGCATTTAGTATCCACAGAGAAATTCTAGAGAAATTCATATGCTTAAGGAATAGAGAACATGGTGGTGGGGGGGAGTACAGAACTGGTTCAAGAGGGAAGGTAAGGGAGGCAAAGGCCAGGGGAACACTTGCAAACTTAGTCCATGGGTTGAGGAATTATTAGGTAACTTCCACGGTCAGGAAAGGCTTTTGATGGCTTGAATGAATGGACTTCTAGATTTGTAAACCACGAATGAAATGTAGTCAGCTCCTTTAGACTCTTTCCCCCTGTGCACAGGAGCATTTATTTTTGTCTTTCCTTATAGCTCATATCCGCTTTAAGACCCAGTGACCCAAGTTATTGTTCTTGCTAAATCCTCGGAAGTCAGCACATTTGTGCAATTCACTTGGGGTTTGCCTAACAAGGGCACAAACACACCACATACTTTGGATTTGCTTTCTCCAGGAAATATGCGTTAATGTCTGGCTGGACCATTCATTCCGCACATGTGCAGCTGGACCCTTGAGAAGGTATTAGGTTTAACCCTTGTCAACAGAGACAGTCAGTTTCCTGGGTTCCATTTCACCTCAGTCATGAGGTGTTTTACTCCGGCCCTGTGCAGTGTTCTGAGCCTTTTCCTTGCCTCTGTTCTGCATTCTTTACTGAGGTTTTTACCATTTATTCCTTCTGGGTATTCCGGGTCCTCCATTTCCTCTGTTATGGGTTCCGTCTTTTCCAAGGCCCTTTCTTCTCTGGTTGAACACCCTGCACCAACCAGAAGCCACTGTTACTCTCCTGGTGAGACATGAGAATCAGGAAAGGCAGGAAAGGCAGGAAAGGAGGGGAAAAGAAGGCGGAGCAGAGTTTCCTACCATAGCTGGAAAACACAGTTCCCTCAGAAGGCCAAGTTGGCATTCCCAGGACAAGCCCCGAGCAAGGCTTTGCCAACCTCTGACCTGCGGGGCTGTGAAGTTCTGGCAGTGGCTGGAAGGGCCTCCCAGCTGGCTGATTTGGCAACCTTTGCTGAGCCCAGAGGGAGTTTTGTAACAGGAGTTTCACACATCCTCTCAAAATGCCAGGAGGAGCCCACAATGTCAGACATTGTGATTAAAAAAAAAAAAAAATTAACAAAAAATTAACTTTGAAATGGGTTAATTTTCTTTAGCTCGTTAACAGTATTTTTCACTCCAATCCAAAACATGTCAAAGTCATGGTGAACCTTGAGTAAAAGTCCATTCAAGCTGATATGATGGGCAGCCAGACTGAGACATCGTTTACCTGAGAAATCTACTTTTATGGGCATTCAAGAATTTGGAGATTAATACCAGAGTTGAGTCTGGTTGACGTACAGGCTTGCACAAATTGTGAATTGTGGTGTAAACACACACACGTTCTCACACTCACACATACACCTACCTCGCCACCCCCCCACCCCCCCACCCCCCTGCCACAGAGGCACTTTTTGTAAACTTGGCATTTGGTTTAAAAGGATATCAGGACATCCTGAAAGCGGAAGAGAAGCAGAAAAGCAAGCCAGCCACAGAAGAAAGCAGGGGCAGGAGGAAACCATTGTCGCCAAGCATCTAAAGGCTCTGGCCTCAAGTGCACATACATGAGCAGGGTGAATTTTTCAATGCTGCAGCCAACCAGGGCCTCTCTGTCCACACCGCTGCCTGTAGATTTGCAGGTTGTGTGGTGGAGTGGCGAGTAATGGGCCTGGTGGTCAGGGACCCGCCCCCTCCAGTACCTCTGTTTTCTGAAGGACTTTTAAATCTATTCCCCACAGTTCCTTTGATCTCTTTATTAGCTATCATACTGCACTAATGTATAATAATAAAATAGCAGGGGGAGATATTCTTCTAGTCACTGGAGTGAGTTCCTTGCCAGGAAATGTATGTCCCAGTTCCAGATTTTGTCCCAAGTGAACAATGGGAACTGGGTAAGACACTGGATATCTCTTGGGCTCCATGTCTTCATCTGTGAAAGGAGGGGTTTTGGTGGAAAAACTCACCTCTTCTCTAATTTTAGAGAAATTTAGGAACCTATTTCAGTCTAGCCTGTGAGACAGGTGAAAAATATTTGGCTTCTGTTGGCAAAAATATGACTCATTTTTGAAGGAGCACATTTGTCTTAAGATTTCTCTTTTCTTTTTTTTTTTCAGAGGCAGCGTATCTGCTGAGATTATAGAGGGGAAAAAATGCCCACAAGTCCTGATATTCATTGAAATTAGAAACATTCCAGGAACAGACTTCTGTGTTGAAAATTCCCATTTATGATGGGTTATAACTTTATTATAGTGGAAATTTAAAAGTTTATAGATAGACAAGAAAGACAGACAAGCTAACATAATGGAAAAAACAAACAAACAAACTGAGCTGTTGAAGTGCTGTTTGTTTGAACCATTAAAAAAAAAGGCAACCCCCCCACCCCAAAACTTTTAAAGGTCCTAGGCTAATCGCCTAGAGAAAACAAATATCTATCTTAGTGCTTAAAGGATAAATCCTGGCCCAGGCCCAATAGTACAAAGTAAGGAGCAGGTAGGTGAGGAACAAACAGATTGGATAGCATTTCCTTTGCTTCCAGAAACTCCTAGCTCCAGGGGAGTCCCCAGCTCTCAGCTCTGGAATTTCTCTGCCTCCTCATACCTCACAAGAGTCTGTGGTTTCCCCCCAATTCTAGAACTCTCCCTTGGCCTCCTATCCTATTCAGGAGGAAAGGTAAATTTTATCTAGGATGCATTCTGGGCAAATGTCCTTTTAACCCTCTTTCCCAACCAGAGGAAAGACCAATACTAAGAGAATTTGGGAGTATTTGCCTTGAAGATCACAGCTCTGTCCCGGCCTCCAGATGGGCCCTTACTTTGGGAAAATAAATTCATTTATATTTGAAAAAGTAGAGAGGAATAAAAAAGCAGATGAGGGGAGGCAGCAGAAGACGAATGTAAAGATTCCTCTATGATTCTCTGGATCTGTTTGCTTTAAACTGGGAAGTTGCAAAACTTATTTGCACCCTGAAGTGGTTTGGCCTTCTTTTAAGAGTGTGCCTTAATCTACTGGGCACGACCAGGACTCAAGGGTTTATCAATGCTCAGCCATCAACCTGGCCCAGTGACTCACAAAATAGGGCTCCCAGAGGCTGTGATGCTACACCAAGGAGCAGAGCCCCCAGCAGACAGCTAACTAATCAGGAATCTCACACTTCATGTAAGAGCCACCTCTACAATGCACACACATCCCATGCAGAGCCAAAGGAGCTAATTTCAAACATTCATTTTTCTTTTTTTAATTAAAAAATTTAAAATAACTTACCTTCACCACCTAGCCAATAAGACTCTTGTAGAAGGAAGTACCAAGGAAGTGGGGTTCCATAGTCCCCTAAAAATAGATAGGCAAATAAAGAGAAAAGCCTAAGTAGTTCCACCTTACCACAGTTGTATAAGATCTAGAATTTATCTTCCTGAACCTCAGATTGTAACTGTAGATATTTATAGTTCATACGCATTACGTGGCTATCCACATGCTTCCTCCAAGACTACTTCTTCTAATATGTTTTAATTCAAAAGGTCATGTTTTGGGGGTGAAACTGGCAACACTAAGACTGATGATCTTGGCCGACATTAGTTTTCTAACAAAAAAGAATCTAAGCATACCCCTTTTCTTTATTTTTTTCACATATTCTTATTCTATTTTATTGTTATTTTTTAAAATATAAATTTATTTATTTATTTATTTTTGGCTGCATTGGGTCTTTGTTGCCGTGTGTGGGCTTTCTCTAGTTGCCGCGAGCAGGGGCTACTCTTTGTTGCAGTGCGCGGGCTTCTCATTGCGGTGACTTCTTTTGCTGCAGAGCATGGGCTCTAGAGCGCAGGCTCAGTAGTTGTGGCGCATGGGCTTAGTTGCTCCGCGGCATGTGGGATATTCCCGGACCAGGGATCAAACCCGTGTCCCTTGCTTTGGCAGGCGGATTCTTAACCACTGCACCACCAGGGAAGTCCCAAGCATACCCCTTTTCAACAGTTACCAGATAATAATAATAATGATGATAATCACTAACATTTGTTGAATGCTCTTTCTGTGTCAGACATAACTGTAAGTGCTTTCTATGTGCTAAATAATTTAATCTTCAGAACAACACAAGGGGATAGGTAGTATTACTATTTTTGTCAATAAGGAAATTAAGGCACACTGAGTTTGAAGCATCTGCCCAAGGTCACAGCTAATTTAACAGAGGTGCAAGAATTCCAACATAGGTAGTCTGGTTCTAATACCACTGATCTTAACCATCCCATCCTACTGGATCTGCCTGGGTTTCAAGGAAAAAACTCCCAAATTTCAAGTCCAGTTCTCTTAGCAGGCTCTGCTGCCTATAAATGTTGATTTTGTGAGAACACTATCTTTGCTTATTTAATAGTTATTCTGTGTTTTCATGGCCAGTGATAGACTGTAAGCTCCTCGAGGGCAGGCTTGTGTCAGTCTTTCCCACTCCTTTTTTCTCAGAACCTGTGCTGCTGAGCCTAACACGTTGGTGCTGCTTAGTACATAGTGGTTGAACATATTAAAGCTTTAGGTTGGCTAAAATAAAGCTCTTGAAAATGCACAAATTTTATTTTCAATCTAATATGCACTTATTATATCTCTCTCTAATGGCCCAGTGAGATAGAAAAAAATGGAGGCTGAGAAAGTTCAAGTGTATTTTTCAAATTCATCATTATGGGTTGAATTGTGTCCCTCAGCCCCCCTCCTCCCTGAAAAAAGATACGTTGAGGTGTGTGTCAGAATACAAAATAATACTTGGTCTTTGTCCTCATTTCCGGGCACAGAGCTCCTAAAACCATTGGAGTTTCCTGAGTAATAGAGTGCCTTTTGTTATTCATAATAGTTCATTATTAGTGTGAAGAAATGCAAGAGATTTTTGTGCATGGAATTTGTATTCTGCAATTTTACTGAATTTTTAAATTAGTTCTAACAGTTTTTTTGATGGAGTTTTTAGGGCTTTCTATATATAAAATAATGTCATCTACAAATGTTACAGTTGTACTTCTTTCCCAGTTTGGATGCCTTTTATTTCTTTTTTTGTCTGATTGCTGTGGCTAGGACTTCCAATACTAGGCTGAATAGAAGTGGCGAGTGGGCATCCTTGTCTTGTTCTTGATCTTAGAGGAAAAGCTTTCAGCTTTTCACTGTTGAGTATGATGTTAGCTGTGGGGCTGTCATACATGGCCTTTATTATGTTGAGATATGTTCTCTATGTACCCATTTTGCTGACAGATTTTATCATAAATGGATGCTGAATTTTGTCAAGTGCTTTTTCTGCATCTATTGAGACGATCATATGATTTTTATGTTTCATTTTGTTAATGTGGTCTATCACATTGATTGATATGTGGACATTGAACCATTCTTGTATCCCTGGATTAAATGCCACTTGATCATGCGTTATGATCCTTTTAATGTATTATTGAATCTGATTTTCTAATGTTTGTTGAGGATTTATCACCTTTGTTCATCAGGGATACTGGCCTGTAGTTTTCTTTTTTTGTGGTGTTTGGTTTTGCTGTCAGGGTAATGTTGGCCTCGCAAATTGTGTCTGGAAGAGTCTTCTTTCTTTTTTTTTCTTGGTGAGTTTAACTAAAGTTTTGTCAATTTTATCCTTTCAAAGAACCAGCTCTTAGTTTCATTGATCTTTCCTATTGCCTTTTTAGTCATTTCATTTATTTCTGCTCTAATCTTTGTTGTTTCCTTCCTTCTACTTTGGGCTTCTATTTTTCTTCTTTTTCTAGCTTCTTGAGGTGTAAAGTTAGGTTGTCTATTTGAGACTTTTCTTGTTTCTTGAAGTAGGCATTTATTGCTATGAACTTCCCTCTTAGAACTGCTTTTGCTGCATTCCACAAATTTTGGTATGTAACATTTCCACTTTTTATTTGTCACAAGGTATTTTTTTTATTAATCTGATTTCTTCTTTGACCCATTGGTTATTTTAGTATGTTGTTTAATCTCCATATGTTTGTTAATTTTCTAGTTTTCTTTGTATAATTAATTTCTAGTTTCATACCAATAGATCAGAAAAGTTGCTTAATATGATTTAAACCCTCTTAAACGTTAAGACTTGTTTTGTGGCCTAACATATGACCTATGTCAGAAAATGTTCCATGTGCTCTTCAGAAAAATGTTTATTCTGTTGCTTTTGGATGCAATGTTCTGTAAGTATCTGTTAAGTCCATCTGGTCTAACATGTTGTTTAAGGCTAATGTTTCCTTATTGATTTTCCATCTGGACGGTCTATCCATTGATGTAAGTGGGATATTAAAATCCACTACTATTATATTTCTGTCTATTTCTCCTTTTAGGTCTGTTAATATTTGCTTTACATATTTAGTGCTTCTATGTTGGGTGCATAAATATTTACAAATGTTATATTCTCTTGTTGGATTGACCCTTTTATCATGATGCAACGCCTTCCTTCATCTCCTATTACAGTCTTTGTTTTGAAGTCTATTTGTCTGATATAAGAATAGCTACTTTGGGTTTCCATTTCCAAGGAATATTTTTTCCCATCCCTTCATTTTCAGTCTTTGTTTGTCTTTATACCTACATTGTGTCTGCTGTAGGCAGCATATAAATGGGTCTTGTTGTTGTTTTTCTTTATCCATTCAGTTACTCTATATCTTTTGATTGAAGAGTTTAGTCATTTACATTTAAAGTAATTATCAGTAGGTATGTGCTTATTGCCATTTTGTTAATTGTTTTCGCTGTTTTTGTAGTTCCTCTCTGTTCCTTTCTTCTTCTTTTATTCTCTTTGTGGTTTGAGAACTTTCTTTAGTGGTATGCTTAGTTAGATTCATTTCTCTTTCTCTTTTATGTACTCATAGATTTTTGTAGTTACCATGAGGCTTACATATAAAAACTTATACCTGTAACAGTTTGTTTTAAGTTGATAACAACTTAAGTTGATCCCATTCTAAAGCTCAACATTTTTACCCTCCCCTCCACATTTTATGTTTTTGATGTCACATTTTACATCTTTTCCTCTGTGTATCCTTTAACAAATTATTGTAATCAGTTATTTTTACTACTTTTGTCTTTTAACCTTCCTACTAGTTTTATAAGTAGTTAATCTACTACCTTTACTATATATTTACTTTTCCAGTGATATTTATTCTTTCACATGTTACTAATTAGCACCCTTCCTTTTCAGCTTAAAGGAATCCCTTTAACATTTCTTATAAGGCCAGTTTAGTGATGGTGAACTCCTTTAGCTTTTGTTTGTGGAAAACACTTTCTCTCTCCTTCAAGTCTGAATAGTAACTTTGCCAGAGAGGACTTTTGGCTGGAAGTTTTTTCCTTTGTTTTGTTTTCTTATAGCACTTTGAATATATTGTGCTACTCCTTTCTAGCCTGCAAAGTTCGTGCTGAAAAATTTGCTGATGGTCTTACAGGGGCTCCCTTGTCCATGACAAGTTGTTTTTCTCTTGCTCCTTTTAATATTCTCTCCTTGTCTTTAGCCTTTGACATTTTAATTATAAAGTGTCTTGACATGGGTCTCTTTGGGTTCATCTTTTTTGGAACTCTCTGGGCTTCCTGTATCTGAATGACTATTTCCTTCCCCAGGTTAGGGAAGTTTTAAGCCATTATTTCTTCAAATAAGATTTCTGTCCCTTTCTCTCTTCTCCTTCTGGGAGGCCTATAATGTAAGTGTTAGTCTGTTTGATATTATCCTGTAAGTCCTTTAAGCTATCTTCACATTTTTAAAATTCTTTTTTCTTTTTGCTACTCTGATTGAGTTCCATTGCCTTGTCTTTCAGTTGACTTATCCTTTCTTCTGCTTCATCTGGTCTATTGTTGAGCCCCTCTAGAGTATTTTTCAGTTAGTTATTGCATTCTTCAGCTCTGTGACTTATATTTGGTAACTTCTATATTTTCCTTCTCTGTGTTGAAGTTCTTGCCTTGTCCATCTATTCCTCCCCAGTTTGGGTGAGCAGCTTTATGACCATTACTTTGAACTTCTATCACGTAAATTATTTATCTCCATTTCATTAAGTTTTTTTTTCTTAAGTTTTATCTTGTTCTTTCATTTGTAACATATCCCTCTGTTTCTTCATTTTGCTTGACTCTCTGTGTTGGCTTCTATACAGTAAATGAAACAATCACTTCTCCCAGTCTTGAAGGAGTGGTTTGATGTAGGAGATGAAACTTTTTGTTCAGCCCTACCCCAGCTCTAGTTGTCCCTCACACCTCTGTGTTTGTCCAAGCAACCTATTATATTTTTAATAGCTCCTGGTAGTTGAGGATGTACCAAGACCTGTCAGTGTCTCAAAGGGGAGGATAGCAGCACCTAGATGCCAGGTGACTGGAAGCCAGACCCTTGGGCAGCAGCTTTTACAAATACGCAAATGTATACAGTCCTAAGGGGCCACAAACATAAGTCTCACTGGTCACCAGAGCCAGATGATCTGGAGGTGTCCCCTGGGTGGCAATCACAGAACTCCAGGTTCCAGACAAGTGCATTAACTCCTTTCTGGGAGATACTGGTGAGCTGGAGTAGAGCAGTGTGAGAGTGCCAAGATGGCATCCACAGCCTGCGTTCCTTGAGAGCAGCTCTGTAGGCCACTAAATATGTGCCAAACCTGAAGCCTTCCCCTCAGTCCAAAGCTCCAGGACAAGCAAAGCAGCCCCTCACAGAAAGATTGGTGTGTATTCCGCAGTCCACTGTCTGTGCAGTGCCCTGTGGGTGGTAGCCTGCCAAGAATCATCCTTCTGATTGCCATACTCCATGGAACCCAAGAACCCAAGCTACTCCAGCCTCAGAGTCAGGCAATCAAGGGATGTCCTCTGGATGTCAGCTGCAAAAATCAGGTACCACATGCATGTAAAGATCCCTTCCAGGAGACACTGACGCTCTGGAGCATGGCAAAGGGAGAACACAAAGATAGTGCCCACACTCCGAGGATTGGAAAGGGTTACAGTTAACCCCGAGACGCATGTTCAATTAGAAGCCTATCCCTTAGGCCACAATCATGAGGATTAGCTAATAGGCCTTCTTCACAGAAAGACTTAGCTCCTGAGTCTGTTGCCTCTTACTGTGCCCTGGTGGTGATAGCTGTTTAAGAACTCTTTCTTCATTGATTACAGTCCTGTAGGATCCACTAGCATAAGTCCCACTGGCCACCAGAGTCAGGGGATATTAAGGTGTCCCCTGGCAGCAGTCACAAAAACCAGGTCACCAGATAGGGGTATGAGCTCCTTTCTGGGTGACACCAATTATTACAGTCCCAAGTGACCAGGAACACAAGCTCCCCTAGCCTTCAGAGCCAGGAGATGAAGAGGTATCTCCTTAGAGGCAGCCGCAAAAATCAGGGCATGAGACACGTGTAAAGGCTTCTGTCCGGGAGACACTGGTGCTCTGGAGCAAGCAAAGGGAGAGCACAGAGATGGCGCCCTCCAGTCTCTGTCCACAGAGAATGTTCCAGCAGGCTACCAGATGTGTGTGTTAAATTAGATGCCTGCCCCTCAGGCTAACACTTCAGTATAAGTAGGTGAGTCTCCTTCATTTTAAGCCTGGACTCAATCAGCTGCCTCTAAGCTGGGCCCTGGACAGGTGAGTCTGAGCACATACGCCCTTTAAGTGGCATTTCTTAGATTGCTACCATCTTGTGGGTCTCAGGATGTGAGCCCTGTTGGTTTTCAAAATTAGATGTTTTGGGGGCTCATATCTCAAGTGCATGTCTTAAAAGTTGGGATGCCTGATGTGGGGTTTGAACAGTTTGTTCCTCATGGAGAAGCTTTGGGTTCTGAGATCCCTCCTGGTTGTGGGTCACTGTGCCAAGAGTGGGGCTTATGGTGAGATTGTGTCCTAGACTCTCCTACCCACTTTGATGTGTTTTTATTCTCCTTTGCCTGATGTGTAGCCATCACTCAGCTAGACTTTAGGTTTTTTTTAAAGAGGAAATTGTTCCATATGTAGCTGTAGACTCACATGTCTATGAGGGGAGGTGAGTTCAGGATCTCCCTACACTGCCATCTTCTGAAGAATTTGAACAGAGGGTTGACACCATCTGACCTAGATTCTGAAAGGATCTCTCTGAACATAGTGTGGAAAACAGACTGGTAGGAGATGATGACAGAAGAAGGAGGCTTGGACTGGGAAGGTTGTGTAGAGGTGGTGACAAGGGATCAGATTCTGAATCTGTTTCTAAAGCCGAGCCAACAGCATTCACTGATGGATTTTTGGTTCCTGGACTTAAGTTTCAAATGCGGGTTCTGAGAATCCAAGTTGAAAGACCTTAGAAAGAATAAGATTTTTTTGAAAATTGAAGTATAGTTGATATAGAATGTTGCGTTAGTTTCTGGTGAACAGCAAAGTGATTCAGCTATATATGTGTGTGTACATACATATACACACACACACATATATATATATACTTTTTTAGATTCTTTTCCATTATAGGTTATTATAAGATACTGAATATACTTCCCTGTGCTACACAGTCTTTGCTGTTTATCTATTTTACACATAGTACTGTGTATATGTTAACCCCAAACTCCTAATTTATCTCTCCCCACCCCACCCTGTTATCACCTCTGGTAATCATAAGTTTGTTTTCTATGTCTGTAAGTCTATTTTTGTTTTGTAAATAAGTTCATTTGTACCATTTTTTTTAGATTCCACATATAAGCAATATCATATGATATTTGTCTTTGTCTGACTTATTTCACTCAGCATGACAATCTCTAGGCCCATCCATGTCAATGCAAATGGCATTCTTTTCTTCTTTTTTATGGCTGAGTATTATTCCACTGTATATATGTACCACATCTTCTTTATCCATTCATTTGTTGATGGACATGTAGGTTGCTTCCATGCCTTGGCTACTGTAAATAGTGCTGCTTTGAATATTGGGGTGCATGTATCTTTTCAAAGTATAGTTTTCTCCAGATATATGCCCAGGAATGGGATTGCCGGATTATATGGCAACTTTATTTTTAGTTTTTTAAGGAATCTCCATACTGTTTTCCATAGTGGCTATATAAATTTACATTCCCACCAACAGTGTAGGAGGGTTCCCTTTTCTCCACACCCTCTCCAGCATTTTTATTTATAGACTTTTTAATGATGGCCATTCTCACTGGTACCTCATTGTAGTTTTGATTTTCATTTCTCTAATAATTAGCAATGTTGAGCATATTTTCATGTGCCTATTAGCCATCTGTATGTCTTCTTTGGATAAATGTCTATTTAGGTCTTCTGCCCATTTTTTGATTGGGTTGTTTGTTTTTTGTTATTGAGTTGTACGAGCTGTTTGTATGGTTTGGAAATTAATCCCTTGCCAGTTGCATTGTTTGGAAACATCTTCTCCCAGTCTGTAGGTTGTCTTTTTGTTTTGTTTATGGTTTCCTTTGCTGTGCAAAAGCTAATAAGTTTGATTAGGTCCCATTTGTTTGTTTTTGCTTTTATTTCTTTTGCCTTGGGAGACTAACCTAAGAAAATATTGCTATGGTTTATGTCAGAGAATGTTTTGCCTATATCCTTTTCTAGGAGTTTTATGGTATCATGTCTTATATTTAAGTCTTTAAGCCATTTTGAGCTTATTTTTGTGTATAGTGTGAGAGTGTGTTCTAACTCCACTGATTTACATGTGGCTCTGCAGCTTTCCCAAAACTACTTGATGAAGAGACTGTCTTTTCTCCATTGTATATTCTTGCCTCCTTTGTCAAAGATTAATTGGCTGTTAAGTATGTGAGTTTATTTCTGGGCTCTCTATTCTGTTCCATTGATCCATATGTCTGTTTTTGCACCAGTACCATGCTTTTTTGATTACTGTAGCTTTGTGGTATTGTCTGAAGTCTGGGAGGGTTATGCTTCCAGCTTTGTTCTTTTTCCTCAGGATTGCTTTGGCAATTCTGAGTCTTTTATGGTTCCATATAAATTTTAGGATTATTTGTTCTAGTTCTGTGAAAAATATCATGGGTAATTTGATAGGGATCACATTAAATCTGTATATTGCTTTGGGAAGTATGGTCATTTTAGCAATATTAATTCTTCCAATCCAAAAGTATGGGATACTGGAATAAGACTTAAACTAGATGAAAAGGGGAGGCTGGGGATCTGAAGAACCTAACTACCTTTACCCTGTGGAGGGGGACACTTACCTGGAAACACCTGGTCAAGATACCAGGCAAGCAAGCCATACAGAGCAGCATCAATAAGCATCATCTTCATGGACATCAGAAAACTGAATTCATCCCCTTCCATGGGACTATTCCCAATATTGTTCCACTGTAGCCCCAGGCCTTGCTCTTCAAAGCGAGCCAGGTACTCAGTACCAAACCCAAATGCCACAGGAGACAGCAGGCTCTGCAGTGGGGCAAAAAGGGCATGAAAGATGAGCAGAGGGTCTTTTACCCAACCCAACAGAAATCTACAAGGTAGGGAGTAGGGCCAAAAGAGGATCCATGTTGTATCCAGGTGTAAGACCACCCCAGGGAGTGGGTAAGGCAGTCTTCCCACAGGAATATAATTCTGGGAATACCTTTCAGGCCTCAGGGACCCCCACCCAATACTCACTGGGCCACCTCTCACCTGTCCAATGGAACACAGTAGTATACAGGAGAAGACAAAACCACATAGCATAACACAGCAAAGGACCAAAGGTCTTCATGTTTATCTTCCTAACTTTCCCCCCTTCTTCCTACCTCTTTCTTAAGATCTTACAGTTTTTGGTAGAATAAAGCAGCTTACTTGAGCTGCTTTGTGAGAATCCCATTAGAAGTGTCCATAAAGTCATCAGTGTTCTAGGGCAAGCTAGAGGGCTAGGCAGGGGATGGTCTCATGACCTCCTGAGCTCTGTCAGCCAAAAAGCCCTCAGGTTACATTGACTATCACTTTTTCCCATCTCCAGACTGGGGACAATCATTTTCTTAAGTTCTCCTTGGAGAGCCCTAGTAACTGAATAGGTGGCATACAGGAGGAAGTCTGAAGAGGAAGTTCCCCATCCACATCCCCACAGGTGGTCCATGGCATGGCAGAAAGCACATAAGCACATGCAGAGGGATGAGCTATTCCCACTTGCTCTGCTGGGTGACCTACCTCTAGTTTGAAGGACCCACGGTGGTGTTCAGAGTGTCTCTCTGCAGAAGGAAGGGATTCTCTAGCTATATGTTCACAAAAACCATTAAAAAAAATCTCAGCCCAGCCCTGGTCCACAGAGCTTCCAGAACTATAGCTTCCTGGTAGACCCACACACAAGAAACTAGTTGTGGCTTCAAAGTACCAACTGTCTATGCAGTGTACCAAGATAGTCCAGCTCTGCCTACAGGCTGAGTCATAAGGATTTCTTGCCCTTTGTGATCATGTTGGAAAATTGGGTGCCATAAATGACAGCAATTAATTCTTATTTAACATGAGAAATAAAAGGCAGATGCCCTGGCAACACTAGAGCCAAATAAGTTTGAGTCGTGAGAACAAGTTTGACTTAGATTTTCCCCAACGAGAAGCCAGTGGTAGTCCTTTCTCAACTGCACTGTACAAAGAAGTACGGATGGGGAGATTCTGGAGGACAAGGAAATTTTCACCCTACAGGGCTTAGAAGCTATTTAGCCTGGTAATGAGAGGGTGTAAATAGATCATTTGAAAACAATTAGAGAAAAAGACAGGGTTGTTTGGGCATTGTGAAGAGGTCTCTAAGGCAATCCAGAGTCAATTTCCAGAGACCTCTCTTTGGCAAGAGGGCCTGACTGGCTCATTTCTGCACCCCTCTCTGAGTGCACTGGTAGAACATGACAAGGACACTGTAGAGCTGTTCCGATTCAAATTCTTTTGGAGAGAAACAAAAACTTTTAATTTACGGAAACATCTTTCTAGACAGAATAGTTAGGGGGCAAGCTCCCTCCCTTATGAATCTTCTCAAATGTTAGGAAAAAAAACCTGAGTGAAATGGGCCCAGTTGTTCTCCCCTTATGGATACACAAAGGGACCCATGAGCTGAACTGGTTTTCAATTACTTCCCAGGGCAGACTAATCAAGCAGATTTGGTGAGGAGGAACTCTTAGGTTGCTCAGGGTGAAGAATGCTCCCACTTTTGTACCTGTGCCTTCAAACCTTGTGTTCCTCTGTGCCAAAAGGCAAAGTGGATCCCCTCAAAGGGTGAGCCGGTCCTCTCAGACTGCTACATACCCCTCAGATGGAATGCATCACATTCTAGGTGTAAGCCCAGGGTTCCTTACCACAGCTAGCTTCAGGTCGGCCGTCATTCGGTCCTGCCAAGCAAAGCAGAGAATGTGTGGCAGGTAGAGGGTGAAGTAGATGATACCACTACAGGCTGCTGCCAGGCTGGCCTTGGAGAAGAAGGTGCTGAGCAGGAAGCACTGCATGATTGTAGCAGTGGAGAAAGCCAACAGGAATAGGAAGAGGATAAATGGATTGCTATAATGCAGGATCCTTCCATGCTGAAACGAAAGAGACCACTTGAGTCAGTAATTCCCACGCACGTCCAGGGGCACCACCCCTCTCAGGAGTGACCTCTGTGCTGTGATTCTGGGGCTTTCGGAAGCCCTCTGCCCCGAAGGGATCTCTCCCATCAGCCTGTTGTTGGTGTCCAAATTTCCACATTTAAGACTCAATGTGTTGAGTTCCTTTAATTCTAATTATGTCATTTTTCCCCAGGAGGGTAACATATTAAGCTACCTATCAGTACTGAGTAATTATTATGTGTTCACTAAGGAAATCCTTGGGAAGGGGATAGTGTGGAGAAATAAGCCTAGAGCAGGGGAGGAAAATCTGCAGAGGGAGTCTTGGAGCATCAGTAGCTCTTGGGATATACTGAGTAGATGAGGAACAAAAGAGGGAGGTGGGAGACCATCCAACAAGCTTTAACATTGTGCCTGGGGCCTGGCCTGCTAACTTAATCATTTATATTGGGTTGGCCAAAAATTTCGTTCGGGTTTTTCGGAAACATCTTACAGAAAAACCCTAACGAAATTTTTGTCCAACCCAATACTTATATTCTGAGATTTGCCTCTCACATAGATAAAAATATCAGTAGTTAATCCACATCACTTGGAAGTGGATTAATCCTCCAGACCCATAATATCATACAAATACATTTCGTAGAACCTGTGGGCAATATTCAGTATCTTTCAGTTAACTAGTGGGTCAATCACTTTGGCTATGTAGAAAATAGGACCAAACTAGGTATTTTTAATAAGTGAGCTGCTGTCCAGTTACATTAAAGGATAAATTGAGACATTCAAATTTATTAGGCCTTCTTGGTTCTCTTTTGCCATAGGCCTCCTACAGGATTTTTACCTATGAGGTATCCTCCTATGAGGATTTTTACCCTTTGCACATAACTCCAAATTCATATAGATCATCCTGTTCTTTTCTTGGGAACATAAAGGTACAAACTGGTTCACCTCTTGAATTGGTTCTGATTAACTGGTAGTGGGGCACTGGGTTTCTCTCAGTAGAAAAGAGAGACCAAGTAGCAATATATATAATAGGCATGTAAGATTTGAGTAGAAAAAATGTGCCACTTATCTCCTGCTGTTACCGTTTCTTCTTCATTCATGCTGTCATGCCTGCCAGACACTGACAGAACAGATTGGAAAATGGAATAAAACAAATGGCAAAGGAGGTGGAAGAGAGCCATGCTTAACTAGAACAAACTTTGAGGAAATCTAAATAAAAGTCAAGGTTAAGACTCAGAGTTCCTGATTTTGTGTGAAAGCACTTCCGACATTACCCTGGGAAGCTCACTCCTCATCCTTAATCACATGCAACTCAATAAAAGCAAGACCATGACTGAACATGTGGCTTCTGGCTGGAAGAACTTTAAGATGGTTGCTGTTATTCTCAGAAGAATGAAATTAATTTCTTATCTCAGCTCAAAGCAAAGTCCTACAAACTTCTAGGCTATGTAATTTCTCATTGACTTCAGGCAGAGATGAAAGTCATTTGGCTGACCCAACAATTTCACTGGCCTTGTCTTCTTCTAATGACCACTTTTCTTTTTTGTTCTTAACAGCTTGAATAACAATGGAACCTTTCCATTGTCCCAGCTTCCAGTTTCTTTCCTGCATAGTTGAGGTGGGAAGGAACGACAGGGGAAAGATGAGAGCGTCATTCAAAGGAAAATCCTATTTTGTTGTGGAAAGCTCTGTTTCCGCCATCACTGGAAACTGGAACAATGTCCTGGTTCCCACAAGGAGAAACCCCTTTGTGCAAGAAACTCTTAGTAAACATTCTTTACCTCACGTCCTAAAAGCTTTGAAGTCCTAATGTCCATTCTTAGGAAGGCAAATCTCAATGCCACTTATTAGCAACAAATCTCAGGGCCATTGCAAGATGTCGTGCATGTTTATGAGTTTTGCACAAGTCAGTTACTCATGCATTTTGACTCCTTTAATTCTGAGGACACAAAATGTCTTAGTAGTGGGGAAAGGAGTAGACTGAAGGATGGGAAGGAACAAGGGACCCCTAGAGGAAGACAAGTTTCTCAGCTTCTCCCCTCATCTCTGGAACTCTGGGACCCTTTGTGTATTTAAAGCTACATTTGGGTCTGGTCAGATTGAGCAGACTGACCTCTACATCAGCATTGGTTTTGATTGGGCTCTAGCACAGGGTCTGGCTAAGGCCACAGCTCACTGAATCTCAGTGCAACACTTAAACTAAAAGCATTCAGACTTAGTACATTTTACTGCAAAGAGAAGGGGCAGGATTTGGTTTAACTGGATATGTGTTGGTTGGACAGGATATGGGATGGAACATTCTTGGATCAGGTAGGCACCAGGTATCATCCAGCATAACAAGGGACACAGTCAGAATCTGTGCATCAGCACATATAGTGCTTAGTGCAAGGAACTCTTAATATCATCATGGTAAAGAGGCAGAACAAGCTTAATGACACTATATCAGAAGATTGCAAAGCCTGAAGTCTAAGGCTTATACTAAATCCCATCAAATAAATATAAAAAGTTACCTAAATTTATGTCCTATCATTCAACAAGTACAAAAGATCATCTACTGTGGAGGAGTTAAACATGAAGCACAGCAGTGTGTTATGAAATAATGTTTTATTTACAAGTCTAACTTGCAAGGGAGCTGCAAGTTTGCAGAGGATGGACCTATGCATGCTATCTGCGCCTATAAAATTCCTGTCACTGAGAAAGGATGGACTCCAAATTCCACCCTTTAAAACAGAGAGGTCTTAGAGATTTTGTAGGCAGCAGAATGTTCTTTGGTCAAGACATGAATGGTGTGACATGATGGTAATTAATAAACATTCCAGATCTCGTCTCCTAATACACTGAAAAGGCCCTCCACATTCCCACCCCAGCTGGTGGTTGGGACAGTAATCCCAAGAAAAGAAATGAAATGGATTCATTTCTTCTGTATGTGAAAAGAGAGAACGCTTTGCACACACAATCTCCCTGTGCTGGGCTCTGCTAACAGCAGCTTTTCCAGATAGTCCACGTAATGGGGTTGGATAATCTACGTAGATTGTGGTTCCCCAGGCAGGAAGTGGGAGCAGGGAAGATGCTATGACGCAGTGGCTCTTTGGGGAAGACTTTGTCTCTCTAAGTGTCTTCCACCTTGGCTGAAATGGCCAGGCAGCTACATGTCATGCTATCTTTGGTGGCCAGATGACTAATCTAGGCACAAGTTCATTAACAGGAAGAAAAGTGGGAGGAATAAAATTATTCAAGGTTTTCTGAACCTTCTCCATCTGGCTTACCATGATGAATATTGTCAGGAAACAGATGCTTATCGACATGATAGAGAAGCTGTCCAGGAACCAGGTACACCAAATCACTGTGTTGGAGACACCCTGATTTTTCAAGGTCTCCTTCAGTCTCAACTCCTTCTCCAAGACGATGCTCTTTACTGTCATGGAGACAGAGTAGATCCAGGCCAGCACCATGAAGATAGGGAAACAGCGGTTCAGGATGATCATAAAACTAAAGCAAGAGGAGAGAAGCAGAATAGTAGATTGCCTTGTACCTGGTGGAGGTGGAGTAAATGTTTGTTGAATGAATATGTTGAGAACAAAGCCCAGGTGGAGGGAAAGGCAGAAAAATCTCCACCAGGCACTCAATGGACTTGACTCTTTTAATACATTGCACTTTGTCCCAAAGGATTACTTTTTCTTTAGCGCAAAAGACTGTAGCCTTTTGGTTAGCCCAGATGAAAAGTTTGTGAGTAAAATGTGTAAATAAAATTGTACTACGTATGTTACACAGTATAGATGTTCTTTATAAGATCTCAGGCAGCTTTTTGGTTAGTCCAGATGAGTGCTCTGTAAGTGAAATGTGTAAATAAAATCATACTATGTATGTTACATAGTATAGAGCTTCTTGTAAGATCTCCCAGGAAAGGACTGCAGACTTGATGATGCGGGATGTGACTGGAATAGGTAGATACATGCTAACTGACACTGAAGCCCAACAAGGTGGACAAAGGGAACTGGTGGTGGTGAGGTCAATAACTGGGCTCCCCAAGGGGTCAGCCAGTGAAGCACTGTCTACCCAGGAGGATCAAACCCCAGTTACACAGGAAGAGGCACAAAATAACTGACCCAGCAACAAATCAATCAGTGATTCAATAGTCACTGACTCCACCAGCCATGTACTGGTGGAGTACATCCATGGATATTCATTCCAGTAAGCAGGGCAGAGTTGATATTCTGGAATTACTCTACTGTGAACTTTACATATGTTTTCCCTGTGCTTGATGTGCTAGTAAAAGCCCTTGAGATTATTATTTCTTGAAAACTGTTGGGTGTCACAGGAAGGGCCCAATTCCAGCGTGGGAGGGTTTCACTCAAGATGGCCCTAGGGAGAGAACCATAAATTCATAATGCCTGCCCTTCTGGGACCTGCCACCAGAGGGCTCTCCCACATTGAATGGCCAGAATCCCTACCGCCTCCTCACTGTTTACCCCACTTCCTTGCCGGTTACTCCTATTCTGATCTTAGAAGTAGAGCTGGGCTTTTGCCCCGGCTCCATTTCCCATCTCTGCCTATTGTCCAAACTTAAACTGACTGCAGAACAGCCCCTGTTATCTCTTTTAGTCTTCTGTAGAGCTGAAGGAGAACGGATTGGACTGAGGTGCTACACCCATACTGGGCTTTATTTTACTACCTTGCCAGCTGGCAATTTGACTCTTCCTTTTACAGGCTGTGCACGTTTATCTCCTCCCTGAACCCTGCAAACCCACACGTACACTATGGTGAACTTCCCAGTTTTCTTCTAGGAGTTGAATCCCTAAGCCAACTGCAGATCTCTGCTGCTGTCCTTGGGAGCATTTCTGCCCCCATCCACCATAGTAAATGAGCCCTCCCAGCCCCTTCTCCCTCTTTATCCCTCCCTCTACCACCCCCCAAATGCATGTTCAGAAAACAGTGGGCTACTTGCTTAGTTTGCTACTGGCCAGCAAATGTACAGGCCTGGGGATGGGGGTGGGCAGGCAGGGAGGGCCCAAGCTCATCCAACACATCCCTCTACCTTCTCATTAAGCATACATCATGAGAATGTTAATTAGGGAAGGAGCTGCATTATTCCAAGGCTCCTAGGAACCGGACCTACTTGTGATGCAGAGTCCTAATTTGCTGTTTTGGCAGTCACTGGGCAAACACTCTGACCTGAACCCTTCCACATACCAAACATACTACGTAGTGGAAATTTTAAAAGCCTTTGTCCCCTCCCCCAACCTCACTTCCCCTGCTTTAATTTTCACCTTCTCTTTTCCACCCACAACACCAGCTCCTTTCTCCCACTTTACTTGTCCATCTGACCCTGCCCAGAGTCGAGGAGAAGCAGGCTTCTCAATCAGAGCTCCATTCTCCCGGAGCCGGCCCCAGGCCCCGGGTTTTTTTCTCCAAAGAGATTGAAGCCTGGGGAGCACCTCCACCTCACCCCACCCCAGCAACCTGATCAGCTTGTCCTGGAGGGGGATTGGGACCTCAGACTCACGAGTCATCCACGAAGCAGGGGTAAGGCATCTGCTGGAGGTAGATTCCAACTGGAACCTCAGCCTGGGCCTGACTCCTTGTGATCCCCTGTTCAACCATGTCCTGCAGATAGGCAAACCCGCCCCAGATGTATCGGAAGTCTTCCACAGGATCAGCTCTGGGGCCAGAATCCCAGTACCTAAGAAGAAACCGGAGAGAGGGACAAAGGATGGGAATGGGAATGGACAGCTCACTCACTGGTCATAAGCACGAGGGGACTCCGTATTCACTCTCCTGAAACTTTCCCCTGAACTTTTCCACACTATCTGATTCTATTTTCCAGTTCACAGGTTAAATCTCAATTATGAACATTGGCCACAGCACGATTTGTAATTGCTTTCATTCAAGTACTCTACTTTGAGCTTTACAAAATATCTTACTTCCTCTGATTTAACTTAATTTAATTGATTTACAGGCTGAGTCCAGTCTCAATCCCCTACCCTGTACCAAACATAATTTCCCAGTGACTTTGGTGAAACCTCATTTGCAGAATCTCTATGTGAAGATAACTCAATAACTCAAACCTAGAGGTTTTCATCTCCAAATTGCACAAAGGCCAGCCAGGGACAAGTGCTGAGTTGAGGGGGTAAAGACAGGGTAGCTGAACTCTCCTGGTCCCACCAACTAGCAGGATCTACTGTCTAGCTTAGTTCTTTGATATCAAAGTGCTTCTGTGCCTTTCTGAGTAACCTTTCTGCCCCTGAAGGAGATGGGTGGCCTGAGCCCACAGGAGCCCCCTTTCCTTGCCTCATACATCACTGGGGATGCCCAGGTCCTTCTGAGATCTCCTGAAACATCACCTGTCTTTGATCTTATTGGTTTTCTCCACCACATCTATGTCCATTCGGATCTTGTACTTCACATGGGGTGGTAGGGAGCTGGTCCAGGGATACATGTCAGGAAATACCACACCAGCCCAGAACCTGTTTTCCTCCAGCAGAGACAGGGCTCGTTGGGTGAGTTGAAATTCATCATCGTAGCTTTCAAACTTGTCCAGGATCAAGCACTGTGGATAATCACAAAGGTTGAGCGAGTCTGAGGAGCACCACCTGCAAAGACTCAACTGCAAGAAAATGGCAGAGGATCAGGGCCGCTGCCCCAGGGGATGGGTCAAAAGCAAGGAGACCTATAAACTTACTGTTTGCTTAACTCCGGGGTCTGGTGTCAAGTTTTCAATGTGTCTAGATTTGGGGGTGAAAGGGGGCTTAGGAACGCTGACTTGCTCTCATCCCTGCAGATTTAGTGAGGACCGCACTATCGGGCTGTCCAAGTATGCAAGTCGTCAAAATGACAAAAATACTCCCAGCTCTCACTCCCCAGCATGGGGAGTTGAGGGAGTGGGGTCACATCAGATACAAGCTGCTTTGAAGATCAGAAAGCCTGCTAATAAAAGAGTTTTAAAGAGAGAGAGAAACAGTCCCAGCGGTAAACCTTCCTGCCTCTCTGCAAACACACAAGGATGGCCAGCTGAGGCAAGAACAAGGAGGAAGAAAGAAAATAACAGAAAGTCAAAGTGATTTCGTCAGGGAAATCATTTCCAGTTACAATTTTATGACAGGTAATGAGGATGGAGGAGGAATTTCCTAACATGTCTTTTTTTTTTCTCCCCCGGAAGAGAAAAAAATCATTACCCAGAAAAGAGCAAAACTAAGAATTTCTTTTAATTTGAATATTGGGAGTTGTCCACTTTTACAGATTTGTTAAAGCGGTTGTATTGTACTTGGATGTGTTTTATCCTTAACCTCCTGTTTCTATAATACACTGGGGTTATTGTGCGATGTTTCTTTCTTAGAATGTAACTCACAAGAGGTCAGCTGGCCTTGTCTTGATTAATCTGTTCATGGAATACTTACTGAGAGCCTGCAATGTGCCAGAGCCTGCTTGGCTCCAGGGATACAAGGAGGAAAGATAAAATCTCTTACTGAAAGAAACTCCAGACCTAATGAGGGAGAGGGTTGGAGTAAACCAACAATCAGAATGCAGAATGATCAGGTTCTGGTGAAAGCAAGCCTAGGGTAGTCTAGCAGCCCAGTGGAGGGATGAGGCTAAGTCTACCGGGGGCGGGGGGGGGGGGCGGTCTCAGAGGGCTGCCTGGAGGAAGAGACTCCTGAGCAGGATGAGAATAAGCAGGAATTAGCCAAGGGAAGAAAGCAAGGGAAAGGTCAGCTCAGGCACAGGGAACAGCTCGCAGGGTTTCTGGAAACCTGCAAGAATAGAATAGTGGTTTCCTTCCTTGGCTGTGCTTTAGAACCACCACGGAGCGTTAAAAAGACAACTATACTCAAGTCCCACCCCAAACAATGAAATCAGATTCTCAAGAGGCAGGGCCAAGGCATCAGCATTTTGTCAAACACTCCCCAGCTTGTGCCAATGTACAGAGAAGAACGTAGGTGAGCAGAGGTGAGAGGTAAGAGATGTGTACTAAGAAGGCAGGTGGGGACCAGGTCAGTTGCCCTGCTGGGTTTGCAGGGTGACCGGCCAACTGAGAGGTTTCATGGGATGCAGGGCTTTCCATGCTAAAATGAGGAGTTTCCTGGCAAACCCTAAAAAGCCACAAGAAACCACTGTAGGGTTTTAAGCAGAGGTAGGACATATGAGATCAGACCATGTTTCTGAAAGATCACTGGTGGTGGGAAGGGGGAGCAGGAAGCCTGGTTAGAAGGCTGTTGATGTAACACAGGCTTAAAGGAACACATTAACTCTCCCACAGAGCCTGTGAGTTACCTGGAATCCTCATTTTATTGAAGAGGAGACCTACCAGAGGTCACGCAGCTAGACAGTGGCAGAGCCTGCGTTCTCTCCCCATTTTTCAACGCCAGGCCCAGACTTCTTCCCACACCAGGAGCCACAGGCAAAGCCTGACCCACAGGCTCTCCATGTGCTCACGATTGTCTTGCAAAGTAAGAGAGCACAGCTATTACTTATCTCTCTGTTTTAAAATAATCTGTCTCTCTCTTCTTTTAAATCAGTTTGTCGAGTTTAGGACTGCATATATAGAGTTTTAGTATTGACAAATAGAGTGAACTTGAAATTAAATTTCTAAAATAATCAGGAAAGTTCTTGGGGAGATGGAAATTCTCTGCAGTTTCTTTTAGCTGTGACACACACACACGCACACACACACACAGAGTATTCTACCAATTCCCTCATAGCATCACAGGGCACTTGGACAGACAGAGTCATAGAGGGGTCTTACAGTCTGATGTGCTTGCTTACTGATGAGGAAACTGGCATCCTAGGGCCTTGCCCCAGGTCAGTATAGGTCTGAAGCAGAATATGAATCCATGTTTTCAAGTGTCAAGCCTGAAGGGTGCTGCTGTTCCTTCACATTGCTCTAAGAGTAAGCCATGCTCCAACTACGAAGTCAGAGCAACAGAATTCCTAAACAAGATCTCTTGCCCCTGTCCAGTAGATCAGCACTGTCCAGTAGAACTTTCTGCAGTGATGGAAATGTTCTATTTCTGCCCTATCCAACATGGTAGCCAGTAACCACATATGGCTATTGATTGAGTACTTGAAATGTGGCTAGTGCACCTGAGGCACTGAATTTTTCACTTTAATTTATTTAAATTTAAATAGCGACGTGTGGTTACTGCATTGGTTAGCACAGCTCTAGAGACAGTAAGTTCCCGGAGGTCAAGGGCCATGTCTTATTCATTAGGTCTCTGGAACAGTATTTCCTCATGAAAGGGACTCAATAAGTGTTTACTGAATTGAATTAATTCAAATTTAGAAGTCCCAAATGCTGCAAGAAATATAACTTTACTACTGTGTGTTTTGAACATAATCCTGTGCACCCGAAATCAGATGGTAAACTAGGAGAAATTAGTGAAAGGTGAATTTTTGATATAATGTTAGTAAGAGTATAACTCTCAGCGAAGCAAAAAAGCTAATAAAAACAAACACATTTTAATAATGTGACTTTCCGAGCAATCTAGCCCATTCTCTTTGAACTCTCCTTTCATGTCTTAAAGGGAAATCTATACTGGAATAAGCGCTGATGTTTTCAGTGATATCGTTGAGTCCTGCAATGACGTGGGCTCCATCCTGGCTCTTTTATCAGGCAGCTGATTCACAGTCATGTTTCCTGCTGTATCCCCCTAGGCTGGTACCCTGATACTCTCTGGAAAAACAAAACCAAAAGGTTCTCAAACACTCATTTTTACCCTGAAACATCTGACCCATTTTCAAAGTTGAATTATCATCTTTGGAAAGATGGTACAGGGTAGTGTTTGAATGCCATCCCCACTCTGCTGTTTCCTAACTGTGTGGCCTCTCTTTCCCTATCTGCGAGCTGGAGATACGCCTACCTCACAGGTGTGTTCTAAGGATCACATGAACTTGTTTGGGAAGGGCCAGCCAGTGCCGCCTGGTAAGAATAAAAGCTGATGCTTACTGCAGGCTCACAATATGACCAAAACTGGTCCAAGGGCTTTGCTTATATTAACCCCTTGAATCATCACAACCACTTTACGATTATCACTCCAAGCTCTCTTAAGAGGCATGATGAGCAAACTTCCCCTGGAGAGAGCCTGTGTTTTAACCATGTAGGATACTAAACTATTTCACAAGTAACGAGGACTCGATGAATACCATTTTTATTACTGTTTTTGCAAAATATCTTGAAAATCAAAAGAGTCTAGTGGCTTTTAAGCCCCTGCCAGGTTACCTTTCATTTATGACAGCTGTTTGTCTGGGGAAGAAGGCAGTTATCTTTTAAAAACAACATGGCTGGGAACATAACCCATCCCAAGCTGATCCGAGCAACTCATCTAGTTAGAACAATGCTACGGACAGGAGCCAAAGCTCTGTGTCCACGCGGGCAATGGAGGGTGGCAGTGGGGTGGGTCCTAAGCCACTGGTGTTCACTAGCTTGCTCATTGGCCATTAGGTGAAAGTCAGACAACTCTACCAGAGGAAGGTCTTATGAAGCTAATCCAGAACATCTTCCTGAGGTCAAGGCAGAGCAATTGCAGATTTGGACATGAGTCAGAACTCCCTGGGTCATCCACTGAGGTATGACTCATGATGTACCCTTGCATTCTCATGCGGAGGCCACCTGGCTAACAGCAAATGACCTCGTTCCCTTTTGGTACTTGCTCTGGTCCCTGAAGTTAAGATCTTGGCTAACGAGCATGTATATTGATGAGAGTGTGTACATGAGTGTGTTTGGGAGGCAATGATGAATGACTAAACCCTTAACCAAGGTTATGGATTTTGACATATCTGGTGTGGTCTGATTAGCTTGTAAGTTAACACATAGTAGGTTCTAATGAGACTGAAGCCACAGAGTCTGTTTATAAAAGCTATTTGGTTCTACACAGAGAGAAACTGTGTGACCATGGATGTTAGGGAAGAATACTGTAGGTAGGTAAGTAATGGCTAGTGTAAGAGGCTCAGCATAAAAATAGCACCAGTACTGGGAAAAAAATTCAAAGGGCATCTTCACTGATTAAAAATTCGTTGTCTCACAGCTTCAGAGGCAGATTCTGGGCAAATTTTGCAAGCAGAATTCAGAATCTCAAAGAGAATTGTTATAATGCCCTGTGATAGCCAAGGGCAGTAAAGCAAGAGAAGAGGTTTCCTTGTCTCCTTCCGTTCCCAACTACTGTGGCCAAATTCTGGGTGGCAGGACCACTGCCATTTGAAGCCCACACATATCCTACAATTCCTTGTTTGTTGTTTTGCTGATACTCACCAGGAACCAGAGTGCACCCTGGCGGAAGAGGTGTGGCTCTCTCCAGGGCAGGCAGCTGTGTTTAAGACCTCTGGAGAATGCAGTCACTTGTTTACACAGCTAAATCAAACACTACCTTGGGAGAAGAAGCTGCAGTAGCAGCAGGCTTCCTTCTTCAACTGCGACCTCTCCAACTCTAATTCAAACACATTAAATAATAGATAAATTATCTATTAAGTGGGAAACGATGTCCAGTGGAGGCAAAGAGAGAAAGAATCTCTTTTTCTGCTTGAACCTGATAATCAAAGGGGATTGGCACTCTGTGCTGACACAGTACTTTGACTAATACACCCAGGACACGTGAGGGATAAGAAAAGCACTACACCCTGAGAGACACTGCCTCTACAATCCTGCCTCTTACAAATGTGACTTCCACACTCAGGCTGAGAACAAAGCGGCTGATGAATGCCAACTGAGGTCTCAAGTGGTCCCGCTGGTGGACCTGGAGACACGTGGGGTTCCTTCTGGAAAATGCCAATGGATGTGGGCAAACATCCCAGAATGAATTTCCTGGCATATCTAGACCATAGCACTCAAGATTTGTTTCCCAACACATGGAAAAAGCCACTGGATAAAATAGTTTTGGGCTGTTTGAGTTGGTTGAGATGGTGAGGTAGAGGCCAAAGGCGTTGCCATATATTTTATCTACCACACCGGGCACCGTGAACAGACATCTGAAATGTTCAACCACAAAGAGTGAGGAAATGCACCACGACAGGAAAACAAAGGGATAGGAAATGCACAGCTGTTAAAAAATGTCCGTTCCTAAAATAAATAAATACAATAATGAAACAAATGAAAAGGTCAGGTTGGAGCATGAAGACTCACACTAGGACAAAGCTACCAGGTGATGCTTCCTGTGTAGTTAGGTCCAAGGAAAGACAGAACAGCCTGGCTGACGACGGCAGGGGATTTTAGCTCTCAAAGCTTTCTTGTTTAACCATTCCAGCAACTTTGGGAGGGAAGTGTTACCATATTCAAAATATTTAATAATCAGCAGAGCTGGGCACTGACCATTGATAGGACCTGCCAGTCACAAACACCCAGTCCAGCCACACTGGTGAACACTGCCCTAGCTGTAGCTTCACTTATCATCCTTATTTTTCAGGCAGGGGAACAGCGATATTGCCCGAAATCACAGAGCTGGTGCATCATGACAAGACTGGGGTTTCAGAAAGATCTCACTGGAGGCAGTCTGGGAGCTGAACAGAAGCAGCGAGAGACCAGAGGCCCAGAGACCAGCTAGGAGAGACGGTACAGGCCCTAGTAAACAGAGGCCATACATGGAGAGGGTGAGGAAGGGGGATTTCAGAGACAATTTGGAAGATATTTGACAGTCCTTGGAGGATTTGTGACATTTTGACTTTGGATTCGTGTAACTTGTTTCTCCTCCATTAGATTGAATTCTAGCAGCTCCTTGAGGTACCACTACTAAGGCCTTATTTAATGACAAGCTTCTCTCTCTCGATAGAATGTGAGCTTCTAGGGGTCAGGGATTAATTGTATTTATTCAGAGGTAGGTAGTTCAATTCATGCGAATATATGAATGACTGAATGAGCTCAAATCTCTTTTGGTTTCCTACTCTAAACCTAGTTATTTCCAAGCAGAAAAGACTGAATCACAATAGTGTCTGTTATTCTGAATATAACAAAATAATTGCTGTCCCTATCCAACTCATTATGTAATTTATCCAAACAACACTGACTGAACCCCCTACTAATATGCCCCTTGTGGTACAAGAAAGAACTTCCTCTTCAGAGCCAGACAGGTCTGGATTAGAATTCTGGATCCACCTCTTATCTGCTGTGGTATGTTAGGCAAGTCAGTTTTTAATTCTATAAAATGATAACAATTACGCCTGCTGGGCAGGTAGTTAGGAGCGTTGCATGAGATGACATGTAAGAGTGCCCAACATAGTGGCTGGCTCACAGCAGGCTCAAATACAAGTTCCTTTCTTCTACCTACAACTCGAGCCCACCCCCCCCCCCTCCCCAAACTGTGTTCTCCTTCCTCAGCCCAGTTCTATGTCTCTGAGAGACCGATGAGCCATAAAATAAGGTCATTGCCCATGAGTTGCTTATGATCCAGCTCATGGCTCTCAAAATAATATTGCTCTAATGGTGTAGACTTTTGTACCCTTCTGACCTTTCCCCTGACTTCTCCCTAGCCTCCCAATGCACATTTGGAGACAATGAATCAACAGAAGAAAGCACTAGGACAGATATTATGCGAATCCCTAAACATCTGACTAAAGTAAATTACACGATCAGTAGCTTTACCTTCCTTATCCTATTTTTATTTAGGCTAGCCTGAAAAATACGCTCCCTGAGCACATTCTGGTTGGGTAGTGGTGGCATGTGGCCAGGACCATGCAAGGTACAGAGGAAAGGTGGTCCAAAAAATCCCCCTACTGATAATTCATCAACAAGATAATCACCATGTAGATAATAAAGAGTTATGCACATATATTGAGTGTGTTGACAGCAGAGGTAAAAGCAGTTAATGAATACATGTTTTTTCAAGACTTAGGGAAAGGAAGTTGTAACTGGTTAAAGTACAATTTTATGCCTTGATCAGAGGTATTTTCATATTAAAGTTTGGCTGAATTCAGCTTTCTGATGCTAAATTCAAGACCTGAAATTCAAATATACTATGAAATTAAAATACACTGTGAATTCTAAATAGTATTCCATCTGTGCCAGGCCTAACCCTTCGCTAAACAAAGAAATCAAAGGGGAGGGGTGTGGATATTTGTTTTAACTAAAGGGTTATCAGAGGAATTTTTCTAATTGTGCTTTTCTCAGAAGAAAAATATATGTGAATAAGACATATAAATTATGAATGTAAGCGTATACACATACCAGTTTAAGATATTTACCTACATGAAGACTCATTTGCCCTCAGCCTCCTTAGACTTGGAGAAGGTGATCAGAAGGCCTGTAGAGATGACTCTTTCCACGTGTTAGAGATGTGATGCTCCCAAAATGTCACCTTCACCCCTTTCCCTAGTTGACTGCCCACCTTCTGACCAGGAAGTCTGTCTTTTATTCTTGATTTTTTTTTTTCCCTGCTAAGGGCAGGGGATCAGGGGAAAAACTAAACATGGTTATGGGATGAATAAGGTTATAGAAGCCCTTTATTGAGGACGTGCTCCAAGGACAGAAAGAGTTCTGGAGCCACTGAAGCACTGTCCACAGAAGGGCCAGAATGGCCCCAGAGACATCCTCCTGGGCCTTCAGGAATGGACTGAAAGTCCTGATTCTAAGCCAATTCACAAGGTTAATATGAAGAGTGGCTTCACATCCTGGTTAATGCTTACACAAAGTGAGTCTGAGAAAAAGCTACATTCCTCACGTGGTCTGTGGTTCAAGGGTGGACATCCCTGTGGTTCATAGCAAGAGCCGCCATGCATCAAATGGCTCTACTATGTGCCCAGTCCTCTCCAATCTCATCCTCACAGCCGCTTGGAAAGGGGGGCACTAACAGCCCCACCTAAGAGATGGGGAATCGGGGGCAGAGAATTTATACACAGGTTTAACTAGTCAATGGCACAAATGTATTGAGTGCCCTGCACGCTTCACTCACTTTATCTTTAACAACAACTGTGACGTCTGTTGTGTTATTATCTGGATTTTACAGATAAGAAAATTGAGGCTTAGCAGGTAAAGTGTCTTTCCCAGAGTGATGTAGCTCATGGGCAGAGATCCAGGCCCATTTATCCTCACTGGCAGGTGAGAACGTTCCCCAAGCAGTGGCCTAACATGGCATACAATGACCAAGCAAGGCAGCTCCGAAGGAATGGGACACTCTCCAGGATACTCAGTGGAATGTCCAGTAACTAAGGCCTCACCCCGAGCAGAAAGAAAGAGGACTTGGCCCTTCTATTAGGTGAAGAGAAAACTTATTGAATCACTCCCCTTTCCTGTAATGACAAAAGGCTTAAAAGTTTGCTCTTAGTTCTTGGACCTTCTGTTGTTCAATACCACATCTGAGTGCAGCACTGACCGGAACTGACATAATGTACATTTTAGAGTATTTTTGCTGAATTTTCCTGAAATGATTTTTTTCGTTTTTGGAATAGGCAGGGAAGTAGGCATCAAGGCTGGCCCAGAAGTTCTCAAAGCTCTTTAATGAAAGTCATATTACTGAAAAGCAGAGGCTCAGTCAAGCCTTGAACAGCCTATGAAGGAACATGCTTGCTGCCCTGTCCTGGAGAGGCCATCATGAAGAGGTTTTCATGCCCTGTCTGCTACTGAGTAGTCCTCAGGATGAGAGCTGGGGAGTTTCCAAAGCTCCTCCAGACTTCCCAAAACACAAGGACAAAAGCGGAAAATTCAGGACCAGTTGTAATGATTGGATTCTACCTCACTGCTTTACAACACCCGCCCCCAACACCCCCACCCCCACCCCCGCCCCGTCTTCTCCTTTCAGTTCATTCCCCATCACTTTCCTCCTTCCTCCCGCTCCCCTGCTCCCCAGGGCAGGAAGATCAGAAACCTCAGCATAATTACCTGCTGGGTTTCTGCCACCATCAAAACTCCTCTTAGGAACCCCTGGGGCAGGCCACTGACCTGTGGCAGTCTTGGCCTTTGCTTAGGAGCATTTCGCTGGGCTAATGGGATTGCAAGGCCCCAGGGAAGTGTTGGTGGCTTATGTGAGATGCGATTAGCAGTTTTGTAATCCCTAGAGGAGCACCAGGAGTGGCTCAGTGGCTGGGCCTGATTTCACTAATTCCACTCTCCTCCTCCCAAACAGTATTTTTTGTTTGTTTGTATTTTACTAAAAAGTTAGTATTTATTAAGTGCTTACTAAATGCCAGGCACTGTCTTAAGTGCTTTGCATGAATTAACTCAGTTAATTCTCATAACAAGCCTATTAGGTAAGTATTATTAATATCCCCACTTTACAGATGCAGAAACTGAGGCACAACTAGCAGGGATTTGAACCCAAGTGGTCTGGCTCCAGAGACTGAATTCTTAACCATTTAATATATACTAAGTATCTGTTGGGTGCCTTGTGCTACATTAAGCACAAGCTACATGGAAAAAATGATCCTTCAAGAAAACAAGCCCTTTACATCACCATGCAAATGTCAAGTCAAACCTAAGAAGTATTCTTTATACTGATACGTAGTACCTCACAAAAATATTGTGAGACCCACTGAACTCTATTCTGCAAGAATAAAGGAACAGAGTGCCTCCATCTGCACCCCATCCAAAAAATCCTGCCTGTATTATAAGCACAGTGGTGGATGGTGGTGGGCACGGCCAGGGATGGGGACTTAGCTGGTAGAGGCACCGTGAGAAGACGACGATGTCAACTGAGTAATTGTACAAGGGGACTCCAAGATCCCACCAATCCAACAGGTTTGTAAAAATACAGATTACCAGGCCTCTTCCCTGGGAATTCTGAGTCAGTTGATCTGGGTTTGTGTCCAGAAATCTGTTTCGTAAAAAGCACCCATGGTCATTCTTGTCTTCAGACAAGCTGGGAATCACTCTGTAATGACCTGAACTTTGGCTGTGCTGCTGCCACACCTGACCGCTGCTGAAAGGCTGCCTAGAGAGCCTGTGCCAATATTTCCACGGTTCTGGAGACAGAGCATCACACACTCCAGGGAAATTCTGGGGGCGCCAAGGGCAGCAGGGAGTCCTCAAGAGCACCGTGGTGACAGCTGGTGCCGGGCTTTTTCTCACTAGTTAGTTATCCTCAGGACCAAGGAGTCTGGGGAGAGGGGCTTGCTCTTGGGGGCCACTGGCTTAATTCCCTCTCCTACTGCCCAGAGCATCTTCTACCTGCTAATGGTTCTATATGACATGAGGCCCAGTGGCAGGTGTGATAAGCCCTCAGGCGGAGATGTTCCCTGGAAGTTTGAGGTCGAGAATTCAAGAATAACTAGGATGGGCTCCTTGACTCTGATAACTCCAGCCTGCTGATCTGCCAGAGACGGACATGTTAACAGCTAACTTGAATCTAACTTGAATACGGTCTGAAAGAGATGTAAAGAGGGGGCCAGGGAAGCACAGAGGAGTGAATGACTTAACCTATGTCGAAGCGGAAGTGACATTTGAGAGCTAAGTCTCAAAGAGTGAATGAAGAGAAGCTCAGCAGATGGAGAAGGAGAAGTCCTTTCAGACTTCTCTGCCTTGTGTTTCTTCTTTCGGGGAGATACCCTCCCCGACTTCACAGTAATCCTGCTCAGTCCATGAGACTCAGATGAAGCCAACTGTGCTTTCCTTACCTCGTGGCGGTACACAATCCGCTGAGGGACTGGGGGTAGGTAGAGTGGCCAGGCCAATCTGAGAACTCTCTAGGAGTATTATGTATGCTATGGGAAAGCCACTCCCTCTTTCTGTGTAGTTTCTGGGGTAAAGATGACCACTGAGGGCTGTGAGCAGCTGACACACTACCAAATGGAAAGGGTCTGGCTGAGATCAAAGCTGGGCCAAGGCAAACAGAAAGGTAAGATGGAAGGACACAGTGTCCTAGGTCCCCTGAACTTCTGGGTTATGTCAACCACTAAATTCTCTTTTTCATTTAAGCAAAAAGGCTCTCATAAATAGGCAGAGAAACAGCCATTTGCAAAGGATGAAATCATGAGAAGCTGGGGTGTCCCTGAGGGTGGTGGAAGGACGTGTGGAGCAGAGCTGAAGATGTATGAGTGAGCAGAGGCTGGGAAGCTGGGCTGGAGCAGGTTTGGAAGGGACTTGTGTTCCCTGAGGAGGAGTCATTAAGATTGTAAGAGTGACAGTGATGCCAGCAGATGTGTGTTTGGAATGTAACTCTGGTGTCAGCGTGGAGAAGCGCCTGAACCAACAGAGACTGGACCCTGGAGTCCAGGGAGTGAGCCTTTAGAACAGGCTAGTGGAGAGATGACAAGGCCTCTGGGGCTCAGAGAGCCTGGCAAGCAAGAGGAGGAGTTGAGAAATACCTAGAGATGAGGAGACAAAGCTCAGTGACCGGACGTAACAGAGGCAGTGGAGGGGTCAGGACGGCAGGCTCTGAATTCAGGCACACCGGATCTGCATCCTGTCTGTTCTACCTAATAGCTGTGAGATGGGATCTTATTTAAACTCTTTAAGCCTCAGCTTCTGCACCTGTAAAGTGGGAATGATGATAGCATACACTTGATGGAGCTATCAGAGGATTGAATGAACTAAGGTACGTGAAAGCGCTTAGCACAGTGCTTGGCAAAAGGTTACACAGTAAATGAGAGCTGTTGAGTGGAAGGTGATTTAAGGTTGACCCTTAAACCTCTAGCTTGAGAATCTGGAAAACTGCAGAGGACCGTGATCAGGACAGGAAATGCTGGAGGAGGAGAGGCCTTATGGGTAGGGAGAATACAGATTTGTTTTGGACATGTTGAGGCTGATGTGCCTGTATAACCCGGGGGTGGGAGTGTCCAGCAGGCAGGGGGACCTCGGAACTTGAGGTTTGGTGGACACTACCAATGGACAGCCACTGAAGCAATGGCAGACGGGAGATGGCTGAGGACAGACACGACACTGTATGAGCTACAAGGCAGAAGGAGTAGCCAAGGAGGAGTCAGGGAGCTGTTAGGAGGCAGAGGATGTGAAGAGGGAACTATTTAATTGTGGATAAGCTGTTAGAGAACAGAATCCATCTCTGGGGGCTGTGGGAATTCTTGTTTCTTCAGGGGGAAAATGAGATTTGAAACCCAAGACCACTTGACTTGCTAAGGGATCTCTGGCTCCACCTACAGGGCTGTCCTGGAGGGGCCCAATGTGGCCCTCAGGTGGCTTGCTGCCCTTACCTCCAGGTATTGATTAGCCAGGCGTAGCATGCGATCAGTGATGTTAAATATATCCCTCCAGTCGAAGCTGTCCATGTCATCAGCCTGGCCCTCTCGTGGACCCCTATAGAGGAAGTTCAGTACGGCTTCGGCAGTAATACCTTCTTCACCAAGCTGCCTATTCCAAGAGGCTTTTACTGTTGGGTTCTCCAGGGTGTCCTTGGGAAGAAGCAACACAGTTACAGCATTTAGAATTCCACAGGATCTTTGGTCTTGTTTTTAGGCCATTTCTAATTTTTAACAAATAGGATAGACTTTAAGGCTCCCTAAAAATCTAGTGGGTTTTCTTCCATCATAAGGCATATCTATCTATATCCCATTTCCCCCCAATACATAGGTCTCTATAACAGAGGGGAGACGTTTATGTGGGGATGGGGGAGAGGGGCAGGGAAATGGTATATAGGAAGCTTTCTTTTTCTTAAGGATTTTCTTTGGTTCCCTTTTAATTATCCCTGCTATGCAGGACTCTTATCTCCTGGTTTTGTGAAACTGAAAATGAGACCAGAGAGACACACTCAACCACCTTTTGCAGTTACAGAGCTGGCCCCTTGGGGAGACGCCCCTCTGAATCTGAGGCCCTCAAGTGAATTCATAACAGCAAGAAACCTCAGGAGGTCACTGGTCTTATGGCGGTGTTCACATTTCCCCAGAGTTTCAGAAACCTATATCCCACCCAAAGTTGGTGATTCCACATGATGACAGCTTCCAAAACTGGTGCTTATTATATTTTGCGCTAACTCCAGGGGTGATTAACCCTCTATTGGGCAAAGGAAACAAATGGAACTTTCCTGGCCTTTCTCCTCCCCCCGCCTCCCGACCTCTAATGCCATCCGTACTCTGATCATGGTCATCTGCGTGCTCTTGTCAAAGAAGTACCAGATCTGGGGCCCTACTTCTTCCCAGGCTTTGACCAACTTCCTGAAACGCTCCAGCTCTTCAAACGTCGAGTTGGCCTAAAACCAGACAGAGACAGCAGAAGGATGGAGAGAGAAAAAGTGAGAGAGAATCTTGGTTGTACCTTTCCTGTCACGAACCCTCAATACTTAGGAAAGGCTTTTCAAGGAAGTGTCTTTATTTTCTCAGTTGATTGATATTTCCCAGAACAATCAGCTATTTCCCAGCCTCCCAGATTGACAGAATCTTATTTCTTAGTATCTCAGAGGTACTCATAATATTGATGATGCTATTGTCTCAGAACCTCATTAAAGCTGGATTTGGACTCCCTGTGAGCAAGTGCTCTTCCTCCCTTCCTCCCTATCTTTGTCTGTTCTGGGTAGCCAGGCTTCAGAGAACTGTGAACTCTTCCCTTAGGGATAGAATTCAGGAAGTGAGGAAGAAAATCTCATTGTAGGCTGCATAGAGAGGGCAGGGCCAGGCAGGGGCATTGGTGCAAAGCCTTCCAATGATGTCTGTGGATGGGGGAGGAACCAAGAGTCCACTTAGCAAAAAGCAAACATGAGGCTCACCACCAGGAGGGCACAGTAAAAAATACAGACACACACGCACGCACACACACACACACACACTCATTCACACATACACGCACATGCATGCACACACACTCTCATTCTACTGGGTAGCCAGAGGAGAAGGCAGAAGGGACAAGACCAGCTGGGACCTTACGTTCTTCAGTATCCTGCGTATTGCGGGGGAATCCGGAGTAAAGAGGATTTTTCCCATCAGCAAAGGCTTTGCTGCCCTCCAGGCTATTTTGGTTACAGGGTTTGACTCCAGGCTCTGGATCAATGCATTACAAAAGGTTGCTGTCAGGAGAGAAGGGACAGATTTTATAGAAACTCCCCGTTGCTCAGAGCTAAACATAGTCATTAGTGTGTTCAAATCACATGTCTCATTCAACTGTATGCTGGAGGATTTGACAAATAACCTAAATTAATAGGCTGTACCCCACAAATAACAAGCTCATCATTAGTAAGTAAAAATGCCACACTGCATCTCAATAAAGGCCTCATCAGAGAAACAAAGGATGGGGCTTGCCCTGTGGTTTTTTTTCTGCTTTAGAGGAAGGTTGAGAAGCCTGCTTATGATTATTGCAAGGAACAGAGGCCATTCTTAGATGAAAGGGACCGAGAGGCCAAACAAGGCCTCCCCTTGCAATCTCAGCTTTAGTCTCAATAATTTCCTTTCAATTAGCTGCTTAACTTCTCTGTTGTGTGTGGCTGTCTTAGGCCCAGCTGCTTTTGGTGTGTGCCTTGCTGCTGCTTTTCAATTTTTAACTAGAGGGTTGCCCAGCTGCATTTCGTCCACACCCCACCCTCCTTTACCCCACAGGAGCCAAAAAAAATAGTGAAAGGTGGGAAAGATAACTTGCCAGCAACTTGCCATTTGGAACGTAATTCAGTACTACACACATGGATTTTCACTACATTGTGTTTGTAAAAACATCCCACAGCTATGTTTACTCTCCAGAGCCCTTCTGACCCCAGCTCTGCTTGCAACTCTGGGTTGCCTCCTCATTTATCTTTCTCTTCCTCTAGAACGTAACCCTAGTTCAATCAGATCAGTGGGAAATGTCCCCTCCGTTCCCGTTCCAAGTGGGTCTCAGTTATTTCCATGGCTCACTTCCAGAATTCTTTATGAGCACTGCCCGCTTCCTACTTGGGGAAATGGACTCTCTGGAAGGAGAAACCTCTTTGCCCAAGGCCCCTCAACAAGACCAAGGGAAAATCAACCCCAGGATTAATTTCACCTGGAAGTGTTAACCCATCAGCTTAACCAACATCAGAAGCCAATTTATATTCAGGACTTGGAAAACTTACTTGTTCTTTTGTCATAAGAATAGATAGGATCTTTCCTCGTGGAGTCAATCCCCAGGAAGGCTTTATAGTTATTGTCTTCGTACCAGTTGAAGGAGAACACCCGAGAGCCTCCTCCCTCTGGGTAGCCACACAAGAGGTCAGACAGGGTGCCCATCAGCTGTGTGAAGGTCTCTGGACCGCCAGTCTGCACGAGTGGCCTGGTCACCCACAGCAAGTCTTGAACACTTGGTCGGTGGATGAACTGAGAGGCAAGGCAAAGGCTTCAGGTTACGCTAAGGTAGTCAGAGTCACAATCCACTGGGAAGTCAAAGCTCCAAAGTTTGGGGAGACCTTGGCATAGGCATTTGATTTCCATGTTTAAAAGAAAACATATATAAGTTTAGCAATCCTTAATCCAGCTGTGAAATAAATTCTACTGCCGTCCACTCAGGGCCTAGGAGGAAACTAGGATGAGCCTTAAAGAAAATAAAAGAGTTAACCTCCAAACTATTTCAATATTATTTCTCTTTTCCAGTCCATTTAGTTTGAATTCCTTGGGAATGTGTCCTTGGGGAAACACAGAGAATATTTCTCTATCAGTCAGTTCTTAGGTTCTGTTATCCCACCAAGATGGAGCTACTGGAAAACTGGGAAATAAAATAGAGGAGTAGCTCTGTCCTAGAAAGGCAAAGTCAGGGCAAATTTCTTTGGCCAAATAGTTTAGAATTTAGCTTTCTATATTTGGAAAATTATCTTCTTATTAGCTTAGCTTTACCAAATGTGAACTCTTCCATTTCCCTGAAATGTGTGGCTTGTGGTTTCTTTTAGTGTTTGTGTGTGTGTGTGTGTGTGTGTGTGTGTGTGTGTGTGTGTATTTATGTATGTTTTAAGATCTAAGCAAATATAGAACAGATGAAGTCTCCATTCTTGGGAAAACTCTCTTTAAATTCTTCACCAAACTAAGAAGAGGCTGGTGGTCATCTCTCCATATTGGTACCGCTGGCACTCAGTGGCCTCGTTTTTTGAAGGTAGATCTAAAATGCTGAGAACTAAGTTGAGGGCTGCCAGAGTTGCCAGGGTCTCAGTTCCCATAATAAATACCATTTGACTTTAAAGGAAAATACAAAATAAAAATCATGCTGCTTTTATTCCCAAAACACACTTGGTTACTTATTCTCAAAGGCACTTGGGGATTTAAAAAACCATTAGGATTCAAACAGGTGAGACTGAAAACAGTTCTCCCACTGCAATAAGTGATGTTTACCTGTCATCTCCTCTCTGTCCACATGCCAACACTTGCTCTCTGAAACTGCTGAGCGCCATGTAGAATCCACATATTGAGTCATGCCTATAATCACAGTCTAGGCTTCAATAATAAAGATGGAATCTCAAATTGCTTCAACAACAGTAAGTCTTACGACAGTCTTGCAAGGGGTTATTACCATTATTATGTTGCTCATTTAATCAAAGCGCTCCGAGATGAAGGGGCTGTTCCAGAGTCAAATAGTCTAGTATCAGTTAACGTAAACTGGGCCATCTGCTTCAACCCAGTTCACGAATGCTAGACTTGCTATCTAGACAGGCAAGAAACCTTCTGCAACTCCCACATGGAATTAAGAGCTTTAATATGTTTTGGAGATTTAAAAAAAAATTCTCTATCAACTTCAACCCTATTATACTGATATGAATTTTTAAAATGCTTATGAAGAAAAGAATGTTAAACAGAGACTCCCCCTGCAGCAGGTGGCCATCAGTATATTGGGCCCTTCTCTAACTTTCCCTGCACGGCACTCTGCCCAGGCTGAGCTTAGTTTTATGAGGACAGATTCTAACCATGCAGTTTTCCAGGTTGGCAAAGCCCAAGTCAGCTGAGAATACTGGAGGGGAAAAAAAGTTTGGGGAAAATTATATTTCCTCTTTTCCCTCTCTTTCATAATACTCATTACACTTGAAGATAATTGTTCATTTCACATCTCTCTTCCCTGTTGGACTATACATTTCACAAGGCAGTGACCATATCTGTCTCTTCATCATTATGACCCCAGCACCTCTCATCTGTTGAGTGGAGAATCATTTTATATATGGGCAATGGCTTGGCATTTGATTAATATGTGCACATCTTTTACAAAACAACACAAAAAAGTCACTATCTTTGTAATGAAATGAGTATGTAATATGTATGTAAGACACTTAGTGCCTGTAAGCACTGTGTAAGTGTATGCGATTACTATTAATGGTATAGATTTATGTGGATTTTAAGAGCATAACAGAATATTGGATCACATCAGAAAGAGTGGAAAGACTTAGATTCAGCTGTCAGTCCACTGATAATCTGCTACACCAGACAGAGTGTTATTTCTTTCTAGGTGTGAAATTAGACGAACAGTTCCTTTCTTGCTGCCTCCGACCCAGGAGCACAGATAATTAAGGATATGAACAGGTATTTTGAAATTGCTAGATGGAAAGATCAAATATATTTCTCCTTGAACAGGTCTGAGGTGCAATTAAATTATTTGACATAATAAGTGTGATAAAATGGTGGAAAGATATAATGAAATTATATTACTATCATCAAGCCACTTACTTCTTGAATTCTCGGCGACATATCAGATAATATTCTTCCCCAGGATCTCAGATTGATACCTTGAGAACTGCTGTCCAGGAGTCTGGGAAGCTGTAATTGATAGGAACAAATATTTTAAAAAATATAGTATATATATATACATAGTTCTACATATATACATGGGTGCTATCTGATCTCCTGTATGCTTGAAAAACATTTCCTCCCTTCTTTTTGATCACGGAACCTCTTCTGAAAAATTGCTTTCAGAAACAAACTTCTTTTGTCTAATCGAGAAAATCAAAGGTTCTTATTCTCAGCCCTGCTGAGCTAGGCAATCACAAATAGTTTCATGGTGACATTAAATACACCAAAGTGATTCTGATTGCTGGTTTAGCAACACCAGACAAGGCTCCTGGAGGCAGGAAGACAGAGCACAGCTGCTGGGGTGTAAAGGAAGGCCACGTGCAGAGGGTGCCCACCTGTTCACCTCGGGCTTCCTTGTCATTGTTGTCCCTTTATGTCCTTTCCAGACAGGTTGTGTCTCTTCCTCTGTTCAGCACCACTCTTACGGAAGATTCGGCCAACTCCAGAACCTTTCTTTTTAAAGCTGCGGCTGGCAGCCTTAAAGAGAGAGAAGTTCCCTTGCAGATTCTCTAAGTGACGCCAGTGTTCTGGTGACCCCAGGCCCACGCGGCAACACAGAGCTGTTTGTGCGTTTTCCACCGCGGTGGGGAACGTGGAAGTTCACAAGCTTGCTGGCTCCAAGTCCCAGAGCCTGAGGTGAACACCTTGTTTTCCGGAAATCAAGTTCAAGTCCTGAATGAATAACTTCATTCTTTACAGTTTCAAAAATGATTGAATCACCGAGTCTGTTTTTTAGGACTGAATTCTAACTTTTAAGATGGTGATTTTCAAACTCAAGTGTGCATCTTGAGTAGGCCTTGAGCGGATCTTCATTTTAACAAGCTCAACATATAATTCTGATTCATGCATTTATGGACCACAAGCCACAAGCCTTGCCTTTTTATTTGCCAGTGTGGCTCTCCTAAATGATGGGTGTACTGATCTAGCTGTGGCAGAGCAGAGAAGCAGGTGGAGTCAGGCTTTGAGCCGCCCAGCCTCCTATTTCTAGCTGTGGTCCTGCTCCCCTCTCTCCCGGCTGTAGGTGCAGGAGCCCTCGTATTCTCTCTGACTCTGAACTGAAGAATAAGTGTACGTACACTCTTGGAGCATCAACATTTCAGGCTTACTTTCTAACTGTAATAATGAAAGGCTTTGTTACATATGAGAGCTACAAAGCAGACAGGTGGAGAATTTTCTAGAGGAAGGAGCAGCAAAGCCACCATTGAAACTCTACCCCTGAGAAGAGTCTTCTCTCCTTAACCTTAACACTGGGCCTAGGCTTTGGTCTTGCCATAGTCTACTTTTCAAACTCCTCGAAAATAGCTTCAGTGTATGTTGGGCAAAGTACTTTAATTGCCGAGAAGAACAGGTAGGAAGGGAGAAAGCCAGCAGGTAAAAATGTGTGCCAATGGCAAGATATCACTCAGTCCTGTTGACTCTCCCTCCTAGCTATCTCCAATAAGATCTGTCACAGATGAAAGGGGATCTAAGATACACATCAATTAAAATGCCACTGTGGACCTTATTTTGATTTTGATCTGAACAAACCAGCTGTAACGATCAGAGGGAAAGTGAACATAACTGGGTATTAGGTAATATTGAGGAATTAATGTTAATTTTGTTGGGTGTGATCATAGCACTGTGGTTTTGTTAAAACAAGTAAGTTTTTATGTTAGAGATACATAGGGAAGTATGTGAGGATGAAATGTTGTCTGTGGTTTGCTTTAAAAGACTTCAGGGAAAAAAAGGAACAGAAGAAACAGGAGTAGCCAAATGTTGATAATAGTTGAACCTGGGTGATGGGTACATGGGGGTTCATTATATTAGTCTCTCTACTTTTATAATTATTTCTATTTCAAAATTTTAAAAAAGTTTATTTTTGCATGCATAAATGGATAAATGAACGAATGAACGAATAAGTCAATATTCGCTCCTCTCTTTTTTCCTTCCTCACTAGACTGCCTTTGCTCAGGCTCTCCTTGCTTCTGTCTCGGAACATTCTATCAGAACAGCCTTCTTCCTGTCCCCTTGCCCCTAGTCTCCTTCCTTCCAATGTACCCTCCACACTATAGCCTGAGTTACCCAACAGCCCGATCCAATCATGTCACTTCTCCTGCACAAAGATCCTCCATGGCTCCCTAGTGCCTCCAGGAGAGAAGGTCAATACCCATGCTGGACACACCTGGCCTCTCGTGAGCTGGTGCTTGGCTCCCTCTCTAGCCTTCTCTCTTGCTTCTCTTCCGGCATCCAGACTTCACTCTACATTCCCTAACGTGTTGGTCCCTTTCTCATGCCTCCTGGCTCTGCACATTGTTCCCCCTCCCCGCCTTCTCTGCCTGGTAAAGTTTTCTTCATTCTTCAAGTCTCAGTCCTGATACCACTATCTATGTGAAAGACAGCGTCCCCATGGTAGGGTTAGATGATACTTCTTTATCTATGCTTCTTTGCTTGCCCTTGCCCTGTTATGTTCTCTTAAGGTGTCCTCTTTATTTCCTTCCTTGTACTCTTCACCACTGGTAATTATTCTACTGTTTATGTGTTATCTGTCTCTCTTATTAGATTCTAAGCTCCATATAGACAAGAACTGTGTCTGTGTGCTAGGCACATAGTAGACATTCAGGCACATATTGAATATGATGAATGAATGAATACTTATATTCTAGCAAGAAGCAGATTGACTATAAATGTTTCTATGCCTGATACTCCATGAAATGGTATGCTCATTAAGGGCAGTGTATTAGATAGGGTTCCCCAGAGAAACAGATCCAATAGGATGTATATAAATAGGAAGAGATTTATTATAAGAAATTGGCTCATGCAATTATGGAAGCTGGCATATCCCAAGATCTGCAGGGTGAGTTGGCAGGCTGGAGACACACAAAGAGTTGGTGTTTCAGTTTGAGTCCAAAGGCAGAAAAAAACATCAATGTCCCATATCAAAGCCAGTAAGGCAGGAAGAATTCTCTCTTACTTGCGGGAGGGTCTTCCCTCCTCCACCCCTTATTCCCACACTTCTTGGAAGAACAGTTCACATTCAGTGATTCATTTCCTCACCAACACTTCCCAGTCTTCCACCAGCATCATCCTACTAAGATGCTCTCACTAGAATTCCCAGTTTTAAAGTCTAATGGATGCTTTTGGTTCTTGTCTGTTCAGACCTCTCTGCTCTTGACACTTTTGGTCATGTTCTTTACCTTCATGACACTCATCTCACCTGGTTTACTCTGTTCCCTCCCTGCCTTTCCCACAAGCTCTTCAGCCTCCACTTTCCCCTTATATGCTGAGATTCTCCACCTCCATACCCTCGCTCTTCTCATTCTGTACACTCTCTCTGGGTTTTTTCATTCTCTCTCTCATTTAATCTGCTACCTTTTTGTCGATGACTTCTAAATCTGCATCTCTATCCCTCAATTGTCTGTTGGACATTTGCATAACTCCAACTTGTCCTAAACTGATCACATCATCTTCTCCCACTTAGACTTCTAAATCTGCATCTCCATCCCTCAATTGTCTGTTGGACATTTGCATAACTCCAACTTGTCCTAAACTGATCACATCATCTTCTCCCAAACCAGCTTCTGTTCCTGGATGCCCTTCCTCAATTGGTGGCACTGCCTCCTGCCCACTCACCAGAGCTGGAAGCCTGAGTGTCGTATCACTGATGCTTCCCCATTCCCATCCCATTGTCAAAATCCCCAGCCTGGTGACTTAGGAGCTGGTGTTAGGTCTGAGTTTGGAGTAGGATGAGCCTTCAGATTGCAGAGAGGGGAGCAAAGAGATATCTGAAAGACCGCCTTAGGAAGAAGCTGGAATCAAGGAATGGAGTCTAGAGAAGCTGTGCAGAGAAAAACAACCAGGGTCCTAGACAATGGGAGGTACCTAGAGGGACTAGAAACCCAGAGGCACAGAAAATAAGCAACTGTCACACTCATGTGTCCAGAGAGATTGGACAGCAATCAATCAGTCACAGCTCCTATCGCCTTTAATTACTTTCTCATCTTTGTGAGTTTGTTGTCTGCTTTCCTCACTTGACTATGGGCTGGAGATTACCCATGCCTATGTTTTGCCTAAGTGGACATCTTCTTTCCATCCCCTCTCCTTCATCTCCATAGGCTCTAGGCACACTCTGGCCTTAAAACTCCATCCTGCCTCAAATTCAACACATTAAAAGCACCTGTGTCTCTATCTATAGCTATATGTACCTATATCTATATACTGATATAGATAGGTAGGTAGGTAGATAGGTAGATAGATAATTTTTTAAGGTTCTTAATTTTGCTTTTGAAATTATTTGACCTTGACTAACTCATTAAATGAATGATCTGGTACAATTTCTCAGCAATCATTGCAAATTCTTAGGAATGTTTGTAAAGGGAGAAAACCTGAACTATAAAACAGTTTTTTTAAATTTAAAATTTCATGAATATTAAATTTAACCAAAAAGTTGAATAATATTACCTTTCTTAAACATTCAATTTAATGTTTATTAATTTTAATTCTAAAGCTTTTTCTTTGTATTTCAGAGCCATAATTTTAAATTTTAAATTCTTAAACATTCTTGTAGGCCTCTGAAAACGCTTTTTCCCTTAGGTACTACGCCTATCATTTTAGGGCCTAATAGATAAGACAGCCAACCTACCCCATTCCACCCCATCCTCACCTTACCCCTACTGGCATAGTCAACTCATGTGAAACCACCTCACCTTCTCCAGAAAGCCTTCCTTCCCCCACCGTCATGCTCTTCCTGCCCTCCTTATCCATGGGGTAGATGCCCCTCCTAGCTGCTCCTATAATCTTCAGTGCATTTATTTATCACTTTTATATTGGTTTGCTATTATTTTTTAAGATATTTGTCTTTCTACTACACTGTAAACTCATTAAGCATAAGAATAGGCTTTATTTTGTTTTTATATCTTCAGGGTATGGTACACAGTAAATGCTCCATAAATATGTGTTGTATTACTTAATGAGGAAATAAATATACTCTAGTGGAAAAGAGACGGAGTCTATTGTGATTTTACATTTCATGAGAGATGTTTTTACAAGGTATGATGGTGACTCACAGGAAGGGGGTGGTCAGTTCCACCTGGGGATGGCGAAGGTGACACTTGGCTAATGTTTGAAAGAAGACAAGGTGATGATCAGGAGGATGAGGGCAGTATTTGTGGACAGAACGGGAGGACCAGGAATTCCAGGTGGAGGGAGGAATGTAAGGAGAGACGGCAAGAGAGACTGGAGAGACAGCCAGATAAGAACAAGACCAGAAATTTGGGGAAGAGGGAACAGGAGGTACAACTGCTTGAGATGCATTTGTGTGTCTGGTTAACATTTTCTTTTTCAGTCTTGTTAATAATTTAATAATATTCATTATACAAATATTTACTGAGTTCCAGCTGTGTGCCGGGTACCATAGCTGCAATGCCTTTCCTAGCTCTTTCCAGTGGAGATGGTAAATAATGAAGGTCTTATACTCACACTTTCGTTTTAGATACCACCTACATCTCAGAACAGTGCCCGTCCCCCCAGGGAACACTTCATACGTATCTGGTCACCAATTGTCTGACTGATGTTGCCATAAATTATAAAATAAATTTCCCAGGGCTCCCTCTCCCATTATCTATTCAAATTCGCATGGACTGTTCCTGCCAAAAGAACCGGAAGGGACTGTAAATTTATTTGAATGGAAATGTGAAACCATTTCTGGAAAAAAGGTCACAGACCAAAATGGCAAGTATCATCACTCACACACACACGCACACGCACACACACACACCACTGCTTCCTATGCCAAATAAGTTCTCTTAATTTCCCAAAGAACAAGTAACCCTTCCATGTCACGACTGGCCTCAGCACTGCCAACCCAAGTTCAAGGTCTGATTAGACCTTGTCAGGAAGGAAGATTGGACATACAAATAGGGCTCTTGAAAAGGTATGTCTCTATCATCTCCCATCAGCTATGGTTGATTTGAGGGGTCCCTGGGCCTTGATCCAGTACTTAAGAAATGGATACAAGGTCCTAGACAGTAGCCAAGAAGATTCTGGCTACATGAGGTCTCTGGGTTCCCAAGGGACAAGATACATGTCTGTCCTTTGGGACTGTGTAATATTTTTTCTTAAGGCAGGATAAGGCATATTAGCTACTAAAAAAGTCTTGTTTGAGCAATTCTTGCTGATGCTTTGGATCCAATGGGTTAATCAAACAGATGTCACTCTGCCAGCACACAAAAGGAATGTTTTATGAGTTGAAAGTTTTGTTTTACTTTCTCTGATTCAAAGAAGGCCATCTGGAAAACAGCATTGATTTCTAAGTTGAGGATCTATCTAACACAAGGGTAAATAGGTAGCCTTGGGTTAAAAGTGTCTTTATAGGGATAATGTGGCCTCCGGGAGCTGGTGGAAGGCTCTGGAGTAAGGGATGAGCTGCTGCCTTTGAAGCACCCAGACAGAGGTGAAGAACAGATGAAACGGTGGACAGACAGTGAGGGGCCCACTGTGTTTAATTGTGGGCCGCTACAGGAAATCCAGATTTATCCGGTAGGGAAGTTGTTGCTAGGCAACTGGAGGAATGTAGATTTGAAGCATGTTTGCTGCAACCTGACAGTTGTGAAGCATCAGATGAAAAGAGAGGAAGCCGGCTTCAGTGGTGAGGGGGCGACCAGGAGGGGACACCCTGAGTACCAGGAAATGCGTCAGGAGTGGAGAATTCAGACTAAATCACTCAGAGCAGGGGGGAAATGCCAAACTGTCTCTACCGGGAGAGGTCACAGAGACATGCTGTTTCCCAGGACTGGAGGGGGCAGAGAGTCTGAACGAGAGGGTGGGCTCTTGAACAGACAAGTTATGGGACTTTTTTTGGCTCAACAGAAACTGGGCCTTTTTCTCTCTGAGGTGACTTCAGTCTTGGTATTTGTGGTTGATGAAAGCAAAACTGGTTTTGGAATCTATGGGAAGTCAAAAGGCGACCCCATGAGATAGACCTCTTCCTAGTCTGAGGGTCGGAGGAAGGAGAATGTCCCACCTAAGTGTTTGAGGAGGACGCTTCTGGGAGTGGAGCAATGGGGGCGGGGCACAGTGGGGCCCTCCACAAAGCAGCTGCATTCTTGTTTCTGGAAGAGCAAAAATGCTTTTTGTTTCAAAGCACTTTTCCAACTCTTCTCTAATGTGAATTTCACCACTGGATCCCATGAGATACATGGAATAGGTTTTGCGATCTCAATTTTACAGATGGAGAGGCTGAGTTCCTTTTCGATGACAGCAAGAAAGGAGCCAGTGCAGAGCCAGGACCCAGTCCCTGACCACCAGGAGATCTCTGTGGGCCCCAGCTGGCTGCCCACCCTCTGGTCCTCTCACTACTGGGTCCTGTGCTCAGGGGAGAAGCTGATTACTTCATAAGGAGAGTTAAGGAAGAATCTGTGGCTATATTGAGAGCCTTTAGGAAAGGACATATATTAATAGTAAGTAGGAAAGAAATTTTAACGCAAAAGCTCTTAACTTGGGGTCTGACTTCAGAGGCTCCAAGAGCCCCACCCTCTGTGTGTCTGTGTGAACTTACGTTTCTCTAGGGAAAAGGTTTAGAGCTGTTGTCAGGTTCTCAAAGGCAGTTCTAATCCATAAAAAGATTAAGAACTACTGTTCTGGAGAGATAAGAAATGTCAGAGGCCAAAATCCTTCTTTAAACCAGTTTACCTTGGAGAAAACCGGATGCCTAACATGTTGGTGCTCAATCTACAGCTACTGAATAAAGGCCAGAACCCCAGGACCCATTATCCTAAAAGCAGTCTTTGTAGGGGCCTGTTTGTGTTCTAAGTGACTTTAGTATTGACCTCTCAGTCTTTTTTTCTTTTTAAATTCATAAAACAGCATCTGATCTGGCATGAAAATAAGCCCTAGCCTACTCATGCCTGGAGTCTAAAAGAAACCAAGGCAGGCCAATGGCAATCAAGCCCATGGGCCTAATATATATTTAATGTACATTAATGTTCCTCTCTTCTATTTCCTTTTTATTTCTTCCTTATCAAAATCAGTTCGCCAAAATTTTGAAATATAATAGACACATAATTTTGTAGATGTAGGAAGAACAAATACTAATGCTGTAAATCAACTATACTTGCTGTGGCTTAATAATTTTCAAAAAACAAAAAAATCCTATTTGCTGACTTGGTTTTGCTTTCGCTCAGCAGCCCTGCTGCACCTCCCTCCACACTGCTGGCACTGGATACCACTCCTTTCTCCTCTTCCCTCCCTAAACCCCCCCCCACAGAAATGGGAGAAAGTTGACAGTCCAAAGATTCAGAAATCAGAAGGGAGAGAGATCATGAAATTAAGTCATTAATGGGACCTCACGGTAAAATCCTGGAGACATGGGGCCTTTCCAGAGAATTTTGACGCAGCAATATCACCTGAAAACTGAAACGCATAGTTGAAATTTAACAAACTGCAACGAATGATCCAAGAGAGCAGAAACCATGGCCAGCTCACACTGGGCAGGGGCACTCCACCCACATTTATTCCCAATGATTCAGGAATTTAGGGAGCAGAGCCAAGAACAAAGCGGGACACTGAAAAGAGCATGCAGCAAGCACCCCCAAGACCGGCCTTTCTTCTGCGGAACTCAGTGTTCAGCCACCCCATAGTCACAAAGACACGGGGAAAATGAAGTCAGAAAAGTAAAAACCTTGACTGAGTAGCAGTTGAGGGAAAGGAAAGAAAGCTGAATCATGTCACACTGGAAGCAACTGCAAAGGGGAAAACCATGGGCCAAAATGCCGGGGAGGCCAAATTTCCTCTATCAACATCCACTGAGAAGGGGGAAGGGAGGGAACGCAGATTTCCCAGCAATGTGGCAGGTCTTGGCACCTCCTCAGTTCCCCGCCGAACTTCCACAAATAAACATGCAGAGCCGAGGGGACAGATTCGCTTCTCAGCAAGATTTCAAAGCTGTGCACCAGAGTCAGAGAGAAAACAGGAAGGATTGCAGAGGGAGGAGGGGGAGGAGGGGGAGGGACACGCACGCCCTGGGCCAAATCAGATGGGAAATGGCCCAACCCCTCACCCGAAACTGACACACCATTTTTTATGAGGTGTGAAACGTTTCAGGTAGTGTTGGCAGTCACCGTACCTTGGACCCAGGTCTGAGCTCTGGGGTTTCAAGCTGGGGGCGTTAAGCCCAAAAAGGCCACAGGAGAAGACAAGCTCTTTCAAACTGTCTCAACCCAGGTGAAACCAAGAGGGGCTAAACCTCCTTGGAGAAAATCCAGCCAGCTGGCTGCTGTTTTCGTCCCAGCCCACCTAGGTCACTGGCCATCCAGCGTGTGTGCACGTGCACGTGTAGGCACGCAGGCGCGAGCGTACCTATGGGGATGGGTGGGGTGGAGTAAGGCGAGGGTACTGCATTTGGATTATTTGAGGATGACAACACTCACTTCTGATCTCCAAGGGGCTGAGGAAAAACACAGCTGGCCCCAGTTGGTGCTGAGTCCCCAACGCCCCTCTCTGCGTCTCTTGGCTCCACGGTCTAGGTTTGGAGGTTACACTTCCACCCACACGCCCAGGTCCTGACACAACAGAGGCAGGAGCCGTGCGGTGGTTTGCTGAGATGGCCCCTCTCTCTTTGTTAGTGAGCACCAACTTGGCATTTACTGAAACCTTATTTATACGCTGGTGTACGTGTGCGTGAGAAACAGCCCAGGAGAACAGAAGGCATAGCATTCCGGGCGCTGGACCTAAGCATGGCTGCTCGCCAACCAGCTGCAACAGCAGACTCATCCCAGAGAGGCCCCTGGCCCTGCCTCCCGCCTGGCCCAAGCCCCTCTGAGAGGGTCGGAGGCTCTGCCCTGAGCCTTTCTGTGCCTGCCTCAGGGCTATTTTACTAAAAACACAATAGGACGGGTACAGGAGGAAAAATCCCATCTTACTGCCTGCAATTGCTTTTAGGTTTCCTTCTTAGTAATTAAAAAAAAATGTGTAGCCACTCAGTCCATTTGTCAGCTGGAAAAGCATATTTCAAGGGCACCACATAGGGCGTTTGTCCTCTTTGCTTGGGGCCGATGTGTCCTGTCTTGGTTAGGCCTTCCCACACAGAGACCAGCAGGAACAAAAAGATGGTAGGTAGGGGCAGCACTGTCTCCTGGCTAAGCCTGTCTCCTGCCACAACTTGCTCCCCTTGGCAGTCTCTGGGGTCGCGCAGCGGCTTGGTTAGGAGGACAGCAGGCGGGCTGCATCTGCATAGCATCCTGGCGTCAGGGGTGATCACAGGAAAGTACTTCGAAGCCTTAGGGGCATTTGGGTGCTACTACTGCTATTGGGCTTGCTCTACAGAAATTGAGACTGTAAATCAAACTCCTATGTTGTAGGTCAGTGATTCTCAGCCCTGGCTGGACATTAGAATGATCTGGGAACCTTTTAAAAATGCTAAAGGCAACTAATCAGAATCTATGGGATGAAGGTGGAGGGGGCACTTGTAGTTTTTAAAAGCTCCCCAGGTGACTCGGTGTGCAACCAGGCCTGGGTACCACTGCTCTAGGGGCCGAATGTCCTAAGCCTCAGTGCTGTGACATGGCCTGTTTGTCTGTCTCAGGGTAACTGGGAATTCAGTGAGGGCATGAAAGCCATGTTTGGGCCCTTGGCCTCAGCACAGTGCCTGGCCCAATTCAGGTTTAAGTGCATGGACACGGGCGAGTACCTAGGGTCCATCTCGGGTTGGTGAGGGTGACCGGCCAAAATTCTCCTCTGGTTTCTGAACTCTAACACTTGCCAGAGCAGCACGTAAGGGCAGCAGGAAAGACAGTCTAGTCTTTCTTATCTGATAAGTAAACATCCTGAAGCCAGCAGCCTGAGGTATGGGTTCAGACCCTAATGAAAAGTTTTGCCCAGGTTCCCCTTTCTCCTGCTATTATCCAGGCTGTCCTCATGCCCCAAAGGTACATGTACTATACCAGTGGCCAAGGTGCTGCAGAAAGAGATGCAGGACCCTGCCCGTTTTCTAGTGACCAGAGGATTGCACTATCCCAGGCACCCAGGGAAGCTCCCACAGCTCTGCAAACGCAGGCACTGGGCTCCCACTGTGCTGGGGGTGGGGGGGTTCAGCCACTCAGAATAAGGATTTTTATCACCTACTCACTCTCCTGTCTGATTCTGAAAACAAGCTAAGAAGTGTGTCTAAAATCGGGCTTCTCATGGAACTTCGGACAGAGAAGTTTGAACTGCATGGCTTTTTAATCTCCCTGCAGAGACCTTCTCTGGGGCCCTTGGCTCTCAGGGCTGGTGGCATCCATAGGTCTGACCCCTCTTACCCATTCTGGAGGCCCCCCGATGAGCTGGGGAAATTATGGAGTAACATTCCAAGGAAAAGTCACACTGAAAGGGATGAAGTGCGAACCCTGCCAGAAACTGTGGGGTCTTGTTTTATTTTGTTTTGTTGTTAAAAGCCTTCACCTTGCTTTTGAAGGCGAGGCTAGAGCAAGTTTTCTGGGACTTGAGAGAGCAAATGTAAAAAGACAAAACACAAATTCCTCTGCCATGTTCTCAGTGATTGACACTCTCCGAAACATAGTTCCAGAAATTAAAACGTAGGCAAAAGAGAAAACACAATTCAATGCTAGAAAATTCTAATTCTAATTTTGAGTGTTTCTTAAAGCGTGGCCTACAATGACCTCCATCAGAATCACCTAAGGTAACAGATTCTGGCCTAGCCCAGGTCTCCTGAATCAGTCTCTGGGGGTGGGAATGTGGAACTTGCATCTTTTATCGGCTTCCTTGATGATTTTCCTACACTCTGAAGTACGAGAACCAATGCTTGATGCCTCCTTTATATAATTCCCTCTCATCTTACCCTTCTAGCAAAAGAGAAGATGTGACTGGATCCCAAGAAGTCTGTCTGGGATGCACTTCTGAACACAGTGCTGAGCTAGGTCAGGCTTTCCAAATTTTTGGAAATTTTCTATGACATTTTCTCTTGCTTTGTTGTTGTTGTTTTTTTAATCCAGAAACAGTAAAGTTTGGGGTCAAGAGCAGACCCAGAGAAGGGAATGTGAAGCTCTCATTTACTGAAATTTATTAAACGCTTTGCATGTATTTTTAATGTATCTATAAAGTATTATATTTGCTTTGTAGATGAGTGATGGGGCCAGGAAAGGTTAACAATTTTTCCACGATCACCTAGCTCCTCCTTTCCACACTGCCAGAGGTGGTGAAGAGGGCTTATCCCACACCTGGGGGGGGACCCAGACCTGCCACAGCACATATCTAATGGTGATCCTAACGGTGACTCCTGGATGTCTGGGCCACGGCTCTGGAAATACTATCAGTTGATTCCCGGGCCTTTGGAGCCTGTCTTGTCTTGTCTTGAACAAGGAATGTCTGGAACACCAGGTTCGTGCCTTCCCTGACTGTCAATTTGTGAGTCCCCGATGGCCTGCCACCAGGCCCTACTGCCTCCAGGAATTACCCCCCAAGGGGCGGGCAGCTGGACACCTCCCTTACCACATGGAAGAGCTTGAAGAAGTCCACGTTGGCGTACAGGGTGTCTTCCATCCATTGTAGGGTTCCCTGGGAGAGGGAGCACAACGCATCACGCACCGTGTGCACCGCACGGCGCTGGGGGAAGATGAGGAAGCGCTCCAGGAGGGCCTCACTGCAGGCGATATCCTTCAGCACTAGGTCTGGGACTCCATGAGCAAACTGCAGAAAGGAAAAGCAACACTGGAAACCTCCCTGTCGCAGAGGAAGACTGGCCCGCCCAAAGATGTCCATGTCCTAACCCACAGAACCTGTGAATACGTTATGTGGCACGGCAAGGGGAATTAAGCTTGCAGATGAAACTAAAGTTGCTAATCAGCTGAATTAAAAATAAGGAGATTATTTTGGATTACCTGGGTGAGCCTAATGTAATAACAAGGGTCCTTTAAATGTGGAAGAGGGAAGCAGAAGAAACAATGTCTGCCTTGAAGATGAAGGGAGGCCACCAGCCGAGGAAAGTAGACAGTCTCTAGAGGCAAGAAAATGAATTTTCCTCTACTTCCCTCAGTAAGGAGCACAGCACTGCTGGCTCCTTGACTTTAAAGATCCTGACCTCTAGAACCATAAAATAATAAATTTGTATTGTTTTAAGCCACTAAGTTTGTGGTAATTTGTTATAGCAGCCATAGAAAACGAATATATTCCCAGGCCTCATTTTAGCAGAGAGACTTTACAATTTAAGCCATCCCTTCTTAGCACATGATGCTAAGGTACCATCAGGAACTACTTCCTGAAGCTGAGGTGGGGGACTGGCTAGAATGCATTTGGAGTGATGGTGAATGACCACCCCTGCCTTCCTGTCTCACCAGATTTAACAAATAAAAATACTGCACGCCCAGTTAAATTTGAATTTCAGATAAACAGTGAACAATTTTTGGTACAAGTTATGTCCCAAACAGAGTCCAAATGGGACATCCTCATGCTGAAAAACTGTTTGTTGTTTACCTAAAATTCAAATTTAACCAGGCACCCTGTAGTTTATCTGACGATGCTAACCCCTGGAGCTCCCACATCCGGAAGCTCCTGTGGAGCACAATCCCCATGATGGCCTCCAGAGGCCAAGGAGGCCTCAACCCGGGCCAGGGACCCTTGTCCACCCAGCACAGTAACTGGCCTCCTGGAGTCCTGGACTCCCAGTAGTGGACAAAACCCTAAATACCATAAATAGAACAGGTTCATGAACTTCCCTGGCCTCCACAGTCCCATGCCTTCTACACAATCCTCTGGGCTGGAGAACGGAGCAGGTGGGTCTCTGTTGCCCCCTGTATGGAAACTGTCCAGACCACACACAGAAGCCCAGTCCCCAAATGAGGCCCAGGTCACAGCTGGTGCTGAGTGGGTGTGGACTCCGTGGATCTCAGGGGCCTGTAACTGGGTGCATATTCCAACAGAGCCTTCCTGTTTTGTCCATACCTTACTTCTCATCTCCAGGCAAAAACCTCACCCCAACTCTCTTCCCAGAGTCTGAAACATTTTGAGGTGGAGGGAATTAATGAGCTCATTAGAGTCCAAACCTCTAATATTCCAGAGGAGGGAAGTGATGGAAAAGGGGTTAGGTGACTTGAGAAGGTTACACAACAGGCGAGGGAGAAAGCTGGGACACCATGAAAACGCAACTCATTCATTCAATGCTCATTCACTGCGTTCCCATTCTGCAGGGACTAGGAGAGTTACTGGGGATACAGCGAGAATAAGATGAATTTTCTGCCCTCCCAAAAACTAGCTAGGCTAGTTTCCAGGCTAGCTGGAAATGCAGGCATTTAAATAGCAGGAGGTGCTACACTGAACGTTGTGAAACCAGAGTGCAGAAGAGGGAGTGTTGAGAATTGCTAGTAAAAGTAGCTGGTATTTATTGAGTGTTTATTATGTGCCATGCACTATTCTAATTGCTTCACGGATATTAATTCTTTTAACCCCCACAACCACCGTATATGGTAGGTACTTTTATTATCTCCATTTTACCAATGAGGAAACAGATTGCTTATTAACTTGCAGTGAACCTTGTGACCTTGCTGAGATTTGAACACACAGCTTGTGCTTAACCATTACCCGTTAGCTCTTTGTCGATTAGGGAAGGGGGAGGGTGCAGGACAAAGAAGGGAGGGTTTATGAACTGTTTCACTGAGGAGGCAACACTTGAGCTGGGCCTGGAAGAATGTTCAGGAGGTTGCACGGCTGGGGGTGAGAGGTGTGATGAGGGATGGACCAGAGAACCGTATTACTTTAATTGCCTAATAATTCCCTCAATGGGGAGAGACCGAGTGATGTTATTCCCTTTGGAGCTGTGCTCAGACACTAGGCAGAGGGATATCCAGTTCTAATGGTAAAAAACGAAATTCCATGTATAATGAGGATGATCGGGTAGAGAGCTGCAAGCCCCATGTAGCTGTTTAAATTTAAAATAATTAAAATTAAATAACATTTAAAAATTCAGTTCCTCAGCTGCACTAGCCCCATCTCAAGTGCCCACCAGCCACATGTGGCTAGTGGCTACCCTACAGACAGCACAGAGAGAGCACTACTGTCATGGAGGAAAATTCGCGTGGACAGTTCTGTCAAGGAGACCGAGATAGAGATCAGGAGGAAGGCACACAAGGCAGTCGGGCTAAGAAGCAGGGTGGGCACGGAGGCATGGAGGGAGCTGGGTCCACATGACCGGCCTCCGGAGCGCAGGAGCTGGGCTCCTTCCTAAGCTCTGAGTTTTGCTGATCAGGAAAGCATCAGCTAATCAGAAACTGCAACACTAAATAAAGGCACACCCCAGTGGCCCAGGCCCTGTCTTCTCCCCACATGAAAGGCCTCAGCCCTAATGCCAGCAGCACAGCAACTAGAAACCCAAATGTCACGTAGGTGAGGAACTGGAAAGAAATTTCCCCTAAATTCCTGCCCTTATCTCCATCTCCCTTTTACTACCAACTGGAAGTCATCACAGGCATTTCCAGGACTTGAGTTTTATGAGCTGAAGAGAAAGCAAAGGGGAAAGTGAGCAAGTGATGCTGCCCACCCCCGCCCCCGGCTTGGGATGGGAGGGGAGCCAAGCAGGGCCGGGCAGCCAGGCCTGACCCCAAGGGCCGCCCCAGGAGCGTACTGTGGCCAAGCCTGGGCACTGGGGGTGCCGGGTTCCAAGGGCCCTGACACTCTGCCTCAGGGCTGAACCTCAGCTCCCCTTGTCTAGTTTCAGTGAAAACCTCAGGGTCTGAGAAGCCAGAAAAGCAGGTATGGGCTTCTCCATTGTTGTGCTGGGAACCAGCTTGAAAACCCCCTTCAAAGGAGCCAACCTCAGCCAGGCAGGTGGGTCCCCTCCCTTCTCTGGGCTCAGACAGCACCCTGTGCAGACCTTTGCCTCAGGACTGACACAGGCCCTGAAATTCTCTATTTACGTCTCCGTCTCCCCTGGAGTCTAGAGGAGGTGCAGTCCTGGCCAGGAGAGCCAGGCGGGGCGTCTGTGCTAAGGCCCCTGCTTATCATGCGTTCTCACCATGTTCATCACACTAGGAATCCACACGCCCAGGATGCTGGGCCAGGAGCCCATGAGGCCCCAAACTAGAGCAGTGGTTCTCATCCCTGAGCCATCAGAACCACCTGGAGGGCTTGTTAAAGCAGAGACTGCTGGTCAGTCTGGGATGGGGCCTGAGAATTTACTCCCAGTCCTTGCTGAGGCTATTGGTCTTGGACCCTGAGAACCACTGAACGAGCACGGGACTAGGAACGAGAAGACCTGGATTCCGTGCCAGCTCGGACAATTCTAGCTCTACAGCTGTGCACAAGTCAGTCAATCACCAGGCACGTCAGTTTCCCCAACTGTTTGACCCATCTCGGGATTAATGTGAGGAGCACAGGCGCTAACAGATGTGAAAGTCATATGTTAGTGGTAAAAACACTCTGAATAAATACAGGAGATTATGAAAACAGACAAAATCGATTTGGGGGGATAGAAGGAGTTCGCCTGGCACTGGGAAGAAATGCTCCAGGAAATCAGAGGTCTGCTTCTACTTGCAGCCGTTATTGGGCTCTGTGACCTCGAAGGTCACCTCAGCACACTCAGACCCTGGCTTTGCCTTTTTCTTGGCTGGAACTCTCCTCTCACAGGCATTTGCATAGTGCCTTCTCTTCAGTTAGATCTGCTCAAATAGCACCTCCTCAGGAAGGTCTTCCCTGCCCATCGAATTTAAAACTGCCCCCAGTCCCTCCCTAACTCCGACCCTGCTAGACCTTCCTCACAGTCCCTTTCACAATCTGGAAACGCACGTAGGTGCCCTTGGCTTACTTGATTATTGCCTGTCGCCCCCCTCTGGAATATGAGCTCCCAGAGTCAGGGGTTTCCTCGTATTGTTCCCACTGTATTCTGGTACCTAAAACATCTCTACGTATTTGGTGAATACATGAATAAAGCTCAGTTTCCTCAACTATAAAAGGAGTTTGAGCCACATGGTCTCTAAGGTTCCTTCCAGTCATAAACTCTGAGATGTTTTAAGGGCTGCCAGGATTTGTGCCGCTCCAGAATCCTGCGATGGGAATGCTCATCACCACAAGTGACCCCCAGGTATTCTCCTGAGTGTGCGGCATGAATGTGAATGATTCTGAATGTGAAAGTAAGAAGGAAAAAAGAAACTCAAGGTCTCCTTTGCCTTTCTCAGGCTCAGGCTCAGTGCCCACCCTTCCCCTCCAGGGACCACTGACCAATGACATCCACCTACCTGCTCTGGACGGACTTGGGAGTTGACCAGAAAGTAGACAACTGAGTCAGACAGGCCAATGTTCTTTATGAGAAACAGTGTCAGTGTTTCCTCATCTTTTAGGACATCCCGTATTCGTATTCCTCTTCCTGCGTAGGAATGAAAAAAAGAACAGGGTGTCGGAGGAGAGATGGGTCAAAAAAAGGAAAACATCTAGAATTGATTTCTAACTTGACTCTCAGAGGAAGGCTCTGTTTTGGGTTCCCTGGGAGCGCCTAAGAGCCAGGGCCCCTGCCAGCGGCAGTCACAGCATTTACTGCTGGAGCAGACGAGCCAAATTTAGTGAGAAGGCACACAAGGTGGAAAAAGTTAGGTCGGGGTGGTGGCCATCGGATGCTTTGTGGAGTTGGTCTTGGACAATGGGGTGGGGGTGAGGAGCAGTCTTGTCCCCCTGGGAATATTTGGCAATGTCTGGAGACATTTTTGGTTGTTACAACTGGGGAAGTATTGATACTAGTGGGTAGGGGCCAGGGATACCACCAAACATCCCACAAGGCACAGGACAACCCCGTTTCTCTGATAAAACAAAGAACTATCTGGTTCAAAAGGTCAATAGTGCTAAGGCTGAGAAAGTCTAGAATTGGAGGAGAATTAGTGCCGTTGTCATGGGGTACAGAACCCTTCTTGGTGATTCTGTCATCTCAGCTATGGCTCTAAGCTCAGGGTATGGACATGTACTAAGAGAAATCAAGCTGTCTGGGGCAAGAAAATCTTCACGTGGGGAAAGGGGGATGGCCTGTTGCCTGGGCTTGCAGTTTCATGCCCTGATCAGCTCAGTCACATTCTTTCAGCTCCACTCAAAACCTCTTGGAAGCAGAAATTTCTTTATAAGGAGGCATAAAGGACTTCTAACAGTTGAGGTGACCTTGGGGCAAGTGATTGAACCTCTCTGTGTCTGCACTTTCCACATCTACCTCTTAGGATCGTTGTGGGGTGACTCAGGATAAGGAGTGTAAAGTGCTTATTAGCTCCCAGCTCAAAAAAATGCTTGACCTGATTGCATTAATATTATTCTTACCCCTCCCAGGGGAGGCACACCCACCTTCTCTGCTTGCTTCCAGGGCCAACACTCACTCTGAAGCTGGCCACTGCTACAGTTCATGAGGCACCAGCCAGAGAAGAGGGGGACGGGCCCAGATATTTATGAAATCATTTCAACATTAAGGGAAAGCATTTGGGTTGCATGAAAACAGTTATCTGTACATCCCAACGTCTCCGGGAGCCTGGTTGACTGCTTATCTCTTAGTTCTTCTTTAACTAACTTTAATCATCAAATGCCCCTGTTCCTTCCAGCTTCTAACACCACAGTGCTCTTCCTCCCCCAAATTCTCCCCAGGCCGCCGAGAGGCCTAGCCCCCCGAGTGCTTGACAGTCACCCTTCATGTTCAGGTTGTGACTTTCTTTGTGTATGTCTTATCCAGATTGATGTCGCTGCTAATTTCCTCTTGAAAGGGGATGGGCCAGCCACAGGCCTGCCCGTGCAGCTGGGGCAGGGGAACCAGCCCCGAGGTCCCACCACACAGCAGCCTCTCTCACCACAATGGATGTCCCTTAGAGTTGTACTGCCAGGTAGCTCAGTATCACTACCTTTTGCTTAGGAAAAGCCCAAAGCCTTTAGGGGAAACTGACTATAATATATAATAGTCCCTTTTATCTTCAGTGGATATATTCCGAGACCCCCCCCCCAGTGGATACAGATAGTACCAGACCCTATATATACTATGTTTTTTCCTATACATACATACCTATGATGAAGTTTAATTTATAAATTAGGCACAGTGAAAGAATATCCAAATTGCCAGCATCACTGGTCTTTCACTTTGGGGCCGTTATTAAATAAAATAAGAGTTATTCATACACAAGCACTGTGATACTGCGATAGTCGATCTGATAAGCTAAGCTAGACAGCTAGTAAGTGACTAACACGCGGGATACCTGGGCAAAGGAATGGTTTCCATCCTGTGTAGGTTAGCCCAAGATTTCATCATGCTACTCAGAATGGCACACAATTTAAAACTTATGAGTTGTTCACTTCTGGAATTTTCCATTTAATATTTTTGGACTGTGGTTGACCACAGATAACTGAAACCATGGATTGGGGGCATTCCCCCAAGAGAGGGGGATGGTTCTGAGAGGGGCTGGTCTATTTTCTTCTTGCCTTCTTTCCTTTTCAATAACATATGTCTGTCATCTTCCAAACCCAGCTTCCTTTTTTCTTCCCCTGGGGCACCAGCTTGGTTGTTCATCTCTGAATCATTTCTTTGTATACAGCATTATACTACATCCTCTGGCCTCCAGCAATGCAACCCCGAACACACACACACACACACAAACACACACACACACACACACACACACACACACACACACACAGAGGCTCTTGAGAGTAGGGAGCTAAGGATCCTGCTTTTATTATACTCCCCATCATACCGAGCAATGCTGGGCACAGAGATGTAAGCCCTCCAAGTCACCTCTATCTGACACCCAGCATTAGAGCCTGACGTGGAATCAGGTCCTTGGTAAATGTCTGCGGAATGACAGGAGACACCCAATAAATATCTGTTGTCTTGACCTGAGAGTCAGGGCCCTATCTGACTAGTGTAACTCTTTGTTATTCTTTAACTCCCTCACCTGACCTTACATACAAATACCTTGCTGGGGAGAAGGGACAAAACAAAGGAAACTGGGAGTGATTTCGCCCTGGTCCAGTTTCCCACCCAGGTGCCTGGGCTGCCGTGGCCCTAGGGAGAAGGGGCAGGAGCGTGCTGGTTCAGCACACCTGAGGAGGGCTGGGGGCCACCCTGTTCGGAGAGCGTGGGGCCGAAAGTGTAAGCAGTGGCCGATACCAGACAGCAGCTACACCAGACTCCCGAGGGAGAAATGTGAACTGGGGGCCTGAGGAAAGAAAAATAAATGTAGTTTAAAATGTGGTTCTTCTTGTTCTCTTCCCTGGGAAGATTAGAGGCTGGGGGAGGGGGCCGCTGAGGCCCATGGAGGTCAGGGGAGCTGAGGCTGGGGTGGGGGAAGCCAGGAGAAGGTGTGCGTGAGGCTAAGGGGAAGACAGCGTTTAAAGATGATTGAGAGACCGCAAAGCTTGCTTGGGGGTGAGTGCGGAGGGGGCTTCATGGCTGGTCTTTTACCATTAATCCTCCTCTGCGGAGAATGCAGTACTACAGGTTTGCTGGGAAAGGAAAATGCCCTGGGTCACCATTGGCATACTTTCCCAGGTGACCGGGAACTGACAGGCAAAAGCACACCCCAGTTACAGCCACCCACCTCGCTTTCAAAGGCTTAACCCTCCACTGCAGCTTTGGGCTGAGGAGTCAATGCTCAGAGCCGGCAAGGTCCCCAGGGGACCCTGGGACAGACTCTGAAACCGTCTTCAGTTCTGACGGTGGACTTCAGTCCCCGGCCTGGAATTCCTTCAGAGACTCTGTCTCTTTTCTTGGGGATGGTCCCCTTTACCCTCTCATGGCCACCAAGGTCAGGGGTTCTGCAGAGTCTGTGTTCTCGGCCCCCAAAGTCCTCTGGAGAGCCTTGGCTGGCCTTCCCTGACCCAGTTTTCCCAGCGCCCCGAAGCTGCCCTCTTGAAGGGAACGTTCGCCGACAGCCTGAAGGCCGGCAGAAGGAGCATCTGCGTGCCAATTCAAAACTAGTCCTGCGTCGGGCCGGGAAGGAGTGGTTTCGGTTCCCATATACAGGCTTGAAAGACCACAGAGACACTGTGGTTTGAAATGACTTCCTTTATATTTCCTCCCAGCCGGACTCCATCCAACAATCAGAAAACAAAATGAAATATCTGCTGGATGAATGGGGTAGACAGTCATTCCAGGGGTCGGATAAGCCCGTGTTCTCATCTGCTTGTTTAACCTTGGGGAAAAAAATGCTTTCTTGTTTGTGCTTTCCCCTTACTTCCCTCACTATTAAAATGCTAACCGTGCTCATACCCTGCAAGGCCCTTTAAGCTTGAGCTAAGTAAAATCTTAGTAAACTTCCGAGTAGCAAAGAAGACAGTGTTTGTAATCTGGTTTTACTACTTAAAGTATATGCATTACTATCTTTGAAAGAATTAGAATGTAATGAAGTAATCTTAACGGTCATCTGATCACACTGGTGTCCTTTATTACTCCAATGGGGAGAGAAGGGAGAAGGTGGCCCAGTGGGAGGAGGGTCAGGTTCTCCTTGGACAACTTTCCCCTCCTGACTCCCCTGTGCTCTTTGAAGCCCCCCTGCTTCCCTCCACCAGCCCCCCACATGGTGTGGTCACTGACCACTTGGTCCTTCCACTTCTGCCCAGGGACCCCTCAGGGGAGGGCACTGGTCTGACCACCTCTCTGTCCCCAGGGACTGGCACACTGCCTGGCTCGGTGGGCGCTCACCAAACATCTGCTGACTGTGCAGCATGGGTGAGGAGCCCTGGGGGGTTGGCTTGTACCATTCTCCCCGAGCAGAAGCTTTTCTATCCAGCCCCTCCTGTCCCCTTGGATGTCCCCTTCCTCAACCTTGTCATCCTCCAAGATCATCCTGACAGTCACTTCCCCATCTCCATCCTAGGAGCAGACATCTCGCAGCAGCAACAAACCACTTCCTTCGCAGCCTCTGAGCCCCACCCCTGAAAAAACTTTTCCACTCCCAGGACTGCAGTGACCCCTGGGGTCCTGGCAGCCCTGTTCTCTTCCAGCTGCTCATCTGCCCCTGCAAGGGGATGTGGTCCAGCTGGTGCTCAGGCCACTGCCATGGCCAGTCTCTCCAGCCACCTACAGAGGAGTCTATGGCGGATGTGACAAACACAACATTAACTTGTGCTCTAAAAAGAGATGTCAGAGTGGTTACTGGGTTTGGGTTTTGCTTGTTTCTAGTTCTTCCCCTGGGGAGGAGGGGCATGGGAGAGGGAGCTCCTCCACCCTTCCTCCTCACGCTTCTGGACTCCAACGGGCTCTCCTACCCACACCACCTCAGTGTCCATCCAGCGTGGCCTCTCATTTCCTTCCCCTCCCCATCACCTAACCTTCACCTCCGCTCCACTTCAACAACCATGGCCACACCTGGGGGCTTGTTTTTATCTGTCCTGCATGCCTTTGAAATCCTGAATTCGCATATTTCACATTCTGACCACATCTGTCAATCTTTCCATCCTGCTATTTCCTCAGTCCTTAAACAGGATCATGGAAGCCTCCAAGACCTCTATTCTCTTGCCCCTCCATTTTCCCCTGGGCAATTGCAGTACTTCTGGCTTCTCCTCCATCCATATGCAGCCTGAACCTGATCCGTGTAGTCCAGTCACCACCCTCAACCCCCTGGACTCCTGGACTTTCTGTGGCACCTCCCTACCAGCCCCCAGCCCTGCATCCCCCCACTCTGCACCTGCTCTGCCTCAGGGCCTGGGATGCTGAATATTACCAGAAGAAACAGAGTAACTGTACATATTTATGTCATGATAAACATGTGCTCTGACCTCCCTGGCTCCTTACTGCTACTTGGCATTGCTTCCACACAGTCCTGGGTAGGTCACTCTCTAGGACTCTGTGAAAGTGTTCCACACCTTTACCATGCTCCGCACACTCCTCCCCCTGCTCCCAGCCCTTCATCTGGCCTCAGACTTCCCAGAGCACCATCTCTCTCCGCATTCTCCTATCTCTGGACTTACCTGGGATGAGACCTTTCCTGCCTTCTTTCCCAACTTCCCACCTTCAAGCCTGGCAGGAAGAGGAGTTCTTGCCAAGGTAAGCCTCATGCTGCCTCTAGGTCCCATACCTTCCTGCACCCTCTGGTATCTTTTGCAACCAAATCTCCAAACTCTTTCCTGTAATCTTCAGTCTCTCTGATGGAGAAGGCAAGTGAGAGGCAAGTGATAGTAAGAACACTAAAGCCCACCTCACCTGCAGTCCTCTCGGGGTGCATACGGAGGGTGTTCATGAGTTGCGACAAGGTGCAGAGTTCTGTCCAAACCTGGCCGAGGTGCTGGCTCTCTGGTGCATCCATGAGGAGTTCTCGAAAATCTTGATACACCCTTGCCAAGCTGTAAGAAAGAGCCTCATCAATAAAGACATAGCTGTCATTTTCATCAACATCATTATCATCATCATAATACCTTGTATAATTTTTTAACATACCACCTGCTTGACCTATCTATTACATTATGTATTCTCTCAATATTGCCAAGGCAAAGGAGAAAGATATTTTTACTTCCTTATACATATAAGATAACATGGGCAGTGAGAAATTTGTTGTCAAAAGTCTTCCAACTTTGCCAGGGCTGGGTCACCTCTCAACCCCATTCTCTATGTGTGTCCTGTCCCAAGAACCCTTAAATAGGATGATATTAGGAGATATTACTGGAGGCTCTTCCCAGCCAGTACCCACTTCTCTGAGACCTGCCCTTCCAGCCATTCATATGAGCAGGTTCTAACAGCCATGCTTAACCTGCAAAGTCCTCTCTGCACGCATGTACACACACACCTCCACCAAGGCTGATGGACAAGGAGAATAAAGCTGGGCTAAGCAGATTTGTTCCCAGGAATTTGAATGGTACTCAGGGATGCTCTTCTGATTGCCCAAGCTGAGGGGCCGTGAACTGGGCAACTAGCACCAGCCCAGGCATTGAGAAGCAGGGGATACTGGTCCATGGAGAGAGGCAAATGGAGTAGAAGCCCAGAGGGAGGCAGAGAGGCTGGACCTTGTAGGCCCAGACGGGAGGGAGCAGCTCCTGACGGCTCTCCAGTTCTTCTCCCACTCCCTGAGAACTGCCTTGCTGCTCCTGGCTTTTCAAGAAGATCTAGTGTCCAAACTATATCTTTCCCTCTGAGGCTTAAACTTGTTTATGTGTTTCTGTGCCTTGCAAGCAAATGAATGTTTCACTCATAATGTGTGTGTGAAACATGAAACCCAGATTTCCTTGTTCACATGCTGAGTACAGCTGGAGTCCGAAACGCCTTCCCTTCCCCAGCTCCCACCTCTCAATCTGTAGACACTGTCAGTGCCAGTCCCACCAAAGCTCCATACAGCCTCCGCTGAAATGCCTTCAAGTCTCCCCGATCCCATCATGGGACCCATGGGATCTCTAGGCAGGTGTTTCTTCTCAGGCACCTCAAGGAGGCTCAAGCTGAAAGTACAGATTGTAAATTAAAGCTTCCAGGTGGTGTTTGCAGCCATGGGAGCCCAGCTAAAATGCCATCTGCTGACTTTCCCAGGAAGGTGGGTGTTCTGTGTTCCCTCCTCCATCTTCCTATAATCCAGGGGTTAGCAAACAGATTATAGGCTTGTGGACCGTGCAGTCTCTGTCACAACTACTCACCTCTGCCTTTGTAGGGCAAAAGCAGTCGCAGTTTGTTCCCAGTGGGGAAGGCTACCTCTGAGTATTAAGCTGAATTACCAAATGTTCTTTTTATTTTAGTCAAAATGCAGTTTTGTCCTGGAGGAATTATATCCAGATCTCCTCTAAGGAAAGAACTGGAGTAACCAAATATCTCAGTTTCCCTCTGACTTGATGTTTATACAAGTAGGTGAAGCCTACTCCCCAACAAGCCTTTGTTGGTGAAATGCCACAAGCTGCAGCTCGAGGTCAGCCCAGTGGCTGAAGGACAATCCTGTCCTCATCCCTGAGCCTCTGTCTATAGAACATGTTACATCAAGTCCCCCTACCTCCTGCTCTGAGAGGGAATTCCAAAAATAGACGCTTTTCATATGGAATTTGACCTGAATTCGATCCCAGACCAGAGGTCATTAACCTGGAGTCCACAAGCCCCCTGAAATCATATGCACGGTGTAATGTTTTGTGTGTGTGTGTCCATCTTTCTTGGGAGAGGGGCCATCAGTTTCCATCAGATTCTCGGAATGGTCGTCAGCCCCACAGGTTAAGAACTTCTGCTCTCAAGCAGTATACTAAGATTTTGCCGACCAAGGGAACTGATGGCATTTATGACAGAGGATTTGGAAATTGTCTTTGTCTTCCAAGAAGCAAACTTCACCTTGTAAACTTGATTTCATTCACCCTCAGAAGGTTCCCTGACATTTTTCTTAGCCTTTAGATGTCCAAGAAGGCTTTTAAAGGAACAGAGATCTCTCAGAATTGATCCAGCGTGGCGAGCAATGTAAGGAAGCAGACGGGGAACTGAGTTGTTTTCATCCAGTGACTCCACCCAAGCAGGTGAATGGCCTGGAGGCAGTGGACACATCTCAGCAGGGGGCTGAAGTCAGACTCCAAGTCACATCTTGGGGATATATGGAACAAGAAATTGTGTTATGTGGTCTTAGTTTGAAGCCTTTTCCTCAAGTGCCCTGACAGCTGATAGAATGCTCCAAGGAGGAAACATGCCCTGCTCCTTTGAGTTTAAGGCTTCAGCAAGCCACAGAAACACTCATTCAGCATCACATGCTCTGTGTGTTCACACATGAACTCCAGGGCAAGATGAGAATAAAGGGTGCACATCCTCCTCCTAGTATGGTGGGAATCTCAACACTTACATGGAGTTGTTATAGTTTGACACAATTCCAGGAGATTCTCCCGGGGTGGGACTTTGAAAACAAGGATTGTTCACATTGCAGAAAATTCCCTGGAGCCATGGCAACATTCCTGCTGAGGGCATCGCCTTGTTGGGAAAATGGCCTTTAAGACAGGAAATGAAGACAAGGAGTTAGTCATTGACACTAAGTAGGATGCAGGCCCTAGGATCTAGAGCCTCTGCAGGAAGGACCCCTGCCCTTCTGGTGCTTTCCTTCATTCACCAACATTTAAGAAGCAGGGGCGGGACTTCCCTGGTGGCGCATAGGTTAAGAATCCACCTGCCAATGCAGGGGACACGGGTTCAATCCCTGGTCTGGGAAGATCCCACATGCCGCGGAGCAACTAAGCCCATGTGCAGCAACTACTGAGCCTGCGCTCCAGAGCCCAGGAGCCACAACTACTGAAGTCCGTGTGCCTAGAGCCCGTGCTCCGCAACAAGAGAAGCCACTGCAATGAAAAGCCCACACACCGCAACGATGACCCAACGCAGCTAAGAATAAAATAAGTAAATAAATTTGTTAAAAAAATAAAAAATAAAAAAAGAAGCAGGAGCATCTGCTGGAGACAGAGTCTCTTCTCTCAAGCTCCCAGTGTAGTGGAGAGATGGACAAATGTCGTAATAGAGGCATGGACGGAAGTGTGAAGGGGGAACAGAGGAGGAGCACATCATTTCGGTGGGGCGATGGGGAGAGGCAGAGAGATGTTAGCGCAAGAAGCCTCCACGAGTTGCTGATGCTTGAGGAGGAGAAGAGGTCCATCTATTCCTTCCACAACTATGTATTGAGCATCTACCCCCACGCATGCAAGAGGGGGCCCAGGCGCAGGTTATGGGCTCCTTGGGGGGTGAGGTAAAGAGGCAAGAGTTTGATGCGCAGAAGGCTGAGTCAGAACTTGGGGCCTGAAACTTAAAAACAAGAGGCTGAGGAGCAAGAATAGGGGACTGAGCAGCTGTGCATAACTCCTGAGGCCCTCCCATCAGCTGTCTAGAGCCAGAAGATGGCATCCTGGCCAGAACCCAGACGAAGGCTTTCTCTGAGGGGCATAGTATAAAAGAGGCACTTACAGGCTCACCTCTGGGGTCCAAGAAATACTATATTATTAATATATTATTTTTTGTCCCTTCTCATTTTTCTTTAGCACCATGTCTAACATATCTCTGAACTGTCTCCAAAATATTTCAGAGAACTCATCTATAATCTTCTCCCTTTAAAGTCAGGAAGAGTTTAGGTATAGGAAAAAAACAACCAAATAAAAAATAATTACACAATTCTTCAGTAACCACATGTAAGTATTTGCATAGAATGTGTAGGATTTAAAAGTTAGTTTGCATAACGCCGATGAATCTCTGTTTTCTGAATCGTAGGCATAAAATGATGATAAGCAGATCAGATCCTGGCACCCCCAGCCCCCAAAACCTTTCTAAACAAATGGATAGGACCTCCAGGCCTGCCAAGGCTCCCCCTACCCTCACCCCCATTATGCTTACATTCATGTTGGCTGTAGAGTGGGTTGACATTCCTTAACCAGATCAGGACCAGAAATAAAGATAAAGGCCACACAAGTTCCACCACAAAGCGAATCTGGGAAAACAAAACAAAAAGAGAGAAAGACCAGTGATGCTACGAGATTACAGGAAACATACCCAAAGCAGACATACTTAACTTCAGTGTCTGTCTATGCAATAGAACTTTGGTTGTGGTATATTTACCTAAAGGACTTCCTTTTTTTAAATCCCATCTCCCATACTGCCTCTACTTTGATATATTAGACTAACAAGACTTGGTGTCCTTCTGGGTTCCATTCTGCCTCTATTTCAGAAAACTGCATTAGCACAGTACTTTCGTTAAAAGTCATCAAGATATGCGCTTCGATGTTTTTGGACGTTGCTGTGCATGTGAATGCAAATTCTGATTCTGTAAGACCCCATCAGATCTCACATGTCTAACAAGCTCACAGGTAATGCTGATACTGCAGGTAGTAAAGGTCTCCTTGTAATCTCTCCTTCTGCAGATGAGGAAACAGAGGCCCACGAAGGGCAGGTGACCTGTGCAGTGTCTCATCAGCAGTGACAGCATTGGAACCAAAATCCAGCCTCCTGTGTCCCGGCTCAGTGCTCTTCCACATTCCCCCACTCCCACACACACACCGGCCCTGTCTTCTTCTAGTGCTGCTAGACTTTGCATATGTGGTCACTGAATGAATGAATGAATGAATGAATGAAGGTGCAAATGCCTCTGTGAAATACTGTGATCCATAGCAAAGTCAAACCCAGAAATCTGGGTATACCAACGTTTTCCTTCAACAATTTCTTGTTGCTTAAACTTATACCGCCATGGGATTTTATAACACTGGAAGAGGTTGCTGGTACCAACATACAATTGAAAGTAGGTATTTAAATTTAGGTTCAATTTAGAGTTTAAGGACTCTTGGCTCCAAAGGAAGGAGAACAAGTTGGTTGCTACAGCCCACACCCTGAGGCATTGCACATGAGGGTATGGTTGGACGTGTGGGATTATTGGGGGGAGGGTGGGGGGGTATGTATTGGGGAATGTAATAGTTCTTCTACCCAACCCCCATTCCAGAGACCTTAGGAAGGAAACTCATAAGATTTAAAGGAGAATTAAGGCAGATGGCTAAGAATAGAAATGTTAAGTATATATAGATCTGCTAGGGGCTATTCGCATGGTTTTAAATTTAACCCTTTGTTGTTCCTTCCAAAGAAATGTACTTAAACTCTCAGCAAAGTAGTGGACACCATAGCAGGTGCTCAATAAATCTTTGTTCCTTTTCTGTTGGTGAGGTCTGCTGGCAACTGAATTATGACAAATCATAAGTCGAAGACGGAAAAAAGATAATACATTGAAGAAAAAGCAAAACATGTTCAGGGCAGGTGGTGATTATGCAGTTGTAACTTTTTACAAAATGTTTTATCCAAAATATGTCTAGGGAGGATGTTTTAGAGGAAAAACTCACACAAACATTATGGGAAGAAGAAAGAAGATTTTTCCTTAAGGCACATATTCTCCCCCAAAATGGCAAAACACCAGTATTGGACAAGTCCCATCCCGTGTTAAGAGGATTGACCCCAAGCATACTTGATAGCTATAGAAATGTTGGCAGTCCCCCCAGGTCATGCAAATCAAGGGAGGAAGGGTAAAGACTGTCCCCGGTGACCCTATCTCACTGTTAACAGCTTCATCCATCTTTGCTGGGTACTAGCCAGCACAGCTGTTCCCACAGCAGCGCACTTCCCGTTTTATCACTCATCGTACTTCAGAGTCATTACTCCTTCATGAAGGTGGACCCCTCACTAGCTATAAGCTTCCTGAGGACGGGGACCACATCTATTCTTGTCACTACACCCAACACAGGGCCAAGCTTATAATAAGTGCCCAGTAAATATTGGTGGAATGAGTGAGTCTCTGTCAAGACTGGTCTAGGAGGCTTCTCTGGAAAGCTGGAGGTGACTAGAGGCTTAGGTAAACAACCGTTTGCAGACTTAACAAACTGCTTCCCCCAGGGACATGTATGCTGGCTTCACGCCTTCCATCCCAGGTCACCCTGTCAGTGGGCAAGGTCGGGGAGCAAGTTCCACAAGATAGCAATGTGAGTGATACATGCAAGCAATGAAACCAAAACTTATTCGTGGTGTCCTCACCAAGGAAATGAGACAACCAGTCCAGAGTCTACACATTTGACTCTTCCTTAAGACAACTACTTGCAAAACTGGCTTCCTATCTAGTAAGTCAGCCACCTTCCATAGAGCAATGTCTACCTGGGAATTGTCTGGTGTATGAGACACTGATGTTGATTTGGGAATGGGAAGATCTAGATTAGGAGTCACTTTGGGGCTTGCTTAATCCCCAAGTCTCAGTTTTCTCATCTGTGAAATGGGACTATTTTGTCCTACAGCTTATACTGAGGGTTAAGAGTGTGTCAATACCAGGGGTTCTTAGCCAACTTCACTATTAGCTGTACAACCTTGGGTAACCCATTTTACCTCTCCATGCCTCAGGGTCTTTTCTGTAAAATGGGGGTGATATCAGGACCTACCTCTCAGAGCAGCTGTGAGGATGAAATGAGTTCACTGTGTAAAACACCTAAAGCAGAGTCTGGCACATGGTAACATTCTATCAACGTGAGCCATTTATTACTGACCCTCACTTCTCACAAGGGTCACAGGGACACTGTAGGTGACATCACATTATAAAGTCTGAAGAGCAAGGAGTTATAATTAAAATTATCTGCAACTCCTAGGTCTGCCCTCCACTCACATTCATGTTTCCTCCTTTTCTCCCTTTCTGGAGTCAGAACTGCTCAGTTGTCAGTTTGGAAACACGGGGCTTCCTGAGAAAACTAACCACACACTGTCCCCTACTCCATATGTTAGAGGACCTTGGACCATGGGAGGGTCAGCTAGCCTGTCTTAACTGTCCCATGGATAAAATTCCCAGACTTAAGCTAGTGCATCTCATCCCTCTTTGCCATGTGAGTCACACCCTCTCTCATCTACTCACCCACTCACTCACTCACTCTTGTGTTTTTGAAGTATCTGGTCTTTGGAAGTCCACCCAGCAGGAGGAGGCCAGATCAGAATCTTCCTTTCCTCCTTCATCCTCTGCCTAGTGCTAGGACTAGTACAGATTTGCAGGAGCTCCTCTTCACCATATCGCTGAGTTAGGGCTGCTGTTTTCTGCCTATAGTCCCTGCCTCTCCAATGATCACCTTCGTTGACCTAGGTCTGCGGTTCTCACGCAGCTGCAGGCAGGAATCCTGTGGGGAGTTTGGGCCATGCCCCACATCAATTACACCAGGATGCCTGGCCGTGGGACATCAGCTCGGTGTCTTCTGTTTTTTAACACTTCTCAGGTAGTTCCAACGTGCAGCCGGGCCTGAGAACCACTGGCACAGGTAGTGGTTAGTAATCTTTGAAAAGCGTTTTTTGAGAAGTCGGTGTTACTGCTCCAACTCTGTGAGCATTTGTTTTGGAAGGGCTGCATTTCACACTTCACTCCCTGCACAAAGACCACCGGCAATTCTTTTCTAGCCCTTCTAGCCCGGCAAGTCCTCACAACAACCTCTTCTCCCTCCCCCAGAATTGTGGACTCAGCACCCCGACCCCAGAGGAGCGGCATCTTTGTCCTTGATGCTCAACTGTGCACAGGCATACCCTAGGGAGAAATTCCACAGTGTAATTAAAAACATGTTTTCAGAGCAGCTCTGACTCCCCACACCCCTTCTCTTTAAACATGTCTGTAACTTTAATTAAGCCCAGCCGAAGCTCAGAAGGGGCCGGTGGAAATTTTTTTTTCCAAACTGGTATTTCCTTGTTCCCTTTTTTTTTTTCCCCTCCCCTCCCCCTCTCTTTACCACTCAACCTACTTAGGGGAGGAGGGGTCACATGGAAGGGCAGAGTCATGCTTGTTGTTTTAAATCTTGGCCAGTTAGGTTTTCTTCCCTCCTACTCTGTTTTCAATTTGAAAGCGGGTGGCCAAGTTTTGAAATGAGCTGCAGGATTCTCCCTTCTGCACCGAGAGCCCAAACAGGGTTCTTAATCTGGATGAATATGACCCAGGACCTGGGAAGGCTTGGAGCTGGCTGCCCAGCTTCTCCACACCTGCCAGGTTTTCCTCACCTAATTCTGGGCCCCAAGTCAAAGGTCACAGCGGTACCAGATGTCCAGGTCTGGGGTCCAAGAAATGATAAGCCCCGTACTCTCATGAATCCTTAGGCTTCCCCAAGTATCCTGCCCTGATACGGAAGCTGGGACCAGGTAGATGACACTAAGGGGCCCTAGACTGTGGGCTCTAAGGGGCAAGAGACACATCTAATGGTCTTTATAAACCATCCCAACACAGTGCTTGACCCATCGAAAATGTGGGCGCACATGTATTTGTCCCCACCAGTGGGAGAGGTCGTATCACTGGAAACGCATGCTCTGGGGAATGAACTCCTTGTGGAGCCTTCTCTTACTCCTGCCAACCCCAATCTCTCTTCTGAGCTCCCAGAGCTCATCCTCATCCCCCACCCCATGTTTCCTTCTACTCCACAGTTGCACATGGTTTTCAGCTCAGTAATTGTGCACAGACACCTGCTTCCACCTGGCTCTGAATTCCATGAGGGCAGGGGCTGTCTAACTCACCTGGCTATATAGGACGTAGAGGGTGACCATACAGCCCAGTTTGCTAGGTCCAGTATCAGTTTACACTTACTGTGCTGGTGCAATTATTAATTATTACTATTATTAATTATTAATAGTGCCTCCTTTCACTTTTAAAACTACCCTGGATTGGATGATAAATTATACAGTCACCCTATCTTTGTGGTCTTCCTGACCAGCTTATTAGACGGGGCTTTATACATGGGGGCAGTGTGGGGTAACTGACATGTCTGCCTGCCCTGGAGTCCTGGATCCAGCCCCACCAGTCACTAACATCTGAAGCCTTAACGACCTCATCTGTACCCATGGCGGATAATAGTGGTAGCTCTCTCACGGAACTGAGGTGAGGGTTAAATGAGGTGATACTTAGTGCAGTGCCAGGCACTTAGTAATACTTAATAATGTCAACAGAGGAAGAAAAAAAGGGAGGGAGGAAAGCAGAGATCTGAAGACTTTCATTTATGCTCTTAGTGATAAAGAGGAGGAATGGGGAAATTTGGTATCTGGTTTTTGCTCCTGCTCTGCTCACAAGAGTAAACATCAAAAACCATGAAAGTTTGAGGAATTAAAAACCTAGGAGCTGAGTTATGGGCTGTGTGTGTTGTATTTTTCTTTCTCAGAGTCACCATTTTGTGAAGGCAGAAGCTTCCAGAAAGTTTACAGCTTCAAAAGTTTACAGAAGGAGCCACAGATCCCTATCAGAGCTTTTAGGGGCTGTGGGGATATCTCCATCATACCCAGACATCCTGGAAATTTCCAGAATGTGGGAGCAGAGGGGAAGCTAGCTGGAGGCACACCAGACAGAGACCTCAATTTCCAGGCCATCATGATGTCATCATACAAATGTCAGCCCCAACTAGGTGCTTCCTGGGAGATTCCTGCAGTCAAGGTCCTCAGCCTGAAAGGCCCCGTCTCGCTGCAGAGGGGCTGGCAATGTGCTCCCCTAGGAAGCACACTGGAGAAGACAGAGTCCCTGAACAGGGGCCACCTACCAACACCAGCAAAAGGAAGCAGAGACTGTGAGGGCCTCCTGGGTCTGGGCCTAAGACTGGGCTCAGAGACCCCAGCAGCAGCCTTATTGCATCGCTTACTCACAGGCCTGAGGTCCACCTCTGCTAACATCTCCTCTGTGTTCTTCTCCTCTGTATTCCGCTTTCTCCCTTTGGTTCTCTCAGCTCCAGGGGTGGTAGCTGCATCCTGCAATTGCTACCTCCATGTCACCCTGGAGTTCTGTTACATCCTCAGTTACCAGCTTTGTACTAGCTAACACCTCCTTGTATTAGAGTCCCTCCGACTGGACCCTGACTGAGACACTCATCATAGGTCTTCAGATGTTCCACCTGTTGGCCCCCTTCCCTCTCTAACCTTCTTTCCAACGCCCACACAAACCCTGTCCTGCCCACACAAACCCACGCTGAATCGAGGCTTGGAACAGATCTGTCCTCTTCTTCCCTACAGCCCGTCTTCCTCCCTGTCTCCTTCCAAGCTCTCTTGCCTTGCCTGGCTCCCTCTAATCTCAACCCTGCCCACCCCTCAATCCTCCCCCCTTCATCTTCTCTCGGCTCGTTTAGTCATCTGGCATTGCCATGCCCCTGAGGCCATAGCAATGTGCATTATTTCTTTATAGTTATATATTCACTCTTTACCCTTTCTTAGAAAAAATTTAAAAAGGCCAGTCAGATTTACATGTACACCCCTGGGATCCTCTGATCTCCTGTGGCTCTTGCCTGTTCTCAGGGGATATTTGGCCTATGTTCCTTTTTCTTGTTCTTGGTCTCAAAACATATTTTGGGTTCTCACAGCCAGACTCGAAGTGAGTAGGATCTGTGTCTTTTAAGTCCCTGGTCCAGCCCAGTGCCATGTGTGCTCACTGGAAGTTTCAGTAAACGTCTGTGGTTGTTGATAAGATATCTCATTGAATCTAAGACACCATCAATTGCTAGATGCACTGTTATTTTTTGCACACTAAGAAAAGAACGTGTCACTTGATTGTGAGCTGCAGTCCAATTTCAGAAATGTGAAAAACCAGTGTGCTTTGTAGAACCAATGAAACACAGTATCATTGGATTGGAAAGCTCTTAGAGAGCATGGTTTTCCTTTGCACCTGATCTTCAGGACTTAGGGCTCTTCCTGCCGCACAGGATGGCTGCACAAGGGCATGTGGACAGAGGAGCAGGTTTAAAAACCAGGGGCAGGGGAGGGATGGGCAGGCAGTGGGTTCCTGCTCAGGGCAGGCAAAAGCAAACTTTATCATATGGCTGTGCTGGGCTGTAGGTGGAAGGCAGCTACCTCAGGACAGAGAAGCACATCTTCCTGTGAAGGACACTTGTCAGAGAGGCTCACAGATGAGCCAGTTACCTGATGCTTCAGTGATAAATGGCAACCAGCCCATTGGCTACTCACTTTACCCACTCCCACCCCACCCACTCTCTCCACTGTCTATTTGCTCCACACCTCCTCAGTTTGAGACCACAAGCTGCACCTGTTACCTTTTGCCTTTTCCGCAGGGTCCAGTTCTTCCAGAGCAGAAGCTTGATCTGTCTGGCAAAGCCCATGCTGTTGACCACGGAAGACCGGGAGACCACTCCTAGCCCTCTGTCTACGGCTGGGGCTCACAGGCAGCAACAGGCGTACATGGCGCCCAGAGCACCTCCAGCTCAGGCTGCTGTGTCCTTCTCTGGCTGATTAAAGGCTAGTTTCTTCCTTCAGAGCATAATCCCTTTTAATTACACGTAATCCCTTTGTGGAGGAAAACAGGCTGACGCTCTGTTGGCACCTTTTTAGGAAGACAGGAGTGGCTGAGCACTAAGTGAACTGAGGTGGGGCCATTTCGTGGGAAACCAAAACCCTCAGGCTCCCTCCCCCATCAAAGGGGTTTCTGGGGTTCCTGAAGGGGATGCTTTGGGAATCTTCGACCTTTCAGTTTGGGACAAAATCTCTGTGCATAAATATAGTGCGGGCCATGTCCTCTGAAATAGCCTGCCCTGAGCCAGCACCCAGGGATTGACAGCTACTTTAAAACCCAACTAGCCCACATGCCAGATCTGAAGTCATCCCTCCCTTTTTTTAACCCTTTATCTTGCTCTGTAGTGACGTTAGGCCAGCTATTTGCAGGCATCTCTGAGCTTAGTGGATGGTAAAGGATTTTTCTCTCTTGGGCTGAAATTGATCAACTAGTCATGGCTACCTGGAGCTGTGTTGGAAAAGTTGCTGGAACCCTCCACGCTCAGCAGAACAGGGCCTGTGACTGACCAGCCATGTCTAACGCAGTCCAGGCTTGAGGCCTGGCAGCGGGTGGGTCAGCTACTGTCATTCCAGCTCACAGTGGATGGACTTGTCATTTGGAGGTGGATCCGTGATCCCAAGGGGCATCACAAACAGAAGACTTCCTGCTACTTCACCACTAGGAACTTTTAGTCTCCACCTCTTCAAATCTTAGAAGTTGATTCTCTTTGAAAGACTCTAGACCCTTGAGACCTTGATAGGGTGGAGGGAGAGTCATGGAGTAGGAATGGATGCTGACTTCATGGAGTTTGTGATCTGGTTGTACACATGAGACATGAACTTGGATAAGTTAAGGAGTGTGATGGAATCCATGAGAGCATACGGGCTATGTATGGTGGGGCTTCCAAGAGGAGGAGGATGGTTTCTGCTTAGGATATCAAAAAGGCTTCTTGGAAGTGGTGGCATTAAAGCTAGGCTTTGATGAATTACAAAATAACATTTTATAGCATTTTTATGGTTTACAGACCACTTTTGCATATGTTATCTCATTATATCCTTACTACAATTTTGTGAGGTAGGCATTTACTCTGTTTTACAGGCAAGGAACCTGAAGTCTAGTGGGGTTAAATACGTTGCTCAGGGTGACACATGACAACGTTGGGTTCCTAAACAAGTCATTTAACCCCCCTGCAAAGATAGGGAGGCAGGAATAGCTTATCCTGCCCAGGGAAACACCAAGAAGTAAAGCAGGCTGGAGAGGAGGGTATGGATGGAGGAGTGCTGAAAGACTAGGCTAGAAAGGGAGCCAGGGACCAGACTGATGAATTGATGATTATTATTGACTCAACTAAGATTTCCTGAGCACCTATGAAGTGATCTCTGAGTGGCCCACAGGTGCAGGGCACACCCAAACAGGAGCGGGCTCTGGGCAGAATTGCTAAGACACTGTTGCATGCTACAGAATATGGATTTTATCATGCAGGAGGCTATTGCAGATTTTAATCCAGTGGCTGCCAAGAGTGGTAAATTCACTCTGGCAGTGGAGTGGGGGTGGGGTGGGGAGCAGAGGCCTGAGCAAAGGCAGTAAGAGGGAAGGGACTGGAGACACAGCAGGCTGGTGGCTTACTGGAAGTGGGTGATGAAGAGGAGGGAGAAGTCAGTTAGAATGACTGGGGTTTAGGGCTTGGCTGGCTGGATAGTGAGGTGGTGGTGCCCATAACTGAGAGGAAAATGCCAGAGAAGGGGCCAGGGGATTAGGAAGAAGCGGGAGAGAAGATGGGCTTGGATTTGATATATTGATTTTGAGGTCCCTATGACGACATCTAAGTGGAGATATTCATCAGGCAGTTCTGGGATGGAAACATAGATTTGGGAATCATCAGCATATAAGCAAAAGATTAAGCCCTGGGAGTGATTAAGTAGATTCCCAGGGAGGATAAAGTTGGAGAGTATGTGGGATTGCTCTGGGGAGCTACAGCTGGTGAAGAAATATGCCTCCTTCCAAATTCCCAAAGGGAAGAAAAAAAGTGGTGGTCATCAGACATCAGCTTTGTAAATTGTGTCCTGTCATAGTATAAAAATATTCTATTTTTCTTTGAGTCACAATAGAAAAAGTTAAACTATGAGCACTTTGTTCAATTCAACGGATGATACTCCAATGGCATTATTCCTACCTAACTGATGTTCTTGCCTGCACAAATGCTTTTTTGATGTAGACCCTCTTTTTATCGTGGCAAAATATACACGACATAAAATTTACTGTTTTAACCATTTTTAAGTGTATAGTTCAGTAGTGCCAAGTACATTTACATTGTCGTACAACCATTACTACTATCCATTTCCAGAAATTTTTCATCTTACCAAACTGAAATTCTATACCCATTAAACAATAACCCTATTCCCTCCTCCTCCTGCCAAGCACCATTCTACTTTCTGTGTCTATGAATCTGACTACTGTAGGTACCCACATAAATCAAATATGATGTTCTTTTTGTGTCTGGCTTATTTCATTTAGCGTAATCTTCAAGGTTCATCCATGTTGTAGCATATGTTAGAATTCCTTCCCTTTTCAAGGCTAAATAATATTGTCTATATATACCACATTTTGCTTACCTATTCATTGATCCCTAGTTATCTGCACTGTTTCCATATTTTGGCTATTGTGAATAATATTGCTATGAACATAGGTGCACAAATATCTGTTCAAGTCTCTGCTTTCAATTTTTTGGGGGGGGGGTAAGTACCCAGAAGTGGAATTGCTGGATCAAATGGTAAATATATATTTAATTTTCGTAAGAACGACTGTTTTCCGTAACAGCTGAATCATTTTACATTCCATCTGTAGTGCACAAGGGTTCCAATTTCTCCATATCCTCACCAACACTTGTTATTTTCTGTTTTGTTTTGTTTTGTTTTATAATAGCCATCCTAGCAGGTATGAAATGGTATCTTACGGTTTCGACTTGCATTTTCCTAATGACTGGTGACGCTGAGGCTCTTTAAATATTATAACTACACTTAGGTGTGATCTCCACCCCACCCTCACCACCACCGCTCCCCCCAGGTAACTACAGTTTTTTAAAAATTATGTCAAAATAAAAGGCTGTGTTCTTAGTTTTCTCAGATACCTCTGAGAATATGCCTAGTCAAGAATGGTGCTAAAAACTTCGTATTTTATTCTTATAATTATCACAAATAACACTAATTGATTGGGGTAAATCTAGAAGTGACATAAATGTAAGGAATGCAGTGGTTTCAGGCTAGGACCCTACATGTGGATTGGGAATTGTGCATGGTTTGGGAATTGTGAAGTTAACATATCAACCCATATTTACCTTCAGAAGTACAAAAATTTAAGACAATTGATGAAGTTTTAAAGATTTCCTCGCTCCTATTTCTGAAGGTTGAAATGCAGTGTTATCAAGAAAGAGACAAAAAAAAAAAAAAAAAAAAAAAGAAAGAGACATTCTGGGAGTTGCTGGCGGTCCAGTGGTTAGGACTCGGTGCTTTCACTGCCGTGGCCGGGGTTCAACCCCTTCCCACACGCTGCGTGGCATGGCCAAAAGAAAAAAAGAGAGACATTCTGTTATTTGTACCAATTATTCTGCAAAAATTCAGCAGCAGAGAAAAATAATTTATAATTTTAAAAAGTTTCTATTTGGAAAAAATACTCTGAAAAATATATAAGTTAAATGGGTTAGAATCACTGTAATTTTGGAGTGGAGATAAATTTGATAATGAACTAATACCAACAGATAGCCATAGTTCATTTCAAACAAGCTGAAGAAAGTAAAATGTTCCCTGAACACATCACTGAAAATATATTTCTTTGAAAACGGTGATTATAGGTAGGGTGGGAAGCATTGCGAATCTATGTCATAAGCATAAAGACAGTTTTGAGACATCACAATGTAAGATAAAGGGAAAATATCTTGATTTCTAACTTTGAGTTCATTCCTACCAAATTTAAAACTAAATCATTGGCAGTTAAATCCTCAAACTCCTTCGATCATAATGAAAAACATAAATATTGCCTCAGCGTACTCAATAATATTTGATAATAGTGAAATAAGTGAGTATCAGTTTATGTAATTTTCTCCGAAAAAAATATCGAAACCTGGGTAGGAGCTGCCAACAGATTGGCTGCCTAACTCACAAAGAATTTGTTCTCTTCTGGGGGTGGCCCCAACGCCAAGGGAAGGGTCTACAGTAGACTAGTAAATGCTGCGGGTCCCTGGCCATAGCTGACTAGTCATGTGTGGTTTCCTGACCTTAGCTGGGCCAATCAGAGCCTAGTCACAGAATATTTTATTGTGGACCTGAGAGAAGCTTGAGTTCAGCATTACAGAAGTACAGAAGCTGCTGGAGAAATCAGAGGCCATGCTGGGTCACTAGGTTCAGTTTGTAGTTTGTGCAGGAGAAGAGTGGAGTGGCTGAAATCTCACTTACTTTTGCTGACCAAACCTTGGGCCTTGGTATAGAGGTGCATCCAAGAAAAAGGAGTGTTTTTTTTTTCAATTCACAAAGATGCCTCTGCTCACCAAACTATGCAACTGTGAAGCTGCCTCCGCCTTCTAATTTGCACAAAATTGCCATAGGACGGGCAGTGGACCCAAGGCTGTGTACCCCACCGCTGAGAGAAATCTGATCCACCGCTTAGAGAAATCTAAGAGGGAATGAAGGGAATGCACAGGAGAGGCCAAGGCAGAGAGCATGAATCCCAGCTGCAGCTGTGTCCCTGTTTCCAGCTGTCCCTGGGACACAGCTGCTCCCCTGCTTTTCTTTCAGGCAATTTAGCTGTGAGACACCCCAATCCTTCCAATAAAATCCACTTTTGCCTAACTTAGCTCAAGTTTGGCTTCTATCACTGGCAACCAAAAGACTCCTGACTATTGTGAGTTATCTTAATCCAGGCGAGGATATGACCTGGACAACTGACAACTGACATAGGGCAAAAAAATTTATTTGCAGCCTATAGAATGTATCTGAATAAATTTCCTGGGTAGGTACATGATTGCAATATTAATATAGCAGAAAACCCAATAGAGTTGCAGCAAAGTTTAAAGAAGAGCTATACTGCCATAAGGATCTTTTAAGAAAGCAGAAGAATTCCAAAATATTCAACGTCGTCAATTCGTGTATCCATTAGGAAAAGGTTGACAATTTTTAAAAACATGCTAGGGCTTCCCTGGTGGCGCAGTGGTTGAGAATCTGCCTGCTAATGCAGGGGACACGGGTTCGAGCCCTGGTCTGGGAAGATCCCACATGCCGCAGAGCAACTAAGCCCGTGAGCCACAACTACTGAGCCTGTGCATCTGGAGCCTGTGCTCCGCAACAAGAGAGGCCGCGATAGTGAGAGGCCCGCGCACCGCGATGAAGAGCGGCCCCCGCTTGCCACAACTAGAGAGAGCCCTCGCACAGAAACGAAGACCCAACACAGCCAAAAATAAATAATTAATTAATGAGTTAATGGGTTATTAAAAAAAAAACATGCTAATCAGTGTGAAGGCATAACAAGTGGGAAGATGTGTGACGGGTTCAAAACACACCAGCCATTGTGCATTGTTAGCTGGGACTGAAGTTCTTTCATAGTTTATCAAAACTGAAAATTATATCAACTGATTCTTTAAACACTGTACTTTGGTGGCCAATGAATCAAGTGGGACGTTGCTATTTGTTTCCAATTTTGAACCAGCTTTTTGTTTAACATTTATTTACCGTTCACTAAGTGTTCAAGAATTCTTTCTAAAGAGCCTCAAAGGGAAACTGTAAACACATTTTTTCTTTGTTTTTAAAAGTAGAAGCAATAGCACATAGTTTATCATCAGAGAGAAATGGTGAATATTTCCAAACCATTTGGCACAGAGTAGAAGAGATAATTATTTTTCTTCAAAAAATAATCTCTACATGTCTTGTATTTAAAAATATCTTTGGAGGAGAAAAATAATGAAATCATGTGACTTTTGGCAATGCTTTTTTTCTACCTCCTCAGGACAGTATAAAATTAATATCTTTTGGGACTTCCCTGGTGGTGCAATGGACAAGACTCTGCACTCCCAATGCAGGGGGCCCAGGTTCGATCCTTGGTTGGGGAACTAGATCCCACATGCATGCCACAACTAAGGAGCTGGTGAGCTGCAACTAAGGAGCCCGCCTGCCGCAACTAAGGAGGCCTGGAGCCGCAACTAAGGAACCCACGTGCCAAAAGCTAGGCCCCATGCAACCAAATAAACTAAATAAATAAATAAAAAAAATAAACTTACCATCATGCTATAAAAAAAAGTAGTATCTTTTAATATGGATTGCTAATTATATTACTGGATTTAAATTGACATTTTTTTCCTGAGAATGGTTGTACCAAAATAAAAATAATTTCTGAATTATCAAGTAAAGCAGTAGCAAAATACATTAAAAATTCCTTTACAGACTTGATGCAAGTGTAATCCCAGAACTCTGCTTTTACCTAAAATATCTACAGCTCAATTTTATCTGTTAATCAATCTTGACTCTTGCTTGATGTCGTCTTATTAATGAGCCTTGTTGCTTGGGGCTATCATATGTTGCTTTGACTTGGTTGATCACTGCAGCAAGACTGGCATGCTCATTTTCTACTTTGCCTTGCTAGAACACTTACACGGTGTCATAAAAGAGGTGCGGGCCCCATCACTAATTTTCATGGAGTAGAAACGAATGATCAAACTAACAGAACGTGAGCTTTCAGTAGTATTATGGAATCATTGGCCCCATCTGCTGAAAAACAAATATTTTACTAAATTAATCTCTCCTATGAGAATCTTGCATATTACCTGGTACTAATTTAATCCTTCCTGTAAGAATTTTGGACTTCAGGTTTCTGTTGGGCTAATGCGCAGATATTGAATTTTAGATTTTGAAAATAGCAATTGAAAAAAATTTACGTGAAACATTTCTAACAGCTTCTTTCTTATTTAGTGAGAGGGGACACTGCTTTCATGTCTAAGCCATCTTTGCCCATCTACTCTGTAAATATTCCAGATTCTCACTGGGGGACTATGTAGAGGGAGAGGTCTAGGATGGAAATCTAGGGAATTCATCATTTAAAAAAGCAGGTACATAAGCGTTTTATCACACCATGCCTTCTAATAGCAAAACCTCAGAAATTCACCAAACACCCGTCACAGAAGAATGGATAAATGAATTGTGGTGTATTCTCTCAGTCAAAGCTCATACAGCAATGAGCGGGAACAAACTACACCTAGAAAATCATGGATAATTCTCCCATACACACATGCTAAGCAAAAGATGCCAGATACAAAGCATTCATAGTTCACATTTATCAATACATAAAGGTCAAGCACAGGCAAAACTCTTGCTTGATTTTCAAGCTACTCTTTGAGGGCATGGTGGCTGGAAGGGGGTACAAGGGCCATTTCTGGGGGCACTGGAAACAGTCTGTCTTTTGATCTGGGCGCTAGTTACTTTGGCGTGTTCAGCTTGTGAAAATTATCAGCCTGTAAACTTAGGATTTGTACACTTCTCAGTATGTGTGTTATATTTCAATAATAATAGTTTCTTAAAAAGCAGGTGAAGGAAGAGAACCCAGTGAAGGTACCTGAGCAGGATGAGCTAGAGATGATGGGAAAAGGTCTGGAAAGAGGGGTGCCCTGGAAGCCATGGAAAGAGGAGGTTTCAAGGAGGAAGAATTGGTCCGAAGCCCCAAAGAAACGTTGAGAAGCTCAAGAAACGTTGAGTAGGATGAAGACTGAAAGCTGTCAGCTGGATTTGATGACTGACCTCTGAGAGAACAGTCTTATGGGAGGCAGAAACCAGACAGAAGAGGACTGAAGAGTGAGATGCAGACAGCACAGAGGGACATCGGGTTAGGCAGGTCTTCTTTCCCTGAAGACAGGAGAGATTTGACCATGTTAATATGTGGGAAAGAGCCTGTTGAAAGGAAGATGCTAAAGTTAGTGGGGATGATTAATGGGGCCCCAGGGAAGGGGAGGAGGTGGAATTAGCCGTGGGCAGGGGCAGGGACACCTTGCATCCCACGAATACTGTGGGAAGGAGGCCAGCAAGGTGCAGGTGCAGATTCACTTAGGGAGCGGAGGCTGGGAGCAGAGGGAGCTCACCCTAGTGGTTTCTATCTTAAATGTGGCAAAGGAAAAATATTAGGGGATTAAATGAGATGATGTGAAAATACCTTGCAAATTACAAATGGGTAACAGACGTGCAAATTTACTTCTCATCTTTCCTTTGTCCCCCTTTGAGCTTTTGTTAAGCAAAGTATATGTTTAGCCGTTTATAATGGGAGAGTAATTTATCTACAGTGTGTAGAGATCTTAGGAATCAAATTATTCATTGAAAATCCCCCTCCCCCCACATACTTGCTATTATATTCGCCTAATTAATTGGCAAATCATAGGTAGAGACTTGTTATCAATTCAGCTTGACAGTTTAAACCAATAACCAGCACCAACAAAAGTGTTTTCTGGAGATTCTTTTCCCAGTTACGGTTACTTCTTCTCTGGGAGGGCAGGGCCCTTTGAAAGGTCTGCTGTCCCTGGGAAAACAAGGTCTGAGTTCCTGGGTCTCACCCTCCACCTCAACCTGCGCGGCTGCTCCACCAGGCCTCGTTGGTTCCCCTAGAGTACTCTTCTCTTTCCTGGATACCCAGCGCCATGTTACTGGAGTTGGTCTGAATTTCTTCTCATTCTTCAGACTGCAGTGGGACTTCTACTGGCATCCTCACTTCCATCAAAGGCAGATCAATTCGGGGAAATTATCATATGGAAATTTAAGCTCTGGAAATGTATTCATGTCAGCTATCTTGGCGTGATACCTTTGGAAAATCTTCAAGGAGTTTTAAGGTGCGGGGGTGGTAGCCCACATACCCAGTATAAAGGACTCTGCTCTGGTGGAATAAATGAGACTAAATCAAGCTGTTATCAGAAATGAGGAGGCAGGTCGCTGTTCCAAGCACATTCTATGCACTCACTTCAAAATTTGTTTAGAGTTTTGCTGACTTGACATTCAGAAAACCCGCAAGAGCCCAGAGATTTCACATTTTCTGGGTATTAAGTACAAAATACTTGCCAGATAACAGAGTTTTAGGGGATGCTGAGGAGTGTTTCACAGCAGACCATTAGTCTGGGATGTTATCACTCGAGCCTCAGCAGGGCTTTGAGCTGCTGGCTATGCCCAGAGTCTGACATCACCTGAATAACCTCTCTCCTGGGGCCAGACCTGCCACTCGGCAACCTCAGGGCATCATGAGCTCGGCTTCCAGAACCAGACATTCCGAAGGGCTCCGGCTAGAGGCAAGCAACAAAGCAAGGGACAAGCTTAAAGAGCGGAGGGAAAGAGATATTTCAGTGCCAAAAATAACTGAGAATCAGGGACCTGGACTAATTCAGAACAAGTTCTTTGTGGTGATCCATTTAATAAGACAAATAATAGGGATAACTTGAGTGCGTGTGTAGAAGGTGTGTGCTCATTACAACGTTAAGGAAGACTTGGCACCCGTCCTCAGGAATTTGCCGTCAGGAGGTTAACGAGTGAAGTCTCTGCAGACCCTGCCCAGCGTGTCTGCATAACCCAACAACAGGTGCAGAGACTGCCTCGTGGGCAACCTCACAACGGGCCAACGATCAGGAAGAGCTTGCTCCAATTTACCCGCCAAGTGGCAAAACCACACAACAGCCAAAAACCCCGTCAGCTTCCCAGTTACTGTTTGACCTTGAGCATAGGAAAACAGGAGGAAAATGGAAACTACTTAGGTAGCATTCTGTGAGATGGTGGAAGTGGCGTGGGAAAATATTTCACATGGTTCTTGCCTGCTCAGCCTGACAAAGAAAGCTTGTGGTTTGCTGTCAGATTCCTTCAGCTAAATTTGTCAAAGGGAGAAAAACCTCCCTCGGGTGAGGGAAAACTCTCTCTTCAAACAGCTCCGTATCACCCCCACTCCTTAATGACTCAGCACCCCTGGCCCTCTGTTTCCCCCCTCTTTACATCTTCTGGGGCAGGGGGATGGGTAAGAGGTCCACATGCAGAGCTACAAACTGTGTGTCAGTCCCTGCTCTGGGCTCATCCCTAGCTCAACCCCAGTGGGAGCGTGGCTTAGCCATTTTAGCAAACACAGACAGCCCTGGCAGCACTGGGGTCCAAGCAGTTCCCCAGCAATCTCCCTGGAGCCCCCATGAATGGTGTGCAAGCACTTCCGTCCCCATAGCTTAATCAAATTCTCTTTTCTCTTTAATGAAATTAAATTATTTTAAAAGTGCTACTCCTTTATATCAATCAATCAATCAATCAGGGTTTGAGTACAAGGACTGTGGTATGGGGGAAAGTCCCTGTCTTTGGAACCAGAGAGACCCCGGTTCGGATCTCAGACTACCCCTAGCTGTGTGACTGCTGGTGAGAGAAAATGTCTGTATTAGACCAGGAACTTCTCAAGAAAATACCTGAAGGGGTTTTTTTTTTTTTTTAATAAATGATGCTTCTTTATTTTACTCTCAACAGCTGTTTAAGTTGCTAGATTATATTTGGAGAAAAACTGAACATGGTCCATTGAAGTCCCTTAATACAGAAGACTATGTTGCTTTCTTTTGAGGTCACATCAGGTCAATATTGGTTTCTCAGCAAGCCTGGAGAAGCCAGCTTAAATGAAAGCCCTGTATCAAAGGCTTGCAAAACAAGCCTTGCAGTAGGATAGTTGTCACTAGCTTTCAACCTTTAGCAGCTAAGATGCATCTAGGGACCGGCAAATACTCAGGGCCTGAACTGAGGAATCAATCCCAGTAGGGCTGTTACAAACCTTTCCAGAGCACTTAGGCTTTCTCTCTGAAACATGTTTAAGACACCAAGAGTAAATTTTCACTTTTCAAAGTAGAGACTCATGCCCTGAGTAGAGGTACATCCTTGGTTTGAATCCTCTGTGTAAGGCAGGGTAAAAAGCGTATTTCTTGGAGAAAAAATAAAACAACCCATTGGCTCGAACTGCCTTCCTTATGGGGTAAGTGAATTCACACAGAGTTGGGGAGGTGCCGGTGGGGGGTGAGTTTTGGAGAGAATGTCAACAGAGCTCTTTACTGTTATTATTACTGTTGTTGAAGACATGAAGAGATCAAGAGATCAATCAGAGATAGCCCTGACAAGCTCCTCCGAGATAAGACTGTGTTTTCAAACAGAGCACTTTTGTCAGTGTTTCCTAAAATCATTTGCCTTCTACTTTTACCATGTTTGCCAGATCCACATAATACCTGTACTTTATTATTTAATTCATTTTAAATTGACTCACTTTTTATACTTAGCTGAATTCTCAACAATAACCTGGGAAATCACAGGGTTTTTTATTTTTCTAGAGTACTTTAGAGCACAGAACTATTAAAATACATTTTTCAAGTACCTCTTAAAATAATCTTGTGTCCCACCAGTAGGCACACCATACTTTGAAGAACACTTTTTTAGACGATCAAATGTATCATGAAAGGAGTGACTATTACAAGGGATTAAGAGTTCTTTTTCTTTTTCTGTATTACTTACCACAACTTTTCCCAGTCTCTTGCTGGCTGAAGAAACTTTTAACAAAGACCCCCCCCTCCCCCCAGCTTCTTTAATATCTAAACATACTTTTATGTGCACCATTCTACTTGATCTTCCCAACTCCCTGTGAGGTGGGCTGGATAAACATTATGACCTTCACTCAAAGAGGAAATTAAGGCTCATATTTTAAATTACTTACTCAAAGATACACAGGTAGTCAGCAATAAGGCAGGAATAAGAGCTAAGCTTTCTGACTCTTTATCAGTCAGTAACAGCCCACGTCTCCTTCATAGAAAACTCATGGCTGACAAGAGCCAGGTGTGAGGGAGGGGTGTGTGTGTGTACAGGTGTCTAAGCTACTCTCATCATCATGTACTGATTTCAAAGACAGGAACTTAAGGTCAACTTGTCACAGAGGCAAGACTTCTGTTCCAATTCAATGGAAAATAGTGTGACTTCCATTCTCTTCAAGATTTTGGTAGTTAAGGACACATGCCTTAGGGTGAGGCATACTAGGGTTTGAAACTCTATTGCACTGCTTATTAGGTGTATGACCCCGGGAAATTTTTTTTAATTGAATTTTGATCAGTTTCATCATCTCTAAAGTGGGAATAATAATACCTATTGGCATAGGGGTGTTGTCGATAGTGGCTGTGGGTAACTCCTACATCACAGGGCAATGATTTAATGTGATGGTATGAAAAGAAGAGCTTATTATCACTGTGCTCAGTCTAAAGGGAGCATTAAATGATGGCTATTATTACTTTGATAAGAAACGCCTACTGTTGATGCATTTGCTATCTAATATTTTGAAATCAATGGTGACATAATTGAACGTTTCAAATGGAGGTCCATCTTCATACATATAAAAATACACCTGTGATAATGGGTAAGTCCATTCAAACATTCACTATTTCCCCTCTAAATGCAATAATAATACACTGACCTCTCTCTGTGACCCAGTAACCATTGCCAACCCCTCCAAATACCTTCACAGCAACAAAGATATTTACATTTTTATAGGCTTACAATGTACATTAACTCAGGTATACTAACTCACCTGTCTTTCACCACTGCCTTGTGATGCAGATATTATTCTCATTTCACAGATGATGAAACACTCTCAGAAGGGTTGGATGACCTGCCAAGGTCACATAGTGTGTAAATAGAAAAGTTGGGGCAGAAACATAGGCCTTCTCATTCTTTCCCACCACATGAGTCTCTGACAAAGCAGGAAATAAATACATGGTCGAATCTTCCTTTGACTTACATCTCTTCTTCCCGGTACATAATGTCATAAGCTTCTGCAAAAAGTTACCCAATGCATCAGTGAGTGGGAAGTATCCCCTTTTTTGATTGACACCAATGCAGGAAGCAGTTATTAACTCTCCATCCAAGATGCCATTGGTCTGTCATGGTTTTATCCCTTTTGTTTAAACAGGGAAATCAGGCAGCTGGAATTGAACATTTTATAAAATGGAAAACTGAGTCATCTGTTTTTCGATGATTTCCACCCTAACCTCCTTCTGTCTTGCTAGATGGCAAATAGTTTCCAGACCATTTAGTGACTCAGCTACAGGTTGGCAGCTTGTCTGGGATTCCAATTCAGTTTCAGGTTGCTAATTTCCTGTTTCCTCCTTGTTTCAGAAAGTATCACAGTAGACTTTAATTACCTCTGCTGGCATGCAAAGGAAGGAGAAAAATGGGTTGGTTTTACAAACTGTTGTGCCCTTTCCATCCTGAAGATGAGACCTTTGACTGAGAGCCTGCAGGTCAATGTATCACCCAGCCATCTTTTTAAAAGGTCAAATACCCCCTTCAATGGGCTCTAGGGCCCAGACTTCACTCATGACTCTGAGAAAAAGGAAAGGAAAGCAAAAATGGAGAGCAAGGGAAAGAGGGGGAAAATAACTAGAAAAGTTAAGGGCAGACGGAAAGGAAAGGTGCTAACCTCAGGTCCTTCTCACGGTCCCTAAACCCCAAGTAGGGAAAATCCCAGTGGTACTCAAACAGTTGGAAAGCATCACTATTCTTCTCTCCTCTCCTCCCACAAAGGCTTCACAGTCTAAATCACCATTTCAACTGAGCACTTTTGCAACACTGTTTACCGACTGCTTCCCCACTGTAGAGAAGTGTTATCCGCGTCAGATTACTTAGCGGTGTTCTCTCTTGATTAGATTATGAATTATATCTGCAGTTGTTTTAGTGGCGTCTGTATTCTATTTTCATTTGGATTACAGGGTAGGATTTGTAAAACATTCCCAACCGCTTTGGTAAGACAGTTTAATTCACTGGACTTGAAAACATTGGCTTCAAGACTGAATTTCAACCAGGAATAAATGTTTCCAAGGGGCATATAAAGTTCTTTGGTATACAAATACACCTGTTAAAAAACAGATTAAAACAAAAAACAGTTTAATACCTGCCTAGCACAGAAAGCTCCCATAATGGCCTAGGCTGTTAAGCCCTTGCACAAGTTACCTTCAGATACTGGAAGTAGGAAAAAAAAAAAGGCACAATCCAATCCTTCTGTGTCATACCCCCTGTGTCAGAATCAACCTGGAACAGTTGTTAAACATACAGATTCCCAGGCTTGGTGGCTAAGCCACTCAATGAGAATCTCTGGGGGTGAGGCCCAGGAATCTGCATGTTTAACAAGCTTTCCAGGTGATTCTGACGCACTTAGCATTTGAGGAGCACGCTAGAGATCAAAAAGGCGGGCCTGTCTTCCACTGGGGTGCCAGCGTTTGCCTTCAGACACTGTCATCCAAGCCCTATTAATTTTCATGGCTTTAGCATTGCTACAAACCAATCGCTGTTGTAGGAACCACCAAGAGTGAAATTGGTTTATACTAAGAAAATATAACATTGACGTCCATTACATCACCTGCAAATCTTTGGGAATTTTAACTTATTGAATCATGTAACTCAGCTCTGGGATCTTTTACGTGAAGCGCTTATTTGAACACACAGTTATTTACCCATTTTTAATTCAAGGAAAAGGACTCCATAAAGACTGTTTATGATAAAAAAGTTATATTCTTTCTGCAATCTTAGATTGTTAGCAACCAGAATCTCCTTACAAAAAAAAAAAATTTTTTTTTAATTACAAAATGTTGGGCCTGTCCAGATTAAGTCAATAATTTGGTGGGCTCAAATGACACAACTCAAGTGCAGCTGTGGCTTTGTCAGTATTTTATTTACTTAGAATCACTGGACTTACTTGATGTTATGACTGCCAATGACCCCTCAAGTGAAGCTCCACCTCAAACCAGTTCACCAATTATGTAAATGTCAACGGCAAAGTCCATTAACAATTCCCAGGAAATAAAAACAGAATCTGGGTAATAAAGTCTAATCTTTATTTTCCTTTGTGCTTAGTCTAGTTTCACTTGCTCATGGGGTACTGCGTGCAGAGGCCTTGCACCTGGCACTTCAGGCCAAAGTTCCTAGTGCAAAATGGCTGCACCTGTGGGTGGCCTGTGTGCAGAAGTGCTGCACACGACACTTCAGTTCAAGACGGCGGTGGTGGGCCATGTGCAAAGATGCTGCACCTGGCATTTGGATCTGCAGCACTCTGAGCAGGGCAGTTGCACCCAACCTGGAAGGACTCTGCCCCCCTCCCCACCGATGGGAACCCTATAAAGCAGCCCACCAATGGCCTTTAGGGGACAGCGTGTACTCTAGAGCGAGAGCTGGCACCTCTCCATTCTTTGATCAAAGAATAAAGCTTTCCTTTGCTTCTGATCCAAACTTGGTCTCATTCTATTTGCAAGCTACACCGGGTAGGAGGACCCTTACTGGGGCCTGACAAAAAAAGGTCATAACAAATTTTGGTGACCATGAAGGGATGGATGGTGGCTTTTTGCCGGCACCTACCCACTAGGTTCCAGGCCCACCCCAGCTCCAGAGGAAGAACTGCAGATGCTTTGGGAGGCTCATGTGAGGATGAATGACTCTAGCCTTTGAGTATACTCTGATGAGGTAGAACAGCAGCAGCCTTCAGCCAAACTCAGAGCAACTCTGCCCAGGAACCTGACACTTGGGTGTGGTGCACACACAGTGTAGCTCCCAGAGTAATCTGGACTGTGCCCCCTTGAGGGGATCATAATATGGCATCATTGGGGATTGGAGACTGAAACTCACACGTGTCTGCCTGCTGCCTCTGGCCGGCCTTTCGTGGTACCAGACGCCTGGGGACGAAGGGAACCTATGGATGAGAGGGAGCCATGGCAGTCTTGCCCGCTGTTTTGCTAGTAGTGTTGTCCTCTGGACCCCTATACAAGGCAGTAGTGGCTGCACCAGGGCTTTCTGTCCTCCTTGCCAACCTCCAGGGTCAACAGTAGCATTCTCCATCATCACTTTTGGTTTGGTAAAGGAAAATGGCCAGCCCTGTGAGCCAAGAGGTGAGACTGGGAAAAGGGCTAGGTAATAAGGGCCACTTGACAAAACGGAATGAGGACACTCAATCTGATGTCCCAGTATGAAAGTGTCCCAAGGTAGGTATGGGACTGTGACTTGACCTCTTCCAGGCAGCTCTAGTTTCTCTAAAGTGGGCTGGGGAGCCCTGTGAGCCACTCACAGGACCAGGAACCCCATTATCAGGAAGCCCTGTGAGCTACTGACAAGAACAGGAAACACCACCACCCGACCTTTCCTCCCCACTCTGCTTATGAGGCAAATCTTGGGTGATTACTGGCCAAGATTCCAAGGGCTCTCCTGGTATCAGCACAGAATACCAGCTGCCCCAGCGATCTGGGCCGTTAGTCTTGTCTAACCATTCTGTGGGACATTCTGACTCAAGAGGGACTAACTATCTCAAGTACAAGCCATTACAAATTCAAGGGGGACCCCCCCGTTATATCAGAGTCCATGCCATTTGGATGCCCCCTATTTTGATCTTTTGAGGAGTCCATTAATAGTTTGGTGCTGGTTCCAAATTTCCTGAGCTACAAATCCTGTGTAATACAGCCTAACCCCAATACTGGCTGGGAGATGGGAAAGTTGGCCCATCGATGGGTCTCTAAATTATAATATTATTTTACAATTGGACTTGCTATGTGAGAGACAAAAGAAATGGGATGTCCAGTTTTCCCTATGTCCAGTTTTTCATGGCCTTATATCAGAACAAAGGCCTTCAAAAGGGATGTGGACCCTCCTCCACTGAGGTAATACCAGTCCTTGACCCACCCCCCTCCCCCGCCAAGGACCTTCTTGATCTCTTCCCTAACCCTCCTCCTACAGCTCCCTCCCAATGCCCTTCCCCTTCATATATTCCGATTTGGGCCACAGGCCCAAGATGCCCCCTCCCCAGAACCCAGGCCAGCAAGTACATGAAGCAGGACTAATTACCAGCCAGGGTCCAACAACCCACCAGGAAAAGTACTACATTTGAGGCAGGTCCCCGATAGAGAAGGAGGGCTCGTCTAGGTATATGTTCCATTTACCACTTCTGATCTGTATAACTGGAAAAGTCATAGTAAGGGGTTGAGAGAAGATCCAGAGGGGTTCCTGAATGTGATTAGGGGAATCTTTCAGACCCATGACCCCACCTGGACTAACATCCAGACCCTCCTCAATGTACTCCTAACAGGGGAAGAAAAGGCCACAATCTTTTCAAAAGCCCGAGAGGAAGCAGACAAAGAGAAGAGAAACAATTTAGGTCATGCTATCTTCAGACTGGGGAATCAAGTGGTCCCAGATAATGAACCAAACTGAGACTACTGAGACAATGAAGAAGGGGGTGGAAGACAGAGTGTGACCCATTATAAAAATATGATCCTCAAGGGAATCCAGGCAGCAGGAAAGAAACCTGTTAATTGGAATAAGATAAAGGAAATCAATCAGGAGCCAATGGAAAACGCTTCGGCATTCCTAGAGTGCCTCAGGGGATGCCTCCGTATCTATAGTATCACGGTCCCTTCCTTCATTGGGAGGAAATACAATCCCGAGGTCATATTTCATTTCCCAAAGCACATAAACTTCTGGAAATAGAACCGGATACCCCTACCTCTCACCCGATCAAGACTGCCTACCAGGTGTTTAACAACTGAGATTTAGAGAAGGAAAAGTCAGAGGATAAAAAGGCCCAGAGGCAAGCCCACCTACAGCCTATTGCCTTCCAGTGTCAATGGGTCAGCACAGGGATCTGGACTGACCACCCATAGAGACTCTCAACTCCTGTGAGTGACCCCTGGTCCCCACCGAGGGGCCAAGGAAACTAGGATCCAATCTTTGCCATATGTAAACAAGAGGGACAAGAATGCCCTTGCGCCCCCAAAGGAGGACAGAAATGGCAGATCCCAGCCACTACCCTTGAAGGCAGATAGTCCAAACAGATGAAGAATGATGGGGCCAGGGGACTCCTAAGCTGGCATTCCAGCTGACCCCTGAGGAGCCCTGGCTGACACTGGACATAGAAGGAAAGACTGTTGAATTCTTAGTCAACACCATTGCCACTTACTCAGTTCTGAACACCAGATCAGGCAAACTCAGTCACAAGAGTTATAAAACAATGCGGGTATCAGGGAAGGCCCAAGAATGGGCATTCGTAGAGCCATTAGAATGTTAATTGGATGAACACACACTCACCCATTCCTTCCTGTATGTCCCTGAATGCCTTATACCTCTGCTAGGAAGAGATGTCTTACATAAATTGGGAGCTACTATCCACCTAATGGGAGACAAACTGGAGACTGGCATCCCCTCAGACAAAGGGCACAAGATGATAATGTTAGCGGCTGAGGATAAACCTCTCCAGGCAGAGTAAATCGATCTCTCCAGAGTAAATCCCGAGACCTGGGCCCAGGGACTGGCGAGACGAGCTGCAGGAGCCACTCCGGAGATAGTCCATCTAAAACCCTGACATACATGGCCCAATAGAAAACAGTACCCTCTCTGCTGTGAGGCCTTTTTGGGCATCGCCCCTGCTATATAGGGTCTAATTGACCAAGGCCTTGTTAGACCACGCCAATCAGCCTGTAATACCCCCATTCTCCCTGTAAAGACACACAATGGGAAATACTGAATGGTACAGGACCTCAGAGCAGTCAGTGAAGCCACCAAGGTTAAACATCCAGTATTCCTAATCCCTACACTCTGCTGCCCACTCTACTGTCCACCGGGACCTGCTATTCTGTATTAGATTTAAAAGATGGCTTCTTCTGTACTCCATTAGCCCCAGAGTTACAAGCCATTTGCAGCCTCAGCCCTTCTAAAACTAGAAGACTGTTCAGGGGTTTCCTGGAGATGGCCAGGTTTTGCCACATCTGGATCCTTAAGTATGGTCTAATAGCTAGGCCTCTATATGAAAAGTTGAAAGATGATGATCCTTTTGAATGAAATTCAGAACGCAAAAGGGCCTTTCAAGAATTGAAAAAGCAATTACTTCAGGCCCCTGACCTGGCCCTCCCAGATTTAGCTAATCCCTTTGACCTTTACATGCATGAGAGAAGGGGAATCACCCTAGGGGTATTAGCTCAAAAACTGGGAACACTTACTCGGGTGGTTGCTTACTTCTCTAAACAATTACATCAAACTGCTAAGGAATGGCCACTTTGACTAGGGGCAGTAGCAGCTACCACAACCCTGTTAAAGGAGGCTGAAAAATTAACGTTTGGTCAGCCAATCACTATATGGACCCCACAGGCTTTAGTAAGTTCTAAGGGAACACAATGGCTATCCTCTGGAAGGTCGGTGCAAGTTCAGGCTGGGCTTTTAGACAGTCCAGTGGCTACCATAAAAACATGTTACATGCTAAATCCTGCCACCCTACTACCCACAGAAAGGGGGCCCCTGGAGCATGGCTCTGTAGAAACCATAGACACAATCTGTTCCAGTCTCTCCGACCTAGCAAGTGAGCCTCTCGCAAATGCCAAAGAGGAATGGTTCACAGATGGGAGCAGTTTTATGAGAGAGGGGAAAGGGCTGGTGGGATACATAGTAACTTCCCAGACCCATGTCATAGCAGCAAGAAGCCTACCCCCAGGGACTTCTGCCCAAAAAGCTGAGCTGATAACCTTCACCTGAGCCTTAGAGCTCAGGACCTGGAAGATCATAAATGTTTACTTAGATTCCCAATATGCATACGCCATCCTACACGCACACAGGGCTATTTGGAAAGAAAGGGCGTATGCTTACTGTGGAGAATAAACAGGTAAAACATGGCTTAAGTATATCGAAGCTCTTAGAAGCAGTACAGCTTCCCAAAAAGGTGGCAGTGATTCATTGTAGGTGTCACCAAAAGAGGGATGGGGAGGTAATAAAGGGGAACAACAAGGCGGACATAACTGCCAAAAAGGTGGGCCCTGAAACCAGTAACTTGGCAACTACTCCTCATACACAGAAGGCCAGATCCATCCAATTACTCCCCAACCTACACAAAGGAAGAATTAGACAAAGTCCGAAAATGGGGCTTCAATAGAGATCCAGGAGGCCACGTGTGACTAGTTAATGAACATGGGCAATACTTCTTTCCCCAAACTGCAGTTGTCAGGCCATCAGGGAGACTCATCAAGGAACTCACTATGGGAGGGAAGCCCTATATAACTGGTTAGTTGAGATCATGGTAACTCCTGGCATGAAAAGTATAATCAAATAGTTGAGACTTGCCCCATCTGCTCAATGAACAACCCTAACACCAACCCTAACACCAGACTTCCCAGAGGCCCCCAGATAAGGTCCATTCAGACCAGAGGGACATACCCTGGAGAAGACTGGCAGACTGATTTCACTGTCATGCCAAGAGTCCCAGGCAATTTCAGGTACCTCTTGGTGCTAGTGGACACATTTTCTGGGTGGATAGAAGTATTCCCTGCTAGAACCTAAATAGCAGCTGAAATGGCTAAGGCATTACTAAAAGAAATAATCCCCAGGTTTGGGCTCCCAGGATCCCTCCAAAGCGATAATGGTCTAGCGTTTGAATCTCAAGTGACAAAGGGGATTACGAGTGCCCTGGGCATAACATGGACCTTGCACTCAGCCTGGAGACCCCAATAGTCATGGCTAAGATATGGGCCTTAGCCAATGTCAGGAAACTCAAGAAACTTGGATCACCTTGCTCTGCATGTGGTTAGTACCAAGGAATAAGTTAAAGTTAAGAGCATTTGAACTAATGCATGGTAGACCCATTCCCCAAGCCTGAGAGAAAGGACACCTTAACCCTCTCACTCCCTTAGCCCCCTTAACGCCCTTAGTTGAAACGGAACAACTCAAGTGTGCCCTACAGGTAGGAGAAACCATGAAAGCCCTCGTGGAATATGGTAACCAGGTGCTGCCCACACCCACTGACCTTGCCTTCCAGCCAGGAAACTGTGTGTATCTAGAAAACTGGAAAACCAGTACCCCGTAAGCTCAGCTCACTCGTAAGCAGAACGGACCCCACTTGATGATCCTAACCACCCCACCCATTCTGCCCTGAGGTTGCAGGGGTCATTCTGTGGGCACATCACACTCGAGTGAAGAGGGCCCCCAAGCCCCAGCCTCCAGAGACACAACCTGGGGCAATGAACCCCCTTGGCTACTCACGGGAACCTCACTCAGACACGAAGCTTCTCTTCTGAAAAACAACAAAAGAATGACCAAGGAGATTCTGGCCATGACAGTGAGCCACGACATCAGGGCACACTTTTGCCTACAGGCAAAAGACCTAGATACCTTCACTTTCAGGAAGAATTTGACATGTGACCATTATTCTCTTGCTAATATTTGGGCCATGTGTCTTAAACTGTCTGGTGTCGTTTGTCTCCATAGATTAGACAAATGGTGGTCTCTCAGTGACATGAACATCAGGGCTGAGGCCTGGTGACAGTAAAGGTAGCTTGGGAGAAGTTCTGTTCCTCTAACCGGGTTATAACGATGCCCAAACCAGCAGGAAGCAGTTTCAGAAGACCAACCTGTGCCTGTCGGCGGCCCTCAAAAATGAGGAGCAGGACAAACGGCAGAGGGGGGATTTGTCACCGGCAAAACCCACTAACAATTCCCAGGAAATAAAAACAGAATCTGGGTAATAAAGTCTAACCTTTTTTTTTTCCTTTGTGCTTCGTCTAGTTTCATTTGCTCATAGGGTCCCGCATGCAGAGACCAGCTTCTGACCAGCGTTCCAAGTGCAAAATGGCTGCACCAGACAGAGCTTGGCGGGCGTGTGCAGCAGCGCTGCGCACGACACCTCAATTCAAGATGGCAGCAGCGGGCCGTGCGCAGAGACGCCGCCTCTGACACTGCGATCTGGAATGAGTGCCGTGAGCAGCACGCCTGCGCGGGACGCGCAAGCGCTCTGTCCCCACCCCCACCCCGCCCCTGATGAGAACCGTATAAAGCGGCGCCGCCAACGGCCGTTCTGGAGAGCGTGTATTCTAGAGTGAGAAGTTGCACTTCTCCGTTCTTTGATCAAAGAATAACGCTTTCCATTGCTTCTAAACCAAACTCGGTCTTCTATTGGCGCGAGTGACACAGGGCAGGAGGACCCTCGTTGAGACCCAACTCGAAAGTCTTCATATCATAAACAGTTTTTGAGGGTTGTCTGTGTGCCAATTACACTGGGTGCAATGGATGGAATTAAGCATAATATTAAAAAGAGTGCCTCCCAACTCTTAGCTGTGTATCGGAATTACCTATAAAGCTTTTTAAAAATACTGAGGTATAGGCCCACCCTCTATATCTGATCTACTGAATCAGAACCAGCAGGGGCAATATCCTTATGACCAAATGTATAAACGTCCCAGGTGGTCTTAATGCAGAGCCAAGGTTCAAAGCCATGGTATTAAAAATCTTACCTTCTGAGATTTTTTAATCTACAATAGGTAATATTGATGTAAGTACATCTGTCATAGGATATATAGTAAGAACACATATTAGGAAAAACACAATAGCAGTAGATAGCATTAAGTCTGACATAGAAACAAATGTGTAGACAAAAGGATAAATGCAAAATTGGCAGAGGTTAGGGAAAGCACAGAGATAACTCTAGGCAGATTCTATCGCATCTAGTTGATGGGAGGAATAATACACTCTGCTGTTGTTGTTTTGTGTGTGAATTTCAAATTAAAGGCTTATAGTCAGAAAAAGTGGTTCTAGTTTAAAAGGAAATGCTTTAACTTCTTCAGAATTCTGATGCATTGAAGTTGTATTAAAATTATACAAAAAATGTACCTAGAGTGTATACAATTTGTATTAAAATTATATGACCTTTATATTTTAGGGTAGAATTGCAAATAACTAAGTTCTGCATAAGACTGCATATGTTGTCCATAAAAAAATTGACGGACTAAACCAACATGCTGTGAACATATATGAACGTATATTACATCCATGTTTAAATGAATTCCAGGCAGTTGTATATTAGGTGAAAAGAAATCAAAGGTTTGCAGTCTGGCTAATGAGAGGTTCTCTGAAGGGCATTCAGTGGAATGTATTTCTCTTGGCAGTTGCTCTAGTGGACTCAGTTCAATTCTAAGCAGATTTCTTTAATCCTTAGCTCTAACTGGGTCAGCATCATCTGATTTTAAGTATTATTACAGGAGACATATGCACAATGATTATTGAAATAGCTGCAACAACCTTGCCTGGAAAGTTGCTTTTTCTTTGAAGATGCTCAAAAGGCCCAATTCACATAAACTGAAAACTTTCAGGTAGGGACCCTATTATTATACGGGAGGGAACAAACCAAGGTGGCCCTCACATGATAAAAATGCCAAAAATTCCATTGAGTCTTTTTTAATAGGCTGCTTAGAAAACTTGCTTAATTAACTTACCGTATTCTCTGTATTGGTTCAGGAAGATTCTGTTGGGTAATTTGAGGACTTGGACTTGAAGATAATTTTTCAGAGTTAGGAGGATAAACATTTTTTTTAAATCACAAAATGCAAACAAAACAGTCAATTTTGTGTTTATACCTCAACAGAGACAATTATCAACAGGTGTGTCAGTGATACTAGTGAAAACCAAGCAAATGGCTCACAGATATGAATAAAATCTTAAGAGATCACGACTTCAGAGGAGCCATGAGTCCTTGAAATAGGTTGCAAAAACTGAGTTTACATATATATCAACTGTAACAAGGTCATACAAAACTTTTACTACTGGTACATATAATATGCACATGCTAATATGGACATTTAGGCTATCTTGGCCAGTCTTACATTCTATTTTAGACACATTAGTCAAAACCCAGAAAAGGCAATTCCTGTACGTAAAACAGACATTGGAATAGCAAGTGTAATATTTAGCTCACAGTCTGACTCATTCATCAAATCCAGAGGTCTGTACACTTTTTTCTGTAAAGGGACAGATAGTAAATATTTTAGGTCTTGTAGGCCGTAGGGTCTCTGTCCCAACTACTCAACTCTGATGTTGTAGCAGGAAAGCAGCCACAGACTCTGTGTAAATGAATGGGCATGACTGGATTCCAGTAAAACTTTATTAACAAAAACAGGTGGCAGGCCAGATGTGGTCTGAACTAAACCATATATCATACTCTAAATAACACTGAGTTACTCAACTACTCAGAAACAAGCTTAAATTAATCTGATCTCTGTACTAGTTAACAATTTGTGCACTGTTCACATATGAAAATATATCATTATATATTATAATTGATATGTTATAAATATATAATGATGTTTTAAATGTTTTATATAATTGTGAAAAAGCTTAAAACTGTATTGTATTTATTTTTATGCCCATATTTCAATTGTTAACAGTTTTTTTTTAATTGAAGTAGAGTTAATTTACAATGTTGTGTTAGTTTCAGGAGTACAGCAAAATGATTCAGTTATATATATGTGTGTGTGTGTGTATATATATATTCTTTTTCAGATTCTTTTTCATTATAGGTTATTATAAGATATTGAATATACTTCCAATAGATCCTTGTTGTTTATTTTATATATAGTACTGTGTATATGTTGTTGACAGTTTTATATTGTGTGCTTTTACAATGAAAAAATATAGTTAAGATGGTCTTTGAATTGTGAGGTTCCAGAAATATTATTTGAAGTATGGTTTGATGGCTTAAAACATCTCTCTTCCAATATTTCTTCTTTGTTCTATGTACACTTTGTTTTTTAAATCTGTAACCCAGTTCTGAACTTTTTTCACCATTATATAAAATATTTGTTGCCACATTGAATTTAATTGGAAATTTAAAATTTACATATGTCAAAGCCCAAGGGCTGAAAGGTAAGCTATTAATGTATTTTAAAATCCAAGTAAGAAGATTAAACCGCATGATTCAGAAACAGGTTTTAGTGCATTTTCTTTGTGCTATCCAGATGACTGTCGCTGGTAAAAATTTCAATCCTGGTATGAAAATATATAAATATAGTTGCTAGCCTTTGACTATTATAGAAAATATTGGAAAATGAAGCTGTAAATTGTCATTTGGAATACAAAAGCTTACATTTAACAGAGGACAACTGTTAAAAAAATCCTGTTATCTCTTTTTATAACTTCATAACTTATACTGAAGAGGTTTCTAATTTTTTTTTAACCACTGTAGTCAGAAACTTAGTTCTATAAATAAGCACTTAGTTGCACTCAAGAAAATGAAACTGTTTCTTACTGATTGTATCTATCCACTTGACAACAGTACTTTTTGAAGGTAGATTAAAAGAGATCATTTTACAGGAGCAAAAAAAAAAAAAAAAAAAAAAAACCAATGGAACTTTACAACTTGAAAATCAGCATGTTGTATTTATGTTTCAAAAACAAAACGTGTTGATGTTCGTACTGCTTAAAAGTCACTCAGGAGACTAATAGAACGTCATTGCATGTTTGGGCTGCAATGTTCTCAGCACCCTGAAAGTAGTTCAAGAATTTGAAGCTGAGAGAGATCTAGATATTCACTGATTTTTTTTTTTTAAAGAATATCTTGTTTCAAGGCCAGAAACCTGATGTTTTTTGAAGAAAAGGAAATGTCAATTAATTTTTTACAGACCAAACTTGAAGGGCATTTAATTAGTAGCCAAGTGTGACTGAGTTCATAGATGTGTAATAGAGAACTCACTACAGTTTGTTGAGAGATAAATGCAAAGTGCTTAGAACAGTACCTGACCTAATAAATTCTCAGTACACCTAGCTATTTTATTATGATCAACATTTCTTTTATTTTTAATTTATATTTTATTTATTTTATTTTTGGCCGTGTCGGGTCTTCGTTGCTACATGCGGGCTTTCTCTAGTTGCAGCGAGCGGGGGCTACTCTTCGTTGTGGTGTGCAGGCTTCTCATTGCGGTGGCTTCACTTGTTGTGGAGCACGGGCTCTAGGTGCGCAGGCTTCAGTAGTTGTTGCATGCGGGCTCAGTAATGGTGGCTCGAGGGCTCTAGAGCACAGGCTCAGCAGTCATGGCACATGGGCTTAGTTGCTCCACGGCACGTGGGATCTTCTTGGACCAGGGATCGAACCCGTGTCCCCTGCATTGGCAGGCAGATTCTTAACCACTGTGCCACCAGGGAAGTCCTGATCAACATTTCTTATAATGTACTCAATATCATGAGATAGCAGAATCACCACAGGCTTAGAAGTCCACCAGCCTAGGTTGATATCCAGCCAACTGAATTACTTAATTTCCCTTGGATAGTTTCACCATGATGGGCAAGATGGTGATAGTCCATATTCTATAGAAGAACACTTGCAAAACTTGTCTTAATTTACATTTCCTGTTTCTGCCTCTCTCTCATTAGGAGGACTTGTAAGAAGTCTGCCTACAGGTAGAGTTATGGGTCTAGTCAGATTTTAGAGGAAGCTGATTAGCGATTTTTCAGACTTTTTCATTTTAAGGGAGGAATGATGTTTTGAGCTCTTGGTCTCTGAGTAGGTGTATACTGTCATCTGACAAGAAAAGAAAAGAAAGAGTTGTCACTTTATATATCAGAATCAAACTTGGGTGGCACTTGATAAAAAAGCATGAGTTGACAGATGGATTCATTCCCAGGACAATAGAGACATTATATAATTTTTTTAAATTAATTAATTAATTTATTTATTTTTGGCTGTGTTGGGTCTTCATTTCTGTGCGAGGGCTTTCTCTAGTTGCGGCAAGCGGGGACCACTCTTCATCGCGGTGCGCGGGCCTTTCACTGTCGCGGCCTCTCTTGTTGCGGGGGCCCAGGCTCCAGACGCGCAGGCTCAGCAGTTGTGGCTCACAGGCCTAGTTGCTCCACGGCATGTGGGATCTTCCCAGACCAGGGCTCGAACCCATGTCCCCTGCATTGACAGGCAGATTCCCAACCACTGCGCCACCAGGGAAGCCCTAATTTTTTAAAACAAGTTATTCTCAGTTTATAGGATACATAGGAATTAGTGAATATTTCTTTCTGCTTAGTAGACAAAAACTGCTGCCTACTCTGTAGGAATCCCTATCCCTAAAGTTACATTAAAAGATTAAAGCTACACTTTGAATGAAATTGTAAAATTATATATATGTGTGTGTGTATTTAAATTAATGTAACAAATGACTACAAAATATACTGTTTTTTGAAAAAATTTTGCTTCTATGAAGTTCCATTTATAAAAATTTCAGCAAGAATTTCCACAAGACAAATTCACAGAAGTGAAATTGTTGTGTCAAAGAGTTGTCATAATTTCAATAGGCAGACATTGGTAATTAACCTCAGAAAAGTTACACCAATTTACACACCAACCAAATACACATGCCCTGAATCCCAAGGCTTTTGTCAACTCACTTAATCCGCTTTTCGGATACACTAAACCCACACCACAGTGAGAGCACATCATATTAAATGCCTTAGATGCCCTTCTTAACTGATCAACTAATACATGGACTATAGCATTCATCCAGTCTGATTAAGGTTGAATAGTTTTATTTTCAGTAAAAATTGCCATTCTCCCCGTTTACTGTTTACTCCCAGACTTAACTTTCTTCTCTTTTTAATCAAGTCTGGACCCATGGTCCATGTTTTCTCAAACTAGTACCCTGAGCTCCTTCAAACCCTGTCCCTTTTTGCTCCGTCTCTCCTAAAAAATTCCCATTTCTGGAAAATTCCAGCTCTTTGCTCACACTCCTTGTTATAGCTGAAAAACATCAAACAACTCTGAGCCATGGCAGCATTCTGGCTTTGGACTTCAGCTGCCCCTGTGCACAGCATGCAATCCTTTCCCCTGTTGCCAGGTTCTTCTCCCATCTTTTGGGCAGCGGTCTGCAGACAGGAGCTCATCAGAATGACTTGACAGTGGTCTTTCCATCTGACCTTCCTCCTTACCTGAGATTGTGGACCTCTCTTCTCTGGGCTTCCAGGGCAGTGCTCTCTTGTTTTGATTTCCCAGGTCCTTCCCCATGTGTATAGAACACCCTAAGGGACCTGACACACTGCGGTCGGGCTGTAGGCACCAAAGTACATTCTTAAGTTCTAAGGGAAAAACCTATAGCATAATGGATAAGAGTGGAGACTCTGAAGCCCAGTGGCCAGCTATAGCTCAGCTCTATCCCTTTTGCACTGGGCAAGGCAATCTCACTGTCTCTCAGTGTCTTCATCTGTCAAAAGGAATCATAGTTGAATCTATGGTGTGTGGCCTAAATGATCTAATCATGAAAAGTGCTTAGAATTATCTAGTATATTGTAAGCACTCAAAAAATGACATTTCTCTTTCCACTATGTTAGGGTATACCAAGAAAATAACCATCTGGAAACTAGGAAGAAAGTTCTCACCAGACATCAAATCTGCCAACACCTTGATTTGGACTTCGAGCTTCTACAACCATGAGATATAAATGTCTGTTTTTAAAGCCAAAAAAAAAGAAAAAGAAAAAGAAAAAAAGACATTATTCTTCATAACCAGGAACCCTAGATAATGGGATAATGAAATAAGCACAGATATAAGAATCAGACTGGGTTTTCACATCCTGACGGAACGATTTATTAGGGTCATGATATGGGCCATTTTATGAAACTGATTTTGGCCTGCTGGATTATGAGTTTAATGGGGCTAATTCTACCTTTTTTTTTTATATTTCAGAGTTGTTACATGAAATAACATAAATGGAATTAAGCACCTAGCACAACGCCCAGCATAGAGCAAGTAAGAAGTTGCTATTTTTTATTGCCATCTTTTTTGGACCCTGTGATTATTGATACTATTTTATTATTGATACTAGATTGCAGATCAAACTTAACATACAGGGCTGTATTTTCAAATATAAAATGGAATTTAGTTCTACTAGTGTATAAAACTACAGTTAACAGTGGAGACTTTTCCATCAGCGTCTATGAACTCTGCAACCAAAAAAATAAAAAACCAATGAACCAAGTGGTACATTTAATGAAATAAAAAATATACATATACATATGTGTTCATAATGAGCTCAAGGCCGACCACAGCCAAAAGCATTTAAAAAAAACACCTATGAAGTTCAGAAGTCTAGTTTGACCCCTGTTTTTGAGCAGTTAGACCAATATACTTAACTGTGAAGCCAGAGAGGTCTTAGAGAATTCTCACTTTACACAACACATCCCTTACTTGGTGTTGATTCACAGCAGAATTTCCCATTTGTTATAAAACATATTAGGTAAATATACTAGATAAATTAGTTTTACTGGTATTCTTGTACTTGAATTTGTAACATTTGATTAATACATTATCAATGCATATTTATACAAACCATCAAGATATACTTTTCATTATGATGCCTTTTGTATATACACAATAAAGTGACTATTTTTCAAATTATCTGTTTTCCTAATATCATGTATTGCTACTGATTCAAGTAATTTACTGAGAACTAAACCAGTTTAAGGACATTCTCTTCTGTTCACAGTTTGCTAAGAGTTTTTATCATAAAAGGGTATTAAATTTATCAAATGTTTGTTTTTTTAAACATCTACAATACCAGCTTCTAGATGTAATGGTTCTTTAGGTCAGCACCAATAGAACTTTCTGCCATGATAGAAATGTACTAAATCTGTACAGTCAAATATGGTAGCCACCAGACACATGTGGCTGAACCACCTGAAATGTGGGTATTATAACTGAGGAACTAAAATTTTAATTTTATATAATTTTAATGAATTTCCATTTAAGTAGCCATATGTGGCTTCTTGCTACTCTATTGACAACTCAGATCTAGATCAGCAGCAGAAGACATCTTTCCACTTAGAGTTCATGATGGTTTTCAATTAAAGTTTCCTAAAAGAAAATTGTGGACATGACTATCCTAATTATTCATTGCAGAATTTTAGAAATGGGTAATGACAATATTTTAGGAATAATACAAGTCGTACTATTTTAGCTTCAATTTAAAATGTTGTTTCTATTCTCAGACTATATACAGAAAAATTCCACTATTCATTCCTGGAAAAAAAATTGTATTTAACAATTCTGGCTTTTCTAAATGTGAAAATAGAACCCACCAAGAGCCACCCTCTGGTAGCATTAGGTTGTAAGGTCTGCAAGGACAGGAAGTATTTTTTAGTTTCTGTTTTGTCTCTATGATCTGGTTTAGTGGACGGATGGTACATGCTAAGTTGTCATTAAATGCTTGTTGAATTAAGTGATAAAGAAATACTTATAATGTAACCTAAAGCTTTCTAAAATATACGAAAATCTACAAATATAGCAATACAATAGTACCATCACATTTATGTTGTCAATAAGACAGAAGACCAGGAACCAGGACCAATGATCCTGGCAGGGCTGAGAGCACGGGATACAAGCTGTCAGCCAAGGACTCTGCCATGTGTCTCAAAGCATGTTTGGAAGCAGCCCGACCAGGTAATGAGGTTTATTTGCTCCCTGCTGATATTACACACAGGGCTGTGTCTAAGTGGAGGGTTACACTTAACTCAAGGCCTTAACAGTCTTAGGTTCAGAGTTAGAAAGGGCTTTACAAATTATTAAACCACATCTCTCCCAAAAGATTCCCCCCACTTCAAACTATGCTTAAAAGGTGGCGGTCTAGTTTTTATTTTGAATGTGTCCCCCAATGACTAAGAAATCATGAGACCACATGTTCATTTTAGAACTATTCTAACTGTAAAATGACTTCCTTGTATTACTGAGCAGAAACCCGCCACCTATAAATCCCAGCTCTTGGTCACATGTCTCCCTAAAGGAGCAAACAAGCACTCTGACTCTCATCCCTTTACACTTCAGTGTCTGAGAACAGCTGTCACGTCCCCAGGTTTCCTCTTTCCCAGGCTATGCATCCCTCAGTCTTCACCCATTTATCACGCAACCAGTTTCCAGATTCTGACTATTCTCTACCTTGTCCAGCTACAGCCTCAACTTTCCCAACTCCACGTTCGTAATAGGTCACTAAAATCAATTATAGTTCCTCAGTTTCTTGAGTAAATCTTTAGTGTTCCATCCCCACTGCCAACAGGTGTATGTCGACAGTCTTATAAAGTTATACGTTGAATTATTACACATTATACTTCAAATATTATCTGACCGGTGAGGACGTCAATGTGATCGCAAGGGAGCCAGATAACACTGAGGAAACCCTGTGCAGCTCTGGGCACATTATTTTATGGGGAGACTTGTGTCAGATAATAGCTTAGCCCAAATAAGATTATGGGCTTTAAAAAATTCTCTTTGAAATTAAACTTAGCTTAAAGAGAGAGATGCAATAAGGAAAGAAAAGACTTATTCAGTGAATAAACTAAAAGAATTTGTGACTAACACAGCTCACTCAACTCCCTCATGCTAGGAAAATTTTTGTCTTTATTACATAAAATCTTCACAGGATCCCAAATAATTTAGGGCTTGCTCTAGATTGAGTCTTAATTTCTGGGGATACCTAGAACCTTGTTTTTACAAAGCTAATTACAAATATTTAATTAAATATTTAGGCTCACATCTCCAGAGTGTCCCTGAACAGCAATAATTTTAAAGTAGAACTCAAAAGTAGTTGCTGACAATCTGCCTATAAACCTTAGTGCTGCATGGAAGTCATTTCTAACTTTAAATTCAAAGGCTTTTTTTTTTTTTTTTTTTTTTTTAGAGTTAATCAATCGTGGTTATTCTTTAGCTGTTACTTTTTTTTAAAAATTTATTTATTATTTATTTATTATTTTTTATTTTTGGCTGTGTTGGGTCTTCGTTTCTGTGCGAGGGCTTTCTCTAGTTGTGGCAAGCGGGGACCACTCTTCATCGCGATGCGCGGGCCTCTCACTGTCGTGGCCTCTTTTGCTGCAGAGCACAGGCTCCAGACGCGCAGGCTCAGTAGTTGTGGCTCACGGGTCTAGTTGCTCCATGGCATGTGGGATCTTCCCAGACCAGGGCTCGAACCCGTGTCCCCTGCATTGGCAGGCAGATTCTCAACCACCGCGCCACCAGGGAAGCCCCTCAAGGGCTTTATTCACATGAGTAAACTTTCTGTAATATGTAGAACACTTAAAAAAAAAGCCTTGGACTTTGAGGTGGGTCAAATCCTATAATGTATCTCCAGCAGTGCCAAGATCTTAGGAGGAAGGAGCGTAACCAGGAAGAACAGGACTGGAGCAGTCTTTGGTGGAAGAATGAAGGAGAAAGAAAGAATGTCCCTGTAAGAATCCCATGGGTTTATGTATTGCCTTCTTCTCCTGCTAGTGGTATATCCCATGGCAAGTTATCCTCTTTGAAGCCACTAAGGGCAAGTTCAAAACACCTGCTCTGCCTCTCTGAGGATCATGAGACTATCTTTATCAAAGTACCTTAAAGCATATTTGTCAAAAAATTAACACAAATAAAGAAGACTGGGTTGAATGTACAGACCAATTTGGGGAGAACACCTATCTTCAGAATATTGAATCTTCCAATCCACAAAAATGGCATATCCTTCATTTGTTTAGTTCTTCTTTAATTTATACCAAAATATTTTGTGTATTTCAATGTATAAGCATCTCTACATATCCCACCTTAGATATCCTAGCTCATTGATATTTCAATGTTATTTTAAACTCCATTTTCTATTTGGTGTTGATATATAAATAATAATGGCTTTTGAGTACTGAACTGATAAGCAGGTTGTTAAGTTTACCTACTAATTCTAATAGTTGGTAAATTCATTTCGATTTTCTATGTACATAGTTATATATCATCTGCAAACTAATGGCTCTTTTATTTCTTCCTTTTCAATCTTTATGCTTTCATTTCTCTTTTTCCCCATTATTGCGTGGCTAGACTCTCTAGTACAATTTTGAATAAAGTAGTGATTGCAGGTATTCTATCTCAGGGGTAAAACTTTCAATACTTTACCACTAAATATATCTGCTATAGACTGTATTTCTATCAGTTTAGGGAAGTTCTATTCATAGTTTGCTATGAATTTGTATAGTAAATTTTGAAATTCATCAAATCCTTTCTTCAATTTGCATGTGAGATACCTACTTTTCTCCCTTTAAGAAATTCAGGTGGAAAATTATGTTGACTTTTCAAATGTTAAACTATATTTGCATACATGGAGAGTTAACCTCACTTGGTAGTGATACATTATCCTTTTTATATATTGCAAGTTCCTTTTCTATGTATTGTGATGTCCTCGTCAGATTCTGGTATCATGAGTAGATGGACTTAGTTTGGAAGTGTTCCCTTTTTCTATTTACCGGAAGAATTTGTATAAAATTGGGATAATATCTTCCTTAAATGTTTGAAAGAATTCACTGGTAAGGCTTTACATTTTCCTTGTGGAAAGGCTTTTAATAACTGATTCAGTTTCCATTAATAAAGGAAACTCTCCAGATTTTTCTCTTTATTTTGTCAGTTTAATTTTCTGAGGAATTTGTCCTTATTCAAATTTTGTTTTTCATTATAAGTTGTTCATTATGTCATTACATCTTTTCAATGTTTGTAATGTCTTTAATGATATTCTTGTTTTCATTCCTAATGTTCCTTTTTTTCTCTTTTACTGATGTCTTACTGGGGGTATATCAAACTTTTCAAAGAACTAGCTTTCTAGCTTTATTATTTTTCTTTAGCTTTGTTTTCTGTTTCACTTATTTCTTATCTTTATTATTTCCTTCTATCTACATTCTTTAGATTTGATTTACTATTCTTCTTGACTCTTGAGGTGAAGTTTAATTGATTTTAACCTTTCAACTTTTATAGTAAATGTAGTGAAGGCTATAAATTTCTAAGCTTTGCTTTAGTTGCAGCCTACAATTTTTGATATGCTACATCTTCATTATCATTCAGCTTAAAATATTTTCTAATGTCTGTTGTTATTTCTTCTTTGATCTATGGGTTATTTAGAAGTATGTTCTGTTTAATTTCCAGGCACTTGAGGATTTGCTAGTTATCTTTTGTTACTGATTTCTACCATAATTTCCCTGAGGTCAGAGAGCATATTTTGAATTATTTCAATCCTCTGAAATGTTTTGGGGCTTTCCTTATGGCCTGCTTATTATCAGTTTGGGTAAATTTTAAACATGGGCTCAACTGAAATATGAATTCTGTCATTGTTGACAATGTTTCCTGCATGTCAATTAGGTCAAGTTTGTTAACTGTGTTCTTCAGATCTATCTTTTTACTACTCTTTTGTCTGTTCACAGGTATGTTAAAGTAACCCTATGGCTGTGAATTTCTTCACTTTTCCTTTTAGTTGTCTATTTTTGCCTTACACATTTGAAACAATGTTATTACAAATTATAAAATCTTCCTGGTAGATTGACTTCTTTATCATTACAGAATATCCCTCTTTATCTCCAGTAATGCTTCTTGATTTAAATCTGTTTTATCTGACATTAGTATAGCTATATCAGTTTTTTCATTAGTAGTTGCATGGTTTATCTTTTTCCATCCTGGTACTTACTGTGCGTCTTAAGATATGTCTCTTGTGAACACAGGTTTTATTTTCTTCCCTAGTCTGATAACATTAGTTTATTACTTGGTTTATTTAGTCTTGGTTTATTATTACTTAGTTTATTTAGTCCATTTTCATTTAATGTAATCACAGATTTAAGTGCTTTTATATCTACCATCTATTTGTTTTCTATTTGACTCACTGTTTCATTTACCTTTTCTCTTCTGTCTTGCCTTCTTTTGGATTACTCAAATATTTCATTTTTCCTCTCCTTTTATTTTACCATTCTTTTTAAAAAATTAATTAATTAATTAATTTTATTTTTGGCTGCATTGGGTCTTAGTTGTTGCGTGCGGGCTTTCTCTAGTTGCGGTGAGTAGGGGCTACTCTTCGTTGTGGTGCACGGGCTTCTCATTGTGGTGGCTTCTCTATGTTGTGGAGCACGTGCTCTAGGTGCATGGGCTGCAGTAGTCCTAGCACACAGGCTCAGTAGTGGTGGCTCGTGGGCTCTAGAGTGCAGGCTCAGTAGTTGTGGCTCGTGGGCTCTAGAGCGCAGGCTCAGTAGTTGTGGCGCACGGGCTTAGCTGCTCCGCAGCATGTGGGATCTTCCTGGACCAGGGCTCAAACCCATGTCCCCTGAATTGGCAGATGGATTCTTAACCATTGTGCCATCAGGGAAATCCCTATTTTACCATTCTTTTTCATATTACAACTTACATCTGAATTACATTTAATAAAATTATTACATTTACCACTTCCTTGATAATGCTAGAACTTTATACTTCCATTTTTGACTCTTCCATTATTGTTGTCATGTATTTTAACTCTACATAAATTTTATACTCCACATTACCAGTATTTTTTAATAACAGGCAACATTCATTTATATTCTCCTTTTCTAGAGGTCTTCACTCTTTCCTGCATTCTGTATTTCCATCTGGGATCATTTTCCTTCTGACTAAAGACCTCTCTAAAGAATTTCGATTAATGCAGTCTTGCTGGTGACCAACTCTCTTTTTTGTTTGTCAAAACCATCTATATTTCAGTTTTGTTTCTGAAGGATATTTTAACCCTATATAGAATTTTGGGTTAACATTTTCCCCCCTAGCACTTTAAGGATGTCCTGTAGGTAATGAGGTTTAAATGCTTCCTTGTTGACATCAAAAACTGTGGCATAATGAAAATACGGAAATTGCTTAATGTAGTGATTTTAGGATTTGCAGCACTGAGAAACATCTCCTTCACTTTAAATTCAAGGTCATAGAATCATGGTCAGAGCTTGAAAAGATTTACAGATCATCTAGCCCAATTTCCTCCCTAATAACAATCCTAATAGGAGGTTATTTAGTTTTTGCCTTGAACACTTCTCCAGTTTTGGGGAATTCACCAAATCACAAGATAATGCACTCCATTCAAAAAGAGTTCTAATCATAAATGGGTTCCTTACAGTGTACTGAAAAAAAATCTGCTTCTGTTTAACTCCCAGTCATGGAGCCTTATTCTCCTAAAGGAGCAAGTAAGATATTTAACTTTAATTATTTGTTTTCACTTATGATATCGAAGAGAGGTATTATGTCCTGGCTTCCAGGTTAAGCACGTCTTCCTCCACCCTGCCCAAGTCGACCCTCAACCTTCACCACCTCCACGTTCATGACGGGCCACTAATCCCTGTCAGTTATGTTCCTAAAAATAAATTGGAATTTAGGTCATCATCCCCATAGCCAGTGGCTTAATTTAGGGCCCATTTCCCACCTGGATTGCTGACTCTTTCCCTGATTACAAGCAGATGCTAAGAGATCTCATGCAAATCCTATTCGTCCATGCATAAAATCTTCAACAGCTCTCCACTACAGAATTGCTTTCCAAACTTTTTTTTGAGATAGAGGGTGGACGGTAGAGTTGTTTGTTTATTCTGTCATTTGCTCTGTTGTTCTCTCATTATCAGCAAAGTTCAGCCTACAAAACTCACTATAACCCAGGAAAACTTTAGCAATTTTAGATGCAATGGTTTTAACTAAATGAATAAAGTCTAACACCCCCCCCACACACACACTACAAATGACCTTGGAGTTGGGATATGATAACCGTAAACGTCAATATCCTAGCAACTAAAAAGAAAAAATAAAACCTGAAAGTACACTATTTATCACAGCCTGTGGCTAAAAAAATGAAGATGAAATAATTTAGAAATGACAGAATTTATAATAAAGACACCTGGGATCAAGTCTTATTACCCTTTCTTATTAGCTATATAACTTATAGTAAGTTATTTCACCTCTTTGAAGTCTATTTGTTTGTCTGAAAAAGGCAATTAAGAATACCTGCCTTGGTAAGGATTAAATGATATAACAACCACAAAACAGATTTTTTTTAAAAAAGTGAAATAAAGAAAAAGTAAAGATTAAGTTTTCAATGCAGCATTGTTCATAATGATGATAAATTAGAAGCAACCTAAATATCTGTCAACAGTGAGATAAAAACTAAATTGTATGTATTTACCGCAGGAATACTTTAGATTTAAAAAAAGAGGAAAAAGAAAAAACATGTTTGTAGCTACTAACATCTACATGGATGAATCCCCAAAACATGTTAAATGTAAGCAAGCCAGCCACAAAAGAATCAATCATGATTCCACTTGTAAAAGCTTCAGAAACAGGCAAAATTAAATAATACATAGATAATAATTTTTTTTAAAAGCCAGGGAATGATGAACATAGAATTCAAGAAGGAGGTTACACCTGGAAGAGGAGAGGGAGAGACAGTCATGTGATCAGGGAGAGGGCTCTGGTGGCTTCTTAACATTCTATTAAGGGGATTGAGGGTTAATGGGAGTTCATTTTATAATCATTCTTTATATGCTACATGTGCCCATATACACACTTCTGCATTTGTGAGTCAATTAAAACAAAAAAAAATCATTTAAAACTCTCACTAAATCTGAACTATTAAGTATATATCTACACTTGTAGATGGAGAATTCATAGATTCACTGCTTTCTCCTGTGTTTAATCACGACACATTCTGATTTGACTGGCAATTGACTGGATGAACTCTCACAACTTTGAAGAAAATAGTTGGATATAAAAAAGTTTTGCTTTCATTGGAAGTACATCTCAAAGAGCAAATTTCTGATGTAAAGTGAAATGAGATGTAGATAATTAATTTAGCAGAGAGCAACTATTATTCGCCAGGCTGTGTGCGTACAGTTGCAAGTAAGATCTTACCACACTTAGTCTATGTCCTGATTTTTAAATTTCAGGGCCACATACACTTATTAATCAGCACTCCCTAGACAATAAAAAGCTCACTGGTCTATTCACACTGCTACACCATCTCTTCTTTCCAATTCTTTCAGCACTATAAGGAAGATACGATATCCCATACTGAGTGGGCAGGACCATGAAGACTGGTTTCCATGTGATGTATGGCTATTATTTATTTGTTGTTTACTTAAAAGCTGACAAAGAACCCAAATAAAACTTGTAACTCAGAAACATGGACAATTAGTCTCTTTTACTCTGTCTTCTGAAAAGTATGCTAATTTAATATATGCTGAGTAATTAAACTGGTTGATTGTAAAGACATTAAAAAATAGCATAATATGTGATATGGTTTAGTTATTACAGGAAACATCAATTATATTTTTAAATTACTTGCAAGTATTAGAGCTGAGACAAAAAAGGAGAGAAAATCATAATTTAAAACTTTCTATATATTTCATAAATATATCCAGGTTTAGACATTTCTGATAAGTGTGTATGATCACTCATTTTTAAACTTTTCCTAGGAAATTCAATAAACAAATATTTAATAGTTGCTCATTATCAAAAGATCATGAATTCGCCCCTTCCCTCCCTTCAGGTTGGGGTCAATTCAGCCAGATGACCAGGATCTAGGATTAAAACGGCACGGTCAGGCTTGACATCACTGGGGTCAAGGATTCTGCTGGCCTGGTCTTCCTTGTAGATGAGGCTAGGGGTTTGAGTGGCATGTTAGGCAGCAGTGTGGTCAGGACCAGTGCAGCAATGGCTGAGGCCTTATTTGACATACTTAGGGCTAGTGGGCCAATGCAGCAGCTGGTACTGTCAGGAGGTTGGAACATGAAAAGTAAGCAAATAATGTATTTAGGATTATGGGAGTCAGGTTTCTCACTATGAGAGAAAGGAGTTACAAGTATAGAAAGGGAAAGACTAAACCCTGAAGTACTGAATTAGAAATGAAGGTATCAATGTGAAATCAACGGTTTCCATTTATATGATAGACAGAAATACATACAGATGAATGTTTGTGTGTGTATATACACATGTATTTCTTTAATCTGTCCATTAATAGTGCTTAAAACCAATGACTTGCCAGTATCAATGAGTACTTCTCAGCTCTTTGTTTCCACATACTACTATCCATTGAAAGGAACCAGGGTTCCTTGGAAATATGACTAGGGCAGGAAAAAGTACAAGATAAGCTTGGGACACCTTGATGCGCCAAAAATAAGAGCTCAAGAAATCAAAAGGACATAGCAGTGAGCTTGAGACTCCCATAGACCAAGTCTGGGAAAAGTTCAGTATCAAAATAAATGACAGTAATATATTGTAACTTACCGAATAAAGCAGGAATCCATGAGTCCATACTAACAGAGATGAATAAACAAGTGGAGAAGGGGCTGCTCTTCCTTAAAGCAAGCAGAATATTAATCAAAGCATCAGAAAGGATGGACTCACCATTTGACAACCAGAATAGTAATAAGTGATTCAGGCAAGAACTGTTAGTGGACTCGAACTAATTGGTGACAATTTGGTGAGAAAAAGGACATTCATATAGTCTCAAAGAATATCCTCACAAAGTGCTTTTAACTTTACAATGGAGAAACCTGATAGATACTATCCTAACCAAGTGATCAAAGTTAATATCATCAGGAATGGGACAATTTGACATCGTGCACTTCCTGATATGATACAGTGAAAGAATACATCATTTTTGTAGTATTTTTGTAAAAAAAATGTATATCCTGAGTCTAATCATGAGGAAACATTAGGTAAACCCAAACTGAGAGACATTCTACAAAGTACCTGGCCTATACTCTTCAAAAGTATCAAGGACATGAAAGAAAAGACTGAAAAACTGTTCCAGATTGAAGAAGAAAAGAGACAGGACAACGAAATGCACCAGGTGATCCTGGACTGGGATGCTGGAGCAGAGAGGAACATTATTGGGGCGATCGGCAAAACCTGAATGTGGTCTGTGGATTAGATGGCATACGTCAATGTTAATCTGATTTTGATGGTCAGACTACGGTTATGTAGGAGTATTCTTGTTTTAAGAAAATATCACTAAAGTAGCGTTAATGGGGCATCATATCTGAAACTTTCAAATGGTTCAAAAATTATATTGGACGGAATCACATTGAATCTATAAATAAATATGAGGTATATGAACATATTTACAATATTGTGACTTCCAATCCATATAACACAGAGCACTCCATTTATTTAAGATCTCCTTAAATGCCTCTTGAGATAGCCTAAAATTTTTTCCATGAGGATCTTGTGTGTATATTGTTAGATTTATTCTTAGGTACTTCACATTTTTTATGCTATTGTTTAAGAGATCTTTCTAAAAACATTCATTTTCTGTTAGTTGCCGATATACACAAATACAACTGACTTTTGCATATTGATTGTGAAGGCAGCATCTTTGCTAAACTCTAGATGTTACTGAATTGTCTACATATATAATCATATCAACACAGGAACAATTTCCTGCCTCTGGGAAAGAAAAACCCAGAGAATTACGGTGACTATAACTTGTCATAAAAATATACAATGGCTGCCATTTAAAGAGATTTTTATAGTTGTACAAATACGGTGACATAATGTTAGCTGGGAATAGTGTAGCCATGGACCATCTTTAAATTAAATCACATCAGGAGGTAAGGTATGATTCTATTTGCTTCTGAGACCTCTAGGCAACAAGTCCCTTACAAGGATCATATCTTCTTTAGGTCTGTATCAAAAGAAATACATTGCCTAAGATGCACTCAAAGTAATTTTAAATACTTATAAATTCTAATTAAGTTCTCAGCATGTAAAACAAGCCTATCTAGGGAAGTTATGATCAACCCTTCACAAATGACTTCTTGGAAACCTGAACAATATGCTTTCCACAAGCTTTCTGGTGGTCTGGCAGCTCTGAAAGGACTCCTGACTTTTGCCCTCTCCCTTGGCTCACATTCTTTCCATGTTAAATAAAACAACTTCCTAAAGAATGACTGCTACCACATTACTGGGTAGCAGGGCACAGTGCACGCGAGGGTAATCTGGAAAGAGCAACATCTCAAGAGATACTTGCTTAATGTCCCAGGAAACCAGAAAGCATCTACAGACTAACAGCTTTAGCTGAACAAGATGCCAGAGAGCCCTAAAGGCAAAAAGGAGCCAGAAGTGGAACTCTCACTTGTGAGGTTTAAAAGTGAGGGGAAACAGAGAGCCCACTTGATTATGATATACTCTTTGGGTAGTCTCAGTAGATTAAAAGAAAATTAAGAGTTTAAAAGTGCATTTTCTACTGCGCGAAAGGTCACCAGCTGGTATTCCACACCCAGGTCAGTGACCTCTCTGCTCCTTACACAAGCGTGGCAGAAGGGACAGCTCACTCATGACATTACTTCTCCAGAGTCAGTGTGTTATGTCTCTGCTTTATGCTCCTTAGAAAGAAGATGAAGGACTTGAAAGCCTTGATGTGAGTTTTCCTAGTAGTTGCCATTGGGATTGGGCTGAGCAAGATGCTACCTGAGGACTTTATCCCGTGGTGTGCCCTACTCTTATTTTTGCTTTGTCCACACGAGAAAAATAAAGAAGATAACTTAGTGTTGAGATGTGAATTTGGGGGTTTATATGCTATGGGGAAATTTTAAAAAACAAACTCTATGTACATTATGAGGAAATTATGGAATAAAAAGTCTAAAAATTAAAAAAATACATTTTCTAAGTTTCAGTATGAAATGATGAGAAAGTCCTGGACATGGATAGTGGTCATGGTTGTGGAACAACGTGAATGTACTTAATGCCACTGAACTGTACATTTAAAACTTAGTAAAATTCTATGTTACGCATATTTTACCACAATAAAAAAATTTTAAAGGTGCATTTTCTATTGTTAAACACTACCTGATATTATTGAGTTGGCCAAAAAGTTTGTTTGGTTTTTCCCGTAAGATGGTTCTAGCAGCACTTAGTTGTCTTTAACTATATGCAAAACAATTTTGTTAGATTGTATTGCGACAGCTGTCATATCAGTGTGCATTTAAAAAAAACATCAAAATTGGTGAATTTTTGTGTACCCATTTAAATATTGAAGATGGAAGAAAAAAAGCAACATTTTCGGCATATTATGCTTTATTATTTCAAGAAAGGTAGAAATGCAACTGAAATGAAAAAAAAAAAAAGATTTGTGCAGTGTATGGAAAGGTGCTGTGACTGACTGAATGTGTCAGAAGTGGTTTGTGAAGTTTCGTGTTGGAGATTTCTCGCTGGACGATGCTCCATGGTCGGGTAGACCAGTTGAAGTTGATAGTGATCAAATCGAGACATTGATTGACAACAATCAACGTTATACCACGCGGGAGATAGCCGACATACTCAAAATATCCTAATCAAGCGCTGAAAATCATTTGCACCAGCTTGGTTATGTTAATCGCTTTGATCTTGGGTTCCACGTTAAGTGAAAAAAACCTTCTTGACCATATTTCTGCATGGGATTCTCTACTGCAACATGAAAACATTCAATTTTTAAAACAAATTGTGATGGGCAATGAAAAGTGGATACTGTACAATGATGTGGAACAGGAGATCGTGGGGCAAGCGAAATGAACCACCACGAACCACACCAAAGGCTGGTCTTCATCCAAAGAAGGAGATGTTGTGTATATGGTGGGATCGGAAGGGAGTCCTCTATTATGAGCTCCTTCTGGAAAACCAAACAATTAATTCCAACAAGTTCTGCTCCCAGGTAGACCAACTGAAAGCAGCACTCGACGAAAAGCATCTGGAATTAGGCAACAGAAAACACATTATCTTTCATCAGGATAACACAAGACTGCATGTTTCTTTGATGATCAGGCAAAAACTCTTATAGCTTGGCTGGGAAGTTCTGATTCATCTGCCGTATTCACCAGACATTGCACCTTCGGATTTCCATTTATTTTGGTCTTTACAAAATTCTCTTATTGGAAAACATTTCAATTCCCTGGAAGACTGTAAAAGGCACCTGGAACAGTTCTTTGCTCAAAAAGAGAAAAAGTTTTGGGAAGATGGAATTATGAAGTTGCCTGAAAAATGGCAGAAGGTAGTGGAACAAAACAGTGAATACGTTGTTCAATAAAGTTCTTGGTGAAAATGAAAAACGTGTCTTTTATTTTTACTTAAAACCCGAAGAAACATTATGGTCAACCATCAGAATCTGGCAGCCCTGTGTTTGAGACTTGACTCCAACTGTTACACCTGTGGAACCTAGAGCACATTATTTAACTAAGCGTCAGTTTCCTTATCCATAACACAGGAATAATAAAGTACTTACCTACCCATTATAGGCTGCTGTAAACTTGAAATAATTTATGTGGAACTTAGCAGAGTTCATGGCACGCAGAAAGGGCTCAATCAATGTTGGCTCTTATTTTCTTTTTAGGTTTTCATACCAATACAATTCTTTTATATTTTTTACAGTGAGGACTAAAAACAAGGCTCCAGCACAAAAAGATGGGTTATTCTTTCTTCCTAGTCCTTAATGTCATATAGAACTATATAACAACTTCCCATAAAATGAATTCCATGTTGTAGTCAAGGGACATATGAGCCCCAAGTGCTGACCACTAAGCCAATGGTTAATAAACCTTAAAGTCTCACACCCTAAGAGGCCACAATTTCAGAGAAACCACAAGAACTTGAAATAATTTAACAGGTTAATATATATATTTTTTATCAAGTATAACATGGTCATACAAAAGCATTTGTTACAAATATAATTCACACATATAAAAAGAGGGTATTTTATTTTTTTTCCCTTTTATATCCTATTTTACGCAAAATGACAAAACCAAGAAAATAACAGAACTATACTAGTTCTAAAAACTGGGAATTTTATGAATGAAATATATCCAATCATCTATACTTCCTCTCAAATTCCAAACAATGAGGCTTATTGAATTATACTTAGAATCAACTTAAATAAATCTTTGTATGATTCAGATGAAACATACATTGTCAATGGTTATAAACTCAGGTAGAAAAAATACATAAAATTATTCATAAGTGAAAACACTTCATACAAAAGAAATGTTTTTTTTAAAGAAAATCCCAGACAATATTAAAAGGAAAGGCACTGAATTTTAAAACATTGTTTTGGACTATTATATAAAATACCAAAAGGTTCAGAACTGTTGAACAACAAAAGTTTATGCAGAACAAAGCCAAGAAGTGAAAATTATTAAATGTATAATAGCTAAAACCAAATAAGACATGACTGAACTATACAATTTAGAAACATGTTTAAGTGCATTTTCTTTGTACAATTCAACTGACTATCACGTGTAAAATCTGGCAATTAATTAAAATGCAATTAAATACAGATTTGCAAGCCTTTTGGCCATTACGCAAATATGAAAAAGTTAAGTGACTCGCCAATTGAAAAATAAAAGGTTACACACATACCATAAAAGCACAAATGGTCAAAGATACACTATAAAATTGTGTGAAAAAACAATCATACCAAACAAAGATCTTTCAGGCACTTGCACTTGGAAACATTCCTTTTATAAATAAGCATGTAGTTTCACTTCAAAAAAATAAAGCTGATTTCCTCAATTGCACCTATTAGTTGAGAGCTGTATCATATATTAGGGATGCACTTAAATGGACCATATTATGGGGAATCAACTGAACTTTAAAAAACATGAGTCTATCTATTTATTCACAACTTCAAAAATACATATAATTCCAGTGAGGCACAGATGGGGCCCTATCAAAACATTCTGTCATTCAGTATAACCAACACAGGATAACACAACACAATGACAAAAAACAAAATCCACGATTTGGCAATCCTATACAAGAGAGGCTCTGTCAAAAATTTCTTCCAGAAAACAAATACACCACCACAAAACAACAAAACAAAAAAAGAAAAACTGAATTCTGACAACCCTACACAAACTGTGGGATTTCATCTTCAAGGTCTTCAAACTGCTGCATTCGTTTTAGCCTCGGTCTCTGACATGCTGGATGTACACCAGGTAAGTCACGCTCTTCAGCCTTCTCTTTAGGCTTGCTAACTGGCTGCACGGGACCAGCTGATGCATTTTCAGAACCGGGAACTGATTTCAGCGTGTGCTCCTGGGGAGCGTGAGTTGTGCAAGGGGGCACAGCTGCGGAGGTTGTCACAGATTTCTCCTCATCCCCTCTCCCACTAGCAGCAGGAGCAGGTGGTTTATAAAACGTGGTCCAGTGCTGGGGCTGCAGTGTTCTGGGTGCTCTGACAGGAGCAGGAGGGCAGGAGTCAGAAGACCGTCTCTCTGACACCTGTCTGGCTGACCTGATGGGGTCTGTGTATGGCTTACTGGTGGTGCTGAGTGGGTGGTCCCCACCACTCCTGATGCTCACTGACACTTCTCTTTCCTGGAATGCACTGGGCACAATCACTGCAGTCTTTGCAGTCAGGTCATTTTGTTCATACCGTTTCTCCCGAGTTTTCGGTAGAGGTTGCTGATCAAAGCCATCAAATTTGGAACAAACAATAGTTGGGGTGTCTTTTCTATTAACTCCTTCAAAGGTAGGATTCTTGCAAAACTTGTCTGAATTTACATTCCCCATATTTCTGCCATTTCTCTCATTAGGGGAGCTTGCAAGAAGTAGTCGTCTGTCTATAGGCAAACTTACAGGTCTAATCTTGGTCCTTGGAGTATGCCTCTCGACGCCATTTATTTCCTTATCGGACTTCAGAGTAGGCAGCTTGGAGGTTTTACAAACATCTTCCATCTTTTGTGATGCTGATTCAAGCTCTTGGTCTACAAGCAAACGCACTTTGTTGTCTGAAAAAGGAAAAGATTCATTTAAAAATCAAACTTTATGGCACGTAGTTAACAAGAGAGTCTAAATGAGTTATAGATGAACACCCTCTCAAAACAAGGGTCTTCGTATATTTTTTCCAAGTTATTGTCTGGTAAAGTACTCATAAAATATTAAAGGTGCACTTTGAATTAAAATGTTAGAATTCCGTATTTATTTAAATCAATATAATAAACAGCTACAAAATTCACTGCAGGTTAGTGAAAAAAAAAACCACACCTGCTGATGTAGCTTCCCTTATGTGCTGCGTATGAACAAGTATTTGCTGGCTGAAAGGGTTGTCATGATTTCAACAGGCAGATATTGGTGTATTACCCTCAGAAAAGTTACACCAATTTACATGCCAACCAAATGTAAGTATGTCCTGAATCCTAAGGCTTTTGCCAACTCAATCTGCTTTTCAGTTATGTTCAACCCACAGTGACAGCATATCATATTAAATGCCTTAGATGCCCTCATCTGATCAACTAATAAGTGGACTATAATATTCATCCTGTCTGATTAAGGTTGAATAGTTTAAGTAAAAAATGCCATTCTCCCTATTTGCTGTTTACTCCCAGACGTACTTTCTTCTCTTTCCTATCAAGTCTGGACCCATGTTTTCTCAAGCTGGGACCCTGAACTCCTTCAGACCCTACCCTTTTTTGTAGCATCTCCCCTAAAATATTCCCATTTCCGGTAAGTTCCAGCCTTCTGCTCATGCCCCTCTTTTGGGCAGCGGTCTGCAAACAGCAGCCCATCAGAATGACTTGACAGTCCTTACCTCATCTGACCCTTCTCCTTACCTGAGACTGCGGACCTCTCTTCTCTGGGCTTCCAGGGCAGTGCTCTCTTGTTTTGATTTCCCAGGTGCTTCCCCATGTGTATAAAACACCCTAAGGGACCTGACACACTGTGGTCAGGCCGTAGGCACCAAAGTGCATTCTTAAGTTCTAAGGGAAAAAACTTGAGTGTAATGGGTAAGAGTGCAGACTCTGAACCCCACCTGCCAGGTTTAACTCAGCTCTACCCCTTCTGCACTAGGCAAGGTAATCTCACTGTCCCTCAGTGTCTTCATCTGTCAAAAGGAATCATAATTTTATCTATGATGATATGTGGCCTAAAAGATCTAACCATGAAAAGTGCTTATTTATCTGGTATACAGTTAGCCCTTGAAAAATGACATTTATTTTTATTACTATTCCTAATTGGGAGACCTAGCTCACAGAATAGTGAAATAATCACAAACATAGGTTCAAACACTGAACACTTTATTGGGGCATGACCTCTGACATTACTTAACCTTTCTCAGACTGTTAGGCTATGGGTTGAACAGGGCTGTTACTACCTATTTATAGCACAGAATTTTTCTGAAGATAAAATCAGATAAATGGAATCAAACAATAAGCACGGTGCTTAGCACAGAGCAGGCAGGTACTTAATGAATGTTAGCTCCCTTACTTTTTAGACCTGTCAGGCTGTGATCACTAATACTTCATTACACTCAAATTTAAAATATATGGCTGCACTTAAAAAAACTGCAAGTTAGCTCTAGTGATGTACAGAATTATAGTAACAAGTGGAAGCCTTTCCACAAATGAATAGCTTGGTAGCTATCACTGCAACTAAAATTACCATACAGTGAATAAAATGATTACAGTCGAGGAAATTAAAAAGATATACACATAAGTGTGCTTAATGTGTTACAGGCAGGCGACAGGAAAAGGCATTTGAAAAAAAATTTTAGAGGTTTTTTTGAGTCTAAATTTTTTGAATTTTAGGAGTCTAGTTGACACCTTATGAGTAATGAGATCAATACAATGATCTATAGTAATAGAAGATGCTAATGAATCATCATACTGCTTAACAGATTTCGGCCTTGACTTTAACTAATGGCAAAAATAAAAATAAAAGAAGTTTTCAAAACACAAAACACACCTTTGAACTCCAAGATGTCTTTTTATAAGAAGGGCTACTGTAAAGAATGAAGGCAACTTTCTTAATGGCTGGCAAAGATGCACTTACTAATGAAGCTTCTTTCTCTGACTTCTCTCAACGCCACTCACCTTGGCTTTTAATCATGGTTTATCGGGCAGTTCTAAGTCAGCAAATAGGCATTTTACACGGCCACTCACCAGTGAGACACGCATCACATTTTTCGAATGCATTTTGCTTCCGTTCTGATTCCTCAAATGATGCAGTGGATTCAAAACTTTTGCTTTCACTACCTGCAGTATGGATATCCTGTTGATGGAAGAAAATTTTTAAACTGGAAGAAGCAAAACACACCTCAAAATAAACAGTTCAAAGATTCTTAACTTATTAATAACGTAAACATTACAAAGTTCCAACACAATTCCATAAGAGCAAAACTCACTTCCTTTGAAGAGAAAAACAGTGACTTCGCAGAATGTTCTGGATCTCTTTCTTCTGGTGATAACAGAGGCTTCGGAAGATAGCCTTGGTCAACCTGAGGTGCACCACCACCTGCACTACACACAGCTACATCTTGTGGCTGTAGGGACCCATCGAAGATCTTCTGTGAGTAGGTAATGAGGAACTCCACCAACCGCGCTTGATTTGAATAGTCAGCAAGAGAGGAGATGGTGATAGGAGCAGTTGTGGGCCTTGGCCTAATGAGACTTGGTCCAAATATCACCCCCAAGTTTCTGGAGTTCATTTTGTTTTCTTCTGCATGATCTACGACTCTGTGATGCAGAACACATAGAGCTGTATTAGATTTCCTTGACAGTAGTTTACTATGGGCTGGGAAGGGTGGAGGAAAAATGGGCTGCAGAAGTCTAGGGAAAGGATATATTTATTTGCTTAAATACTGACCACACACCAAGTTGGGTTTCACAGTATTAGGATTAAATTTAAGTAAGTAGAAGGAACCAGTACAGTTTTACCAGCAGAAATTTAAAAACACCCCTAAAAGCTGCTCCCACCTTTGTAAATATATATTACATCCTCCCAGGTCCATATGCTGGAAACTTTCTATCTCACTGCTAGTCCTCAAGCCTAGTTGAGCCTAAAGATCTCTCTGCTTTATTGCCAATCCCACTGCTCTGGCCTTACTTCAAGCTCTCATCACCTTTTATTTCTCTGGCTATTCAAAGAGATCCGAACTGCAGTAAATACCTCCCCTGCAACCTATTCTCCATATTGCTGCCATAAAGATCTAATAGGCAAACCTGAGCATGTTAAATTCCTGGCTTAAAATTCTTCACTGAGTACAGAAAGAAGACAGTCAACTCATCTGCCAGGTATGTATGACTTTACCAGGACTCCTCCAGCTCACTCTGTGCTACTGCTTGCTATATCCTGGCCTAACCAAATTACTTAAACGTCCTCAAAAGCAAAATGATCTCTTGTGCCTCTGTGTCTATTACCCTCTGTCTGGAATGCTCTTTTGTACATTCTCTGTCACCAAACCATTACTCAGTTCTTCAAGTCTGGCTCAGGGTTACCTTCTCTGATTCATGACCCCCTCTCCCCCATCTTCCACTGCATGTTGAGCAAAGTTCCATCAGAACAAGAATGATGCAGCGCTGCACTTGTGTGCAGGTCTGCCCCTCAAGCTAACAAGCACAACAGATTACAGAAATCTTGTATTTGCATCCTAATTTCCCCAGCCAGAGCCTGGCATGTAATTGGCATCTGAGGGAAAGATGCTGGCTGCATGAACATATATTCAATGTCTCTCTTTCCCTAACACATACTAGAAATGAAACATTCAATGTAAAAACACCACAAGAGTGTGAATGTACTTAATACTACTGAACTGTACACTTAAAAATGGCTAAAATGGTAAATTTATATGTTATGTGTATTTTACCACAATTTTTAAAAAAACCATAAAAGCAAAACCAAAAAACTGATCAATTATCCACCCACTAATCAATGTCTGTCTTATTCAAATTCTTACCGCTTAAGATGAACTATGAGGTAATGAAGGCTGTTAAAATTTGATGCTGGCAATTGTCTTAGAAGATCCTTGCTTTTTAGAAGAATTCGGTTTATTTCTATACACGTACTTGGACATTTTTTGTCCTCAGGATTATCCTTTTTCATCTCTTGTTCTTCATTTACATGTTGGATCTCTATTGCAAGGTCTATAAATTCCTTGTACAATCGGAATAAAATAAATGGTTCTGGGAGCTAAAGAAATAAAATTATGTTAGAAATATCATTCTGCCCATTTTTTCCCTGTTAATAACCTACTGAATAGCTACTGAGTGGTTTAGCATGTTCTTTTTAGAGTAACAGGACTTAAGGTCAATCACATTTAGAAATGTACATGTCTCATCACAAGGAAAAATACTTTTCTATTTCTTTAATTTTGTATCTGTATGAGATGATGGATGTTCACTAAACTTACTGTGATAATCATTTCATGGTGTATGGAAGCCAAATCGTTGTGCTGCACACCTTAAACTTAGACAGTGCTGTATGTCAATTATATCTCAATACAACTAGAAGAAAAAAAATTATACCCAAGAACAAGAAAAAAAAGAAATGTACATATGTTTGCTAGATGTGATCTATAAAGTGAATCCGATATCACCATACATTATATCTATATTAAAAATGACTTACCTGGTAATCAGTAAAACTCTAAACCTAAAGCCCCATGATATGATTTTAAAACTCTGATAGATATTCTATACCAATTACATTCATGACTGCCCCAAAGTTAGCATGATCTTCAACTATTTTATTAAAACAAACCCAGGCTAATATACAATATAAGTCAAATTAATTAGAAAACGCTTATTTTCTGTTGGTGTGGGGGAGAGAGAGAACAAAAAGCTATAGGGTGCTTGTGTTTTCCTTGGGCCAGATTGAAGATTAGCAAAAGACAATATGACTTACAAGAAAGAAACTGTCAACATTTTGTTTTCCAATTTTTAAATACCACTTGAATTGCCATAAGTAGGTCAAAAAAAGTTCCTCTCTCAAACTGTCAATGGGCATACCACCTTGATCTGTCTACTGGCATAACTGATTTCAATGATTCCACTGCTCAGCGATGGAAAATACAGCATCTCTCTGGCTAGCTGATGTCCTACAACATCTGTCGTGAGGTAGGCACCACTTCTCCAGTTTCCCCTTCTGTTCCCAGAGAGGGGAAGCCTTGAGATTAATTTCTACCTCTACCATCTTGGTCACTCTTGGAGCTTCAGATTTACCACATGGTAATGAGTAAATAAAGGCTACTCTCTTAACACTGTAAGAATTGAGCATGGCTTCCCACACTAAAGCTTTGGTCCCATGTATTCCTAGGATAAAATGAGAGCTGACAGTATTGGACCCCATTTATTTCCTCTCCTCGACTGACTAAAAGAAATAAAGCATGATTCATTATGAGATTAAAAGTCATTCAAAGATACTGTTTCTACTTCTCAGTTGAGAATCCTAAAAAATGTGATTGAAGAGATATCAATAGTTTCCTGGGCTAACGTGGCACATCCAACATTTGTAGCTAATTTCTTTCCCTCCTACAACCCCACTGAAATACAGTTAAGCCTGCAGGACTGGAAGAAGAGGAATGGGGACAGAAGTAACATTTCACAAGCTGAAGAGGAGGTGAACAAGTGCTCACTTAGCACTCCTGAGAAAGCTGAAATTCCAAACTGAGAACCAACATGATTTAGCGGATCCTAAGGAGACTCAGGGATTGTCAGACTAGGTCCTCTGATCTCGGGGAAGGGTGAGCTATCTAAACAGCATTAGATTTCTAGATCCTTGTCTCCACTCCATGCTCCTGAGCAACCTCAGAAGTCTGGGGATTTCTTCTCTGGGCAGTGTGAAACACAGGGTCTCTGGACGGGCAATGCCAAGCACAAGGAACAGGTGGGCAACTATCTTAAAATAAGGATTTAGTGACTGTATGCCTGCTGAATGCAGAGATCCTGGAGCTTCTGACCTAACATGGCTCCCAGAGTTCTGGAACCATACCTTTAGGCAGGGTAAGACCTTTCTCTTGGGTATCAGACAAGCCCAAGAGCAGAGAACTAGAGATACAGACATCAGGTACTTCCCAAACAGCTCTCCTAGATAACACTACAGTAAAGCTCAAAATCTTCAAAGCCTTCATGTATTCAAGAGCTTCTGGATAGATTTCAGTTCCCAAAGCTTTACTTTTAAGGAGACAACTATGGAAGACAGAGTCAAAATAAGTAGGGAAAAAACCAACTTGAAGGTCTACAACTGTGCTGTCAATATCGTGGCCACTAACCACATACGGCTACTGAGCAGTGGCAAGGTGGCTGCTCCAAACTGACACGTGCTCCAGATGAAAAGTATATACCACATTTCCAAGAGTCAGGGCCAAAAAGGCAAATGTTTCATTAATAATTTAAGAATATTGATTAGATGTTCAGATAATATTTTCAATATGTTGAATAAAATATTAAAATTAACTTCACCTGTTTCTTTCTATGTGGCTACTACATAATTTAATATTATATATAGGGCTCACATTATATTTCTATTGGACGGGGCTAGAAGCTAAGCAGAGGAAAGAATCCTCTTTAAAGAAAGCTACGGGGCTTCCCTGGTGGCGCAGTGGTTGAGAATCTGCCTGCCAATGCAGGGGACACGGGTTCGAGCCCTGGTCTGGGAAGATCCCACATTCCACGGAGCAACTGGGCCCATGAGCCACAACTGCTGAGCCTGCGCGTCTGGAGCCCGTGCTCCGCAACAAGAGAGGCCGCGATAGTGAGAGGCCCGCGCACCGCGATGAAGAGTGGCCCCCGCTTGCCGCAACTAGAGAAAGCCCTCGCACAGAGACGAAGAGCCAACACAGCCAAAGATAAATAAATAAATAAAATAAATAAATTTTTTAAAAAGCTACGAATATTTCAGGTAGAAGAGATGGTGCATTCAATTAAAAAAAGAATGCTGTAAAAGGGACAGAAAACCAGAATTCTTGGAAACTAAAAGATGATCTCAGAAATAAAATAGTTTACAATAGGAATGGAAAACAAAGTTGAGGAAGTTTCTTAGAAGGTGTTAAAAGAAAACAAAAACAAAAAGAAATGAAAATAGGAAAAAGGGAAACTAGAGAACGAGTGCAGTTGTTAAGTATCCAAATATAAGTTCCAGAAAGAAAATAGAGAAAAAATAGAGAGGAGGAAATGAGCAAGAAAATTAAAGTTCCAAGAACTAAAGGACAAGTAAGCAGAATGACAGAGCTTGTGGAGTGCCTGACACCACGGATGAAAATACACCCACATCAAGGCATACACTGGAAATTTTAGGATAATGGAGAGAAAAAGAAGATTCTACAAGCTTTCAGAGAGTAAACAATAGGCCACATAAAAAGAATCAGGAATGAGAAGGATTTCAGGCTTCAAAGAGAATTAAAAAACACCTTCAAATTTCTGAAGAAAAATAATTTTCAGCCTACAATACTATACACTTTCACAGTATTCCCATTCAGGAAAGCAGAATAAATACATTTACAGATCAAACAGTTTCAAATATTTACTCTTATTCCACCTTGCTCAAAGACGGGCATGACTAAAACAGGACAATAAATAAAAAACAGAAGACATGACACAGAAGACAGGTGTTCCCTCACAGAAGAGGGTAGAGAAGAGAGATCCCAGGATGACAGCTCTTCATCATATTAAAACGGACCCAGATGAAGAACAAAGCTCCTGAGATGGACACAATGAGGACCATCGTCACTATGCTCTCTGTAACTGTCTCTTCACTTTCACCCAAGGACAGAAAGTTTCACCCAAGGACAGAATGCAGCTGGGCTTGTCCCAGATCTTTTGTACTTGGCTTATCATGACAATGTGCTGCTTGTTTCTGTAACCCTTCCATGAACTGCTGCCTGAGCCGCTAAGGCCACTTACTTCACCCACAGAAGTGTTTTCTTCAGACCTACTCCTATAACATGCAGGTACAAGAGTGAGCAAAGAAAGAGAAAATATAGAGCAAGTCCACTCCCGACCACATTCCTGCTGAATTTCCAGTACCTAGCTTACAGGATAGCCCTGCCCCCCAACTAGGGTGAACTTCATGTTCCCTGAATGCATTCACACCTTGACTACTAACCTCCCACAATAGCTATTTTAAAATATCTATGAAAGTAAAGCCAAACTATGACCCAGACACTGTTCTACTGGCTGAATTCTTCATATAACAGTGTGAATGGTGGACTTTTCTTAAACAGCTAGATTTATGCTTTCTACTCAGTTTTCTAGAACTTAATGATATATTGTTTAGGAATACACAACAGGTATTAAAACTATTAAGAAAAGAGAGGGAGGTATTAACATGGTTAGGAAAGACCGCTGGGTAGAGCTGTGGGCTACAACTGGGGAGGGGCATACAGGGGCCTTCTATAAGGTATAGTGATATTTTATTTCCTTAAGCTAGGTGATGGAAAATGAGTTTTTACTATTATGGGTCTTTAAATTGTACATATATTTTATACACTCTTTGATCTGTACGTTAATAATTGGAAAGATATTAACATGGTCTATGTCAATGAAAACAATATGTGTGGCAAACGTTATCAGCAAACCGCAAATTATATTTTTGCTCTATTTAATGGTAAATTTCAAGGCTAAAAACTTTACCTGTCGAAGGTATAATTTCAAGACATCACAGATGTCATGTGAACTAAATTCTGAAATGTCTACCAAGTGCATTCCATTTTCCAATGCTTGACACAGTTTTTCAGTTTTTATTTTGTTTCCACATACACGATAAATTCCCTTGAGAAGAAAAGAGAAAAAATTTTGCAAAATTCTGCTTCAGTACAAATGATTAAATGCAGACCTCTAAATATACTTAATGTCTACTTCAATTCTAAATATTTTAGAAAAAAACTAGGACCAAATGAGGTAATATTTTCCAAATAAATCTGAATAAATTCAGTTATTTAGTAAAAACTGAGAGCATTGTTCTCCTTTAATGTCTCCTTATCATTAGAACAAATCACATTTACATTAAAAAATTTTTAATTTTAAAAGTTATAATGTACCTGTAGACATAAGGCTCTATTTTCAATCTCTAAGGCACATATTTTGAGTACAAAAGGGATGCCATCTGGTTCCTTTTTTGCAACTTGTGTGAATTCTGCTCCAAATAAGTGTATTTTCCCCAGAAGTTTCTGATGACCACAGATGATGACTAAATTTTCCAAACACTTTCGGTGACAAACAAGGAGACACTACAAGAAAATTAAAGTCTGAAATGGTTAACTCACCTTAAAACTATTCACAACTGGACGAACTACAGGTAGAGTGGTAACAGAACAAAAATGAATTTAAAAGGTATTACTTGTGTTTGAAATACATTTACTAGCAAAATGAAATATAAAATTATAGAAAATACACAGTGGTTCAATTTATTAAAAATACATTTGCAAAAGATCCTAATCGGTAAAATTAATAACAAAAAGCATTGCTCAAAGCAAAAAGCATAAAAGGGCTAATGTAATTCCAGAAAGATCTTACCTCTTCGCATTCAACACCCTGGAATACCACAATGCCTTCACAATCCCTGCACTTCGTGGGGGACCTCAGTTTGCGAAACTTGTGAGTGAGAGCTGCCTTTGACATCAAAGTTTTCTTAAATGTTCCGAGGGAATTGGGTCCTTGTAACAGAAGTAGAATAGTATGTAAGAACTGTAAGACTACAGAAAAATTATACCATATGATACTACATTTAAAAAAATCTTTAAATAAGATTACAAAAAGCTCTTACTATAATAACAAAATAAGCATCCAACTTACAGATCTCTTACAAGGCACACATATATCAAACATTTAAGCTACGAGTAAAAATCACCATCAGACAAATAAGATACTTCTAAAATAGCATGGCATAATGTTTCCAGAATCAGCGAATTTACACTGTTATTAACATGTCCTTTATTACACAGGTGGCATTACATTCTTAGAAAATGACCCTATGAAAGCTTGGAATAAAACTAGCTATATGAGGTTAGTGTGTCAGCATTATTTGCATTAAAGATAAAGCTATTCTCAATTCATTACAAAATTATAAGTAATACTAGCTAGTTATCTATCAATAGCCTACCAGAGGGCTTCCCTGGTGGTGCAGGGGTTAAGAATCCACCTGCCAATGCAGGGGACATGGGTTCGAGCCCGGGTCCGGGAGGATCCCACATGCCGCAGATCAGCTGAGCCTGTGAGCCACAGCTGCTGAGCCTGCACTCTAGAGCCCCCAAGCCACAACTACTGAAGCCCACGTGCCTAGAGCCCGTGCTCTGCAGCAAGAGAGGCCACCGCAGTGAGAAGCCCGCGCACCGCAACGAGGAGTGGACCCCGCTCGCCGCAACTAGAGAAGGCCTGCGCGCAGCAACAAAGACCCAACGCAGCCAAAAAAAAAAAAAAAAAAAAAAATCCTACCAGAGGTCAGATGTTCTTATACTATTTAAGAAAATGATACCAGAACAGGTATCTGGAGGTCTCAAATGAAGCCATTAACATGACTTCTCTTTTATATCCTTCAGCATCCACAACTTTCCCTGCCCCCAAGAAGTTCATGTATTTACTTTTCCCGCCTAGCTTCTTACACTCTTTCTTTCTTTCTTTCTTATTTATTTATTATTTATTTATTTATTTATTTATTTATTTATTTATGGCTGTGTTGGCTCTTCGTTTCTGTGCAAGGGCTTTTTCCAGGTGTGGCAAGCGGGGGCCACTCCTCATCGCGGTGCGCAGGCCTCTCACTATCGCGGCCTCTCTTGTTGCGGAGCACAGGCTCCAGACGCGCAGGCTCAGCAATTGTGGCTCACGGGCCTAGTCGGTCTGCGGCATGTGGGATCTTCCCAGACCAGGGCTCGAACCCGTGTCCCCTGCATTGGCAGGCAGATTCTCAACCACTGCGCCACCAGGGAAGCCCTACACTATTTCTTTTGAAGAGGCTTTTCTCATATAGAAATTCTCATGAATAGAATGTCTCATGTATTGCAACACTCTGAACAATTAAGTCACTATTAGATTTATGAAAGACCAAAATATCTAGCCTATTTTATCAACATGCTAATACATTTTGGCTCCACTGGTTTTGCTGTTTATTCTTATATTTTTACTTGTAACATTTGATTAATACATTATCAACCCATACTTGTATATAATTTGTTGGGATATATTTAAGTCACCATAATGCCTTTTTTTAAAATACACAGTAAAGGAATTCTTTAAATCATACTATTTTTTCCCTAATATCATGCAATGCTACTGATTCAACTGGTTTAGTGGAAACTTGATTCAGGTGAGTGTAATACCAGCTTCTGAAGGGGAAGGTGGCTCTCTTTCATCCAGATCATCTGCAGAAGACATGGTTCCACTGGATGGAGTTCGTGGAAGTTTTCGATGAAAGTCTCCTAAAAGAAAATTCATTGTAGAATTTAAGAAATGGGTAGTGACAACATTTTTTGAATAACGCAAGTCATACTATTATATTAGCTACAATGTAAACATTTGCTTCCATTCACAGACTTTGGATACAGGGGATTCTGATACTCTTGGGAACAAAAGAGAATTGAGCCAAATCTGACTTTTCCAAATAAATGTAAAATTGAGGATCACACATTCCAATGAACCTTACTGTCAACTTCTGGTAGTAAGTGCTAGAGATTATAAACTCAAGGACAGGGAGTATTTTCTATTCAAGCCTTATATCTAATGTCTGACAGAATAGCTGGCACAATGGTAAAGTTGTGATTAAATGCTTGTTGAATTAAGTGATAAAGAAATACTTACAATGTAACCTAAAGCTTTCTAAAAGAAACAAAAATCTACAAATATAGCAATACAATAGTACCGTCACACTTATGTTGCCAGTAAGACAGAAGACCAGGAACCAGGACCAATGATCCTGGCAGGGAGCAGAGCATGGGATACAAGCTGTCAGCCAAGGACTCTGCCATGTGTCTCAAAGCATGTTTGGAAGCAGCCCGACCAGGTAATGAGGTTTATTTGCTCCCTGCTGATATTACACACAGGGCTGTGTCTAAGTGGAGGGTTACACTTAACTCAAGGCCTTAACAGTCTTAGGTTCAGAGTTAGAAAGGGCTTTACAAATTATTAAACCACATCCTCTCTCTCAAAAGATTCCCCCCACTTCAAACTATGCTTAAAAGGTGGTGGTCTAGTTTTTGTTTTGAATGTGTCCCCCAATGACTAAGAAATCATGAGACCACATGTTCATTTTAGAACTATTCTAACTGTAAAATGACTTCCTTGTATTGCTGAGCAGAAACCTGCCACCTATAAATCCCAGCTCTTGGTCACATGTCTCCCTAAAGGAGCAAACAAGCACTCTGACTCTCACCCTTTTACACTTCAATGTCTGAGAACAGCTGTCACGTCCCCAGGTTTCCTCTTTCCCAGGCTGTGCATCCCTCAGTCTTCACCCATTTATCATGCGACCAGTTTCCAAATTTTTGTCTTTACCACATGAAGTCTTACAGGATTCCAAATAATTTAGAGCTGGCTCTAGACTGTCTCTTAATTCCTGGGGATAGCTAGAACCACTCTGTTTTTATAAAACTAATTACAAATATTCAGTTAAATATTTAGGAATGCATCTCCAGAGTGTCCCTGAACAGCAATAATTTTAAAGTAGGACTCAAAGTAGTTGCTGACAATCTGCCTATAAACCCCAGTACGGCATGGAGGTCATTTCTAACTTTAAATTCAAGGGCTTTATTTACATGAATAACATTTCTGTAATATGTAGAACACCAGAAAAAAAAAACAAAGCCTTGGACTCTGAGGTAGGTTAAATCCTAACTTATCTCCCGCAGTGCCAAGCTCTTAGGAGAAAGAAACTTAGCCAGGAAGAACAGGACTGGGAGAAGTCTCTGGTAGAAAAGTAGAGGAGGAAGAACATTGAAAGTAATAATCTCAAGGGTTCAAGTGACACCTTCTTCTCTTGCTAGCTGCATTACCTCTGGCAAGTCATTCTCTTTGCAGCCACTAAGGGAGAGTTCAAAGCATCTATTCTGCCTCTCTAAGGAGCATGAGACTATCAAAGTACCTTAAAGCACATTTATAAAAAATGAAATTATCACAGGCACAAGAATTGTTGTTAACTGTACAGTTCATTATAGTGATTAACTACAAAATAATCCAAAAGACAGATCACAGTTATGTTCATAAAATGGAATACTATATAGCATACAGTATACAGTATAAAATAAAGACAGCTTCTCATATCAATATGAATCTCAAAAAACAGATGCATGAAAGAAGTCACAAAAGAATAGTATGATTTCATCTGCATAATATTCCAAAATGGGCAAAGCTCAACTAGATATAAGTACTAAAACATTTAAAATAGCCAGGGAAAGATTAACAAAATTCAGGATGATGGCTCATCTGGGGGGTGATAGAGCAAGGTTATCAGGGAGGTATACACAGGGGCCTTCTAATATACTAATAATGTTTTATTTCTTAGGCTAGGTGTTGAATATATAAGGGTTTGTTCTATTATTTTTATTTAAACTGTACACATGTATGTACAAACTCCTCTCTATGAGACAGTTCATTATAAAAATAAGATAGTTATAAACAACAAGGATTTACTGTATAGCACAGGGAACTATATTCAGTATCTTGTACTAAACTATAATGGAAAGGAATCAAAAAAGTATATAGATATATACATAAATATATGTATAACCTAATCACTTTGCTGTACATTTAAAACTAACACAATATTGTAAATCAACCATACGTCAACTTTAAAAAAAGAAAAAGAAGGTAGTTAAAAATATCCCCCAAAAGGAAAATTTTAATCTGTCATTGAATTTTCACTCTAGACTTAAATACTTATGTACCTGGACTTATAGATTCAGAATCCAGAGATCTAGATTCACTGCTTCCTCCAGTGCTCTCAGAATCACTAAACATCCCAAATGTCCATGACCTTATAAAAGAAGGACCTTTAAGAAAAGAATATTTGAAGTCAAACTTGGCTACAGACAAATTTCATAAGTGTTTCAAAATACTGACATTATTTAAAACGAGACAAGTCAAACTTCTTTAACAGAGTTAAGCAACTGACTGTAAGACAAGCACAGTGCTCACAACTGTGAATAAAACCTCATAAGGTTACAATTCAAGGCCTGGTTTTTAAATTCCAGAGCTGCAATTCATTTAATGATCACATTTAAACAATTTGATCTTTCATAAATTAGTGCTCTCTTTAATGTGAAACACTACCTGATATGTCTGCACTGTTAGAGCACCTGTCCTCTTCCATCTTGTTAGAGTTGTCAGGAAGGCGCACAACATCTTCTAAAGAGTCGGAAGGTCCATAACCGGAAGTGTGAGGGGTATTTGTTAACTGTTTATTTACATTCCTAAGAAAAACCCAAATAAAACTCATCATTCAGAAGCATGACTACTTTATTCTATTTTCAGGAAAATCTGTTAATTTAATGAACAGAGTAGTTAAATTAACTAAATATTAGGAACAAACCATATTATACAGTTGAACTTCTTAAAAGAGATGTGAATAAAACTTATTAATCATTTGTATTTAATACAGCTGAAACACAGAAAAGAATAGCAAAAGTACAGTCCATTATTCATATCATGGTTAAACTCTTCTGGTATAACCTGTGTGGAAAATGTAGGTTGTTAAGTTTGTGGACATTCGAAATTGATATGACCATGATTTGCCATTCTCAAAGGATTTCTACATCTCAAAGAACTGAGCTCTGTGTTAAAATGGAAAGCTTTACTCTTAAGTGAGTCAGATCTTAAATAATATTTTAAAAATTCAGAAGGTTTTAAAGTCAATTCTACCAGTGTTAGAAAAAAACATCACCTGACACCAGATAGGAAACTTAGCAGTAAAGATTTTATGCCTTGAAATAACTTCACCTAACATTAATTCTCACCCATCAACTTTTTCCTCCTCAGCTGAATTCGTGGCCCTGACAAACTCACTGTACTCCTGGCCTGGGTCATAGAGTTTGGCACCATCACAGAGAGACTGTAAATTGTTCGCGAGGGAGGCAGCCTGCAGGTGTTGCATCTGGAAGAGGTTAACTGTTACCTGTGGGAACAGATAGAAACAAAAGGCAACGTAACTCATGTTATAGAGAATGCTGCGTAAATGCACATTTATTTCAAGTGACAGCACCAAGAAAAAGGTCACACAGTGAAGAGCTCAACAGTGAATCTCCTCGAGAGCACACTATGTTGCCTGACTCAGTACCAGGTCTAAATCAGAAAAAAAAAAAGAAAGTAGTTTTAATCCAATACCTAACAGCAATCATTTCTGGCAAAACTGGCTTTAATCTGAAACGTTTAAAAGCACAACTCCATGTCCCTAATGGTTCACAATTTTAGGAGACAGATATGTTTTTGAGGATCCCCAGCTCCGTACTGATGGTGTGACCACAACTGTCTAAACTGAAAAACATGGGGAAAAATATTCCAATCAGAACACTTGTTATTTTGACTTTCACTTCTTCAATCCTTTACAAATAGAAATGCTTTATACTTATAATGTGTCCTACAGCGCTCAGTTTTTATAATTAGGTACTATCCTGAGTCTCTTCAAAATACATTATTCCACTGAGTTTCTACAAATGCCTAAATATACTGTCACTACTGCCACTTATAGTAACAACAACAATAGCAGCTGGAGCGTGCTTACAATATGCCAGATCCATTCTGAGAGCTGTACATGAATTAACTACTCTCATGTTCACAGAAACCCAGGCTTCGGGTATACTACGACAAATAAACAGATGCGATCCCAGCCCTCATAAGAGTCTGCATTTTCCTGAGGGTGGTGTTGGAGAGAGAGGACAAACTAAGTAAATAAGATAATTTCTGGTACTGAAAACTGCTATGAATATGATATAATATTGTCAGGTTATGGAATATGACCAGGCATATGCTTGCAAAAGGGTACTTTTGACATGACAGTTTGGTGAAGGACTCTCTGAAGAGGTAACATCTGAACTGAGACCTGATATAAGACAGAGCCAGTGTGAAGTTTCAGGGAGAAGACCAATCCAGACAAACGGAAGAGGTAGTGCAAAGATCCTAGGGCAAAAGTGAGTAAGAAAGAACTTGTCATGCTCAAGAAGCAGATGAAAGGTCAGTGTGGCATTTCAGTTTGAGATGAAGCCAGAAGGGGAAGATGTAATCTAAACCAATGTAAGGGGTCTGGATTTAAGTACAACTGAAGGAAGCCAGTGAAGGTTTTAAAAGGGTGTTAAGAGCTATAACATGATCTGATTTATTTTTCTAAATGCCACTCCGGCTCCTGTGTGGGAAATGTGAATGAATGCCAAATTTCAATTGGCTTAATGTTGTTATTTCAAAGACTGCCATGTTTCCTCTTTCATCTCTCTTGATTATACCAGATGATATGTTGAACTTCTGATTAGCTTCTAAGTCCTTTCCAAGATAGACAGGCATTCTCCAAGGATAACTAAGAGTCAGCATAAATAGTATTTGAAAAGTGCACATAAATGAATAGCTTGTTTGTGCCCTCTTTCAAGGAACATAGGAAATGCAAACTGTGGATGGTAAAGTTTAAGTCCAGCAATTAGCTACAATCAGGGAATTCTCCAGTTAAAGGTAAACTGAACTTACTCTCTTGAGTAAAGGTAACTAACTGTATGTTCATTTTTAATACTTTTTAATAAGCTCTATGAATCTAGTTAGAAACACCAATAATTTAAAAAGCCAAATGAATATACTGGCATAATTGCTCATCTGTTGAATGTTTGTCTCTGGGTACTTATTAATAATAAAGACTTAAGCAATAATATATACTGGAAGCCCAATCTTAAAATCTCTTTTCCCTAAATGATTCAGCCTTCTCCCTCACCTAACAGAAATGCTAAAGATTGAGGTCCCCATGGGGTAGATCCTACGGGACTTGCTGGGCATCTTAACTGGGGTGGCTCATGGGTACCTCAACAACCATCATGCCTCTAAGATCTTTTTTGTCCCCCAATCCCTTCCTGAGTCAGGGACTTGGTCCTTTTTTTCTAGGTCCCCAATGTGTAGCACAGTGTCCTAAGTGCTTCATAAAGGGGAAATGACCAAATGAATAGTAGTAGAATGTGTTATCAGTCATGGTCATACTGAAATTCTGCACGTTTCCTGGTACTGCTCACTCAAGCACATAGGACTTCCAACTCTATGCCCAGCTTTTGTCACCTACATCTAATTTTTAGCTACTCCATGGGCACATAGATTAGCACACATTTTTCTGACAGTTGTTGAAACAGAATACGCCATAATATCAAATCAATGGGAACAGATTCTCCCATATAGATTAGCAATAATCTAAAAATTAATTTTTGTTCAATATAATTTTCTATCCTATATTTTTAAAAAGATAAATTTTTCTTGAATACTCTTTAAAACAAAAGGAAAAACTCTTGTGATAATGTTTCCCATTCTTCAAAGCCCATTGATTTGATTAGGTCTTTAGTGACTGACTTGGTAATTTCTCCTTTCTCTCACTTAGTAATGTAATTATGATTTACATCCCATACCCTTCAATACTTCATAATTCAAGACAATTTTGAATATTCAGGAGTAATTCTTGATATAATAATTCATGATATAACTTACAATTTTGCTGGGACATGAAACTGATTTGTGTATCTTCCTTAAGACAGTGAGTGAATATAACTGTGTCTAGCATCTTTACATCTCAAATAATTTTGTTTTCTCTGCAATGATATACACAATAACATATCCTAGAGTGAAAATAAAATTCTTTTAAAAACAATTGGAGAGATGGTGTTGAAAAATAAGTCACCAAAATCCCCCAATTCTCCTGCTTTGATGGAGAAGAAAACATAAAGAAATCTGAGAAAATTATGGCTCTTACCTGGGAAAAAACACCAATATTCAAGAACTCAATGTTGGATTTGCTATCTGCTTGGATCTTCATGTGAATAATGCCATACGGAATAAGTAAAACTGATTAAACTGGTTCAAAAGAACTCCAGCTAGTAAGAAATTCTGCTCACAAATATATATAGAGAAATTTTCTATAAACTGTCTCTATACATTACATGCTGCAGTAATTTTCAGGAGTTTGGGGATTTGTTCAAGTTTGGGGAACTTTAACCTCAAAGTCTACTTCATACACTGATATGTACTGCTCTCCAATTTTTCAGATGTATTAATTCTCTCCCTCTAAATAAATGCTAAACTCCTTGAGAGCAGGTATCTTATATTTCTTTTAAATAAATAGTAGGCATTAATAAATACAGATGTTATATACAAAATTAGGTAACTTCTTGTTTGTATCACATCAAATTAAAAGAAATCATAATTGTTGGATCACCAAATAGCATCACTTTTTAAGAGAGAGGTAGACAAGCAAGATTAAGCTCGTGAGAGAACTCAAAACCATGTTACATGAAGAAAAGTAATCAGATTTGGGGGTGTTTAGCCTGGAAAAAAACATCCAGGGAGAAAAGGTAATAACTATTTTTGGAAAAAAACATCCAGGGAGAAAAGGTAATAACTATCTTTAAATATTTAAAGTACTATCTTGTGGAAGAGGGATTATATCAGTACAGTACAACTTGAAAGGTCCACAAGAAAACAGATCTTTTTTTAGCTCAATATAAATATCACATTAATTTTGAAGCTGTTCAAATCCAGGCTAAGTAATCATTCAGCAAGACAGCATAGTATTTAGGAGCACAGGCTCTGAAGTTATTCAACCAGGGTCTATCCTAGCTTTACAACTTACATGCTGGGTGACCTTGGTATCAAGTTATTTATAACTTCTCTAAACCTGTATTTCCAAAAAAGTTAATGTACAAATACGTATTATAGGGGATCTTGTTCAAAATGCAGATTCTGATACCAAAAGTCTAGGTTGAAACCCAAGATTCTGCATTCCTCACAGGCTCCCAAAGGAATGAGAATGTGACTGGTCCAAGGAACACATTTTGAGAAGAAAGGCTTTCTAAGCTTTAGTTTCCTCATCAGTAAAATGGAGCTTAAAACAACGGTTTTTACCTAGTAGGACTCTGTGAAAATTAAATGAGTTAATGAAGGCAAAGACCTTAAGGCACTGGCAAGCACATAATCTTAGCTATCATCAGCTATTGTTTGAGGTGAAAAGGGCTTGTTAAAGGTAAAAGATTGGCTTAAATAATTTACGTGGGAATTTTGGATCCTTGGATTTTGTAATTCTTTTAAATAATTTTACTAAAATTGATTCTGTAAATTAACCACATATTAATTAATCAGAATTTGGTAAATAAATGAAATACAATCTTAAACACCCAGAAACATTTTAAGGAAGACTTCTGATTCAAATGGAATAAGCTCACTTCCCACAGTCTCTCAATGAATTTTCCTAAAAACCCTTGACAGAATGCATGGATTAGCTATCTGAGGGCTCTGAAAAGTAAATGGTAGCAGGTAGACTGTGGAAATAAACTACAAATCAAGGTATGACCAATTAGTGCTATGCTTCCTGTTATTTTTTTTCTGCTACTGTGTTTCCCAGCTAGTACACAGATCCTACTCCAATAAATGTGACTGAAAGAGTGGGGGAAATCCTTTGGTTTCTTTTGTATGTTTGTTTTCTCTCCTGCCCCAGTCCCCAAGCAACCCCCAAGCCCTAAGATGAAGTCCTGTGGCAGTGGCAGTGATGGCAGTAGCAGTAGAATAGACATCTAAAACTCTTCTCTATAAGCAGAGGGGAATTCTCTATAAGTAGATGAACTGTGGTCTGAAGAGTGAGGGGTCTGAAATTCCTGTTTTTTTTTTCTCTTTATCCTTCCCCTACTTGGCTCTTAAAGCAGCAGACTAGGTTGACTACAGCTTCCCAGCCAGAAGACCTAGAAGGGAGCCCTTAGGAGTTGAAGAGTGAACCTAGCTAGATCAAATGCCTGCAAAACTTTTTAAGAATCAACATTCAATATAGGTTACAAAGAAAACCCAGAGTCATATAAGGTAATATTGCAAATGTCTAGGATATCATCCAAAACTACTTGTCACACAAAGAACCAGGAAAATCTCAGTGACTCACAAGAGAAAAGATAATAAACAGATACCAACCCTGAGATGACTCAGCTATTTGAATTATCAGATAAAGACTTTAAAGCAGATATTATAATGGTTTCAAGAAATAAGGGCCAACAATATTAAAACGTGGAAAGACTGAAGTCTCAGCAGAGAATTGGAAGATATAAAAAAGAAACCAGAGGAAATTTTACTACTGAAAAATATAATATCCAAAACAAAAAATTTACTGGATTGACTGTATAAAAAATGGAGATAACAAAGGAAAGAGTGAGTGAACTTGAAGCTAGATCAGTAGAACAAGAGGAAAAACAGATTGGGGGAAAAAAAGGTCCCACATTCCTGTGGGATAATAACAAAAGGTCTGACATTTGAGTCTTTAGAGTCTTAGAGGAAGAGGGGAGCGTGTTACAAAAAAATATTTTAAGAAAAAATAGCCAAAAACTTCCCAAATATTGCAGAAGTCAAACTTGCAGATTCAAGAAGTTCAGGGAATCCCAAATAGGAGAAACTCAACAAAATCCACACCCAAATACATTGTAATCAAACTGTTGAAACCCAAAGATAAAGAAAAAATTTTGCAAGCAGCCAAAAAACCCAAAACAAAACAAAAAACAATGCATGCCACATAGGGGAACACTGATTCAAATGACTATAGATTTCTCATTGGAAATTATGGATGCCAGAAGGCAGTGGAATAACATTTTTAAAGTGTTGAAAGAAAATAACCGAATTCTATAACCAGTGAAAATATCCTTCCGGAATGAAGAAGAAGTAAAGACATTCTCAGATGAAAGACAACCAAGAGCATTCATCACCAGAAGACCAACTATAAAAGAAATGGGAGGGTTTCCCTGGTGGCGCAGTGGTTGAGAATCTGCCTGCCAATGCAGGGGACACGGGTTTGAGCCTTGGTCCAGGAAGATCCACATGCCGCGGAGCGACTAGGCCTGTGAGCCATGGCTACTGAGCCTGTGCGTCTGGAGCCTATGCTCCGCAACAAGAGAGGCCGCGATAGTGAGAGGCCCGCGCACCACGATGAAGAGTGGTCCCCACTTGCCGCAACTAGAGAAAGCCCTCGCACAGAAACGAAGACCCAACACAGCCAAAAATTAATTAATTACTTAATTAAAAAAAAAAAAAAAGAAATGGGAAAGGAAGTTCTTTAGACAAAAGAGAAATAATACCACAGAGAAGATGGAACTTTGGAGTGAAAGAATAATAACAGAAATGGTAAATATCTGGGTAAATGTAAAGACTATTTTTCTTCTCTTCTCTAAAATATGAGACTTTTGAAAACAAAAATTATAAGATTGTCTGGTGAGGTTTTCAATGTACATAGATGTAATATACATATATTAAGCACAGCCCAAAATGAGTAAAGGAACTTATATGGTGGTATCGTTTTTACATTCCACTTGAGCTTGGTAAAATATTAGTTCTAAGTAGACTGAAAAGTTCATATATATATATATATATCTCTAGTGCAACCATTTAAACAAAATACACTATACAAACAGATATAATCAAAGACCCAATAGATAAATTAAAATGTATACAAGAGATAAATTAAAATTTAGATAATCCTTTTAGATAAATTAAAATATAATTCTAATATATAAATAAAACAGATTAAATCTTTAATAAACAGATGAATTAAAATGTAATTCTAAAAAATTATCAATTTATACAAAATAAGGCAGCAAAAGGGTAACAGATGAAGGGAAACATAAGGTACAAATAGAAAACAAATAAAAAATAGTAGGCCTAAATCTAAACATATATTTACATTAAATAAAAATGGTCTAAACATTTCACTTAAAAGAGATCATCAAAATAGATTTTAAAAAAATCAGCACTGAACAATATGCTATATAAGAACTTCATTTAAAATATAGTGATTAAAAGTAAACAAATGGAAAAAGATATACCATACTAAAAATAATAAAAAGAAAACTTAAATACTTCTATCAATATTAAATAATGTAGACTAAAAGGCAAGGAAAATTACTGGGATAAAAAGAGACATTTCATAAAGATGAAAGGATCAATTCACTGAGAATATATAACAATCATTAATATATAAGCAACTGAGAGATTCAAAATATATAAAGCAAAAGCTGATAGAATTAAAAATGTACAGTATATTGAAAACTTCAAAACTCCTTTCTCGATAATTGACATAAATAAAAAGTAAATCATCAAGGATATAGAAGAAATAAATAACACCATAAACCGAAAGGAACTAATTGACATTTATAGAATACTCCAGCCAACAACAGTAGAACACACATTCTTTCAAGTGCACACACATGGAACAGGCACCAAGACAGACCATATCCTGGGTCATAATGCAAACCATAACAAATTTAAGAGAATTAAAATCATACAAAGTATTTCTTTCACCATAACAGAATTAAACTAGAAATCAATATCAGGAAGATATCCAGAAAATCCTCAAATAATTAGAAATCAAATAACAAGCTTCTACAATATCCACAGGTAAAATATGAAGTTTCAAGGGAAATTAGAAAATATTTTGAACTGTATAAAAGTGGAAGTATGTATAAAAATGGAAGTACAAATTCAAAATTTGTGGGATGTAGATAAGTAGTGCTTAGAGGGAAATTTAAATCATTAAATATTTGTATTAAAAAAGCAGAGGTCTTGATGAAACCTAAGCTTCTACCTTCAAGAAACTAAAAAGAATAGCCAAATAAACGCAAAGCAAGCAGAAATAAAAATTTAAAAAGACAACTAGAGAAAAACCAATGAAATCTAAAGCTGTTTCTCAGAAAAGATCAATGAAATTTATAAACCTGCAGCCAGACTAACCAGAGAGAGAGGAAGTGAGGGAGAAGGCACAAATTATCAAAATCAGGAACGAAAGAAAGGATATCACTACAGCCCACTGAGACACTGAAAGGATAAGAGTTATGAACAACTCTATGCACATAAATACAACAACTTAGATGAAAGGGAGGGACCTAATTCCACAAAATACCAAAATTCACCTAAAAAGAAACAACTAACTCAAATAGGCTTATATCAAAAGAAATTGAATACATAGTGAAAGATCTTCTAAAAATGAAAACTCCAAGCCCAGATGCTTTCACCAGGGAATGCCACCAAACATTTAAAGAAATAACATCAATTTTACACAATCTTTTCCAGAAAATAGAATAGGAAGGAGCATTTCCCAACTTATTTTATGAGGCCAAAATTACCCTGACTCCAAAACCACACAAAGGCAGTATAAGAAGAAAACTAAACTAAACAAAAACATAATACCAGTATCTTTCATTAACAGAGAAGAAAAAAAATACTCAACAAAATATTAGCAAATTGAATCCAGCAATATAGAAAAGGAAAAATGCATCATAACCAAGAGCAGCTTATCCCAAGAACGCAAGGCTAGATGAAATATCAAATGTAATCCATCATATTAAGAGACTGAAGGAGAAAAATTATATTATCATATCAGTCAAATGATGCAAAATAACCCTCATTTGATAAGATCCAAGATCTTCATGATAAAATTCTCAGCAAACTAGAAAAAGAGGAAATTCTTTAACATGATAAAAGGTATCTTTAAAAAAAACTTACAGCTATCATCATGTTTAATGGTGAGAGACTGTTTTCTTCCTAAGATCAAGAATAAGGCAAAGATGTCTTTTCTCACACTCCTATTCAACAATGAACTGTAAGTCCTAGCCAGTGCAATAAGAAAAAAGAAAAAAGGAATAGTTTGAAAGAAAGAAAGAAAACTGTCCCTCTTTGCAGACAACGTGATTTTTTATGTAGAAAACCCCAATGATTCTGCAAAAAACTTCCTAGAACTAATAAGTGAGTTTAGCAAGGTTGCAAGATACAAAATCAACATACAAAAATCATTTGTATTTCTCAACACTAACAATGAATAAATGAATTTGAAATTAAATAAGTGTGTGTATGTATGTATGCATAGATACATATACACATGTACACATAAATCATGTATGTATTTATTTATATCAATCACATTCACAACAGACCCCCAAATAAACACTTACATACATAAGCTTAAATCTAACATAACATGGGGAAGACTTATATGTTAAAAACTACAAAATGCTGATTAAAACTATCATTTACCTAAATAAATGGAGACACATACTGTGTTCATGGATTGGAAACTCATAGTTAAGATGCTATGTATATAGTCAATTCTCCCTAATCTGATTAAGATTTAACACAATTCCAATCAAAATGTTAGCAAGATTTTTTTGTAGATACAGACAAGCTGATTCTAACATTTTAATGAAAGTCAAAGGATCTGAAACACTCAAAACAATTCTGAAAAGAATAAAGTTGGAAGACTCACAGTACCTGATTTTAAGACTTGCTAGACAACACCACTAATCAACCTAGTAGTGTTTTGACAAAACGATAGACACATATATATATATCCATGGAACAAAATAGAGAAACTAGAAATTGAACTACAAAAACATGGTCAATTGATTTTTGACAAAGATGCAAAGGCAATTCAATGGTGATGGCACACAGTGTCTTCAACAAACAGTACTGGAACAAGTGGACATCTGTATTAATCATGTTTTCTTTTAAATTTTCTGTATTTTATGATGTTTTAATATCTTAAAAAGCTTGCTGGCTGGGGAGAGACTGCTCCATCCAATGCTAGCCAATTCTTAGCCGGGGAACAAGCATGTCTTTCATATGCAACTCCAACCATCTCTATCTAACTCTCACACACCAAGCCAATATTTCCCCCTGCCCTAAATCATCCCAGGGCCAGGTACCAAGCAATTGCAGGCCATCCCTATTCCCCAAAGCCCACTGAAATTACACAAACTAGCCAATCCTTTATTGCTTATCCTGTCCTGCCTTGCCTTTCCCCAGAAACCCCAATAAAGGCTTTATACTCAACTCTCCCCTCACTCCTGCTTCTGCTTCACCAAACCTGGTACCTTTATGGCCCTGTGTGGCATAGTGTGTTCCCTTCTCTCAGGAAATCTAAGTAATTCATTTTTCAATGACATTGACCTCTCCACGTCAACATTCAGTCACCTCTATAAATTAAAGTCCCGTGGGTATAATTTTAATACAACATCCATATGCAAAAAATGAATTTCAACCTATACTTCACACCTTATAAAAAATTAACTTAAAATGGATCATTTCTCAATGCCAAACTATAAAAGTTTTAGTAGAAAACATAGAAGTCTTTGTGATCTTGGGTTAGATGAAGCACTCTTAGATATAATACCAAAAGCATGACCCATAAAGGAAGAAATAAAGTTAGACTTAATTTCTTAAAACTTTCTGCTCCCTGAAAGACACTGCTGAAAGAATAAAGATATGCTTCAGACTGGAAGACAATATATGCCAGCTCAACAATAAGAAAACAAACAACTCAATCCAAAAGAATAGGCAAAACACAGATTGCAAACAAGCCCCTTAAAAGATGCTCAATATCATAAGTCATTCTAAAAAACACAAATTAAAACCACTACCTAAGAACAGCAAAAATATAAAAACAACAACTGACAAGTGTTGTCAAGGATGCAGAACAACTGGAACTCTCATACATTGCTGGTTAGAATGAAAAATGTTATGGCTACTCTGGAAAACAGTTTGGCAATTTCTTATAAAGTTAAACAGACATTTACCATACCACCCATTAATCTCACTCCTAGGTATTCACCCCAGAAATGTGAAAACTTACAGTTACACAAAAAACTGTAAATAAGTATTCATAGTAGCTCTATTCCTAATCACCCCAAACTGGAAACAATGCAACTGTCCAACAGGTGAATGGATAAACACTGTGGCACATTCATATAGTGGACTACAACTCAGCAATAAAAAGAAATGAACTATTGATACATGCGTAACACTGATGAATCTCAAAAGCGTTATGCTGAGTAAAGAAGCCAATCTCCAAAAGATACATACTATGATTGCATTTATATGACATTGTGGAAAAGACCAAACTACAGAGATGGAGAACAGACCAATACTTGCCAGGGATAAGGGGTGGGTGGAGAGTTTGACTACAAAGGGTCAGCTTGAGGAAATTTTTTTGGAGTGATGGCATTGTTCTGAATCCTGACTGTGACAGTAGTGGTTACACAAATTTATATACGTGTTAAAACTCGTGAAATGTACACCGAAAAAAGGTACAGTCATTCCTCAGTATCTGAGGGGAATTGTTTCCAGGACCACCCATGAATACCAAAATCCACGGATGTGCAAGTCCCTTATATAAAATAGCATAGCATTTGCATATATATTACTACGCACAACCTCCTGTATACTTTAAGTCATCTCTAGGTTATTTATAATACCTAATGCAATGTAAATGTTATGTAAATAGCTGTAAATACAATGTAAATGCTATGTAAATAGTTACCAGCGCAGGACAAATTCAAGTTTTGCTGTTTGGAAGTTTCTGGAAAATTTCCCCCCCGAATATTCTCAATCCATGGTTGGTTGAATCCATTGATGTAGAACCCGTGGATACAGAGGGCTGACTGTATTTTGCACATACATTTTTTTTATAAAAACCATGGTAAAGAGGCAAATGAAAACACCTGAGAACAGGATGCTTTGTCTTCAAATAAACCATTGGGTTCAATTTCAATATTTAGTTTACTCAAATTTTGAAGAAAGATCTCATACTGCTTATAGAAGTTCCAGGGATTAAATCCATTTTGTCAACCAAGCCGAGAAAGACAGTGGCATAGAGGCAATTTCAAACTCTCAGACTTCAGTTTTAACCGAACAAATCATCAATCCATGGAGTGGAGAACCAGATAAAAACAATGAAACTCAAACCACGTACCAGTATTAAAAACTGAGAGTCAACTTCTAAAGTCTAAACTTTCCATTAATCTCAGAAATTAAATCCCATAAGAATCATGACTCATCAAGCATTCCTCTCCCTTCTTCAGATACATAGACTTTTTTTTCCTCTTTAAAATAATGAAGAAATTACTTACAGCTTTAAGGGTAAGATCACACTGGAAAACAAGTTTTCGGAGTTGTGTTAAAATTTCTCTTTTGGTATTTTCTAGATCATTTCGTCTTTCTTCAACATTTGTCACACAAACTTTGTAGAGTTCATTTGCTTCTTCTACCTTCAGGAGTATCAGAGAAAAAAGTGACACTGGTTCACTGAATCTATATTTTAAAACAAATGCTTACTCTAGTAAGGCTTGACTTAAATAATTGAAAAGGCTTATGCATGAAAGTTCTGAAATATTCTGTATTTTAAGTAGAATATTTCTAAAGAGAAATATTCTGTTTTGGTCAGCAGTTCAAGGGCACTTGTCTTTCATGAACAGTCAAGTATGATTTACAATTAGTATACTGTTTGTCTATAAAATAAACATCCACTTCTATTTAATAGCCTTTTCTATTTATATTTACCATTTTCTATATAATCTTCTTACAGAATTTATCAGTTATATTTCATAAATAATACAAAGCTTCAGCCTAGTCTTGCTACCAGGTATTAGAATAAGTACACATATACACACAGTTGCCTAAATGGTGAACTTTCTGAACAATCAAGTAAAAAATATTAAACTACTGCTCTAAGATATATCTTTCACAAACAAACCCCAAAATTCAAAAGATAAGCAAAAATCTCTTAGCACAGTGGTTCTCAAAGTGTGGATCCCCGGCAGCAGCAGCACATGGGCACTCAGAAGTGCAGGTTGTCTGGGGCCAACCCTAGACCTGCTGAATCAGAAACTCTGCAGATGGGGCCCAGCAGTCTGTTTTAACAAGCCTTCCAGGTGGTCCTGACGCAGGTTAAAGTTTGAGAACCAAAGCCTTAGCAGATTATTGCTAATTCAGTAATAACAAATAACAAAAAAGATGATTACTTTTTGAAGAGCCTCTTCTTCCAGTCTTCGCTTTTTTTCTAGCTGCCTGTTGAGATTTTTTACTAATCCACCACTTGAGCACAGATGCTCCTCTTCTGCACGAAACATGGAAGATTTTGCTTTTTCATATTCATCTTGACGTTGCATGCACAACAATTTTGCCTTTTTAAGAGCAGTCTCTGTTTCAAGCTACACAGAAAAAAAAGAGTATTAAATACAGAATAAGAAAAATCCTAATGTACAAGTTTCTTTAGCATATTCAGCAAGACAGTTAAGACTGCATTTTAGATAACCTATAGAGTAAGATATGCATCTTCCCAGGGTAGATGCTTATAGACTGCAGATGATTTTTTTTTAAAGTCTTTTTTATTTTTATTTTTTTATTTTTTAATTAATTAATTAATTAATTTATTTATTTTTGGCTGCTTTGGGTCTTCATTGTTGCATGCGGGCTTTCTCTAGTTGCGGCGAGCGGGGGCTACTCTTTGTTGTGGTGCGCAGGCTTCTCACTGTCGTGGCCTCTCCTGTTACGGAGCACGGGCTCCAGGCGCGCAGGCTTCAGTAGTCATGGCACGTGGGCTCAGTAGTTGTGGCTCGTGGGCTCTAGAGCGCAGGCTCAGCAGTTGTGGTGCACAGGCCCAGCTGCTCCGCGGCATGTGGGATCTTCCCGGGCCAGGGCTCGAACCCGTGTCCCCTGCACTGGCAGGCAGATTCCCAACCACTGCGCCACCAGGGAAGCCCCCGCAGATGATTTTTAGATGTTCATAAATAGATGAAACTCTACTGTAATACTAACCATTTTATTTTGTTCCTGTTTCCAAAGTTCTTTTATTTCTTTCCTTTGTTTTTCCATTTCATTTTTCCTCCCAAGTAGAGGCTGGCAAGGGTATTTTTAAAAAAAGAAAGAGAGAAAAAAGCTGTTTTCTAAAGGTATACTGCTGTTGTTGTTTTTTTTTTGTAAGTATATTGTATTTATAAATTTTTACCTGCACAAATTTGTTGGCTTGGAGAGCTGCAATTGTTTGTTGTAAAAGGTGACTGCTCTCTATATCATTAAGAAGAGCATTGGTAAATAAAGACTGCAGTGGCATAAACTCCTAGAATTTAAAATTGAAAAGTAAATTTTCCAATAGAAATGTACTAGAGTTCTAGATCCTCCCCACCCCCACTAAACTTCTTCAAAAAGAGAAATTTTTAAGCTTAGATTTTTTTCAGAAAAATGACTATTCATAAATATGACCATATGAGAAAAATACTGAAGAAAATTAACGAAGTAATTCTAAACCTCGTTAGCAAAATTAGTAGCTAACAAGATAATCAACATTCATATAAAACTGTGGATTTCCTAGTTTCTTCATAATGGGTATCCTTATAAGTTTAAAAAGATTTTATTTTGTCAGTAAAAAGGTTATTTAGCATGTAAGTTCTTTCCTATGTTAAGTACAAAATTTTCTGATTTTGCAAGGCGCTCATCTGAGTAATCTCCCGGCACAGGACCCTAGTAGTTCACTGACCACTTACCTGTAGTCCAATGTTAGTTCTAGTTGCCTCTGCCAACTTGACAATATTTCTAGTGGACTCCAATTCTGAAAAGGTCAAAGAAGGCATCAGAAGGTAAATTCAACTTATTTTTTTCCCCCTCCATACTCTAAAATTATTTGTAATCTCCCAATTAAAAAGTGATCACAAATACTAGTCTGCATCATGATATGAAGTTATAATTCTTAATTGGAAGTACTCATCAAAATCAACTGGGAAACTTTCAAAATGCACTTGATTAGATCTCACTTCTCTGGGGGAATGGGACCTAGGTCTGTGTATTATCTGTTTCTAAGACTATTCAGGTGAATCTGATGCGCATTCCCTATTAAAAGCAAATAATGTAGTGGAAAGAGCATAGCCTTTGGGTAAATTCGATACTCTTCCAGTTACTACTATATGATCTTAGGCAAATCTGCTGACCTTAGGCAAATCCCCTGTCTCATTTGCCTCCACTGTAAAATGGCGATGAAAATCTTGTCTTGCCTACTTCCCAGGATTTGGTAAGGATTAAATGAGAAAATGGATGTTGAAAGCATTTTGTCAACTGTAAAACACTGGGAAAATATTAGCTATTAAGATGTTCCTTATATGTTTCCATTGCCTTCTGATCCGACAGCTACTGTTGTTTTTGTCTCCTTTAACCATATTATCTGATTGCATTTCTTTTCACCCACTAGAATATGACTTCTTTAAAGGCAAAGACAGTATACTATCTGTCTTGGTGCCCCCAGATCTAGTGGTTGGTCCACATCAATGTTCAATAAGTATATTTACTGTAAGAAGAGTCTTTCCTATTTTAAGAAGAGAAAATGGGCAATGATTTTATGTACTACAATGAAAGAGCTACTAATTTGGAATCATATTATTTATAGTCTGTAGAACATGAATCACAAACAATTCAGTTCTTACGTTCCAAAGTTAATCAGATGCCCCAAAGGGCAACTCACCCAAGCTCAGCTTCTTTTCAACCCATGCAACTATGTTCTTGGTATATTTTAACCATGTTTTAGCATATGACAAAGCCAATTCTATAGAGTTAGTGTTCTTTAACAGCATGCTGTCTAATTCTATAGGAGAAAAACTTCCTGAAAATAAAAATATCAAGGTAAGTATACATTAAATATGAGCTCACAACTCTAAACAAAGACACATTCATATCCTAAGATGTTCTTCAATGAAAACTGGTTAAAAAATATGTGACAAATTCATAATTAAAGGGTCACAGTTTAAACTGAAAATAATTGTAAATTTTATTTTTTAATCAATGTATATTTCTATTATTCATCAAGTTACAAGCCCTATATAATTCTTGATCAGTCTCTATCATCACATTATCTATCTACTCTAGCAGGTTTTTTTCCTTAAGTTTTATATGTAAAACTTCACACATCATTCATTTTATGTCTGAAATGAATACTTTAGGTTACTAAGCAAGGAGAGATTAAGTAATCCAAAACATTTATCAAAAAGTTAACTGTAAAAAGTTTGACTAAAGTTTTAAGTACCTCAAGCATTACCTTTTTCACTGGATGAGTCCACTGATTCCACAGAAACATTTTCAAAAGACTTAAAACATGGAAGAAAACAAATTTTAGATTAGAGCAGAAGATAACAGAACTTTGCTTCAAAATTTTTTCACTCTAATTTGTTACTCTGACATAATTCCTACTAAAGAATTTCAAGCATTTAGAACTCAAAGGGCCTGAGAAGTCTGTTTAAATGCCAGAACATTTAATAAGAATTATATAGCTTTTTACAACAGCAGTTCTCAAGGTCCAAGAATGAATAACCTCATTGTTTACTAACAGCATTAGTTAACATTAATGAATCCGTTCAAAACTTTAAATTCTGCAGATCTCAAAAATATTAGTCAGCAAGTTATAGAAGCAATCTAAATAGACTGCTATCTAAATAGAAGACAAAGACCTCTCTCTTTCAGCCATCTTTTACCATTTCATTGTATGATAAGCTGTCTCTGAAGGTCCATTGGATAGCTTAGTGCAGAAATTTCTATGATGATGGAAATGTTCTATATCTGCACTGTCCAGTAAGGTAGCTAATAGCTACATGTAGCTATATGAGCATTTGAAAAGTGGCTAATTTAAATGAAAATTAAAATTTTAATTTAATGAATTACATGTGACAAGTGGCTACCTTATTGGACAGTGCAGGAAAAGGTTATATACCGAAATTGTGAGGGTTTATATTTAGTTGGGCAATACGGAGTATGAAGGAATTCAATGCAACAGGAATCAAGTAAAACCTGGGTTTGAAGTCAAGCTCTATCACTTAGTAGCTGTATAACACTGAGCTATGTATTTATACTTATTTAACTTTGGTTTGCCCTTCCATAAAATGAGGATAAGAACAGTACTTCATAAGACTATTTTAAGGATTAAGATGATGTAGGTTTAGCACAGTGCATGGTTATCTATTAAGCACTATTAAATAAATGGCAACTATTATTTTAAAAGATATTTTTCAAAACTCTTCATTGAATGAAGTAATTTTATTAGTAGTATATCATCATGAATTTTTAGATTTCAATTTCTAGGGTAAATTAAAAACTGCAAAAAGGAAAAAGTATTATCCTATTAAGAATTAGTATACATGTGCACAACAGAAGTACACGAATAGGAGATATGATTTACACCTAAAATTTAAATTGTTTAGACCCCTTTTACACTGATATAATGTTTTATTACACCTTCTAAATTAGCAGCAAGCTTGAAAATATGAAGTTGAGGAAAAATCATAAATAACAGCAAAATATTTAAAGATCTTAAAATTCTTCATCATTCTGATATGGTTTCTACACTATCCTCCTTTAGTCCTTCAGTCACCAAATGGATGACTTCAGAAGTAGTCACAATTGTTTTCTAAATACTGTAGTACATATAACAAATGCCTTAAATAGTCATTCATATTTTGTATTATTTAAGAAAGATCTATAGTTTTTATATTATTTTGATATAATAACAGGTACTTGGCACATTTCCAAATATTTGTTGAAATCCTTTTGGATTCCAATCCTTTTTGGAAATCCTTAACAGGAAATGATCAACATATGTCCCTAATGCAGTTTGTTTAAATATCTTGCATTTGGTGAAAAAATTTTAGTCAAATGAAAATATTACTACTACAATTAGTATAAATCTTTAAAGCAATATTCTCCATACACTCCTAATGTTCTTTTATTTCATAGCAATTTTTCTTCCAATTAGGAATCAGAACCCCAGTTCTCTAACATACTTATAAGGATGCTCTCAGGGAGAATTCAGACCTTCAGTTCTGTTAATAAGTGTTTCATGGTAAGAAACAAACTGTAGGATGTGTGAAAAGATTAACACCCTCTTTACTTCTTTTATCATTTTTCTACCAGTCTTAAAATCTGCGACAATGTCAGGAAGGAAAAACATCTATGAATTACTTACTAAAATTTTGGACCATAGACATATAGGTTCATTACATAAGACACTATAAAATTACCAGCTATGTTTTTTTAAAAAGATGGTTCGGGACTTCCCTGGTGGCGCAGTGGTTAAGAATCCGCCTGCCAATGCAGGGGACACAGGTTCGAGCCCTGGTCTGGGAAGATCCCACATGCTGCGGAGCAACTAAGCCCGTGCGCCACAACTACTGAGCCTGCGTGCTGCAACTACTGAAGTCCATGCGCCTAGAGCCTGTGCTCTGCAACAAGAGAAACTACTGCAATGAGAAGCCTGCACACCGCAATGAAGAGTAGCCCCCGCTCGCCGCAACTAGAGAAAGCCCGCGCGCAGCAACGAAGACCCAACAGATCCAAAAATAAATAAATAAAATAAATTTATTAAAAAAAAAAAAAAGAAAAAGATGGTTCCACTTCAAAAGTACAATTAAATTTTTGGTCCAGAAACTGACCATAATTTATCATATTTAAAATGAACTGAGCTGTTTTTTTTGCTAAACTAAATGACTATCAAAGACTAATGCTGAGATTAAGATTAGGATATTATTAAAATATTAAGTTAAAAACATTAAAATCTTTGCTTTCATACAAACTTGGCCTACCTTACTTTCCCGGGAAACAGGCAGTCGCAATAATGAATCATTGCCTACATCTCCCATGAGGAAGTTTGTCAGGCTATCCAGGGGAATTTAAAAAAAAAAAGAGAAATGGAAATAAACAAGTCATGACACTGCTCTGTCACAAGCTTTACATTCAACATGTCATCTAGGTTAAATTTTTTAAAAGTAAGAACCTTAGAAATAAACTGCTAGGAATCTATCCACATAAACCACATATTCACTTGCAAATGGATGTTGCTTCTAAACAGCGATAAACACCTCCAAATACAGCAATAAAGCAACACAGAATGTAGCTTTTCTGCAGTTGTGATAATATTTCATGCTAGTTAATACTTTACTTTGCATGTATGTACTGAATTATTGTGACATACTCTCATTGAGACATCTAGGCCCTAATTCTTTAAATGACAATCCTCTACTTACATATTTCCAAAGGTAAAGGCCAAGGTTTCAATGGAAGAAAACACTTCTCTGAAGAGATCATTTTTGTTATCTTCATTTACTTCTGTGAAGTTCACAGCTTTAGGGAAAAGTTGGTTACGATAAATGAGGAGAAAATACTTTAAACTAGATTTATACAAAGTCATTTAATCCCATAAAAATCCACCATTACTACTAGAAGCATTAGAAGATTCAGAAACTGAAAAGCCTAATACACAAAATAAATATGATATTCAAGTTCTTCATTAAAGAAATCATACAAAAGAATCACCTTGCATAAAAGTAGCCAGCATTCCAACCTGACTCTTCCACACATTACATAATTTGACACATCTAAAAAGTGACTCAATGTGAAATCAATCGATCTTGAGTCACACAGTCCATGTTATACCAGCCTTCCCTCATTAAGAGTGCTCTGTGTTTTTTTCTCTTGCTTATTGCTTCACGGCATTTTTTAAAAACAGCTAAGTGCACTGTGGCTCACTTAAGTCAATATGAAGTACATTTTCCACTACAAATTACCAATATTTGAAGTCACATATACATTTGACATAGCATAAAACCTATATACAAAGCATACCAATTAGAAACACACAAAGCTTTAAAATTTTTCAATTCCTATTTATTTATACCCTTATTTCTTATAGGGTCTTGGGCTCTGAGGTCCATTTTAATTGATACATAGCTGTCTTTTGTTTATCACAGGGACAGTCTAACATTTTGCATTTTGTTAAAATTATGAAACATAAACTGAAAAAGGTTTCTTATCATAACTTCATCTGTATGCACCTTTGTTAAAAGCCCAGATACAATCTACAGAGACAAAATCTGAGGGTTGAATAGGTAAATTTTTTAAAGTAACTCATTCTACTCAGATTGAGTTCAAGGAGCAACCGGCTCCCTGTATCCCACCCTCCCTAGGATCCTTGCCAATAACTGGAAGGAGAGAAACCAAGTGGAGAGGAAGCTATCCTTTGTTTTAAAACAGAGTTGTTCTGAAGCTTGCCTGCACATCAGAATTACTTATGCGGCTTTAGAAACAAAGTCTGAGTCCCACCACCAAAGATTCAGATTTCACAGGTCTGGTGAAGCACATATATTTGTTCAACAGCTCTCCCAGGTGATTCTAATGTGCAACTAGGGTTGAAAATGTTTCCTGGAAAGCCAGGATTCCTAAGCAGGGATGAATTAAACCTTAAGTCTGGAAGCCTCATGAAATTACAACCAAGATTTTACACGCCTCTGTAGATATGAGGGGGTAAGGTCCACACCTTTCATCAGATTCTTCTAACTATCCCTGATACAAAGAAGAAGAAAAACTTAAGAACAGCCATAAATAATTTTTAAAATATTTTTTGATTTCTGCTCTGGTCAAGATGGAAAAACAGGCTTATATATCTGAAACAACTAAAAGAAATCTGTACAAAATATACAAAACAGCAGTTTTCATGACATTAGCTATCAGGCAACACAGAACAAAAATCCTAACAGACAAGAAACAAACATGGTGAGCTCTACAACTGCCCCAAGCTTACTGCCTAATAACACACAAAGATTTCTAAGCAAAGGAAACTACCAGAGATAAAGAAGGTCATTTTATAATGATGGATTCAATTCATCAAGAGGACATAATTTTATACATTTATGCACCTAATAAACAACTTCAAAATGCATGAAGCAAAAATTAATAGACCTGAAATGACAAATTCACAACTATAGCCAGAGATTTCAAAAACCCTCTCTCAATAATTGACAGAACATGTAGACAGAAAATCAGTAAAGGATGTGAAAGCCTTCAACAATACTATCAGCCACCTTGACGAGACCGACATATAAAGAACACTCTACCCAATGACAGCAAAATACATGTTCTTTTCAAACACACACTGAATATTTACCAAGATGGACCATATTATGGGCCATAAAACAAGTCTCAATGGGTTTAAAAGGATTCAAGTCAGGCAAAATATGTTCTGTGACTAGATGGAATTAAATTATAAAAATCTCTGGAAAAATCCTCAAATATTAGGAAACTAACACACTTCTAAATAAACCATGGATCAAAGAAGAAAAAGGGAAATTAGAAAGTATTTTGAACACAATGAAAATGAAAACACAACATATAAATATTGGTGAAGGTGGCGGCAGAGAGGCACAGAAGGGAGGTATGACAAAGGGACATGCATTACCTGGATTGTGATGGTTTCACAAGAGTATGCATATCAAAATTGATCAAATTGTACCCTTAATTTAAATATGTGCAGCTTATTTTAAGTCAATTATACCTCAATAATGCTGTTTTTAAAACTGCACTTGAAAGTAGACTTTAAATGTAATTTATAATGTAATACCAGCAAAAATGTAAAGCCTACTCCTATTTCCCAACTTTAACCTGTTAGACTTTAAAGAAAAAAATACTTTACAACACTTTGCAAAATTCTATAATTATTCTTCGTTTCCTATAAATATATTTTTCAAAGCACTAAACATGACTGGGAGATAACTGTAAGTAGTAAAAAGACTATTAATTTGAACCATCTTCAATCGCTATCTTCATCCCTACTCAAATGAGGTTACAGACATCTAATGAAAATTCCTATTATGGCCCTTGCCTCTACTTCAAAACAGTTCTATACTTCTAATATCTTTTCATTTTTTTGCTCCTGTCCAGTGTTTCAAAGAAAAGTCTTTGGCTCCTTTCCAATAATAAATCTTCCCATTCTCTCCCGCATTCTCCAAAACCCTATACCACCATTACTCCTCCCTCATAACTTCACTATTTCCTACCAACTGACATTTTTTCTTCTGCTACTAACAACATACCCAAATCTTTTCTACAGGAAAGAAATTAAATTTACCATATTTCTTCTTAAAGTTACCATCCTATCTAATTCAGCATTTCTTTACAGCTAAAACTTTATAAATAGATAATGACAATTCACCAGGATTTGGCTTTTCATCCAGTTTCATGGTTAGCAGGGGTTGGAAAACGTTTTCTGTAAAGGGCTAGATAGTAAATATTTTAGACTTTTCAGGACATACAATCTGTTGCAACTATTCAACTCTGTATAAAGTAGCCAAACATAAACAAATAAGAGTAGTTGTTTCCGATAAAACTTTATTTACAGAAACAGGCAGCAGGCCAGATTTGGCCCACTGGTAGTAGTTTGTGCACCCCTGGTTAAAAGGATGGGTTCCAAAGCCAGTCTGCCTAGGTTAAATCCTAAATCTGCCTCTTAACGAGGTTAAGTAACTTAACTGCTCTGTTCTTCAGTTTCCTCATTTATAAAATGGGGATAATAATATGTGTTTTGAGAAACACTGTGAAGATTTAATGAACTTAGAACAGAGCTTGTTACACAGAAAACGCTCAATGAATGTTAGTTATTTTCACTCAATACCACTGAACAACACTGTCAACAATAACCTCCAACTGTTTTAGTCAAACTTGGAAGTCTTTTTCCTTCTAAGTTTTCATCCTACTTCACTATTCTGCAACTCTGAACAACTCTACCACTTCATACATATGCAACCTTGGACAAATCACTCTATGTCCCAGCTTTCTTATCTGCAAAATGGGAGTTGAGATGATAATAATTTGCTGTGAAGATTAATGGGTAATCCATGTAAAGAGCTTAACAGCATCTGGCATACAGTAAGTACATCCTCAATGTATTATGTCAGCTATTATTAATACAAATATTAACCATTTCCTTCTATCTTGAAGCATTTTGCTTAGAAGCAATACATTATAGCAACTAGAAAATGCAAGGCTTCAGAGTTTCAAACCTGAGTTTAAATCTGACCCTTACCACTTCCTGTGTTACTCTGGATACATCACCTAACTTCAATTTCCCCATATGTAAAATGGCGTGTTACTGAAAGGAACAACTGAGAAACAAATGTAAAACACCTAGGGTACAGTGCTTGGTATTTAGTAAACATGAGCACCCCCATATTCTACATCTGATCTGTGCTTCATACAGTTGTCTCCACTCAGCTGGCAGTTCTCATCTGGCCTTCTTCTCTATACATTACCCCCAGAGAATCTCATCCACTTTCAATACCTTTAAGGGAATGAATCCTTAAACTACCTGTCTAGTTTTACCCTCTGAGCTCCAGACCCATATTTCCGATGGTCTGTTTGATACGTTCCTCCCCCTATTTCCCAATCTTTACCCACCAGCACTGCAATCTCAACATGTACCAAACTGAACTCTCATCTCTTCCTATCTACTCTGCTCCTCAAGCCTACTCTCTTCTGTACATTCCTTAGCTCATTAGTTTTGCTTCCAAAATGCCTCTAACTTTTTTTTCTTTCTTTCCATTCCCGTTGACACTGACTTAGTTCAAAGGCCATATTTTACTTCTAGTTTGGACTATTTAACAACCTGCTAAGTGGCCTCTCTCTTTCCAGTCTCTCCCCTCTACTAGCTGACCTTCGAAATCAAATCAAGATTTTGCTTAAAGTTTAAATAATTGTCTCCCTTGGGTTCCCTATTAAGTCACAACAATGAGCACTAAGACACATTTAGTATCTCTTTAAGAAAACACATGAATAGCTTTCATACATATAACCTATTAGAACAGCAACTTTCAAAAAGTTTTACCACAACCTTCGGTAAGAAATACATATCACATCATGACCAACTATACCATACACACATAATAGTTATCAGTTACATAACACCTACAAAGTTTCTGAAACATCCTTAAGTCTTATACAATGCGTGTTACGCTCCGATTTGTCTTTTCTATTCTCTTTCATATTTTAAAATGCTGGTTACCATTCACTAACTCGATATCATAAATCAAAGGCCAAAGTTTGAAAATCACCGAATTAAAAGATATAATTGAAGAAAATTTTCACCATTTGCACAGGGAAAATTCCTTAGGGAGAAAAACAAAACAAAAGCTACAAGATTTATAAACTGAAAACTTCACACTGCTTCTGAGAAACAAAAAAAGACAACCTGAAGAACTTAAATGCATACTATATTCTCAGACAGAAATGCTAAGTATATAAATTCTCCTTAATTTTATTTATAAAATTAATTATAAATTAACTATAATCTATACATTCATAAACTTAACTATAAATTAATTTATAAATTTACATATTTAACTCAAATCACCCTCAAAATACCAATAGGTATTTTTTGGAACTAGACAAGCCAATTCAAAAATCTTGACGGAAAAATAAAATCCTGAACAAAAAGAGTAATGGAAAGAGAAGCTACCCCAACCAGACACTAAAACATACTATAAAACCACAATGAAGACAGTATGGTATTGGATATAACTAAACAAATCAAGGGACAGAATAAGGTCCAGAAATAAATATATGTGACAATTTAGTGTGTTTATGCTAAAGATGGCATCTCAAACCAATGGGGAAAATATGAATTATTCAATAAATTAGCTAGAAACACAGATACTCTAGAATGTATCAAAGATTTAAATTTAATAAATAACACCATGAAAACATTAGAAGAAAAAACAGTGGAGAATGCTACTATAATCTCCAAGCAGGGAAGTCCTTCCCTAATACTCAAAAAGCATACAAAAGGCACATAAAAGATTGAGATAGAAATGCAAAATAAAACAAAATACCATAAGCAAATCAAAAGATAAAAAAACAAACTAAAGAAAATCTGCAACTTATATCAAAGATTAAGGGCTAATTTCACTTATATGAAGTTTCTATAAATCAATACTAAAAAAGACCAACTATCAAGAAAAAAAATGAATAAATAGTCAAGTCACATAAAAGGATGTGCAAATGACTCTGCAACATATTAAAAGATACTCAACTGTACTCAAAATGAGGCAAATGCAAATCAAATCTATACTGAGATACCAGTTTTTACTATCAGATTGGATAACCAGTTTGGTAACCAGCTTTGTTGGCAAAGGGGTAGGAAATCAGCTTCTTCAGCATGGCTATCAGAAGGACAGAACCTCTACAGAGGGCGTTTAGCAATATACAAAATATAAATGCACATGCGCTCTGTTCCAGTAACTACCCACGTAGGAATATACAGGGCTATTCATTGAAGCATTGTTTGTAACAAAAAAAAACTGGAAACAATCCAAACATCTATTAGTAGTGAACTGGTTAAATTAGTTATAGTACATCAGTATAATGGATTATCATGCAGCTTTAAAAAGCAAAACAAATAACAACAAAAGAAGACTTTTTATATACAGATAACTCAGAACAATGAGCAAGGAGCAGAATGCTACCCTTTGTGTAAAGAAGAGAACATATTGTGTTTGCTTCTATATGTGTATAATGTCTCTGGAAAGATACACAAAAAACCAGTAATAGTTGTTGCTTATCTAGGGAAAGGAATGGTGGCTAAGGTCTGAGGTAGAAAGACACTTCACTGTTTGAATACTTTTTTATACCGTTTGCACTATGAATCACGTGAATGAATTGCTTATTAAAAAATTAAGTTTCAAAACAGAAAGAAAACATGAGGTATCTACAATTTTGGATGCATAATTAAAGCTTATTTTTCTTTTTTGTTTCCAATTTTTAAATATAGGGCAAAATACAAATCATGAAAAACCTTAAAAATGGTCCTTTTAAATTATATTACAAATAAGATTTACCAGGATACTTCTAAATGATGAAAACACAAATACTAAGTACACAATAAACTACTGAGTGCTACGATGCCTTCATCTACTTCACAAATAAGCTGTATCTCTTTTACCATATTGCAAATATTTTGTCAGACTGAACTTCCTGCTTGGAAACAAGAGGAGACACAGGAAATACAAATCACTATTAGAATGAATGGGGAAAAGCTAAGGATTCTTCTTTTAAAGTTATTAAAAGGTAAATTCCACATTTAAAATAAAAAATAAGAGATGTTAAAAGATTCCAATTTTATTCCAATGCGCTTATTCTTATTATGCATAGGAAGTGGATAGATTTCATGCATTCAAACCTGCAGCAGCACAAATAAGATTAAACCTCCCTGATCTAAAGTTATTACTCTGTATATGTTATTTTTTTATGTTATTTTTTAATGGTTTGGTATATTTGCAAAATGCATCTGACAGTTGCAAGATCTCCAAAGCAAGTTAGGTTACCATTGTTTTTTAAATGTAATTAGGAGGTTAAGAAAAAATGATCACATTCCTGACAGCTTTCTGATCATAATATACAATAGTTTTTAAGTCTTCCTCTTTAATGTGGAAGTAAAAATGTACTTTTATAAGTTTTTTGAAAACATGAAAGTAGACAGTGTATGCAAAACATTTAGACTGCCACAAGATAGACATTCAAAAATGGTTTCTACCTCCCCCTTGCCTTTCCAGGGTTTGAAAACAAAATTACCATTCAATGAAAGAATTAAATAAGCTCCAATTTGACATCAATTTTCCAGGTTACTGAATATTTTTCATTTGGGGTATCAATGATATTTTTACATGGCCTCAACAATAAGATGGGGGGGTTATTTAAAAACTTAAACTTACACCAAAGAAAACACAATTTTTAAAGTTTTCTAGCATCATGGAGTCCCACTGAAACAGAGTTCCCCAACAACGAAGTAATTTTTAAAATTTCATCCAACAAAAAAGTAAAATCATAACAATAATTCCAAGGGTAAAGACAGTCTTAGAGGGAAATAATACTCAAAAGATTGCTTTACCTCAAAGAAAAAAAGATCTATAAGGCAGCTGAGAGGCCACTTTCTTCAAGTCTGTTTCTGGAATGTGGACATCAACAGACACACTCCTTCCCCAGGACATCCTGACTGCACACAATAGCTACTGACAACAATTGAATGAACTGTGGTCGCTATTTCCAAGCATGGAAATTTTACTATCTACAGACACAAATTTCCCTAACTTAAGTTAAATTGCACTTACAAACAATCTATTTTAAAACAAATTTGGTTACTAAGCATTTTTAAGAGTCACAACAGAAGCTATCCATTTTGAAGCCATCTACATTTTTTTTCAGTGCTTGAAATACAGAAAAAAGAGAACCAAGCAAACATGATTAATTTACATAAAAAGTAGGGAAGGCAGTTCTTAAGTATATGGACTATATTTTATTGACAAGGTTTTTATTTCCTCTCTCTGCCTCATCCCCTTGACACTTGCCCTTTGCCCTCTCTACATGTGAGTATGTTCATCAATCACATCCTGTTCTTCACATCCAGAGTTCTCATACAAGCACCCTTTATCACAGCGCCAATCCTCACTCTAACCCTGTTAATGCCCACCTGACCTTTGAGACTCAGGACAGGTAATCCCTCTCCCCAAAGAAGCCTTTCGTTTCCTTACTCAACCCATGGTGACTCACTTTTGTTAAACATTTGAATTCATATTACCTAACAGATTGACATTTAACTCTGACAATCACTTCCTAGAATATGACACTTTTAAAATGCCATAACATCTTTCTCCAGATCATCTCCCTACTTCTTTAGTGTTTCTCAGGTTCCTCTATCTTCTCTCTGTCCCTGGGATCGCACACTCAGTCCTCTACTTAGTCTGCACACTCTGAGTTGGCGTCATCCTCTTCCATCGCCACCCATAGACCAACAACACTCAAGTCCACGTCCTCAACTCCAAACTTCAACTTAATCCCTAACATTCAACCTGTCCTATGTTTCTTCAACAGCCATCCCCTCTTCTGTGACAAGCACATTGCACCTCTACCACACCCCAGCTTGTGCCTTAAATCAGACTATTAACCCTCATCTAGCCCATTATTTCTAACAATCTCCTAACTGAACTCCCTGGTTCCAGTCACATTCTTCTCAATCTTTATATAATCTTCACCCTCAATCTTTATATAATGCAGCCTAGGTTAACAGAGTCTAACAATTTTTGGTGGCAAATCATTTCATCAAAGGATAATGTCCCACTTCTTATTTCTTTTAGCACATGTAATATATACACACACACATATATATACACACACACATATATATACACACACACATACATACACATATATGATAAACTTATTTTCCAATTTTAGTTTCATTTTTCCACATTTGAAAATAAGGTCCCAATTAAGTCTTCTTTTTCTCCATTTGTTTCCCTCCTTTAAGTGGAATCACTACAAATGGCCATTTTCCAGCACCAACTGTCCTCAGATAACAAAGACTTTTTGTACCCTAATAACCTACTTCAAAAGAGCATACATTCTTTCAAAAAACTCAAAAATTGTAAACCTCAGTTGTTTAGTTCATTTCAGTTAGCATTTTTAGAGTGTTTCCTGCCAAATAAAGTTTTAATTTTTAAAAGAAAGAGAGTTTTAGGTGTGACTTAGTGGGGATATTTAAATACCAAAGTGTATATAACTCCTACTGATACACATCATATAGATGCCAAGAGAGATGGTTCTATAATCATTATAAACGAAAACGTATCACCTGGATCCTTTTTGCCCATGCCAACCCACTGTTAATATTATCTTTCTTACCTTTCACTTTTGCAGCAAGCATTTCTGCAGCATTTTGAAGATCAACAGAATTGAGGTTCTGATGTTTATTCATTACAGACTTTAAAACACGAAGAAGTTCGTCCAGACGTATATGAATGACTTCTTTAAAACAGTCTTAAGAAAAAAAAATTTTTTTTTTAGTTTGTTAAATCAACCATTTTGAAGCACATTTCAGGTAGAAGCAGTGGCTCCACAACTTTTGCCTACTGTATGTTCACTTTTATTTTCACTACTGCAATTATATGTAATTTATTTAGTCTTCAAAAATCCATAATCATTTTAATTCATTAAAGATTTCAAAGTCACTCACAGTCATGGTCAACTTAGCACTACCTTTTTCAGTTTTCTCGGTCTAAATGTGCTCTCCAGATTTCCCTTGAGGCAACTTTACAAGTTTTTCCTGTCTTACAGTTTTTACTATAATATACTTTTTAATATATATATGGTAACAGAGTTAAAGCCCTATAATGCCTGATATATTAACTCATATTAAATAGCACTTACATGTTAAGTTTCTACGTAAGAATTGACTCTTTGCATTAAGTTATCAGATGTTAGAAATGAGCAACTCACAGGCATATATATAAGGACCACCACCTGACCTGCACATCTTTAAAACTGTGATATAATTTACATACAATAAAATGCATAGATCTTTATATGGTTCAATGAAATTTTGTACTTTTTAGAAAAATTGAACTAATTGCCAATGACGAAAAATTGGGGGATCATTACAAAAGCTCCAGATTTATGCCTACTCTTGAAAAATCAAAATCTGGTTATACCAGGCCCACATCCTCCTTGGCCACAAGCAGCTGAAACAGAGCAGTACTGCTCTCTTAGGTGTGCTTCTTTCCCAGTGCCTACCTGCCTAGCCCTAGTCTGCTCTACCCATTTACAGCAGCCCTGGTCAGAGGGACACAGACAATGTTTTATAACCCCTGGAAATAAGGTGACCATATAATTTATCTTCCAAACCAAAATACTCTAGCAAGAGAAAAGGTGCGTACTACTCATAATCATGCCAGCAAACAGGCATATCCCTGGATCACCATCCCAGGCAAACCAGAAAGTATAGTCACCCTAACCTGTAAAACCCCTGAAGTAGGGACTTCCCCAGTGGTCCAGTGGTAAAGAATCCGCCTCCCAATGCAGGGAACATGAGTTCAACTCCTGGTCGGGGAACTAAGATACCCACATGCCGCGGGGCAACTAAGCCCACACACCACAACTACTGAGCCCGCGCACCACAACTACTGAGCCTGCGTGCCACAACTAGAGAGAAGCCCACACGCTGCAACGAAGAGCCCGGACGCCACAATGAAGAGCCCACGTGCCGCAACAAAGACCCGACACAGCCAAAAATAAATAAATAAATAAAATAATTTTTTAAAAAACCCTGAAGTAATCCTCAAAAGTTTGAAAAGACAACCACTTGAAATACAATACTCTGATGTAATGTTCATTTCTATAACCTTACACATAGCACTAGTGTTTAACAATGGCACATTTATTAAGCGCTTCCTATGTACTAGGCACTGTTAAAAGCACTTAAAACCTATTATCTCATTTAATTTTCACATCAATTCTATTAAGTAGATGATTTTTTAAATCTCCATCATACAGATGAGAAAACTGAGGCAAACCTAAGTTTACCAAGTCAGAATTTGAACCCAGAGAGTATAATTCTAGAAGCTAAGCTCTTAATACTGTCTCCCTATTGAAACAGCTTAAAAATCAAAAACATTTTTTAAAAGAGTGTTTTATAATTATGCAATTTTTTCCCAGAAATGTTAAAAGATAATCACTAGAAAGAAAAATTGTAGGATAAAAAACAAAAACAAGTAATTCTACTATCATCTATCAAATATTCCATTCATTAACAAGAGAGAGAAATAAGTAGTATAAGAGGAGCAGGCAAGGTGAGCGCAAGGTGGGGAGCTGGGTATATTAGGACAAAGAGTATCCCAGGAAGGGGTAAAGAAAGAATAGTTCAGGTAGTGATGGAAGGAGAGAGAACAGAGTGCCTTCAGGAAAAATGCAACTCATTCATCCAAAAATTTTAATAACAGAAAAAGAAACACAGGCGATTAGGTGCTGACTTAAGCAGCTCTGGAAATGACTGGAGTCTATAAGATTAAAGGCAAAGGAAATGCACATAAGCACTGTACTCTAGTTGATAAAGTGTTTTCAATGAAGATTCAGGTTAAAAATGTTGACATTGCTATACATGTATTCTGGAAGTGAACAACTAGGTAACTGGATGGTGGATGGTGGGAGCCAGGAATCTCACTGTTGGAATGGAAATTTACAAATAAGCAGGGCGAGGAGGCTATGATGATCCACGTGGTGATAGATTAGAGTTGGATACTTCCGTAAGAATTCATGTTTAGCTTAATATAGATATAGGTGGCTAGAAATATTTATAGATGTGTGTATATACACAGGTTAGTACACATACATATATTTCTTTTCTTCATCAGGTGAGACAGCCTAAAAGAAATGATGCCCCAGTAGCAACAAACACACCTAGCACCCTGATCTTGGCTTCTAATACCATTCTCCAATAAAAGGAACCAGGGCTCCTTAGAGAAATGGCTCGTTCTAGGACTGTGTCAGGAAATACACGAGATGAGTTAGGAGCATCTTGTAATGCCAGAAAGTAAGAGCTTAAAAAAAAAAAACCCTCACATTGAAGAGGGTATGCCAAGGGTGCACAGGAACCAACTGAAAGACCTCCCAATGGCCAAAGGTGGAAAAATTTGAGCAATAAATTTAAAAAGTAGCACTGGATTATAACTCAAAGTATAAAGTAAATATCCATGGGTCCATATTGATACAAATAAATGTCTGAATAAATTAATAAATGGAAGGAAAGAGACAACTCTCTTGTATAAAAGAATTCCAAATAATTTATATAGATATTTTGTCCTCAAGGAGGTGAAGCATGTGCACAGTGACTTCCTTCCAAAGAGTACAATATGGAAAGGGGGACGAAAAGATTAAACTAAACAAACTTGACAACTACTTCTTATGACAGGTGATCAAGGTCACCATTAACAGTGATAAATCATGTACTCTTGATAATGACATAAGAAATATGTCACTTTACATCTGTTAGCTTCTTCTCAGTATCCCACAACCCCAGTCTAATCATGAGAAAAACATCAGACAAATTCTAATCAAGGCGCATCCGGGACTTCCCTGGCGGCGCAGTGGTTAAGAATCCACCTGCCAATTCAGGGGACATGGGTTCAAGCCCTGGTCTGGGAAGATCTCACATGCCGTGGTCACATGCCATGGAGCAACTAAGCCCGGGCACCACAACCACTGAGCCTGTGCTCTAGAGCCCGCAAGCCACAACTACTGAGCCCGCGCTCCGCAACAAGAGAAGCCACCGCAATGAGAAGCCCGAGCACCACAACGAAGAGTAGCCCCTGCTCGCCACAACTAGAGTAAAGGCCGCGCACAACAACGAAAACCCACGGCAGCTAAAAAAAAAAAAAAAGGCGCATCCTACAGAATACCTGACCAGTACTCCTTAAAACTGTCAAGGTCATCAAAAATAAGGAAAGTTTGAGAAACTGTCATAACTGAGAAGAGCTTAAGGAGACACGACAATTAAATGTAATATGATACAATTCTGGAAGAGAAAAAGGACATTAGAAACAATTTATGGAAATCTGAATAAACTATGGGCTTTAAATAATAATAATGTATCGTTATTATCAAATACTGGTTCATTAACTCTAACAGATGTACCATACTAATGTAAGATGTTAACAAATAGAGGAAACTGGGTATAGGAGTATATGGGAACTCTCTGTACTATTTTCTCAATGTTACTGCAAATCTAAAACTGTTCTAAAAATAGTCTATTTAATAAATGAAATAGAAATGGACAAAAGATTTTAGAAATTTTATGTACTGTTGGAATTTTTCCCATAAACATATATTAATTTTATAATTAAAAAATTCATTTATAATTTTTTAATTCCTAAGGAAAATGTAAGCATGTAATTTCAAGAATTATCTTAATTAAATGATCACTATCTATTCTGTCTGTTTTATCACTGTGGATATTAGTTTGGTCGGTTTACTTAGCTGAGGCAATACAGCTTAGTGGTTGGTTAAAAGCATAGTTTCTAGAAACAGATTGCCTAAATTTGAATTCCAGCTCCATGGCTGATAAACCTTGGGCAAGTTATTTAACCTCTCTGTGCCTCATCTATAAAAAAAAAGAAGATATTGGTAGCTACGTCATAGGGTTGTTGGACTAAATGAGTTAAAACACATAAAGCACTTGGAACAGTGGCTGGAACATAGTAAGCCCTCCATAAATGTTGGCAGCTATTTTTTTTTAGTTTATACAGAAGTAGAAATAGGTTAACAACATAGGCTAGGTCTGAAATAGAATCAAGTAGCTTCGAAATGAAAGAAACTTCTGGGACAATAATATAATTTGAATACCTATAAAAAAGAATATAAATGTATTTTTTCCCAGTTTTGCATTGCAAAGTCTATCCTTTGTTTTATACATATAGTATATATATATGTATATATATATATATATATATATATAAAAAACTAAATAAAGCTATTTTATGGTAATACTTCTGCCTACTTGTCAAAACCAAGGCTGAATCTAATGTCATAAAGAGTTGTGCTATACTCTTTCTGAAGCCTAATCTATGTTAGTCTTAAAAAAGAGAAAGGTGGGAATTCTCTGGTGGTCCAGTGGTTAGGACTCTGAGCTTTCACTGCTGGGAGCCCAAGTTCAATCCCTGGTCGGGGAGCTAAGATCCCGCACAGCGCGGCCAAAAAAAAAAAAAGAGAGCCAGTCATTTCTATCCGCTACTGATGTTTCACAATAAAATCTACAGATACTAACATACTTAGGAAATAATAAGCAAAAATACTTTGTCTTATTTTGAGGTCTCAGGACAAAAGAACTTGATTTTTGTGTGTCAACATCATCAATATTCAAAATTAGGGTTGGATATTAAGCAAGAACTACAAAATACTAATGGTTTAAATGCCTAAATAAACCAAGTTAATAAATTCTGGTCTTCTCAGAGTCAAGGAAATTAACTATGTGGAATAAACATATTTCAAAATTATTACAGTGTTTTTGTATGTTTTAAAAACATATTATTATACATTTTTCAATGTTCCTAGTTTTAATTTCTAACACAGTAAATAGTAACAGATACAGCCCACAAAAGCAAAAACTTTTCTGGATTCTCAATAATTTTTAACAGCATAACGGGTCCTGAGGATTGCTGCTATAATTTTTCTTTAAAATCGCTGCAGAACATTCCAATAATTGTCAACATAAATGTTTTACCAATTTGAAATTCTTTTTTTCCTACAAGGAAGCCCTTATAAACAGATATTGAAGTTGTTTCAAAGCAAAATACTAGAAAACAATAACTGAGTTATTTAGTAAGAAATTTCAGAAGTATCTCAAATTACCCTATAAATAAGTCCAATTTTCTGTGATTGAACACATCTCTGAAGCCTATAAATCAACAGAAATGAACAAGACAGCTAAATTTAACAAGCGTTAATTACAAAGATTCATAAATTCTCCTATGTATTTGAGTAGATGAGTCAACTACTAGGACATCCGTATATTCTGATAATACTTCAGCTGGGACTCTATAAAATAGCAAGCCCTTAATTACATTTTATGAGTGGTAAAAATGTTCCAATGTTCTATTTTCTTATAGTAGAATAAAGCTACCTCAAATTATTTTTATGAAGCAAAAGCCTCATGAACCTTTTTTTAAGAAAGTTTTAAATTTAGGCAGCTCCTTCACCAACACTAAATATCCCCACATCAACAGCAGCAGCAATGAGCAAAGCAAAAGAGAGAGTAATTGTTCTTCCCTAATACAGAAGAAAGGTAAGTGGCTGATTGGTGTGGTAGAAAACAATAGATTTAAAGCAAGAAACCTAAATTCCAATGTTTGATCTGCCACTTGCTTGAAATGACCATAAACAAAACTCTCTGTTTCTCTGACCTCAGATTCATCATCAGTAAAACAGTTGTTGTGAATATCAAATAAATTAACAGAAATGAAACTGCTTTATAGTCTTAATGTATGTAAACTATTATTACTATTAAATCTGTAAACCATTCAAACTAAATATCTTTGAAAACAGAATTGTCTCACACAGAATTACACTCAGTAACAAATTACAGTATGGTCCCACAATATTTTGGCTAATGAAAAAGAGACATTAAAGTTAAATTTCAATTTAATTTTATATGTAAAGTCTAAATTAGTAAATTACTTAGAAATAAAATCATAATTAACAGTATATTTTACAAAAATATTTCTATACCTATCAAGTTATAGTATTTAATTTAGTCATATAATTACCAGATAATTTTTAAGTTTTATAGTGGCCACGTTATAAATGTAATAATTCAATTTCTACTACAAAGGTATTATATATGCAAATATTATAATGTTCAACCAGTCTTAACACCAGTTATATAGAAGAGTAAAACTCCTGTATCCCAATGTTTGCTTGTTTATCTACCATCCCTATACGGTAATCTGAATTTTAATTTATTGTTTCATTCATTTGTGCCATTTATTTTCTGCTTCATTCAGCTTATCAAGTGAGAACAGATTAGCCAGTTCCACTTTTTGGTTCTCATGCATTAACACAATACCGCAGTGTTTATATTGCAAACACTTCATGGAAATGCTTATGTAAATAAATGAAAAAACTACGGTGTTTTCCTTGATTTTTAAAAAACTGACAATAATTTTAAAAATCAGTCTTGTTAATTCAGCTTAACCCCTCTGGGAAAGCAATGAAAACAAGAAGCAAGGAAAAAGTTTCAGAACTTATCACTAGGAAACTCACTTTTTTTTTTCTGTAATGACTTCTGAATTTACAGGATAAAATGAAGCCTGAAGTGCAGCTTTCATTATCCAGCCACTTGGCGATTGTAAAAATAATAATAGCTGACATTTTAAAACACTTATTCTATGAGCTTTATATAAATGAATTATGAACTCATTTAATTTTCACAACTCAATAATGTAGGTACTATTACCTCCTTTTAGCAGATGTGAAACTGAGGCAGAGAATATAAGTAACTGGCTCAGGGCTATATACAAACAGTGGCCGAATGAGGATTCCACCTCAGGGTTCTGGCTCTAGAACTTTAACATGGTTAAAGAAGTTACAGCTTAATGACAGGTATACTCTGCAATCTGCAATTTAACAGGCTTTAACTTCCAATCAAATATGCCAGTTAACTACTGTAAATGGTAACATTATGTAAGCCATTCTAGGTAAGTGCAGAAGAGGAAAGCTACCTCCTAAGAGCTGGCACATGTGTAATAAATGAGCTACCTGTATTTCATACTTCATTCCTCAAGGATTCATTTTGTGCCTTCTAGGCACTAAGCCATAAACTACTAACCTTCATATTAGCTTTTCCTAAATGGTAACCATTGGAAATTACTTCTAGAGAGGTTTACTTCTGAAAAAACATAGCAGGAGGACATATCTGAGAGTAGCAACTTAATGTTTCCAATATTTCACAAAATATCTTGCACACTATAGAGGGTGAAAGTTAAGTAATAGTCAACAATGGTAAAATTAATACTCACTGGAATTTGCCTAAATAAATTTACACATCTTCCTGTATATTCATTTACTCTGGAAAAAAACCGGGGTAATCCACAAGACAGGATTTCAATTAAGACTGAAAATTTATACAGAACTTCCCTCTCACAACAGAAAATAATATTTAATGACATTAAAATTTTTACTTAGTTCCTTCTTTCAATAAAATTTGCTTTAGAAAGTTATATACCACTTCTGACTATAGTTCTGTCAAATTTAGGACCCAGAATTCATCAAAAGCTATCACTTAAGAGATCAGTTACATTTTTACAAATTAAAAGTGATACACTCAAATTAGAAATCATTTTTAATAATGAGAGAACTTAACTAGTTTATCTAAAACTGATGATAAAGTTTAATCTTCCTTTCTAGCCTATTTAAAAAACAAAACAGAAAAACAAGCCACCACTGTCACAACAGTAAACTTTTATTAAAATCCATTTAAAAAATAGTGTTACGTAATCAAAAAGCTACAAGAAGTATTAGACTAACTGCCAATTTTTCTTCAAATATATGTTATAATGGCAATGGACACTGCCAAGCATTAAGTACCAGACAAATTTGCACTACTCTTTCCAGCTCAATTAAAAGCCTTGCACTTTTCAAATTCCCCGATTTTGAACTTCCATGCATGGTGTTCCACCTGGGAATGGGAAGGTATGTCACAAAGAGAGAGTTTAAGATTACTGTATAAACTAGAAGAACATTTATGAATGTGTTCTTTGGAATTCAGAACACATTATTCCTCAGGGGGGCAACCATAAACCTGAACTGGTACTTAGACTGCACATACATTAATCTGCAGTGCTATATTTAAATACAAAGGACATATGCATAATTGCGTGCCTTCAGCATTTTAACATAAGATGAAAATTTTGCCCTGTAATTATTCATAATGCACCTTAATGACACTAGATGGAGATCTAAAACTTCAAATTCCACATCTGCTACTTATATAAGACTACAGGGTAACCTCCTCCTGGAAATAAGTAGCAGACAGAGAATCAACAAACTATCACTTACCCTATCAAAGTAAGCATGTTCATAGTCCTCTGATCTCCCACATTAAGCTCTCCACTTTTTGTAAATAAAAACAGTAGAGGACTTCCTTGGTGGCACAGTGGTTAAGAATCTGCCTGCCAATGCAGGGGGCACAGGTTCGGGCCCTGGTCCGGGAGGATCCCACATGCCACGGAGCAACTAAGCTCGTGTGCCACAACTACTGAGCCTGCGCTCTAGAGCCCACGAGCCACAACTACTGAAGCCCGCGCACGTACAGCCTGTGCTCCACAATAAGAGAATCCACTGCAATGAGAAGCTGGCGCACCACAATGAAGAGCAGCCCCCACTCGCCGCAACTAGAGAAAGCCCGCGCGCAGCAACGAAGACCCAATGCAGCCAAAATAATTAATTAATTAATTAATTTTTTTAAAAAAAAAAGTAGAGACAAAGTGCATACATATCTTAACTCTGTTGGGGGCAAAGAGTTCTTTGGCAGACAGTAATTTTCTCTAATCAGTTCATCAACACCTACTGCAATACGAGCTTCACGTTCTCACTTGGGAAAATTTCATAAACCCACACTTAAGAAAGTTATCATAAAACTCACATTAAAAAATCCTACAGACTGGTGGGAGGTGAATGTCCTCTAAAATGCATTATATAGTTTGAAAACAAATATGTAGCTGTTTTCTCCAGCCTTGAATTGTCAATATTCCGCACAACGTAGAATTTCCAACTCCAATCAATTTTTGGATCACAGAATTATAAAATCAATACCATCTGGTGTAAGCGCCTCATTCTTAACAAATTATTAAATGACTTAAGCCATATTCCAAAACTTGTTAATAGCAGAACTAGGCCTAGAACCTAGATTGTGTGATTCTCTTTCCTGAGCTCTTTCTGCCATTCCTTACTACCAATCTCACCAACTTGTATAAAATGCTTGGAAAGTGATCTGCTAGTTCAAATCAAAGAATGGCATGAAAGCTAAACATTCCAAAGGCAATTTGAGGGAGATTCCAAATAGATTCCAAGAGTTCCTATTTCTAGGTAAAATTTTCTTTAATTTGCTCTAATAACAACTTTTTCTAGGTTTTCTTTTCATGCTATACAAATCAAAAATACTTATAGCTCAAAAATTCATCTCAATATTCTCGAGATTGATAAAAGCCAAATGTCTATACCATCACTGTCTGATAGAAATCTCTGTAATGATGGTAATTTTTATAACTTCACCATCCAAAATGGTAGCCACTAACCAGAGGTGGCGAATAAGCACTTGAAACGTGGTACTGCAACTGAGCTGCATTTTAAATTTTAATTAAATTTAAATAGCCATATGTCTAGAGGCTACCATATTGGATAGTGCAGGTTGAGATAAACCCCAATGGAAAACAGAATTGGTTAATGAAATAATGAAAACTGAGCAGTGTTTTTATAGTACGTGCCACATGAAGCAGTTGAGATAGCAAGAAAAGAACACACCATTCTGCATTCATGACCTCTGGGTTCCAAATGAAACCACTATTTATCAGCAATAAGAGGTTGATGAAATCACATAATCTAAATTATATATACAACTCATCTGTGAAACAGGTCTAAAAGTACCTGCCTTTGTGGGGACTGCATGATTAAATACCGTTCGTATGTAAAAGTACTCTGTAAAATGTGAAGCACCGTATACAATTATATGTCATCTCTGTAACTAGCTTAGGAAAGGGAAATGTGGCTATAAACCCATCGCAAAGCTATTAACCTAAGCCTCGTCTCAACAACATGATTTAACACTTGAAGCAGTAGTCAAGTGATTTTGCACATCATTGCCTCATGACAGGTAAAGTACATAAAGAAAATGGTATTCAGATAACATCAAAAGGTGATTAGTATACCCACAGTCTATATTCTTAAAAGCTAACTTTTTAGCTTTTTAACAGCCAACTGACATGAGCTGAAAAGTAACAAACAATACCAAAAATTTGGCTTCCTTCTTTTAAGGAGGCAAAAGACAAAATACTGGCAAAGCCGCTGATACAATATTGACAAGGATCCCTCACTCCAAAATAAAAACAGTGGCCACAGTTTACAACTATGCTGGTACTAAAGAACAGCAGAAGTCCAGGGATATTTTTCAATACCCAGAGACAAAGGCATGGCCTATGTCTATGTCCAGTAACATATATAATAACACCACCTTAAATAGTTACAGAATTTAAACATTTTACCTGTTTTCCTGAAGATCTCATGTGATTGTTGTAATAATTCTATTAAATAAATAAATAATATGATACTCTAACAAGCTGAAAATCATGAGCAAAATTAAAGAAGCATATTATTATGTAGTATTTCTTGTCATCTATAATGAGGTTAATTTATATGTTTAACATACTCCCCTAAGGAAAACAACAAACAAAAAAGGTTCCATCAATTCAAATAAACTAAAGAATGTATTTCCAGATTTTGATAACAATGATGCAAAGAGAAAACAAATTCTTGTTAAATCCAAGATTTATTCTGAGATGGCATACATAAATCCTTTTAACTCTGACTGAAGAACCAAGCATTAAAATCAATCCAAAGATAAATTAATGAAAATACTCTGGCCACTGCCTACTAATGAGAGTTGGTTACCCAAAAGATGGTTTTTACATTTTTAAATTAATCTACCAATCATAAATGGCAAGCTTTTTTATTATTAGCAATATAATCAAGTCAAATTATGAAGTACTGGTTTTCTTATTAAAAGAATAACATCCTTTTGGATTTTTAATATTACATTTCTGTAAAAAATATATTTCCTTGAGTCGCATTGCTGTGCACCTGGAACTATCACAACATTGTTAATTGGCTATACTCTAATATAAAATAAAAGGTCTAAAAACAAATAAAAAATAAAATAAATTAAATAAAACAAGGAGACAAGTACAGACACACTCCTAAAATATATATATATATATATTTCCACACACACCCTTTTACCTCAAAAAGTAATCTCCTTTTGCTGTCTTATATTTATATATTATCAATTTTCTCTTTTGTTCTCACTTAGGATCAGCTTTCAGTCCTCTTTCCTCCTAACCTATGAACTGTTTACTCACAAATTAAAACTCATATAAAAAAATTGTGGAGATAAGGAATGGGTCCAACTTGTTTTAAATTACCATCATTTTAAATCTGTGAAACAAGGGATAAATATGTGAGATGAGGATTTCAAATGATATAAATCTCCTATGGAAAACAAATAAAAACAAACAGATATCCTAACTAAAAATCTTATTTATATTAATGAAAACCTATTTTTATTGATACATTAAATAAAATCAGATTTTACCCTAAAGTGAAGTAAATGATTTGTTAATTAATACATCATTTTAAATTTCAAATTCAAAATTAACCCAGCTACAACAAAAAGAGTACATTTTACTGTATGTAAATTAAAAAACAAATTTAAAACAAGTAACTCAGTTAAGAACAAGTCTTTATTACAAAGGTATGCTTCTTTAAATAAATGGCAGATGTGTCATTTTAGTATGAATTTGTTACCAGTATAATGCTTAATGTATTTAGAATATCTTTCCACACTAACAAGATAACTTTATTACCATTTAATTATCCATAATTAGACTTCAAATTAAGCTATTAAGCTATTAAAATGAACAGAAGTGTAGGTAAATTCTTTTCTAAAAACATACATATAGTGTCAAAAGAATGACTTATGTGATTGTCATTCTAAGGAAAATTCAAATACTAAAATCTTGAGGCTACAATTCAAGTCCAGGTATTTTGGGCATTTCAACTTGAAAATTACAATTAGGTTAGAAATAAACTCCTAAAAGCAGCATTTAGGACAAATAGAAGACATGGTTGCAGTTTCTGTTTTTCAGAACGTATGTCAGAAAATGAACATCTAATTTATAAACACAGAAAATATTTACGGAAATCTTATAAATGTCTATGAAGCCTCAGAAGGTCTCATATAAGTAACACTAGGAATCTTCATTTTTCTACATCCAGACATACCTTTATGAATATGGACTGAACTGCTACTTATTACAAAAGAATAGGAACTGTATGATTATTAATTACCATTGCCATCAAAATTAGATATAAAAGAGGCACGGAAAGTTGAAAGACTTAAGTACTAAGATCAAGTCAGGGAGTACAAATACATATAGCTCTTTACTTCAGGAGAATCAAGTCTCATGCTCCATTACCCATTTCTAACTAGACAGAGAATAAATTCTGTGATTATCTCTTAATTGAGGAAGAGAATAGCAAAACAGAATTAAGTTTGATTTTTGAGGAAAAAATTCACTCAAATCAGTGATTTTAGATTCTTTTAGGAACAATATTGAAAACTGAATCCAGGCAGAAATGTCAACAACGTAAATTAAAAACATCAGTCTGCTTATTAAAGACCAATCAATGCACTGTGTTACCATTAACAAGAAGGCTAAAATTCCAATTATCTAAAAATCTCCCATGTCAAATGGGTCCAACTTCTAAGAACCAAAGAATGATTTTTTTTTTTGTATTCTTGTTCCCTCACTTACCAAAGTTTCTACTATGTATTGCACTGTATCTGATTATAAAATACTTCACACTGTAAACATCAAACATTTGGAAAAAAAAAAAGAATAACTAAAGCAGAATACCCTGTTGCTACTACTGTGTATACACTTATCTGTAGCTAGGCTGGCATTTAAAATTTTACAAACTATTCAGTAAGAATGCTAAGAGAAAAGAGTTGACAAACCTGAAAGAATAGCTTCTTTCAAATATAGTAACACATGGGAGAACTTCCTGATATCATTCACCAACTCCTTGATGTAATCAGGATCCAAAATGGAGTTGGAATTTAAGGACTTGAGCCCCATTTCAGAAGTTGTAACATCAGTAGAGAGCTGGCCTGTTGACAAGACACGTTTTTTCTTTGTCTTTTTCTGTTTGTGAGCAATCATCCTTTCATATAACAGTCAAAAAACCAGAACTCCTTAAGGGGGTGAGAAAAAGAGAGAAACACAAATACTACATTAATCAGGAGACATTATACTAGATTTTCACAAATAGCCCAAAGCCCGCCTCAATATTCTATTTAAAACAATAACAACAACAACAAACCCTGTATTACTGATAAAGCAACTTCCGTTTATTAAGTGCCAATAATCTTGACAACTCTATGATATGCAAGCTACTATTCTCTTCATTTCACAAGTTAGGAACCTGAGGTTTGGAGGTTAAATAATTTGTTTAAGCTCTCAGCTGATAAATGAACTGGTACTTAAACCCACATCTGCCTTGTCACCAAAACCCATGCTCTTAATAAACTCCCTCTTAACTCCTAAGGTACAGAATTTTTTAAACTGTAAAAGTTATTTGGAAATGTCAATTAGTGGAAGAAAATATTCTCCCTCCATGACATCACCTTCAAAAATAAAGGTGAAATATGAGCTTTGAAAAAAGAAAGACCTGTTTTCAAAATCCCCCTCCATCACTTACTATGCGTGACCTGACAAGCTGTTAATCATCTCCTCACTTTGGTAAACTCATTTATAAAATGGAAATAACATCCTGACAATACCTACCTCATGAGATTATTGTAAGCATTAAAAGAGACAATGGTATAGAAGTGTCCAACACATAAAAGAAATTCAAGTACAGTATGTTCTCAATAATAATGTATTACTCATACACACAAACACATATTCTGGATTATCACCTTTCATGAAGAACATTTCTCTGCCGAAAACAAGTTCTAAAGATGTCCACTAATCTGACACACCTGGATTGGTTGAACAAATACATGTATGATCACTGGAGCAATATTTTTGGTAATTTCAGGGTCGTATAATAAAAACACAATCTTTGTTATGAGAAAGATTGAGAATTGAATCATTACTGAATACTTCCTAAATGTGTGACCTGTACAATTTGCTTACAGGCTGTGTGAAGATTAAAAGGGAACGCAAAGTTAAAAGACTTCGTATGTTAAAACACCTAAACCTTGCACATAGTTGGAACTCAAGAAAATCTTAGTTTGTTTCTGCTTCATCCTTACCTTTTACCTTTCTGGAATTAAAAGTCCTAATTTTGTTTGAAATCAAAAAGGAAATGACTGGAGGAATTAAATTAGCTCAAGCATTATCATTAAAACATTTTTCAAATGTTTGAGCTGAGATCAGAATGAGTAAACAAAGAGGAAGGTGTAGTCTAGCTGCTGTTACTAATTTCCTAATAATCTCTCCACATCCATTCTTGCCTCATTCCAAATGTAGTGAGTACATTTTCAAAACATGAATCTCATCACGTCATTTCTCTGCTCAGAACTCTTCCAAAAGACGAGAAGCTACCGTGCACTACAAGGCTCAGCCTGAGATCTGGCTCCTACCTACCTCTGCAGCGTCGTCTGGAGTCACAATTCCTACTCAACACTTTCAACACTCCTGCCACACACACCTCTTTCTCATTTTTCCAACAGTATTTGTTTACCGTGACCCACAGTGGAGCCAGTATACACATTAAGTTATGTTATGTTTGTGTGTGGTGTGTGTGTAGGAATGCGTAAACATAAAACAGATTCTGGCTAAGGAGCCAGGTGATGTACTCAGATGTTTTCTTTCCTATCCCATTTCATTTTTTAAAAAGCCGATTGCAACCCACCAAATTGGTCTGACTTATAATGGGTTCTGTCCCTACAACTTGAGAAACACCAACTGTTGGACTCAGGGTCCTGTCTATATGCAGTTCCATTTGCCTGGACTACTCCTTCCTCTTTGTTTACTCATTCTGATCTCAGCTCAAAGATCACTTCCTCAAAGAAACCTTCCTGGACCTCCCCTGCTCCCATAACCACCACCACCACCACCAAACTAGAACAGAATCTCCTGTTACATGCTTTATACCATCTTATACTGTTCATCACTGCACTTATCGAAGTTCCCATAGGTGATTCGTGTCTCCCTATCCAGACTGTAATCTCAAGGAAATCACAACCAATGTTTGCTAACCATGCGTTCTCTGCTTATAGCACAGTGCTTGGCACATGAGGGATAAACAACTCAAAACTGTCCGCAGAATGAGTGATGAATTTGCAGAACTAATAATGAATAATAATAAATAAGTAGTTTATAACGAATTTATAAACTTAAAAAATTTATGAAGTTTCAATTAATTTTTACAGAAATAAAAATGTTTAACTCTATATTGTTGCAGTGTTTTGAATGGAAAATAGAAACGGTTTTTAAAAATCTGTCTCTAAAATAGTATCTTAACCAAAAAACCAAGCATATGAAGTTGAGTAATGGCAAGAGTACATAAAACTGAAATCAAAGGTTGATTTCTATTATTGTTTCTCTACTTCTGATTATTAAATAAGGTGTCCTGACACGTCTTCAATGGCTTTTAAGATTCCTTTATTCAGTATTCTTATTAATCTCAAATTATTTCTGGAAATGCAATTTCTACATTTAATCTAGTTTCAAACCTATCTAACATTAATCCTTAAATGTGTAAATAACTTCTAAAATGAACTTAGGTGTAACAATAGTGCCCCCCAAATTGTCCTAAGTCTCCCCTCCAACAAAAACAAAAAAAACACTCAAGTGCCTTGTTTGGGCAGCTCTTTTACAAATCGTTAATTGAGAAGACTATTAGCCTAATTTATCAGTTTTGCAGCTTACTTAATAAAGTCACTCTGATTAATTTTGATGGCTTTTAGTTTAGTAAATTAGAAAATTGGTCATTGTCACTGGTAAAAAGATGGTTCTAAATTTTAAAGCATATATCACAAGCTTCGAATAAAACAATTCACCTATCTCAGTAAAAAAAAATTTATTTTAACTGTCGAATTAGTAGCCCAAAGTTGTAAAAAGTATTTCAAAAATGCTTGAATATATTTAGTCAAGACTAAGAATGTCTGTAAACGAACAAAAACGATGGGGAAGTGAGGAACTAAAAGGGGTTATACTCTACCTCTAGTCGGCATTACGGTGAGCAATGTACTACTTTTATTAATATACTTTACTACTTTTCATATTTCAAACTGAAAAAAGGAAACATTACAGTTGAAAAAAATGTTAACATAAAGTTAATCCAAGCTTTCACAAAACTGAACTATGATAATGAGAAAGTTTGGAGGTTATACACTTCCCGAGATCATCCACATTACTTTCTCATGTCCCAAAATGAACATCCTCTAGTTGGTGGTAACATAAAATGTAGTTACTAACAGATTGCAACTGGAAATTTAATTAAATGAGATAATAATATGGAAAGCACTTAGCACAACGCTTGGTTCATCACGAAGACTCAATAACTGTTAGCCATTATCACTAGCGTGCTTCACTGTGGGAGATTGTTAACATACATAAGTAATGAACAAAATGTGACTTCACTACAATATATCTGTAAATTGTGAGCAAGAAATATAGGACTGGAAACAATTCCAGAAACTTAACTGACTTCATGGAAGCCTACTAAATGGCTTCCAAGTGAAGTTTGAACTGTGCAAACAGACTGTTGAGCAAAATATTTGTGAAACTCTCCTAATTTTCTGCATCTCTTCCAACTCCAAACCATCAACATAAAATAAGCATTTTATCCACTTCGCAAAGAACTTTGTAGCAAAGAGAAAATCACTGTGCCAAACTACTTCCTCTATATGTTCTAAATTCTAAGTAATATGTGTATTAGAAATGTGAACACTAACTTCCGGTACCCTGGAATGTGGCTTTTCCAAGATTTCAGGAGCCTGTGTTAATCAAATGTTCTTGCCCCATGTTCCTCCTCCTCAAATGTATCCTTACAGAAGTATTTTCATTTTAGGCGCCTGGCTGCCTAATTGAAGAGTAAAACAAACCCAAACATCTGTAATTAATAGTTCCCTATCTTACTATTTCTACCTCAGGAAAAACTGCCATATATTTCTGAAATCTGCTACTTCAACAAATTTCTGATTGGTAAGACTCTATTAATACCTAGAGATGTTTCTTAAAAATCAGAAAAATTCATTCTGGAGGTCTTTGATTACGTTTTTTAAATGCACTCTTCACAAAAACAGAATGGGGCATGTTAAAAAGCTTTATCAATAATCTGCAAATACTAATTTCTAAAGAAAGGCGTGCAACGCACATACACTTCATTCCTGGGCAGTTAGAATTCAGCACGTTTAAAGAAGATGAAGCTGCCCAACCTCCCACGCCTCCAGAATGTCCAGCATTCCTGACAGGCAGGGCTCTCCAAAACTACCCAATGCCAAAGACCACGTTCCCCATCCCAGGATTTAAATACAGAATGGGAAAATGGAGCAACCAAAAAGGGCTGCAGGCACTGATAGCGATGGACAAGAGATACCATCTCGGAGACACCTGGAGAAAGAGGAAGGGGCGCTCAGCTCCCGCTTTTATCAACTAACAGTCCTCCTCTCCGAAGAGGTATGAGGCCAATTCCTTATTGAGGAAGAGAGTCAAAAAAGATGAATATGGAGACACAAGGCTCGTGAACCACTAGCGCTCCAGCTTGAAACGTCTCAGACTTGAGCTCACCCGTCAAAAAAAAAAGAGAGAAAAAAAAGTCAAGCCCCAAACACGTCCACAACGGATTGGGAAAAAAACATTGAGGCTGAAGAGGCCTCGGAACGAAACACCCCTCCCTCACAGGGACGAGAACAATGCACCACGGAAATCCTAAGATATCTCGGGACAGAGACCCAGTTGAATTGAGGGCTGCTGTCAGGGCGGAGGGGGGTGGGACAGCATCCGATCAGACTCTAGTGGTAGGGAGCACAGATTCTGGAGCAAAACTGTCCGACTTTAAATCACACTGCGCCAATTACTAGTCTGTGTGTTCCGACAGGTTTCCCCCGTGTGAAAAATTAGTTAAATAATCGTGGAACTCTCGTGAAGTTAAAATGTGTAGCGCTCTTAGAAAACTGTACGCCGAACGTGGGACGTGCTATGTGTTTGCTTTTACTATCTTCATCATCTGCTCAGGGCCACAGCTCGCGCCCTCGCCGCTCCTCCGCTCCTGCCGCGCCCGCCGCGCCCCACGTCCGGTCGGACCCCTCCCGGAGGATCAGGAGTTTCGGGGACACCGGCCCGGCCCGCCGCCTGGGCCCCCAGCGCAGCCCGCAGTCGCCTCCACTCCGGGCCGCCGCCTGGGCCGCCCGGACCCCAGACGGCAACTCGCGGGTGACCCCAGCCCCCTGCCGCCGCCGCCGCCGCAGCAGCGAGCGCCGCCACCCTCCACTCACCGCGGCGCTCCATCCCGCGTTCCGGACGCGGACGCCCGCCCGACACTAACGGCCGCCGCCGCCGCCGCCGCCGCCGCCGAGGGCTGGAGCTCGCCGCTCCCATCCCCCACGGCCCGCGGACGCCCGGCCAAGCCGCCGCCGCCGCCCCTGCAGCTACAGCCACGACCACGCCAGCCCCGGCCGCCCCGCCCCCGGCCTCGCACCTCCCGCCCGGCCGCGGCCCGCCCCCTGGGGCCCAGCCCATTGGCCCGCGCGCCCGGGGGGCGGGGACGGGCGCCTGCTGCAGGTGGGGCCGGCCGCTGGCTCTCGCGCGCCCGGAGCAGGCTGTCAGCTTCGCCCCGGCCCGCAAACTGTCCTGAGCCTTGCAGGACGTGTTAGCCGCCCCGTGCGGCTTGCGGCAGGACAGGCGGAGGAACCTTAGGAACAAGTCACCTGATGACTTCATCTGGCAAATCGGAATTTCTTGGATGAGCAATCTACATTTTTTATGAGGTACTTCTTTGACCACCTCGTTCCTCTCTCTCCAACTCCTTTACGAAAACAAAAACAAAAACAAGACCCCACACAGGTAAAGTGTAACACAGGCCTGGCTCCTTTCCGGAAGAATAAACTTCCTCAAAACCAGCCAACTACTCTGCCCTCTGTACAGGGTCGTATTTTCCACTTAGACCTATATTACTTCAACTGCACTCTCAAACTCGCTCAGAATGAGAAAAATTTCTGAGAAAGATGGAATAATTAAAGAAAGCAGCAGGGGCTGAAAGCTTCTACATCATTCTACTCACGAGAACAAGCCTCGTCATTAGTGATCTCAGTTCTGGAACATTCAGAAAGAACTGATGGAGAAACAGAGGGCACACGGGGAGGGTAGCTGGGGGTAGTGGTGGAGGCAGAGAAAAATATTATCGCGTGTGGGAGAAAGCAGAAAAAGACACGGGAGAGTGTGAGGAGAAGCAGGACGAAAGCGGGCTGCAGACACAGGGAGAGAGAGGGGCAAAACCAAGGAAGGCAGAAACAGGTGGAGGCAGAAAGAGAAAATATTGAGAAATAAAAGAGAAAGGAGAGACTACCTACTTACAGAGACAAAAAGGAAGTGAGCATGAGAGAGCCAACAATTGAAGTAGTGAGACAGGGAGAAAACACTCATTGGCACAGAGAAGAGGAACATCTCTCATATCTTTGAACCCTTATACTAAAAACAACGTTGGGGAAACAGCAAATTTAGCCCTTCAGGTGCTACTTGGAAAAGATAAATATGAAAATGCTCAGCGTCTTGGATATTTTACCTCCACACTGGAATTGTCAGACTCAACATACACAAATTTACCCCTTCAAACCCCAAACAGTACCAAGGACATGCCACAGGCACTAAGGAAACCTCAAAACCTAACTCTCCTTCTAACCACACTTAAAAAGAACAATGCACCATGGACTCTCACCATGGAAAATGATGATGCCCTGAACTGAAACAAACTGAGAGGTCAGAGGTCCCAGGGCAAAAGGGGGCTGGAGCATCCCAACCCTTATTAAATCATCAGGAAGATTTGGGGAAGAAATATAAGCCACTCAATCTCAAACACTCCTTTATATCTATTTTTAAATACCTGTATATTAATTATTTTGTACTTTCTTATTCCATTATCACCATTTTCTTAATAAAGAGGATTGTTTTCCTTATTAAAGTTGAACAATGTCGCGCACAAGATCCTCATGGGGAGAAAGCGTATGTGAGGTAGAAGTGGTGGTCTGACAGAGACAGAAAGGAGCACATGGGAGGGAAGGAGAGGAAAAAGCCGTGAAAGAGAGATGTGAGAAGGTGAGAAACAATTATGGAGAAGAGAGAAAGAAGACCAAGAAAGATGCAGAGACAAATGGAGGCAGAGAAAGAGAAAATAAGATACAGACAGAATAAGGAAAAGAGACAGAAATGATAGAGAGAGAGAGAAAGAAATAAGGAGACTACCCATGGACAGAAAAAGGGGAGACGGACACCTCTCACACCCAAACAATTCTGGACAAATAAACCCAATTAGGGCCCTAGGTTGTTACTTGGAAAGGATAAATATGAGAACCTCAGGCTCCTTGATTACCTGGGCTCTACTATCATTTTGCAGATAGTAGAGCTATCTTAATTTTTATTTATCGTAATTTCTTTTATCTTTGCTTAATTTTTAAAAACTTTAAACTGTGCCAAGATCAAACGCACTAAAAATGCTGGGAACACCTAACAATCAAATGTTCCTTCAAATCCTAATGGAGGAGAATGATGCACCGTGGACACTCACCATGGAAACCACTGATGACTAAACTGAAGGACACCAATGGGGGAGAAAGGAAAGGATTCTGAAGGCCATGGAAGGTAGAGGTAGGGTAATCCTCAGGGAGCTCAAGGGAGGAAAGTCTGCCCCTTGGATCTGCTCTGGGTTAATCTCAAGACCCTTCCCACCAGATCTACCTCTAAACCATCTCAAAACAACCAACTATTCTGCATAGAACCAACACAGAGTGAATCTTCAACGAATATTAGACCATTAAATTATAAGTACGGTTATCTGAGGGAAATTTTGAGAAGTCTCTCAATCCCAGTCCTCCTCTTATAGCTTTTAAAAAAACAGATTATCTGTCATCTTTTCTACTCTTTTTTCTTAGTAAGGAGGAATACAATATTTGGAAATATTAGCAAAAATGGTAGTTCACTTTTAAATTAAAAGGGTTGTTTTATTAATTCCCCCTAACTTGCATTTGTTTAAAGAAATTTTATGTCACACAAGTAAGTTTCAAGTATGAAAAGTACACTATTGAAACAATACCTTTCTGCAACTCCAAAATTCTTGGTTTATAATTAAATTATAAAGGGTTAAAAAAAAAAAAAGAAAAAGTAAAACCATCTGTATATCTATTGTAGAAGTCCAACATCTTAAAATTGTGTTTTTACCATTTTACGTTATTATTGTCTCAAGTATTTTTCCCTTCTAAAACAGAAACACATCCTCTGTGATATTGCTCTTCTGTCATTCTATGAAGCCTCAACTTGCATATTGTTAAAATCTTTTTCATGTGTTCTCTTCAGTGTTAACATAGGTAGTATTGCTATTTTTGCTGGGTAAGGATCTTCATATTCCTGAAGTTGATTCTGTAGTTTAGGTAGCCTATTTTTCATAACAGAATATGGTTCTAAAAACATTTTACAATGTCTGGAGACATCTTTGATTGTCACAACTGGGAAGGAGTTGTACTGACATCTAGTGAATAGAGCCAGGGACGCTGCCAAACATCCTACCTGCACAACAGAGCATGCCTCAGCCCTCCTACCTCTACCCCTAAGAAAGAATTACCCATCCCCAAATGGCCAAGAGTGTCAAGGTTGAGAAACTTGGCTCTAGACCCAATTACCACTTTATAAGCAATACAGAAGACAAGGGAATATGTTCAATTCACATCACAGGATGCACTCAGTAAAATCTAGACTGTGGGTCATTTTATAGAGCAAACAACAGTTTCTTAAACAAATAAATTGCAAGGAAAACGATGAAAAGAAAATCTCCAGATTTAAAAAAAAAAAAGTCTTAAAATTTGAAATACATCAAGTGCAGGAACAAATGAGATCAGACCTGCCCTTCCACTATATTGTTTTCAGACAGACTATAAACAGCACAGGACTGTGATCCTGGAGAGATGGGATCACAAACAAATGAGGTGATCCCTACAGTCACCCCAACTTTCTGCCTGGAGACACACTCTAGACCATGGCATGCAAGGAGGAAGCCAAACAGAGTGTGGTACTCTTGCTAGGTTGAGGAGAAAGGGATCATAGTTCAGGGAGACTGGGACAGCTGGAATCTGTAGGACAGAGTACCAGATAGGAAGAAGGTAGGCAGAGGAAGAGCTCCAGAAATTTGCATAGACAACTCTTTAATTTTCTTGCTGAATACAAAGCTATATAGGGTGAATCCCCACAAGGATAGACAAAGAATTTCCAGGGACCTGTAGCTGAACAATTCCCAGGGCTCTCGCAGGGCTGGGAGACCTCTGAGTGTTCATCAGCCAAAGTAGAAAGACCTGTTGAATACTCAAGGAGAGATCCCAGAAGGACATGTGTTAGTAGTATATCTAACCCAGCCCTACTAAAATAGTATTCTAGACTCACCCCAACAAATCTTCAAAACAAGCCTCATTTTGTAAATTTCTTTGGGAAAAAACCTGATATTTAAAACAAAAGTAATAACAATGTGCGTGGCATTTACAACATATGCAGGACAGCAAAAAGCATCACAATAGCAAAAATTAAGGGAGGAGGAAAATGAAAGTAAGGTTCTTACATTATATGTGAAATAGCATAATATTATTTGAAGGTACATTATAATAAGTTAAAAATGTATATTAAAATCTTCAGAGGTACAGTTAATAAGCCAACAGTGGACATAAATGGAATTTAAAAAAATTAATCCAAAAAAAAGGCAGGATAAGAAAAAAAAAAAGAACAGATGAGAAAAATTAAAGACAAACAACAAGATTATAGGCTTAAACCCAATCATATCAATAATTACATTAGATATAAATACTCTAAACACCCCTATAAAAAGGCAGAGATTGTCAAATTGGATAAAAACTTAAGACTCAACTACATACTGCCTGTAAGAAACAGACTTGAAATATAAAGACACAGATAGGTTGAAAGTAAAACCACAGAAAAAGATATACCACGCAAATACTAATCATAAGAAAGCAGAAGCAGATCTATTATATGAAACAACCTGTTTTACTAAGGATAAAGAGTAACATTTCATAATGATAAAAGAGTCAATTCATTATAAAGACATGATCTTAAAAGTATATGCACCTAAAAATAGAGCTTCAGAATATACGAGGAAAAACCTGACAGAAATGTGAGGAAAAACAGACAAATCTCAATGATAGTTAAGATTTCAACAATCCTCTTTCATTAACTGATAGAACAAATAAGAGAACAAATAAGAGAACAAACATATGGACACCAAGGGGGGAAGCGGGGGTGGGGGAGCTGGGGGGGGGAAATGAATTGGGAGATTGGGATTGACATATGTAACTAATATGTATAAAATAGATAACTAATAAGAACCTGCTGTTTTAAAAATTAAATTTTTTTAAAAGTAGATCAAATAAAAATGTGTGACAAGAAAAAAAAAAGAATAAGAGAAAATCTGTAAGGATATAGAAATTTTAAATAATACTATCAACCAACTTGACCTGATATACATTTATAGAAAATTCTACCCAACAACAGAATACACAGTCTTTTCAAATACACATAAAATATTCTCTAAGACCATATGTAGGACCATACAATAAGTCCCAATAAGTTTAAGAGAATTGAAATCATACAGTATGTTCTCTGACCCAAGCAAAATTAAATTTGGAATAAATAACAGTAGGATAATTGGGAAATCCCCAAATACTTGGAAATTATGTTTTTAACTAATCCATGGGTTAAATTTTCACAAGGCAAATTTGAAAATATTTTGAACTGAATAAAAATGAAAACACGATATTTCAAAATGGGTAAGTTACACAGTAAAAGCAGTGGTTAGAGAAATATTCAGCTTTAGTTGCTTTATTAAAAAGGAAGGAGGGAGACTTCCCTGGTGGCACAGTGGTTAAGACTCCACCTGCCAATGCAGGGGACACGGGTTGGATCCCTGGCCTGGGAAGATCCCACATTCCATGGAGCAACTAAGCCCCTGAGCCACAACTACTGAGCCCACGTGCCTAGAGCCCATGCTCTGCAACAAGAGGAGCCACCACAATGAGAAGCCCGCATTCAGCAACAAAGAGTAGCCCCCGCTCGCTGCAACTAGAGAAAGCCCATGTTCAGCAACAAAGACCCAATGCAGCCAAAAAAAAAGAAACAAATGAGGGCCTAAAATCAATGGTTTAAGCTTCCACTTTAAGAAGCTAGAAAGCAAAGAGCAAATTGAACAGGAAGTAAGTAAAAGGAAGGAAATAATGGTAAGAGTAGAAATCAATGATATAGAAGACAGATGACAGAGAAAAAAATGAATTCAACTAAAAGTTGGTTTTTTAAAAATATCAATTAAATAGATAAATAGCTTGCTGAACTGATCAAAAAGTAAAGAGAGAAAACACAAATTACTAATATCATGAATGAAATAAGGAACATCAGTACAGACCCTACAGATATTAAAAGGGAAACAAGAGAATGTTATAAACAACTTTGCCAAAAAGTTCAACAACACAGATAAAATGGAGAAATGTCTTGAAAAACACAAATAACCAAATCTAACACAAGAAATAGAAAATCTGGATACCCTTATATGTATTAAAGAAACTGGATTCATAATTTAAAATATCTCACAAAGAAAACTGCAGACCCAGATGGCCTCGCTAATGAAGTCTATTGAACCACATTAAATAGTCCTACAAAAACTCTCAGAAAATAGAGGAGGCAGGAAAACTTCCCAACTCATTTTATGAGGTCAACATTACTCTGATACCGAAGGCTGACAAAGATATTACAAGAAAACTACAGATCAAATTTCCTAACGCAGTATTAGCAGGTCAAACTCAACAATATATAAAAAAGAATAATACATTAGAACCAAGAAGGGTTTGTGCCAAGAATAAAGCTTAGTTTAATATACAATAGAGAAAAACCATGTGATCATCTTAACAGATGCACAAAAAGCATCTGACAAAATTCTTCAACCTTTCATGATTAAAGCAGTCACCAAAGTAGGAATAGAAAAGAATTTCTTCAACCTGATAAGAGACAGCTACAAAAATCTACAGCTAACATCAGAGTCAATAATGCAAGACTATGTTTTCCCCTTAAGATCAGGATCAATATTGTTACTGAAGGTCTTAGCCAGTACAATAGAACAAGAGAAAGAAATAAAATACACTCTGATTGAAAACGAGGAAGTGAAACACTTTATTACAAGTTGACATGTTTGTGCACCTCAAACATCCTAAGGAACCTATAAATAAGGTACTACAACTAATAAATGAATATAGCAAGGCCACAGATTACAAGGTCAATATACCATAATCAATTTTATTTCTATATACTAGCAACAAACAATTGGACAGTGACATTTTAGAAACTAATACCATTTATAATAACATCAAAAAACAAGATATTTTTAGGAATAAATTAGACAAAATATGTGCAAAATCCTAAATTTAAAACTACAAAACACTAGTGGCAAGAAATTTAAGAACTGGATAAATCAATAAGTATGCCATGTTCATGGATTGGAAGACTCAATACTGTTAAGACTTTAATTTCTCTCAAGTTGACCTATAGGTTCGAGCAAGCCCAAACAAAATCCCTCCTGGCTTTTTTATAGAAATTGATAGGCTGAGTGTAAAATGTATATAAATATGTAAAAAATCTGAACAGCCAAAAAATTTTTGAAAAAAGAACAAACTTGGAAGATTCACAATGCCTGATTTTAAGATTTACTATAGAGCTACAGTTGTCAAGACAGTGTGGTATTGGTATAGAGATAGACATAGATCAACAGAATAGAATAGAGTCTAGAAACAGACCCACAAATATAATCAGCTGATTTTCAAAAGGTGCTAAAGTAATTCAATAGGGGGAAAGATGGTCTTTTCAATAAATGGTGCTGAAATAACTTGATATCCATATGAGAAAAAAAATGATCCTTGATCCTTACTTCAGAGCATACCCTAAAATTAATTCAACATGTGTCATAGACCTAAACATATAACCTAAAATTATCAATCTTTTAAATACTGGAGTTGGAGGAGGCAGCTGCTTGTTTTTATAAATAAAAGTTATGGGGGGACACAACCACGCCCAACTGTTTATGTACTGTCAATAACTGTTTTTGCCCTACAACAGCAGAGTTGAGCGGTTGAGGTGCTGTAGCCTGTAAGCCTAAAATATTTATGATCTGGTCCTTTAAGAATATGTTTGAGGATCCCCATTCTAAAAGAAAACTTGGGAGAAAATCCAGGGAACAATTTCTCAGACACAAAAACCAAGAACCATAAAAAAAAACAACAAAAAAACTGGTAAACTGGACTTCATCAAAATTTAAAGCTTCTGCTTTTTGAAAGACACGGTTTGTGTTAAGCCCACAAACTGGGAGAAAATATCTGACAAAGGACTTGTATTCAAATTACATCAAGAACTCCTACAACTCAATAATAGAGTGAACAACACGATAAATTAATAAGTAAAAGATCTGAACAGACACTTCAAAAAAGAAGATACACAACTGGGCAATAAGCACATGAAATAGTGCTCAACATCATTAGTATCAGGGAAACACAAATTTAAGCCACAATGAGATACCACTAAATATCTACTGGAATTCTCAATTTTAGCTAGACTGAAATACCAACTTTGGTGTAGGAAGGATTTATAGCAACTAAAACTCCCACACACTGCTGCTAGACACGGTACACACCACTTTGGAAAATAGCCTGGCAGTTCCTTATACAGTTGAACATACATTTACCATACAATCCAGGAATTCTACTCTTTTATACACCCTCCCAAAATGAAAAATACATTCATCCAAAAACTTGTACAAAAATGTACGTAGCATTATAGTCAAAAACTGGAAACAACCCAAATGTCCATCAACAGATAAATGGTTAAACAAATTGTGATACAGCCTTACAATGAAATGCTACTTAACAATAAATATCTATGACATAGCAAAAAAACCATGGGTGAATCTCAAAAACATTAGGCCAAATGAAAGTCAGGCACAAAAGAATATATGCTGTATGATTCCTTTTACATGAAATTCTAGAAAAGATGAACCTAATCTTTAGTAACAAAAAGCACGAATGGTTGCCTGGTGACGGGGTTGTAGTGTGGGAGGTGGGGGGAGTTCCAAATGAGCATTACTTTTTGGAGTAATGGAAATGTTCTGTATCTTGATTACGGGCATTACATGAGTATATACAATTGTCAAAACTCACTCATAGTGTATAAAAAGCTGTTATCATTTTTTAGTGCTCAATGAATATTAGATAAGTAAATTAAAAGTAAAATTGTAGAAGGTTCTGTTTGAATAATCCCTCAAATTCAACTTCCTCTCTCCCTTAATATTTTTCAAAATATTTTCCATCTTCTTCCTTAGAAAGGAAAACTATGGTATTTGAAAACTTTCTCGGTGACAAATATTGGAACATTTTTTAAGAAAAAGAAAAAAACCTTATCCTAGGGAGGCAATATCATCAAATGGCTCTTTTGCTTATCAGAGTAATGATAAAGGCAAGGAAGAAAATGCAAGCCCTCCACAAAAATCCTCACCATATCGAAACGTGTTCCTGACCTTCCTTTTAAACCTCCTTGTTTCTTTACACATGAATGTGTCTTTCTGTTTTGTGGCTCATCATCATACTGGAGATGAGGTGGGAAATTAAAAACAGACAAAATAGCCTTCAAAGCAGAATCATGGAAGCTGATCAGTGACATCCTTGTATGGTATTAGAGATAACCAGCAATTCTGCCCCGAAGGATCCTTCTGCCTTCTGTGCTTATTAAAATCATTCTCTTAATTAACTTCAATCTCACACAAAACATCACTTCTTCCAAGAAGCCTTTTCATTCCCTCCACTGAAAATAAATCATCCCTTTAACTTTCCCATAGGACATTCAACATACTTTCCTCAGGTAACCCAAGATACTATGCCTTGGGCCCTATTTATTTGGAATTGTCTCCTTCTACCCAATAGACTGAAAGGTTCCACAGGACCTTGTCTAACACGGAGTGGGATCACACTAAATTTTCTGAGCGAATGCTGAATGTATCACCAATGGTACAGGAATGAAAATCTTTCCAGGGTACCTTCTGGGCATGAGCTTTGTTCAATGCAGTACTAACCACTGGGACCAACAGCAGTGGTTGTAGAAGCACACATTCCTAGGTCAAGGGCTTTTACAGCTGGGAAGTGAAGGTGCTGATAATTTAGGTGGATGTTCTATTTTAGGGAGGTGGGCAGAGCAGGAATGACCAGCCACCATAGATTTGCTGAACAGTGCTTTCTTCATCTCAGCCAAAGTTTTATCTCCTGCCAATTTGGGGAGTGAAACATTTTCAACCCAGGTCTATCTTACTTCCCTTCAAATTCACTCTAAAACTTTCCTCAGAATCAGGAGACTAAAGCAATTTGTACCATAAAGCTAATGAAGCTTAAGTGTCCGGGTTCCTCACTTGCACAGTTCCTACAATCAGGAAGCATTTCTAAGTATGCATTCTTGGCAACTGCCTATAGAAATCTCTGAAGAAAGGGATTTAAATCTCCAAGACTCATGATTTGATTTGTGATTTCTTGACTCATTCTAAATATTCACTTTCATATTTAATTATGAATTCTTTTTCTTGAACAGGAAACTCCCCTCCCTCAAACGGAACAAAGGGGCGAAACTAATTGTCAACAAAGAAGAGAAAAGGAAAAGGTAAATGTGAAACAAAAAGTTCCTTGGTTATTTTGGCTCCACCGTCGTCTTGGAACTTTCACCTCCTAACAGCTCCTAAAAGATCCACGTTAGAAATAGATAGAGGATGTCGTAAGATCAAACAAAACAAAACAAAAAAAACAAAATACCATCAGTGGGGGTAGTTGGTAAACAAACCTCCCCCTCGTTTCTAAAGAGGAGTGGTGATGAAAAAGCGAGATAGACCCTGGAAATGTCAGAGGGGCTCAAAGACAAGGAGAGTCCCTGGCTACTTTGTTCTGGCCTTCCCTCGAGCTGAGGTTTGGAACAGGAGTCCTGGGACAGCCTGGGAAACAAACTCACAGGGATACGCTCTCCTCTCCTCTTAGTAGCTGCAATCCCCAGCCTGTCAACTTCTATTTCGCAAAGCACAGGGCTTGCCCTAGGACCAGGCTGGGTTAGCGAGCGCGTGCGTGCGTGTGTGTGTTGTGTGTGTGTGTGTGTGTGTGTGTGTGTGTGTGTGTGTAGGACGGCTACAGGGGTGTGAGAGACAAGGGTCGGGTGGTGGGAGAGGGAGGGAGGAGTGTGAAGAGAGACAGAGATGCACCAGAGTAGGGCACTTGGGTAGAAAGGGGAGTGTTTCTCTACTTTTCATTCCCGACCCCCCAACAAAAATAAATAAATAAATAAACAGCTGGGCCTAGGTGAGACGAAGTGTGATAAAAGGTAGACAGGGAACACGAGGTGTTTGTTATTTTATCTCAGCCTTTGCATTTGTCAGACTAAAATTTCAGAAAAAGGCACCAAACTTCCATAAAGATCCCAAGTAAAGAAGACGAATGTGAAGACCCGGTTAAGGAAATCAAAAGGGGGGCGGGGAGGAGTAAAGGAGCCCCCGCCTGAACTCCGCTTAAAGGCAGATGAGGGCATGTGGTTAGAAAAGGGAGAGGGGCTACAGACGCTCAAGGGGGACTTGGAAAGGGAGTAAAGTCCGCCCCGAAAGCCTCTCCCCAGCGGCCGGGGCGGCGTCGCCTAACTGGGGACAACGGGGTCCGACGGTCCTTGCAACGCCCGCTCTTGCCCTCCCCGCTCCTCCGTTCCTGCCGCGCCCCTCGTCCGGTCGGACCCCTCCCGGAGGACCAGGAGTCCCGGGGACACCGGCCCGGCCCGCCGCCGCCAGCCCCCAGCGCAGCCCTAAGTCGCCTCCACTCCCTGCCACCGCCTGGGCCGCCCGGACCCTGGACGGCAACTCGTGGGTGGCCGCCGCGGGTGACCCCAGGCCCCGGCCGCGGCCGCAGCGAGCGCCGCCACCCTCCACTCACCGCGGCGCTCCATCCCGCGTCCCGGACGCGGACGCCCGCCCGACACTCACGGCCGCCGCCGCCGCCGCCGCCGCCGAGGGCTGGAGCTCGCCGCTCCCATCCCCCACGGCCCGCGGACGCCCGGCCAAGCCGCCGCCGCCGCCGCCCCTGCAGCTACAGCCACGACCACGCCAGCCCCGGCCGCCCCGCCCCCGGCCTCGCACCTCCCGCCCGGCCGCGGCCCGCCCCCTGGGGCCCAGCCCATTGGCCCGCGCGCCCGGGGGGCGGGGACGGGCGCCTGCTGCAGGTGGGGCCGGCCGCTGGCTCTCGCGCGCCCGGCGCAGGCTGTCAGCTTCGCCTCGGCCCGCAAACTGTCCTGAGCCTTGCAGGACGTGTTAGCCGCCCCGTGCGGCTTGCGGCAGGACAGGCGGAGGAACCTTAGGGATAAGTCGCCTTTCGCACCCTCCAGTAGGGAGCAGGTCCTTGTTGTTTAAGTGGACATTTCTCAGGTGGACATTTTGAATTCCTTCCAGGCAGGAATTTGGTCCCCAACTTGTTTAGTCCTACGCCTTCCCACACCCTCCTTCTCCCTTTAGGAACAAAAATACATTTTGTGCTTAACTTTAAAACTGCCACACTCTTTTCTGTCTTTGACTGATTGACATTTTCAGAAAACTAAATTACCCAAAACGTCAACTATTATGTACAGTACCAGGCTCGTGGGAGTTGCTCAATAAATACTAGTCGAATGCATGTCCCCCTAATCATGCTACTTGGTTCTTACCATTAAATGCTCCTTTACTGATGGGACTCATCAACGCTATAGGGAAAATGAACAACAAAAATTAAAGCATTTATCTAGATTTGGATCACACATCATAATGAAAAAAGTACAGCGTTTCTATTGAATAGTTAGAGTACATAGTCGTAACACGTAACTCTACCAAGAATACCCTTCCTGTCATCTATGCTGAGACATAGCAGGCACTCTGTGAATATTAGCTGAGTAAATAAGTAAAATTATGGGAAGGGAATTTGGAAAAGTTCCTCAATCTCTTCCTCCCCTTAAACCTTTTTCAAAATACATCAAACATCTGCCATATTCTCCACTCCTCTTCATTAGTTGGGAGAAATATATTAAAAAACATTCTCAGAGGAAAATGGTAACTCATTTTTGCAATAAAATAAATACGATTAACTGAGAATAAACATTAAAAATCTGTTATCTGCTGTAAATCAACTATAATTCAATAAAATTTTTTAAAAAGGAAAAAAAGTCTGTTATCTGGGACAGGAGGCTCATGTGTTTGGTAAAGGAAAGAAGAAATAAATACCTCCACCAAATCCTATAACACTGTCACAGCATTTACCCTTATAAGCCAACTTGTTTTTTACCTATAAATGTTTCTTGGTTAAAGTGGCTCAGGGTCACGTCTTTGGAGGATGAGGAATCAGAGACAAACAAACAAAAATCAGAGGCATAATTGGATGCTGGATCAATAAGGAAACATTCATGACAGACGGTGTAGTATTGCTATTTTATAATTATAGTATTTATTAATAACACATAACTACTCTGCCTATTGAAATGTTCTTCATTCTTTCTGTGATAGAGAGAATACAACCTCTGCTCTGAAGCCTTCTGTTCTCACTGAAAATTAGTCATCCCATTTAATATTATATGGTACATGGAACCTTATTCTTATGGCACTTTTGATTTTCATGCAGTCTTTTACTTTATACTAATACCAATGTTTATTTATATTAATTAGATTGTGGAGGTCTACAGTGTTATGTTACCTAAGTCTGTGTCCAGTACACAAAGGGTCCCTACTAAGTATTTCTAGAGGAATGTTTAGGGACTGACCAGTGTGTCCAGAAATAAAAATTTCTTCTAGGATGCATTTTTTTTTTTTTTACCTTAAGCTCTATTCAATTTGTTGTAACTAATGAAATCAAGTGCAATGGCCACAAAAACCACATGTCTAAGCAAAGACAGTCCCAGGTACCCTGTGCCCAGAGGTGAAGGGGCTGATAATGAAGGCAGATGTTCCACGTGAGTGATGGAGGTGGGAGCCCAGCCCCAAAGGAGAGTACAATGGACAGGTGCTCTTCCTGTCAGTCACGCTTCAGTGACAGCTTGTTTAGGAGAGCACAACATCATCCACCAGACAATATTTATTGAGTACCTCCATTGTGCCAGGCATTGTTCTAAGCACATGGGTTATATTAGTGACCTCTCAATCCACTTTCAGACTCTCTTCAACCATGGCTAAATGCCTGGGAGAGGAAAAGAGGTAACGGAAGTAGGCATGTTCCCAGTCACTGAGGCTGTCTTTGCCCCTCACTGCTGGAGCACTCAGAAAGAACCACGGAGAGCCTGATGGGCCACAGTGAGTACAAAGGCTCCAGATTCCAAAGTGGACGAAACTCACCAAGCAGGTTATTAATCTTGATTCTGTGATGGTTGTAATTGAGAAACAAGGAATCAATTCAGACCACATGCTGGAAATGAATGTGAAAGATGTTGTAAACATCCAAGAATTCTGTGTTGTCTTAAGGAGTGGGAACTGAGTAAGATTAACTGAAAAAAATAAAGAAAAACTCAAGTGAGTATATGGATATGATATCATACTCGTTTTATGTCTAGCTTAAGGTATTAAATTTTAAGCCCCAATTTGTTTATGTTATTTTAAGCTCTCTATAAGACATTTGATGACATAAACCTCTGTGCTTGAGTCACCGCATACCATGACTCTACCTAATGTCCTAACAGGTGTAAGGAAGCTCTGCAGAAAATTAATGATTGGTGCCAAATTATACTATTGGGCTAAAAATTGAATTATTGATATTGTTGTGAATAAAGAGATGATGATTATGATGATAGTAATACTAAGTAGCCCTCCCTGGTTTACTCTGTGCTAGACACTGTCTTAATTATTCTTTATATTTAGTAAGTCATTTAGTCCTCACAACAACCCTATGAGATACTATCATCCCTATCTTATGAATTAAAAACTGAGGCACAGAACAAGAGAAGTTCAATAAAGAGTTTCTTTCGGATTTTATGAAAATCGATCTTAAAATGAAGATAAATTTGACCATACTTTTCTTAGAAAAAGATAGTGGGGACTCACTCTTATTCTTCCTCTGCCTCTCTGGCCTTTTTGCTGTTCCCCTGATACCCCAAGGTCTCTCTTGCCTCTGCTGTTCCCTCTGCCTGGAAGGGGCCCCCCTGCCCCATATATGTGACTTGCTCTTTGCTCCCTTCCAGTCTCCGCTCAAATGTTCCATGTCATTGACGTGTTCCCTGACCGCTCTGTAGAAAAGAGCATTCCCCTCTTTGATACTCCCTAGCTTCCTTACCCTGCTTTATTTTTTTTACTACGATAGTTAATTTTATTTGTTCAAGGACTCATCTTGCAAGCATTAAACCAAGCCTGGGCTTTGATTCTGGGAGCCCAGATTCACATACTTAGGAAGATAACAGCAAAAACTGCCCCATGTACATGGATGAAAACTAAAGGCTCATGGTTAATCACACTGTAGTTTTTAAGTTTCTACAGCCTAGAAGCCAGAAGTCACCGGTCCTTTAGGTCCATCTGGATGTCCCACAGGGTTTCTGCACTTTTATTGAGTTGGGCAAACTTATCACTTACCCTGCTTTAAATGCCATAAAGTGCCATAACACGTATCCCTCTACTGACTTGGTATAGTTATTAATTATTTGTATATTTTTCATTTCCTCTCACTAGTGTGGAAATGTCAGTGCCATGATGAAAGGGACTCTGCCTGTTTTGTACACCATTGTATCCCTAGCCCCTGGAAAAGTATTTGGAATTAATCAAGAAATAAAATATTTGAAAGAAAATAACAGTACAGCCCAAATACTAGATTTATCTTTCAAAAAGATTAGTTTAACATTTTGAAAGTTTTAATCAGATAAGAGAAACATATTGCTTTGTTTGACAAAAATTTTACATTAGCTGCTTATAACCGACATACTAACACATGCCAAGTTTAATTACTTCACCTACTCTTTATCTGAAAGAACCATAAATAACTCTAGAATCTTAAATTATTTCCTTCCTTCTTTAAAGTGAAGGGGTGAACATTTTCTGCTATTGTTTTCTTTCATCTATTCCACCAGATGCTGACTAGATAAGTAAACAAATACTGCTACCCCTCACCTACATATTCTATTCAGTGGATGACCCTGTGCTTTGGAGTACATCATGTCATTTGACCCTCACAAAAACCTTTATGAGATGGGAAGATGAGATCTGTTTTCCCCAAAAGAATATTGTAATTTTCAGAGTCAGAGGATGTTAGAGCTCCTCTACTACATTCTCCTTTATTTTATTTAAAAAAAAAAAAAAAAGCCCAGGTGAGTTTTCCCAGAGATCACACGGTTAGTCACTGGCCTAAGTAGACTGGAACCAAGACCAGGGCTCTTTCTATACCAACTGATAAATTCAGGTTTTAAAATGTCCATAAGTCTATGAAATTAGATCAAAGCCCCTACCTGAATCACTCTTAATTTATGTGTAAATATTTAAGCTATACTAACATGTTTAAATGTGAATTTGTTCTGCAAATTTACTCCTATTATTTCAGAGGTCTGACTTATTAAGTTACTAAAAAATGATGGCCCTTAAAAAATGGGTGGCTTAGCATGGAGCCAATGAGGAGCTTGGTTTGCTCTTGAAGTAGAAAGTTGTCCTGAAGCATTCTGTAAAACACGCACAGATTACTGCCTCTCTCCTAGGGAGAAGGCTGGCTGGCTTCAGGAAGGAGTAGAGCCCAATGGAAACATTGCTAATCTCTTTCTTTATCTACACACTGAGCAAATATTGCTGAACCCTGAGAAACAATGCAACCACTAGGGACTTTAATGAGTGTTTATCTTTCTAACTGCGTATTTATATAGGGGTGGCTGCCTGTGGCACGCTTGCCAGTGGATTGGGAAGGGACTGCTTGTAAAAGCTGAAAAATATTTAGTTATATGAACCTGTTTCAGCAACATCTCCTTTTACGTTCATTCAAGAGGACATTACATTCCATAGCAACAGAAGAACTATTATTACTCAATCATTTAGATATCTGGATTTAAATGATTTTATTTTGAAACTCAATATTATTAATTAAATTAATATTGAAATTAACTCAATAGCTGACAATGTATGACTTAAATTAGAAGAAATGAAATACAGGAAAAAATAGTATTGTATGACTTAATAATCCTATAATATTGGCATCTTGAAATGTCTGTAAACTTTTGTGTCAAAGACCTTGAAAAATAGTAACTGAGAATCATTGATGGATTGACATCCTTTGCTGCTGATGGATTTGACATTCTTACTGTGCTTGATGACATATTCAGTTTAGGATGTTCATCAGTGTAATTAAATTTTCCTGGGAGCTACATGGTATTAGACTATAGGAGGTCACAAGCATAACATATATCCTACTAACCAAAAAGCTGATGAAATACCTGTTATGTAATATCACTGAAACCATCAGCTTAGTATACACAAGGTGGAGAACAGATGGAATGACAAACAAGCTATTAAGACAGTCAGTTGCCTTGCTTCGGAGTTAGCTCAAGCTGGGTTGCAAGGTGAAATGCTTTAGATCTTTCCTGTGAATAGATGAAGACAATCCTCATGGTTAGAATGAACAATATCAAGCTGACTTCTAATATCTTCCTTCTGGGTAATAACTAAGAACCAAGAGGAAAAAAAAAGAGTTCCACTCTGGAAAAGTTATTGAAAGATAAACAAGCTTACCAAGAAACCAGAATCTAAGGAAATGAATAGACCAGTAGACAAGAGGTCTTGATATAAACCTTGGAGTTACTTAGGGACTAAAAATTTAGAAGCATAGGATGTGGATCAAGGAACAGTGGATTCTAGAAGGACTCTTTAAATGTGTTTCACAGAGAACTGGTATTTAACTTACACAAGCTTTTCTTGAACACCAACAAGTCAGTGAAATGGAGCTGCCAATGCCAATGGCGTTGTTGTATTTGCGAACCAATGTTTGAAGTGCAATGAAAACTGAAGGGGCTTTTTGTAGTTTTGTAGGTGGTAGGTGGTTTGGTAGTGGGGATGGGGCAGGGCTATGGGGAAGGGGAAAAAATAATGGAGATAGCGATTACTGGGAAAATTTCTCAAGAACAAAGTAGATCACTGATTTATCAGACAAAGTGCTGTAGGCTGAATTTTATCCCCTCAAAATTCATATGTTGCAGTCTTAACCCCTAGTACTTCAGAATGTGACTGTATTTGGAGATAGGGTCTTCAAAGAGGTATTTAAGTTAAAATGAAGCCATTAGTGTAGGCCCTAATCCTATATGACTGGTATCCTTGTAAGAAGAGAAGATTAGGACACAGACACACACAGACCACATAAAATACAGGGAGATCAGGTCTACACCATGCAAAAACACAGAGAGGACAGCCATCTACAAGCTGAGAGACACCTCAGAAGAAACCAACCATGCCAACACCTTGATCTCAGACTTTTAGCTTGCAGAATTGTGAGAAAATACATTTCTGTTAAGCCACCCAGTTTGTGGTACTTTGTTACGGCAGCCATAATAAACATATAAGACAACATCGTTTAAGTTCCAGGAATCAAATAATAATACCATTAATGGGTTCTAGTTGGACCCAAGATAATTTCCTTCCCCTACCCCATAGAAATATTAAGTCCAAGTCTGGCTGAAAGTTGCCATAATCCAACTCTTTAAGTGGACCATTTCTTCTTCATAATATTCATGAGAAGCAATAAGTCAATATCACTCCTACTCTGGGGTGTAGGCCAGGATAGAGCATCATATCCATTGTAATATTATCATTAAAATCAGAAGGCAGGATGTTTACAAGCCTGGTGTTCTGTGAGTATTTTCAGTGGGAGGAGGCTGATTGGTTTCTGCTCAGAGTGGAAGGGATGCCCTGGTCTCTTCATTTGTATCCAGTAGAGGAAGATTTGAGAGTGGCAATTTTAAGGGTATAATTTTAAGCCACTGCAAGCAGTATTAGTGGCTAGTTAACACTAGTAATTTCATCACAGTGCTTGGTTCATAATAAGAGCTTGGTAAGTGTTAATTTACTTTTCTATTATTTTTGGTTCTATGGCATTTCACAGTGTACAAAGCTACATTATCTCAATTTATCTTCAAACTAAGTCAGTGAAATATGAGTTATTGTGATCATTCTTATTCAGATTTCTCATAAGAAAGCTGTATCTTAATGAGGGTAAGTTATTTACCCAAAATTGCACAATGAACTAATAGCAGAGATTGAACTCAAAGCAAGGTCACTGTCTCCTCAAGCAGGACTCTTTCCAATACCCCACTAGCTCTAAATAAGTTTAGAGCTGTAAGTTTCAAATAATCCACTGTAAGTTTAAAACAATCCACTTTAATCAAAAAACGACATATTCTGTATTCATCAAGTATTCTAGGTAGTAAAGAGCTTCGATATTTATTATACAAATTGTACCTATCCTACAAATACTACATGAATAAATACTTTGCACATGCAAATGGGCAGAAGAGGAGACTGTCCCCAAAACCTCCAAGTAAGTTACTTCTCACACCATTGGCCTTGGTCCAGAATTCCTAAAGAATGAGTGTTTTTTAAAAAAAGAATACTTAGAAGATACTTTTCCTTATATAAATACAGAGTTCCATCTACTGATACCCAGGGATCGATTAAGATCCAGTACTAATCTTTAGATATTCTATAGTGTATTTATTTTATAATACAGATAGAGTATTTTATTTTGAGTGTGTATATGTGTGTGAGATGGGGAGGCAACAACATTGTTCCTATAGGGATATGCCTTTTGATTCTTTATGCTAGACTTACAAGCAAACTTTTGGAATACAGTCCATTCATTGGATGGGAACTCCTTGAAAATTAAGAATTTTCGGAAAATTTGTTTATATTCCCCTTAAACCAATCCTTATATGATTCAGAAGGCACTTCAAGAATCTTGCATTGTCTACAAATGATTATTATGACACATGTGACATAGCCCAATGATAAATGCTCTCTAGATTCAGAGAAAGACTAACTAATAAGACACCAGATGATGATACAGTGTTAATGACATTACATAGGCGTTGCTATGCTATAGGAAATTCTATCAGAAACCATAATAGCACTGAATGAAGTCCAGCATATGCACTGATTGATGACTCACCCCACACTCTTTCCTTCTAAGAGAAGGAAGATGATAGAAGCCCAGTTCAGAGATGTTGAATTCTGAATGATGGAGGACCAATTATTACATGTGATATACAAAGGTTAGTTAAAATACAGGTTTAAAACTCAAAACCCTAGAAGTAGGGGCAAACTGAGAGAGCCAGGTCCCCTCCAGGAGGTATTCACTCTTACTTAGCTCCAGATCACTGAAGTCACAGGTAGGGTAACCAACCACATATTCTGATTTGCCTCAGGCAGATTCAGTTAATGCCTGTTGTTCAGGCGTAATTATTAATAGAGCCTCTTCTTACTCTCAGAAGTGTGCCAATTTGTACAATACAGTATACGGACACTCTAGTTATAGGAAAATTTAGGTATAGTATTGCCTGGTCTTTTGGTTTTTCAAGCCAGAGATTTGGGTTTTAAAGAACATCTTTGGATTTTTTTAATGTGGCCAACAATTTCAAATTTTTAAAAATTTTGTTCAGGTCAAGGAAAATTCATAAGGAGCAGGATCTGGCCTGGGAGTTGCCAGTTTGCAACCTCTAGGTTAAAACCTCTGGTTAATATGAGAGTGCTCTTTGGTTTGCCTTTTTGGAGAACATTTCTCTCTTGTAGCTGGTGACAAAGGGTCTTCGGATGTCTCCTACATGGGAGGGCCTTCTTGCTGTATGAAGTTCCAGTAGAAATCAGTGTGGAGTCAGGACATATGATATGAGCAGCTTAAGCCTGTTGTTCTAGGCCTTCGTAATGATTGTAGCTAGCACTTCCCATGTACTACATGCATTGCATAGATTATCTCATTTACTCCTCACAATAGGTCTGTGAGGAAGATATTACTATCTCCATTGTTCTAATGAGGAAACTGAGACTTAAGTGACTAATTAGTTTGAACAAAGTCACTTAGCTAGTAAGTGGTGAAACCAGGATCTGAACTCCTGACAAACTTAACTCCAAAGCCCAAGCCCTTTCCCTCTGTGTCTGCTGCTTCCCAAGGTAGAGAGATCAACTTTCTCTTTCCCTTGGGACATTTTTCATTTGAGTAAATCCTTTTTGACCTCTTGTCACTATGGAAAATTATAGTCTTGACTCTGGGTCTACAAGAAGACATTTTCTTGCTTTTATTCGGGCTTTAAGTCAGAGGTCCAGTGGTTCAGCTCACATCTCTGGGAATGGGGGACCCCAAAGGAGTTTAAAGCCAAAGTCCCACTGAGTCATAAGCAGTGTTCATTTACCAGGTGTCCCCTTCTACTCAGACCCTTTGAGAATCTATAGTGATGCTAGGCAGCTGGTCATAGATTTAAGGTTTCATAACCCCAGTCATCTCTGTATCCCATATCCATTTTAGAGATACAAGTAACAGATAGACCTCATCTAATGGGGACTAAGAAAAAGCATAGGATTTTCTTTCCATTATTAATTTGACCAAAGATTGGGAAATGTTTAACATGTTATACTGGGTTGAATAATCCCCACCCTCCCACCCCCTGCCACCTGCCAAATTCATTTCTGCTTGGAACTTCAGAATGTGACCTTATTTGGAAATAAGTTCTTTGCAGCCAGTAATTAATGAAGATTAGGTCATACTGGATTAGGGTGGACCATAATCCTAATCTGATGACTGGAATCCTCATAAGATAGAGACACAGAGACCTACACAGAGGGAAGGTGGCCATATAAAGATAAGTAGAAATTAGAGCAATGCAACTGTAAGCCAAGAAATACCAATGACTTCAGGCAATCATCAGATGCTGGAAGAGGTAGAGGATTATTCTCTAGAGATTTCAGAGGGAGCACGGTCCCACCAATGCTTTGATTAGCCAATGCTATCAGAACTGTGAGAGAATAAGTTTCTATTGTTTTAAACTATCTAAATTTGTGGTAATTTGTTACAGCAGCCACAAGAAACTTGTACATGTAAAGAAAAAATTGTGAGTGCTGTAATGCCCTTTCAGGATGCAGCAGAGGAATCTGTATTGAATATTTAAATTCAGAGTTCACAAGTCAAAAGTTCAAGTATTTTATGACCCACTATTAGTTAAAGAACAAACTCTTCAGAGAGGAAAAGTTCTCTCCCTATATAATACAAAAGCATCTGTGGAATTTCTACAGAAGACAAAAGGCATCCAGTATGTTGATTTAATATGGCTCAATTCTGTGCTAATCCTGACCAAGACTGGTTGTGTTAGGGAATCCCTCTACCAATCTACCACCATTATTCATCCTGTCCTAAGCTTGAAATCTGATAGAACTGGGGTGAGTCATAGGCACTGGAGTGTGCATTACGTGGTAGTTTTTTCCCATTCTCTGCCATATTTACCCTGTTTATCTGACTGGTATCTGACTCAGTTTCTCTCCTGGGACTATGATTCTGACAACATCACCAGCTTTTATTTCTCTCTAAGGGCAAATCCCTGCCTTACTCTAGCCTCTGGCTGGGGTCTGCCTCAAATTGGATGGACTCTCTGTATTGGGGGGAAATCTCTTATACTCTCAATTCCTGAAATGCCCATTGCCCCTTTTGAGGAAAGCTAGTCCCAGCTCCTACATTCTGACCTCAGCTGATTCAACCAAATTTGGATGTCTTATCCAAGGCCAGCCCATCCATAAGCCTATCAGTGTTCTATGAAGCAGTCTGGCAAGTGAGCTCTACTCAATGAGGGAAAAGATAAGCAACAGCACCAATAGGACCTTCTATGTTGGAGAGTTTAAATAAGAGGCCTTTGGAGAGCCCCTGCTGTTGGTAATACGGACAGAAGTTGAAAAGACACACAGAAAAAACAGACACAGAAAGCAGAAACCATGAGGTAGAAAATGCCATCAGTGAGGAGAAATCAAGAGATAAAAAGAGGAAATCGGGAAGTTGGAAGTAAGTGGCAAGAGCAATAAAAACAAAGACCAAGAGTAGCTGCATCATTGTAAAACTTGCAGAGCATTAGAGTCAGGCTGGCAGATGTCCAGGGGCGCAGAGGATAACCCAAACTGCATTGTATTCTGAAGTGGCTTCTAGTTCTTAAATGATGGTCTGGCCTCTGAAGCACAGCTGTGCAGCTGTTAAGAGTGTTCCCTGACTTTCTTACATTCTACATCCCTACACACCATCTTCTTATCCCCGTCTCCCCCACCATTAGCTGAGGTAAATGGGTCTCTATTCTTGAAACGTTAAAAACCATGCCATGAAACCACCAACTGCCACTGCTGAATTCCATTAGATTAGAATTCTTGGATACCAGTCCAGTGATCCTGAGTATCCAGTCTCCTGTGAGACACTGACACTTGGACTGCTCATTACTCTAGCTTGGCTAGGCCTTCTTACCCCCAGCTCTGCTGCTTCTCCTTTCCCCATTCTCTTGCTGCAAAAGCTCTGACATGCCTTGTAAATCAAGGCACATGGATTATGATAACACTGATCCCATTTAATAATGAAGTAATAAACTCTTGTGTTTGTTTCAACAAGGTGAGGTCTCATTTGTCTTTTACAGTGTTATGCATGTGGGTCAAGTATAACTACATCTCAATAGAATTTAAAGTTTCAGTAATTTAGAAGTAAAAGATTTGTGGTATTGTGTGTCTGGTTTATCTGCAATCAGAAATGGTAATGTCTAAAGATGTTAGAGGACTTGCAGACCCTATGTACATGTGTAATTTTGAGATACAATTATGAAGGGTCACATAGGGAGGCAGAACACCTCAATGTAATAAATTTCACCCCATCCTCTAATTCCCCTTGGGTGTTACACAATATGTTTATGTTTTCTGCATATAATAACACAAGTTCATTTTAGAAAATTGGTGAGAATTCTAAAATAATCTATAATATCACTACCCAAGATAGTGATTATTAATGCCTTAGTATTCCTCCTTTCAGTCTTTTTTTTGTGTGTTGATATATTTAAATGTTTTAGCAAAATTGAAATTTTTCTATGTACGTCGCTTTCTACTTCTGTTTGCTTGTTTTGTTTTTGCTTTTTTCCACTAGCGTTTTATAATATATGCATTTTCCCACGCCATTTAGGATTCTTCAAAAGCATGATTTAGTGTGACTACATAATAGTTCACTTTCCAGAAGTTCCTTACTTTTGCCAGGTCAGTTCTCTACCTTTTAATGTTTGTATTGCTTCCAATTTTCCTTGAGTATGAATAACACGATGGTGAGCCTCCTTGTACATAAAGCTGAGTCCACACCAATCCTTATTTCCTTAGATTAAATCCCTAGAAGTGGAGTTTTTGGTCAAAGGGTAGGCATATTTTTATGGGTCTTTCTACGTATTACCAAATTGTCTCCAGAAAGAATATACCTCTTCATAATCTTGGCAGTAGCATATCAGAATTTCCAACTCATCTCAGCAGCCCTTGATTTCTTTCTACCATGTGTTAGCATTAGTCCCATTGAGCCTCAGGAGTTCTTGCTGGGTCCTCTCTGAGTCTTTCTTCGTTAGGTTCTATGCTAATCCTCATCTCATCTCCACCATTTGTAATTGGTAGCCAGACATCCAAAGCTACCCCCTCTATCTCAAGACTGAGAAGGCTCCATTTGGGAAGAACATTAATGGCCCCTGCTGGACTAGTCAATGGAGTTCTGGAATGGTCTTTGGTTTACTGACTGAAACATAAGACCCAGGGGCTTCAGGGTCTTTGGGCAATGATACTCCCTGAATGCCCCTGGATGCCCCTCTGTAGCTCCTTCCACTTGTTTCACTTAGGCTTTTGAGTTTACTCAGGGGAGTCCCACCCTATACCCCACCATCAAGCTGGGATCTGCTTCCCCTGCATTACCCTTCCTGCCCCATTTCCTGGGGCTGGACCACTCACACTCTTCTCCACCTCTATTGGATAGACTTCCCTGGAAGATTTAGCTTTACATCTCACATTCCTCCTTCCCAACAATCCTCCAGACCATCTTACTCCTGGTCTCGGCCAGAGGCCGGTAAGGCCACTCCCTTAATCTGCTCCTCTATGTTAGTTGTCCCTTTGACTTTGACATCTATGAAAAGGGGCGGTATTTTCTATACCTTCTTGGTCTCTTATTGCCATCTTCTCCTCTGGGTTGCCACCTCTGTCCTACCTTTGCCCCTGACTCTGGTAAGTTCCTGTCACTTTGGCTCAGGGCTTCTTCTCTGTTTCCAGCATGCCCTGGCCCTTGCACTGCAAGTCCAGTGAGAAACTGACACTTCAAGGCCTTGCTTCAGGATATTAAGGGAGTGTACTAAATGTGCACCAAAGGGCTGTGGCAGTTGGCCAGTTTCATCTTAATAAACCCTATTTCATTCCCCAGACTTATCCCCTCCCTGCTCAAATTCCATTTGGTCCTTCCTGCCTCCCATTTGTTTAAGGTTCGTCTCTGGCATTGGCATCTTGGTTGACCTTCCCTTCTGGCCCCTGGCCCACCATATGATATTCTCGTTCATTACTTGGCTCTCCCCTCCTGCCTTGGCATTACTGGCCTGGTCTGGCTTCCCTATGAACTGTATCCATAAGCTGCCCTGGCAAGGATGACCTGGCATTCTTGAGGGCCCTGCCTCCTTCCAGGCTCTGGCCCTGCTCCAGAAGCTGTGTGGATAGGATATTTTAACCCCTCCAAGTTCAGTTTTCTCCTGAAAAGTTAAGGCCTAATACTTGAACGTGGGCAGCTCAGACTCAAACCATCCCTTTCCAGCAAACCCTTTCCAGGGACGTGCCTTGGGGAGGAATGTGGAAAATAGGGGCAGCCACTCAGATCTGAAGAAATTCTAAGAAACAAGCCATCAATCATTGCCTAGAATTCCCCGATCATGCCTCTATGGGATATTCTTACCCAAGTCCACATCATCAGTTACTGGGAGCTACAACAGTGCCTTCACCACATAGTTGGGATCTCCTCTCCTTGCTATTGCTGCCTGTTCCCTAAGTTCCAGTGACTTTTTCCTTAGACCTGCTGCTGACTCTCTGAATCCCACTGCTTCAAGGGTGGGGGGGGTGCTGGTTGCCTTAGTAAGTGCACCAGGTCCAGGGGCTATTTTACCAGAGGTAATGAGGAATACCAAAACCAAGAAGGTGAGGAGCTATCTCTTGATTTGTAAAGCCAAAGTACAAATCCATGGGGATAGTCTGGTCCTCTCTATCCACTCTAGCAGCTGTTACAGACTTGGCACAGAACCAGGAATGTGGATGTAGGGATACTGGGGAGAATCACTGTTCTTGTTTCTGGCCTATTTTATGAGCCAGCAGGCGAGGCTCATGGTGGCATTGCTTCTGGTCAAATTGCTTTTGATTAAAAGAAACCAAAACCTACTCAGAGTTCAGGCAAATGGAATGAGAGGAGGGACTGGCCCTTCTAAGGCAAACTAGCAGGGCAGTGGGGTTGATAGGCAAATTGACTGACGTGTCCAGGGGAGCAAGTCAGCCAAGCTCAAATGCCAGGCACTAAATGGACACTGGTCACTGGTCATTCCTCCCCTTCTGCCGCATGCTTATTCCTGCTCTCCCTCCTGCCTACACAAAGACTAGGAACTCCTGAAGTTCCTACTCCAGGAACTGCTCTCAACAGAGCCTATGTTCTCTCCCCTCCAAACCATGTTGAGGAATTATCAGAGCTTCTAATAGGATTCTGAGTCTCTCTCCCTTCCTGAATATTGCGCTTACTGTGCCCACCTAAGAGCTAACAATATCTCCTTGCCTCTCTTCTCTTTTCCCCTCTATTCTTCTCTCCTCCCCATTTCATGGACTGGGCCCCTCAGTGCTGTGAACTTAGCTTCTTTTCACCTGCATCATGGTGGGGTTCAGGGTGTAGAACACAGAGAGAGTCTGGGAGAACCAACTCATTCCCTTTAAATAACTCTAGTTCTAAAGAGGACTCTTCTGGGTCAATGGAGTACCTGTTGGCCATTTAGTTCCTAAATTCATAAAAACTTATCACTTAGTATTCATAGCCTCCCCTGCCCTGGAGTTTCCCATTCTAAGCTTTTTGAATCAAACTTTGTGGTTCCAGAGACACATATACAAATAAATTATTTGTGACAACCAATCATCAACTCTTGGAGGAAGTACGCTCACTGGCATTCTTTAAGCTTTACAGCATTGGGCATCAAGTGTATGAGGAAACCAAGACTCAGAGGTGATGTGACTTGCCCAAGGTCACATGAGTTAATGGTAGAGCTAGGACAAGAACTCAGGTCTCCTATCTTCAGTTCAGGAATCTTTTCGTTACCCTATCATGCCTTCCTCAGAGCTTTGTTCATCTTTGGCTTATGCAACACTCTCTTGAGTTGAAATTACTTCTATAGCTTAGAAATAGGCCAGTTGCCTGTTCAGCATTTTCTTTCTGGCTTTCTGCAGTGGAGCCTCAGAATACTATGATCTGCTAAATTATGGAACTGAAGTATCATGGGACTATCTTAGATCTGAACAGGTGTGTTCATAATCCTAAATCTGGAAAGCTCTTGTTGGTGTGTTCTCACTTAAGATGTAGTTCTACAGCCTTGGTTTCCAAAGGCTGTAGTGTCACAGTGCTTGAATGTGGATTATGGCTATGATGTCCTTGAGTACCCCTTTTTAAAATTCTGGGACCAGGTAAAAATACAATACGATTATCAAATCTTATGTACATTTCTGCTCTGTTCTTGTGAAGATTTAACTCACCTACATTTTATCTCCCATCATAGACATGAATGTAATAGTAAAATGTAGTAGAAAGGTGGTCCAGCATAAAGAGTAAGATGGTGGATTCTGAAGTCAAACAAATCTGGGATCATATCCTGACCTGGCCACTTGCTAACTGTGTGACCTTGGGTAACTTACATAACACTTCCAGGATCTGATTTTCTTGTTCATAAAATGAGTATTAGTTGAAATAATTATAAAAATAATCCATGAAAACGGATTAACCCTGGGTGTGGCCAAGAGCAAATGCCCCCCAAATAATGATTTAGTATTATTGCATTCCTTTGAACTACCTCAGTTTTCACTATATAATAAGAGCCTGAATACTCAAGCTACTAGATGAAATAATTGCATTTCTTTGACATATTGTCAATGCTAATATTTGTTCTAGTACCTTGTCCCTCTTTCTCTAGCTCTCTTAATTATTTTTACACTGTATAAACCTCAATTAAACATGGGCTTCTTCCAACAAACAGAAAGAATGATTAGTAAATTGCACTAACTATAGTTCTGTTTAATATTTTGATTTTTAAATTATGTCTGTCAGTTCAGATATTCATTTTGAATATGACCATTGAAACTCTTAGTTTAATTAAAATATTTGTATTAAGTGGCAAGACCTATAGGCAACATTTGATATGTTAATTTCAAAGATATCCATTTTACTAATTCCCTCCCCTTCTTTAAGTTTTTGGTCAAATCTCACCTTATTAATGGGGCTTACTCTGATCATCCCATTGAATTCTGCAAGCTTTCACCTTCACTCGCTCCTGCCAACCCCCCACCAACACAAACACTGGCACCCCTGAACCACCTTATTTTGCTCAATTTTTTTTCCATAGCACTTATCACCATCTAACATACCATGTAATTTTACTATGTTTATTGTAGGTTTCCACATGGACAGGGGTTTCCCTCTCTCTCTTTCATTAATATATCGCAAGTGCCTAGAATAGTGCCTGAGATATAGTAGGTGTTCCGTAAATACAGTAAATATCAGTTGAATGTTTGCTAAATAAATATACTGGCACATTTAATTAAAGTAAGTCTACTTAAACTATCAAATGATTATCTTCTATAGTAGAAATATAGACAAATCTCTGAGCCATTAACTTTTTAAAAAATTTTATTGAAATACAGTTGATTTACAAAGTTGTGCTAGTTTCTGGTGTACAGCAAAGTGATTCAGTTGTACATATCTATAAGAGTTTGCATTTGCTAATCCCAAACTCCCAATCCATCCCTCCCCACCCTCCTCCCCATTGGCAACCACAGGTCTGTTCTCTATGTCTGAGAGTCTGTTTCTGTTTTGTAGATAAGTTCATTTGTGTCATGTTTTAGATTCCACACATAAGTGATATCATATGGTATTTGTCTTTCTCTTTCTGACTTACTTCACTTAATATGATAATCTCTAGGTCCATCCATGTTACTACAAATGGCATTATTTCATTCTTTTTTATGGCTGAGTAGTACTCCATTGTATATATGTACCATCTTCTTTATCCACTTATGTGTTGATGGACAATTTAGGTTACTTCCATGTCTTGTCTGAGCCATTAACTTCTATTTGTCTTTCCATATTTTCCTACTAAACCAAACTAGACTTTAGTAATGGCTATTTACATATGTATGCACATATATATATATACATGTACACACATATACATGTATCATACACATATAAGTGCACATATATCACATATGTAAAAAGATAACTTTTGTTGCAATAACTTTTAAGTCTGTCAAAAGAGTATAATTGTTTTTTCTTTTTTTCTATTTTGAGGCAATGTTTATTTCTAAAAACATAGATATTTCTTAACATATCCCACAGAGCAATGAATGTCCTGGGGTGAAAGTCCAGAAAAACTTCCTTTTCAAAACTCCCAGAGTTGAGTCCAGTTTTGGCCAAGATCCAGTTAGACAACGGAATCATTTACCATGTTGGTGCTCGAATATGAAGCATCATTTTAGAGTGAAGCTCAGAAGGAATCTGTTTTTATCTAAAATAAATTTGTTTCTAGCTGCTTAGCCTTGGCAGACTGACTTGATTCATTTATTCATGAACATTCATTTTAATTAACTTATTCATTCCTGTTGTTTGTCAGGCATTGTGCTAAGTCCTGGTTATATATGATGTTATATATGATGAAAGGACAAAGTTCATTCCTTTAAGGAATATAATATAGGAGAAGTAACAGACAAGTAAAAAGGCAATTATAATGCAGTATAAGTGCCTCTGTATAGCTGACAACAGAATGATAAAGGAAAACAAGAGGCTAGGATATACTCACAATCTCTAAGTAATCCAGACCACTACCAAGTTCACCTTTAGACAGTCAAATTTTTGAGATTGGATCAGCCCTTTTGTCTGCTCTGAAATGGCAATTGTTTGTGGCCAGGAATAGAGGGAGCAAACTTTATTATTATTATTATTACTACTAGTAATATTACATTTTTAATGATAATGATGATCATGAAGAAAAGGCAGTTTACAGAATGAGAACTATAATCTTACTCATAATTAAAGCAATGCAAATTAAAATAATATTAAAATAAGAATGCAATAGATTTATGCAATTATTGAGCACTTGCTTACTGTGTGTCAGGCCTGTTGAAGGTGCTGGAGATAGAGCAGAGACTAAAGCCTTAAAAGTCATGGCTCTCAAAGAGCTTATATTCTTTTTGGAATAAACAACAAGAAATACAGCAGAGACATAAAATAAACAAATGAAAAAATAATATGTAGGTGCCTGTAATTAGAGTCCCAGCTGAAGCCCAGTTTACGGTGGGTCCACTGGGCCCATGGATCCAAATGGGGTCATTTCTTTTGTCTTCAAGTGTATAACTGAGATTGACAAACATGGAAGTTGGAGATAGAGAAAGTCAAGGGGATGAATAACAATGTTACAGTTTTGCTCCAGGGCTTTATTAACTACCCTGCTTGTCATAATATGATCTGAAAAAGAGAGCTGGACTTCCCTCAGAACATAATTACCTTGATAACATCATTCTGATCAGGCAAAAAAAAACAAGAGATAGTTAGCATTCTGGAGACCTTGTTTAGATACATGCACACCAGAGGGTGAGAAATAAACCCTAATAAGATTTAGTTTTCAGGGTCCAGTGGTCAACAGTGTGCTGAAATATGCCTCCAAAGTAAGAGACACATTACTGCATCTTACATTCTCTACTACAAAGAAGGAAGCACTGTGCCTGATAAGCCTTTTGGGTTCTGGAAGCAACATATTCTACACCTAGGAATATTGTTCCATGTCATATATCAGTGTCACAAAAGATTGCCAGCTGTGAGTGGAGCCCAAAGCAGAAAAGGGCTCTGCAGCAGGTCCAATGCAAGCAGCTGGGCTGCTTGGGCCATAAGCTCCAACAAACCTATACTGATCAAGTTGTCAGTGGTGGAAAAATGGAGTTTATGGTAAGTCCCAGTGGGAGAATCACAATACAGGCCCCTAGAGTTATATAGATGGTTGTGCCATCTGTAGCTAAACATTATGCACCTTTTGAAAAATAGTTCTTGACATGTTACTGAGCCCTGGTAGACAGAATGCTTGACCCTGGGACACCAAGTATCCAGAACTATCTATAAGTTGGGTTATTTGGGGCCCACCAAGTCATAAAATCAGACAGATCCAGCAGTAGTCCATTAAAAGAAGGAACTGGTACATCCAGGATTGAAGTCAAGCAGCACCACAGGGTACAAGTAAGCTTCCTGAGCAGACAGTCCAGAGTTCCATGTCACCCACCACAGTTATACCAGCATCTCTCCCTTAACTTGCACCTACCTATGGCTTAAGAGGGGGAGGGGGATCCCTGTATGACTAGCTTAAACAGAGTGGAAAAGCTTGAACTTGAGTTATGGATGAGTTGACTTTGCTTATAGGAACAAGCCAAAAATGGACAGCAGCTACATTACATCCACCCTCAGGGATGGACTTGAAAGAGAATGAAGAAAGAAAATCTCCCCAACAGGCAGAGTTGCAAACAGCACACCTGAATATCTACTTTGTGAAGAAGGAGAAATGGCCCAAGGTAAGAATGTATTTTTGTTATCTATTGCTACATTACAAATTACCTTAAAACTTAGCAGCTTAAAACAACACATATCTCACAGTTTCTGTGGGTTAGAAATCGGGTGTGGCTTGGCTGGATCCTCCGGCTTAGCGTCTCTCACAAGGCTGCAACCAATATTTCAGCCAAGCTGGAGTCTCTCCAGGCTCGACTGAGGAAGGATCTGCAACCATGCTCACTCATGTGCTTGTTCACAGGACTCAGTTTCTCACAGGCTGTTAGACAAAGGGCCTGGGGTCCTGGTCGCCTGTTAGCCAAAAGACTCCCTCAGTTCCTTGCCACGTGGACCTGTTTATGGGATAAATCACAACACGGAAGCTGGCTTCTATAAGAATGAGCAAGTAAGATAATAAGAGAAGGCAAGCAAGATGGAAGTCAGCGTTTTTTTTTTTTTTAAGATTTAATTCTTTTTAATTATTTATTTATTTATTTATTTATTTATTTATGGCTGTGTTGGGTCTTCGTTTCTGTGCGAGGGCTTTCTCTAGTTATGGCAAGCGGGGGCCACTCTTCATCGCGGTGCGCGGGCCTCTCACTATCGCGGCCTCTCTTGTTGCGGAGCACAGGCTCCAGACGCGCAGGCTCAGTAATTGTGGCTCACGGGCCCAGTTGCTCCGTGGAATGTGGGATCTTCCCAGACCAGGGCTCGAACCCGTGTGCCCTGCATTGGCAGGCAGATTCTCAACCACTGCGCCACCAGGGAAGCCCGGAAGTCAGCATTATTGAAACTAATCTTAGAAATGATATCCCATTACTTTTACTGTGTTCTGTTTGTTAAAAGTAAGTCACTAGGTCCTGCCCACACTCAAAAGAAGGGGATTATATAAGGGCATGAATACCGTAGGTGGAGATCATCAGGAGCCATCTTAGAAACTGCTTTCCACAATAGGTTCCTGCGCAATGGCCAGTAGTGACTGCCCATTAGAGCATTAGAATGGTGTACTGAAGGTACAGCTGCAGTGCCAATTTGGTGGCAATACCCTACAGGATGGATGCAGTGCCATTCTTCAGGACATAGCTTTTAGAGACCTCTTCATGAGACTATATCCCCTCTACAAAAAATACAAAGAGTAGAAGCAGGCATAATCTCACTTACCGTTACTCCCAATGACTTATACTGCTAATTCTGGGCTCTGCAGGGTTAGAAGTACTGGTCCTCAAAGGAAGTGCCCTCTAGCCAGGGGACAGAGCAAGGAGTCCCATCGAATTACAAAGTATAGTTCCCACCTTGACACTCTGGAACTTTTGTATCCAGAGACCAGCAGACAAAAAGTAAAATCAGGAATAATTGACCCTGATCAGCAAGAGAAATAGGGGTGCTTTTATATGATGGAGACAGGGATGAACACATGTAGATTATCCACTTGGTCACCTCTTGGTAATCTGCTACCCAGTTGTAACTATGAACAGTCACATATAGCAGCCCTGGTGCAGAAAGAATATGAATACCCTTCAAGGATGGGGGTTTGGATTCAACCACCAGGAGAGCCACGAGTACCTGCCAAAATGAAGGCTGAGGATGAGGGAGATTTAGAATGGATAGTAGAAGTAGGAAAGGATGAGTACCAGTTTTGACTCTAAGACTAACTGCAGAGATGGGACTATAGTTTGTCCCACTAACCTCCTCTTCTAAGTTTTTCCTGAGGAAGAGAGAACTATGGGAACCATAGAGGAGCTGCTCTTTGATCTTGTGTAGAGAAGTGGGTCTGTGAGGCACAAGGGGTGACTGTGGTGACCATGGAAGTGGGTTGTCAGATCTCCCTTCAAGAGAACTAGATGCAAGGAGTGTAGTGCAGCCTCCAGCCTTTGGATGCACTCTAGTGTTCACTCTGAGGCCACAGTTCCCCAGCCAATGACTGAGATGAGGGGGTACTGGAGCTGGGCTATTTCTGCCCAACATGAGACTCCTCTGATGAGCAGTCTTAGCTCTGGAGCTCTCCACTGGCCTGGCTGAAACTTCCTCAGAGCTGTATTGTAGTTGGAGGTTCCTCCTACCCAATTCTCCCCCCTCTTTTCTCCTTTCACCTATGTTAGACCTGCATCACAGTCTGAAGGCTCTTCCTGCCTATTCCTGCTTTCTTGCCCCTTGTATCCTTCATGGGCCCCCAGTAGATCTTGGGCATGTCTAATTCCCTCTCAGTGACTGCTTCTTCTACGTCCTTACCAGGACTGACACAAAACAGTGAGCTTATCCCTCGGAGTTCAGGGTAAAATTCCAAAATAGATTTCTTAATCTAGATAGATTTTAATCCAATGCCTGAGTATCCTAGATACAAATCCACACTGCAGTCCAACTTTCAGAGCACAGATTTGTACATTAACAAAAACTGTACAATTCCTGTTGCTATGGGCAATTAGACACGGTGCCCAAGCAGGTGACTCCTCACATGGGTAGATGACTACTGACTGGAGTCAAGGTAGGAGTGGCCGACTGCTCTCAATTCCTGTAGGGCAGAGTCTTGGTCAATGCCAAGACTTTGGAAATCTTGAATGCTAAAGGAAAAACTGAAATTCCATTCAAGCTTCATGATCAGAAAGAGAAACTAATAAATAACATGTTAGGTGAGTCAGAGAGCTGTCCTCCTTTGCAAGAGCTATAATCCACTCTGCAGGACATTTGTCTGATTAAAGGACTTAAGCAATTTATTTTAACAAGAGTGGTCAGCAGGCTTTCCAGCTACGAGGGTTACAAGTTAAATAACAGATGCCTTTGGGGATTCTTGGCTTGGTCTTTTATTTATCATTCAGACATTTCTTGCTAGAAAAAGAAAAATCCTTTCATATATTTAGTGCTCCACCCCTGCCTCCACACTTTCAAGAAATTTAATAGAAGTGCTGTGGGTGTTTGGTTTTAGAGACAATGGAGTAATTAATACGTTGGACAGATCCCAAATTAGGGGATAAACATGTGAAAAGCCAAGCCCCATTTTTGTTTGTTATGATAGAAAGGTATGTAAAACAAACCTCTTATACCAAAACATGTTTATTAAATACCCAAAGATTTTGCCTTAGATTTTTTTTATAGAATTAATAAATTTTTTAGTCTTTGTTCTCAGGAGCTGAGCAGTTTATTACTAAAAATGTGGTTGAACCCAAAGTTCTTTCAAATGGCAATGCCTCTATTAAAGCTAGAGGATGCTCTGGCTCTATTTTTATTAAACAACTTTTTAAAGCAGATGAGGAATAGCAGAAAAAGGACAAGAAAGAATATAGGCAAGTTTTTTAAAGTTGTAAAAATAACAGCTAATATTTGCTGAACACCTACTATATGCAGGTTTACAACGATTAACCCATTTATTCCGAACAAGAACCCTATAAGATAGAATGTCATTATTATCCCCAGTACCCAGATGAGAAAACCAAGAGAGATTAAGCAATGTGTCCAATGTCACACAATTAGATCTATACAACTCTAGGGCAGAAGTTGGCATACCCTTCTGTGAAGGGTCAGATGGTAAATATTTTGGGCTTTATGGGCCATATAGTCTCTGTCTCTCTGTTGCAACTACTCAGCTCTGTTGTTGCATCATGAAAGCAACTATAAATGATAATGTAAATGAATGGGCATGTCTGTGTTTCAATAAGACTATTTACAAAAACAGGTCATCTGGATTTGACAGGTGGGTCTAATCTCTATGAATCTTTTTTCCTGTTCTCAGGTGAAAGTGTTTTAAATTGTGAGGCATACAGGTTGTTTTTCAAAATAAATGTATTGGAGTCCTGCAGAGAAAATTCTAATCAAGTTGGAACTATCTAAAATACAAAGTCATTAATTCAGCAAATACTAGCTGAGTGCTTACTGCTGGGATGTTGGCAATACAGTGATAACAGATAACTTAGATGGAATTTACAGTGGGAAAAAAGACAAGTAAATAGACAATTATTGTTTTAATAGACTGTGACAAGTGCTGTATGATAGGGGCAGTGATTAGGGCCCCAAGGGAACATAGAGGAAGGGTAACTAACCTGGCCTGGGGAATCGGGGGCTTCTGGCAGAATGGGCCGATGATCCAATGCCAACTCTATGCTCCCACCACTCAACTCCATTCTCCAGGAGCAAAGGTTATTTGAATAAAACAGCTGGAGCATGGCTTTAGCTTGCTGTAGTCTCAGGCTCTTTAGAGTGTAAATGTCCCATGCACCAGGGCTTGACATTGTCACCCAAAGGTAAAAGAAATCCCCAGTTAATTTTTAAGGATCTTAGTAACATTGCCTTGAACCCCGACCCTCTCTAAGAGGCCATCGTGCTCACTCTCATTTGTTGTTCACTCCCCCAAAGAATAGCATGTAGGACAAATGGGTAACTGTGGATTGGCCTGCCAGTGGTTCTGAAACTTGACTGTCTATGAGATACTTACTTGAAATAAAGTTCTAGGGCCGTAATCGTAGAGACTGTGATTTAGAAGTTCTTGGTTTAGTGTCTGAGAATCCAGTCTTTTAACAAGCGTCACAAGTGATTCTGATGTGCATGAGCTATGTTTGGAAACTGCTGATCAGAAGGATTTCTAAAGTTGCTTTTAACCTTTCCAGCCAGCTATTCTGTGTTTATTGCCATGACTACATTTACAAACATCCTACCAAGAAGGAAGGAAAAATCTAACTGGTTTTGGGGATGTTTACCACCGTTTCTACCTTCCCATCACTGCCATATAGGGACAATGATTTGTGTGATAGGCTGTGGTGAAGGAGTCAATTTTGTTGCCCTAATATGCTGAAGAACGCTCAGGAGTTCCCCCTTGGTAGGTAACAGAACAAAAATGTGACTCTTGGATGGAGCGTGCTTGTGTGCTTACTTCAGGTGTGCTTTACATAGCAAAAGAGCAGCACCTGTGTATAAATCAAGCCTGGCAAAGCACAAGCAAGATTCTTTCTGCCCCCAGGTTCCGGACAGGCTGGGGTTTGGAGGTCTTCTTAGCACCCAAATTGGTTTAATGTCCCACAGGGTCACTGAGTGCCAGTTGGCAAAAGCTATATGCAGGGGAAGGAAAAGGGTAACGGATGAGGAACACACAAGAGAGGGAGTGTTAGAAGGCAATGAGAAAGAAAAGCAATGTTAGAGTGGCAGATTGTCTCCTGTTTCCTAATTCTGCTTTAAACATTCATCCACTTATTGAGTTTTTAGTCCTCTGGTACTCCAAAGACCTGGAATTTTCAGCTTCTATTTTTCCCCCCACCCTGGTACTTAATCAAATTTATTTATTTATTTATTTTAAAATCTCTATTGGAGTATAACTGCTTTACAATGGTGTGTTAGTTTCTGCTTTCTAACAAAGTGAATCAGCTATACATATACATATATCCCCATATCCCCTCCCTCTTGCATCTCCCTTCCATCCTCCCTATCCCACCCCTCTAGTTGGTCACAAAGCACCGAGCTGATCTCCCTATGCTATGCAGCTGCTTCCCACTAGCTATCTATTTTACATTTGGTAGTGTACATATGTCCATGCCACTCTTTCATTTCGTCCCAGCTTGCCCTTCCCCCTACCTGTGTCCTCACGTCCATGCTCTACAACTGCATCTTTATTCCTGTCCTGCCCCTAGGTTTTTCAGAACCTTTTTTTTTTTTTTAGTTCCATATATATGTGTTACCATACGGTATTTGTTTTTCTCTTTCTGACTTACCTCACTCTGTATGACAGAATCTAGGTCCATCCACCTCATTACAAATAACTCCATTTCGTTTCTTTTTATGGCTGAGTAATATTCCATTGTATATATGTGCCACATCTTTATCCGTTCATCTGTCGATGGACGCTTAGGTTGCTTCCATGTCCTGACTATTGTAAATAGAGCTGCAATGAACATTGTGGTACATGACTCTTTTGGAATTATGGTTTTCTCAGGGTATATGACCAGTAGTGGGATTGCTGGGTCATATGGGAGTTCTATTTTTAGTTTTTTTAAGGAAGTTCCATACTTTTCTCCATAGTGGCTGTATCAATTTACATTCCCACCAACAGTGCAAGAGGGTTCCCTTTTCTCCACACCCTCTCCAGCATTTATTGTTTGTAGAGTTTTTGATGATGGCCATTCTGACTGGTGTGAGGTGATACCTCATTGTAGTTTTGATTTGCATTTCTCTAATGATTAGTCATGTTGAGCATCCTTTCATGTGTTTGTTGGCAATCTGTATATCTTCTTTGGAGAAATGTCTATTTAGGTCTTCTGCCCATTTTTGGATTGGGTTGTTTGTTTTTATGATATTGAGCTGCATGAGCTGCTTGTAAATTTTGGAGATTAATCCTTTGTCAGTTGCTTCATTTGCAAATATTTTCTCCTATTCAGAGGATTCTCTTTTCATCTTGTTTATATTTTCCTTGGCTGTGCAAAAGCTTTTAAGTCTCATTAGGTCCCATTTGTTTATTTTTGTTTTTATTTCCATTTCTCTAGGAGGCGGGTCAAAAAGGATCTTGCTGTGATTTATGTCATAGAGTGTTCTGCCTATGTTTTCCTCTGAGAGTTTTATAGTCTCTGGCCTTACATTTAGGTCTTTAATCCATTTTGAGTTTATTTTTGTATATGGTGTTAGGGAGTGTTCTAATTTTATTCTTTTACATGTAGCTGTCCAGTTTTCCCAGCACCACTTATTGAAGAGGCTGTCTTTTCTCCATTATATATTCTTGCCTCCTTTATCAAAAAATAAGGTGGGTGACCATATGTGTGTGGGTTTATCTCTGGGCTTTCTAACCTGTTCCATTGATCTATATTTCTGTTTTTGTACCAGTACCATACTGTCTTGATTACTGTAGCTTTGTAGTATAGTGTGAAGTCTGGGAGCCTGATTCCTCCAGCTCTGTTTTTCTTTCTCAAGATTGCTTTGGCTATTCGGGGTCTTTTGTGTTTCCATACAAAGTGTGAAATTTTTTGTTCTAGTTCTGTGAAAAATGCCAGTGGTAGTTTGATAGGGATTGCATTGAATCTGTAGATTACTTTGGATAGTATAGTCATTTTCACAATGTTGATCCTTCCAATCCAAGAACATGGTATATCTCTCCATCTGTTTGTATCATCTTTAATTTCTTTCATCAGTGTCTTATAGTTTTCTGCATACAGGTCTTTTGTCTCCTTAGATAGGTTTATTCCTAGGTATTTTATTCTTTTTGTTGCCATGGTAAATGGGAGTATTTCCTTAATTTCTCTTTCAGATTTTTCATCATTAGTGTATAGGAATGCAACAGATTTCTATGTATTAATTTTGTATCCTGCTACTTTACCGAATTCATTGATTAGCTCTAGTAGTTTTCTGGTAGCATCTTTAGGATTCTCTATGTATAGTATCGTGTCATATGCAAACAGTGACAACTTTACTTCTTCTTTTCCGATTTGGATTCCTTTTATTTCTTTTTCTTCTCTGATTGCTGTGGCTAAAACTTCCAAAACTATGTTGAATGATAGTGGTGAGAGTGGACAACCTTGTCTTGTTCCTGATCTTAGAGGAAATGGTTTCAGTTTTTCACCATTGAGAACGATGTTGGCTGTGGGTTTGTCATATATGGCCTTTATTATGTTGAGGTAAGTTCCCTCTATGCCTACTTTATGGACGGTTTTTATCATAAATGGGTGTTGAATTTTGTCAAAAGCTTTTTCTGCATCTACTGAGATGATCATATGGTTTTTCTCCTTCAATTTGTTAAGATAGTTTATCACATTGATTGATTTGCATATATTGAAGAATCCTTGCATTCCTTGGACAAACCCCACTTGATCATGGTATGATCCTTTTAATGTGCTGTTGGATTCTGTTTGCTAGTATTTTGTTGAAGATTTTTGCATTTATGTTCATCAGTGATATTGGCCTGAAGTCTTCTTTCTTTGTGACATCTTTGTCTGGTTTTGGTATCAGGGTGATGGTGGCCTTGTAGAATGCGTTTGGAAGTGTTCCTCCCTCTGCTATATTTTGGAAGAGTTTGTGAAGGATAAGTGTTAGGTCTTCTCTAAATATTTGATGGAATTCGCCTGTGAAGCCATCTGGTCCTGAGCTTTTGTTTGTTGGAAGATTTTTAATCACAGTTTCAATATCAGTGCTTGTGATTGGTCTGATTATATTTTCTATTTCTTCCTGGTTCAGTCTCGGAAGGTTGTTCTTTTCTTAGAATGTGTCCATTTCTTCCAGGTTGTCCATTTTATTGGCATATAGTTGCTTGTAGTAATCTCTCATGATCCTTTGTATTTCTGCAGTGTCAGTTTTTACTTCTCCTTTTTCATTTCTAATTCTGTTGATTTGAGTCTTCTCCCTTTTTTTCTTGATGAATCTGGCTAATGGTTTATCAATTTTGTTTATCTTCTCAAAGAACCAGTTTTTAGTTTTATTGATCTTTGCTATTGTTTCCTTCATTTCTTTTTCATTTATTTCTCATGTGATCTTTATGATTTCTTTCCTTCTGCTAACTTTGGAGGTTTTTTGTTCTTCTTTCTCTAATTGCTTTAGGTATAAGGTTAGGTTGTTTATTTGAGATGTTTCTTGTTTCTTGAGGTAGGATTGTATTGCTATAAACTTCCCTCTTATAACTGCTTTTGCTGCATCCCATAGGTTTGGAGTCGTCGTGTTTTCATTGTCATTTGTTTCTAAGTATTTTTTGATTTCCACTTTGATTTCTTCATTGATCTCTTGGTTATTTAGTAGTGTATTGTTTAGCCTCCATGTGTTTGTATTTTTTACAGTTTTTTTCTGTAATTGATATCTAGTCTCATAGCGTTGTGGTCAGAAAAGATACTTGATATGATTTCAATTTTCTTAAACTTACCAAAGCTTGATTTGTGACCCAAGATATGATGTATCCTGGAGAATGTTCCATGAACACTTGAGAAGAAAGTGTATTCTGTTGTTTTTTTATGGAATGTCCTATAAATATCAATTAAGTCCATCTTGTTTAATGTATCATTTAAAGCTTGTGTTCCCTTATTTATTTTCATTTTGGATGATCTGTCCATTGGTGGAAGTGGGGTGTTAAAGTCCCCTACTATAATTGTGTTACTGTCAATTTCCCCTTTTTTGTTGGCTTCTATTTTAAATTAGAGCATTTGGGTAGAAGCAAAGCCACACACCCAGCAGGAGGATTTTCAACCTAAAAAAGTTTCTGGTAGCCATCCTGGATATTAAATGATTGCATTTGTCTCTTCAGAGGGTATAGGGAAGGGAGCATCTTGTTAGACTCTAGAAATGTAAATAAGATGATCTCATAGGGACAATCTTATAAAGGCAGCAAATGATCACATTAATCTCTAATTGTTCATGTAGATTGTTGATTTTAGAGATTTTAAAACATATAACATACGTATTAGAAATTCATGAGTCCCAGTTCTCCACTGTCATTGTAGTTCCTATTACTGATATATTGGTGTATTGGAAAAAATAGTCCACCTGTATGTTTTTCAATTTCTTTTTTGTAATATTTGTCACCCTGCTCCTGAGCACTGTAAAGGGCCAGCTAACTTTAATGAATAATTATGTCTTAAGAATCTTAGCTATGACCCCCAAATTGTTATTGAGGCCTTTTTGAATATTAAAAATGAAAATAGACATGCTTTCAACCGGTTTTGACACAGCAGAAACTTTCCCAAAAAGTCAACTCTTAATTTTCCATGCTTTGGAGCAGAGTGCAGTTTTTCCTCTTGCTCTGGAATGTCTTTTTATTCTAACATTTGAATAGGGATGTTTCTAGAATTCTAGGAATTCAATGGACTTTAAAAAAAATAATGTTGCCATTCTGGGAAGATCCAGCTCTGAAGAAATTGGAGAGCAAGCCAACTTCTCATTCTTAAAGATGAGTTAAATATGCAGGGGGAGGGAATAATGTCACAATGAAACTGAAAGGCAGATTTGTCATGGATTTGGATAATCAACATTTGGCTGTACTGAATGAGACAATTCAGACCTTGTTTTTCCTCAGATCATGCTCTCCTAAATGACTGCTCCAAGTGAAAGAAAATGCTCATTTTGACTATGATTTTAAACAAATTTAGTTATTTTTTTAAAGGACCAATTATTTTTATAGGCACCAGAGGGATCAAATTCAGTATTTGATTCTATCTTGTGTGTGTGTGTGTGTGTGTGTGTGTGTGTGTGTGTGTGTGTTTTGTCTTAGAATGGAAGAAGAAAAAATAAGGGATTATACTCCCCAACCTGGGAAAAAGGATAATTCCATTGTAGCAGTGAAATAGTTGATATTTTAATTTTCCCCTTCCCCTTTCTCTGAAATTGTCTCCTCCTTACCCCATCAAGGTAAATATCCCACAGTATGATCTGCCTGACGTGGTGATAGGCGAAAGGAAGTGAAAAGGATAGGCTGGTGATTTGTTTTTAGCCTCAGATCCCTACTGGAGGGAGGCAGGTTGGTTAGAGCTTTTCTTCTCCATCAATTGCTGATGGGTCCTCCTCCAAGAAGTAGCTCCTGGAAGGAAAGCAATTCAAGCCCTCAGGAGTGGAAGAGTTAAGTAGTTTGAGGAAAATAAATACATCTTGGTAACTCCAGATTGTCTCCAAATTTTATTTGTACATCGGCCAGTTAATAAAATCTTTCAAGGTATCCTTCTGTGCACCAATAATACACCCAGTCCTAATTCTACGACTTGCACAAAGCCATCAGAATGTTTGCTATTATTCATTTAAGTGTGCATGTGCAAACACACACACACACACACACACACACTATGTATATATTGTACAGTTTAGGACCCTCTGCCTCCCTAAAGGGGAAGTACTGAGAACAGCCATTCAACTGTTGCCTTAATAAAAGGTAAGAATTGGAAGGGATTTTGAATACCTTGTCCAAACTTTTTTCTCTATAGATAAGGAAAAAGCAGCCCAGAGAGGTTCAGTGATTCTTCCCAAAGTTACACAGCTAGTACCAGATACATGAAAGGCTAAAATCCATGCCTGGTATGTGCGCATGCATGTGTTTCTCACCACATCCAGGGAAGAAATATCCTGAGAGACATTCTGAAACTCATTAAAAAGTTAACCTAATAGAGGCTGAAATTGAGAGTGTCTTAATTAGTTATTAAATTTATTAAACCAAACCCTTTGTTGAGGACCCTCAGGTCACAGTCATATTAAAATATTTTAAGCCATATAAAAGCCTCAATTTAATTACTTGGTAGACATGCCAGCCTAGAAAGATGGGTTTTGGACCAACCTGTTAATAGACAGGAGCAAATGCTTAGCAGCTCCACAGAACGAGGCTGCCTGCCTGGGAGAGCTCCTGTGGCTGCTTCGGCTTGTCACAAGCTTCAGAGGAAGAGGAGTGATGAAGACTGTAGTCAGGCTTATTGGGTAAACGCACAGATGTGACCATTAGGAAAAATACTAACTTATGATGTGTAGGAGGATAAGATGGTAGTGATATTGATCAATTTATATTTGTTAAAGAGTCAAAGAAGACTAATTACGGTGTGCATTTGTAAGAAATCAAGGTGACGAGCAACTTGTAATTAATCTAGTTACATTCGTATGAGTGTCAGACAATTGTGTCCTACTTTCTAGCTTCTTTGATTGTTTTGGCCAGGTTTGGTATTTCTCATGGTTTCCTTTTTTCCGTTAACACCGTGGCTCTCAAAGAGCAGCTGTGAGGGTCCTCCAGATGGTTAATCTCCAGCAGTCTCAGTATTTCTTCATAGATTAGCAGGCAGCTGCTTATGGTATGAAGCAATGCTTTGCTTGCCATGCAATTTCATGCCCCTTTTTGTCTGCGCTGTACCCTCTGCCTGAAGAGCCCTGCCCCTCTTCTCTGACTCATGAGCTTCTACATTATACTTCAAAGACTAGGGTTAAATGTCATCTGTCTAGGAGGTTTGCCTGACCTCGAGGGGTGGTACAAATCTCTCCTTCCGCTCTACGTCATTTCTTTTAGCACATAAGCTTGTTATAGCATCTTTCAGATCTTATCAAAATCGCTAATTTACCTTCCTATCTTTAAAAGTAGAATGGAGGCCTTGGAGACAGTGACTGTCTTGCTTAGCTCTGTGGCTACAGGGATGGCCTGTGTGGGCCTTTAGTCCATGCTTGTCAAATACATGTCATTGCTTCACTGTTTATGGCTCACTCAATAGATGTGTTCATGGAATTTCTTCTCTGGTCTAAATTTCTGTCTTAATTCTTGGGCCCCACCTCCACCCTCATTCCCACCCCAGTGTCCTGAGAGCACATGAAAGGGTAGTGTTGACTTGAACTTTCACTGTACCTATTGTCTTTCCTTCAGGGTCTTTCTTTCCATTTATTCTGATGGAAATTTCGTGAGCATTGGCCAAGGTTTCCCTAATCCGATTCTAACTTTGTCTCATAGCCTCTTGATACCACCTTCCACCATACATTCTGACCACATCCAACTATTACACACCATTCGTCACAGTTCCCTTACACTTTCACAGTTCCCAGCCTTGGCTCAGATTTGGACCTCATTCATTTATTCATTCACACATATTTACATTTCATTTATTCATTCAGAAAGAGCACTTACCATATGCCAAGCACTGTTGTTTACTGTGTTCTACCAACATCACCCTTCTCCTCCTTTAGGAATTCTGTTCATCCCCTGATCTTCCCTAATTAGACCTAATTCTTCCTTCTCCTTCTCCCTCTTAGCACTTGTTTTCTGGAGGTCTTTTTTTGTTTGTTTGTTTTTAATTGTGTTTTGTTTGATGGTTAGTTTTTTGGTTTGGCTTTTTGCTCCAGCAAATGAGGAGCTCTTGGAGGACAGGGAGTGGTCTGCAAAGTTGTATTTCCCACGCAGCCTGGCATAGTCGTCTTTTTTTTTTTTTATAAATTTATTTATTTTTATTTATTTTTTTTGGCTGTGTTGGGTCTTTGTTGCTGTGCACGGGCTTTCTCTAGTTCCAGTGAGTGGGGGATACTCTTTGTTGCAGTGCTTGGTCTTCTCATTGGGGTGGCTTCTCTTGTTGTCGAGCATGGGCTCTAGGCGCATGGGCTTCATTAGTTGTGGCACACGGGCTCAGTAGTTGTGGCTCACGGGCTCTAGAGTGCAGGCTCAGTAGTTGTGGCTCATGGGCTTAGTTGCTCTGCGGCATGTGGGATCTTCCCGGACCAGGGCTCGAACCCGTGTTCCCTGCATTGGCAGGCAGATTCTTAACCACTGTGCCACCAGGGAAGTCCCCAGCCTGGCATAGTCTTCTATAGATAACCTTCCCACAGTAAAAAATCTCTTGAATTGAAAAATTAACAAACCATTAAGAAACCTATAGAGGAAGATTGGAAGGTTGGAGGCTTCCACAGTTCTTGCATGTATACCCTTGTTAACCTCTCCCACAGGCCACATAAATTGGTCACAATAAGCACAGTTGACGCATGCATTTCACCATTAAGTACAGAAATTTAATGCCACTGAATTTGTATACTTATGAATGGTTACAATGATAAACATTATGTTATTTATATTTCATCCCAATAAAAACCAGAAATGTTTTGCCCTGGAGTTAGGGAAATAAAGGATAAAAGAAGACAACTTGGAGGGCACTAGCAGGAAGGAGAGTTGTTTTGGGAAGGAGAGAAAGAAAGTCTAGAGCCTATCCTGACTCTGTTCTGTAAACTGCAGTCCAGTCTCCAGCTGTTGTAACCAGGAGGATGGGATGGATTTGTCAAATTACCTAAAAGATGGAAAAATGGCAGGATAAGTAGAGAAAGCTGATGTCCTCCCTTCCATTCTCCTGTGTCACATCTTCCATCAATCCTGGGTTTCTAGGCATCACTTCCCAACTTTGAATAATGACTTCCAGTGACATAGAAACATTTCAGCTCCCTTCAAGGGTTAATCATATTGCCACAGTTGACAACTGTGCCCTGTTATGATTGTTAGATATAGAGATAGCTATAATATTGCTCTCTGAGAGACAAGAAACAGTAGAAAATTTAGTCTTATAGTATATTAGTATACGCATGCACTGTATAGCACACATATACACACCCATACACACACGTGTCCAAACACATGCATTTATAAAATATTCATGTAGGTATATATGCATACATATTTAAACTTACTTTCTAAACAAGGATTTATAATTTTCTAAAATTACTCTAAATCCTTATGTTTGCCAAATATGACAGCATGATAGGGAAGGAATTGAGGCCCCTGTGCTATGTCTCTGGGCAAGCACAAGGCAGGAGGTGCGTTAGAGGCTGCTCTTTCTGGAAACAGCCCAGCACTTAAAGCTAACCCTGAGATCAACACCATCAGTGAGACGAGTTACAGGACTTCATGGCAGCGCATCACAGAAATTCAGGAATGTATCAAAGCATTCGTCACTCTGGTGGCAGGAAATGAGCTGAAAGAATTTAGAGAATTGCAATCACACATAATAGTGTTATCATTGGGAACTGTAGAATTTGAATTATGTGCATGCAGGCTTCTCTTTTTAAATGAGTTCCTGCAGCAGGTACTGCTTACAAGTGCTCAAGGAAAAAGGGGTTCTGGATAAAGTCAACTAGTGACTAGCTACCTACACTTGGACAAATGCTATACAGAGCAGCTAGGGTTGGTGAAAGTCAATTCTGAGCTATGTGTGCAACATTGGCAGCACTGCTGGGGGATTTTTTTCCCCTGGGGATGTCATGTCCTAGGACTACCATGCTGATGGGCATGCAATTACTGAGGCCTCTGCATGGAATAGTCTTTGGTCCACAGGTTTTCACTCCTCAGCGTTTATGAGAGCATGGCATATGTGTGGGAGGGGGCAGTGCAGACAGGTGGTGAGGGGGGTTGTGGAACTCACCAGGTCTCTCTAGTGCCAAAATGATCCGAGCTCCAGGTACAGCTCTTTTACCAAAGACAGAGACCAAAGTAACCCATAGCCTGGCAAGCCTCTTAATACTTCCTAAAGTTGGCAGATAATCACAATCACCAAGAAACTCTTTAAAAACACAGATTTCCTAGGCCCTATCACCCAAAAATTCTGATTCAGAAGATTAGTGCTGGAGCCCAGAACCCTGTCCTTTTAAAAAGTTCCATGGGTGGAACTTTTTAAATCCAATGTAACTATAAAACTATACATCAAAATGTAACTATGAACTCAGAAAATCAGTGGAACTTTTTGTAATCCAATAGGTTTGGGAACCATTAGTTTAAGTAATGGTCCATTTTTGCTAATTCTTGGTAAAAAATGAAAGATAAGAGAAAGAGAAAGATGGCAGAATGGGATTTGAACACTCTTCAGGGTCTTCAGTGCTCTTCTCTGCTGTGTGAATGTCCATGGCTCTGAAGTATTTACTGGATGATGAGAGGGGAAGCCTTGCAACCTGGAGACTGATGAAGTGCTTCATGCTAAAGAAAAAGAACCAAGAAGGGGCTTTGTGTAAATTGATGAAGATGATTTTCCTCTCTGTGTGGTTTGTCCCCAAGCAACAATTATGACTGAACAGCTGATCAAATCTAAATTACTCAGGACTAGTTCAAATCAGTATTTCTCCTTCTATGGGTAAGGGAGGATATATCCATTCCCCTTTTGTGGACATGGTCCTTCCCTCACTTTTCTCTCCTTTGACAGTATAGGCCTAGTATTTAAAGCTCTATAAATACCAAGTTAAAAAGTTTAGCAAAGACACAGTGATCAACAACCTTTTTTTAAAGCTTAAGAAAAAATGCATAAAAGCATTGTTTTAAATTCCAATGCCAACTCTATAAGGTTCTTGTTATTACTGAGTTTATTTTAATGAGATTACAAACCTGGTGGGTTCTGGTTTTGTACCAAATAGGTAGCCATTTGAATGGCAGCATGTGTACCACTGCTTCTGTATTTAAAGCACTGCATGGTCATGAAGAATATTCTTCATAAGATGACATTGCTGAGGGATAGCCTGGTGCCAGGCACACATGGTTCATAGGGCTGAATGGTTTAGAGAAGTCTGCAAAGGCACCACCCGTGAAACCTTGGAGCATCACTCCTGTCCCTCACTTCAAATGAGATTTCTTAAGAGGTTGAAGTGGAAGATATATAATATATTTCAAAGTCTCACTTTCGAATGCCCCAATTGCACAATTTTTCAAAAAACATTTGATAACTCACCTGGTTACCAAATATTTAAGAGAACTAGAATCAATTACCTCATGAAAAGAATTTTCAACTCTATACATACATAGAATTTATTTTAGTCACTCTAGGAAGAGTAATGAAAAAGTGGTAAATTACTATTTTACTTAGTTTTTAATGGGTATATCCAGAAGCAATCTTACCAGGATTTGTGTAACTCAACCTATATGCCAAATCAGACAGCCATGCTCTTTGCTCTGACATTATTTGGTAGGAAACAGTGTATAAATTTAGCAAGTCAATAAAATGCTTCTAAAAAGAATTATCTTCAAAAAGTAACTATAAACTTAGAAAATCAGTGGATACTGTGAAATGACAACATAAAACCCCAATTCTACTTCCAAATATCCTTATCAGCACCAAGAAATCCTCTGGGTGGGGAATTGTGTGAGTTTCTAGTGATGCAAAAAGGTATGAGACGTGGCCCTGTTCCAGTTGCTTACAATCCTGTTTGGAAAACAGAGCTCAAACATGAAAAAATGAAAAATAAATCATAGAAATTTTATCCAACCTAATTCTTCACAGATCATCTTGATTCTGACAAGAATGGCCTTGATGGAAAAAACATGAAGCCAGTGCTGGAAACACGGTTCAGACTGTTTCAGTGGGGTCTTCAAAGAAAAAATTAAAAGGAAGAGTTAACTAATTTACTTTATTCTGAAGTGCTTGGAGAACTTTACTTATGAATATCAGGATTTTTAAACTTTTAAACTGAAATAGTCACCATTTCCTGACAGAAGACTTCAATGTATCAAACACTTTACATACATTATTTTGCATCATCACTTCAGTCTTCAATGCAGAGATTATTATTATTATCATTATCTTTATTATTATTATTTTACAAATGATAAAACAAGGACTTGAACAGGTTAGGACACATAGTATGGTATGTGGGTACCATAGATACAAATAAGGGTATGGTTCACCCTTTTACACCCCTCTCTGTGTGAATCTACATGTGGTCACATGACTTGCTGCAGCCAATGAAGTGTGAGCAGAAATGATGTGTGTCACTTCTGGCAGAAGCTTTCATGGTTCATCGTGCTTTCTCTCTCTGCCATGAAAACAGCAACGTTGCAGATGGAGGGAGTCTGCTCCCTGGAGTGAAGACTATGTGGAATAGAGCCACACTCAGTCCATGATAGACATGTAGCATGAATGAGAAGCAAAATTGGGAAGCGGTAAGGCACTAATATTTGGGAATTATTGGTTTCTGCAGCAAAACCTAGCCTATCTTGATGGATATACACAGCAAGTGGCAAAACTAGGATTCACACCTAAGTCTGTTTAATTTTCAAGCCCTGGGCATAGCAGAAAGGTGCTTGGCACAAACTCGGCACTCCATAAATATTTGTTGATGGAGGAATGCGTATTTATTGCTCAGAACTGAACACAGTACTTCAGATGTGATCTGATCCACATAAGGATCATTAGGAATAAAAATACTCTTTTGACACTGAACATCTGTTAATAAGGCTTAAAGTGCATTAACTGTTTTTGGATCAATCATACTTATTTTTTTAACAAAAATGTATTGTCTATCTAACGTGTACAAAATGAGATGTCATGGATGATACAAAAATAAAAGGTAGAAATAATTGGCTCCTAGCTAGTCATGATTTTATGAGTGAGAGTCACACATTCATAAGCAACTGGGTCACAAGACAATGAGTAGAGGGTTGGAGAGAGTGTGTTGTTGAATGCAGACAGAGTGTGGAACTAGGAAGCCATGAGTTTCATTCATTCATTCTGCAAATATATGTTGAGTATCAACAATGAGTTGGGTCCTATGTTTGCGTCTGCAGATTCAAATTTAAGAAATACAGCTCCTGATCTCAAAGATCTCACAAGCTAGTGAGAGAGACGGATTTGATAATAGGGAATTACAATAACAGCTGTGATAAAGTTACTCAGGAAGCTGTGGTATATAGAGAAGGAATATGAATCAGCCTGGAAGAATCAAGGAAGGTTTTCCGGAGGAAGTGATCCTTAAGTTGATTCCTAACAGATGAGTGAGTATTGTATTATGAAGAAGGAAAGGGGATGTACCGGTGGAGAGAAGGAGAAATTAATTCATACCCCAGTGAACAGTGGGTGAAAAAGCCAGGCAGGTCACAAAGACAAGATAGTCTGAAAGAACATGATTTGTTCCAGGAGACAAGTAGCGCACTGTCTTAGCTCAGGCTGCCATAACAAAACAGCCTATACCAGGTGGCTTACGCAACAGTGATTTATTTTCTAACAATCTCATTGTGGGTTAGGGCTTCAACACATGAATTTTGAGAGCACACAAACATTCAGTCCATAACACACACCATGGCTGGAAAAGTAAGGTACAATTTGAAGAATAGTGGAGAAAGAAAATTGAGAGGTAAGAAGTGCAGAGTATAGCAGACACCCATTAGATATTCTTTCAGCTTGCAGTGATTCTCAGTTCTTTGTGAATGCCTTATACACAGAAGGGAGCCCCCAGTGGTCACACCTGTGCCATGTGCTCCTTCAGAGAGTATAGAGATTAACTGATTTACCCATGCTGGGCTAATCAGAATATTATTCCTGGGAATTTTGAAACTAGAAGTGAGGGACACAGAGCCTGGGAATCTTTAAGCTGAGTCACATTAATGACAATTCCGTAAAAAGAAGGACCACCACAAACTGCACAATTATAAGTAGTAGCCCTGGTTAAGGTTTTCAAAATTCTGCTGCTGACATCCTCAGAGCAGCCCTGGTTGGGGTTCTTCCTGGCACTTGGTTGTTCAATTCCTCCAATTCCACAAGCTTCTCCAATATCATTTCAATAAACTAGCCTCTCTTTTCTTGACTTAGCCAGAAGGTTTTTAAAAAACAGTTCCTTGCAACCAAAGGAATTTGTACTATTAGAGATTATTATATCATGATAGTGTGTTTGGATTTTACCCTCAAGACAATGGAGAGTCACTGAAGGGGTCTGGGAAGGGAATTAACATAATAAGACTTTTGTTTTGGAATGACCATTCTTTTGGTGGTATGGAAGATGAGTAGATTAGAATTACAGAGATTGGCTAGAAGGTTGTTGTAACATTCTAAGCAAGAAATAATGAGTTCAGGGGACTTCCCTGGTTGTGCAGTGGTTAAGAATCCACCTGCCAATGCAGCGGAAACGGGTTTGAGCCCTGGTCCGGGAAGATCCCACATGCCGCGGAGCAATTAAGCCCACATGCCACAACTACTAAGCCTGTGCTCTAGAGCCCACGAACCACAACTACTGACCCCGAGTGCCACAACTACTGAAGCCCATGAGCCTAGAGCCCGTGCTCCGCAACAAGAGAAGCCACTGCAATGAGAAGCCCACACACCACAACGAAGAGTAGCCCCCGCTCTCCGCCACTAGAGAAAGCCTGCGCAGCAACGGAGACCTAACACAGCCAAAAAAAAAAAAAAAAGAAAGAAAGAATGAGGTCAGACGGAATAGAGAGGGTGATTGGATTTCAGAACTATTGAGAAAGAAATAGGATCAACAAGGGCTTGGTGATCAAATGAAGGGGTAAGAACTGGCGCATTAGGAGTCAGAGATGATTGCAGAAAGTTGGGAAAATGGAAAGCGGTGCCATTCAATAAAGGAGGAGGACTGGAGCAGACTGTAACATGGAGAGAAATAGTAATCATTTAATTTGTAATATATTGAGTTCTGGGTACTGGTCAGATATACAGTCAAAACTCTCAGCAATTAGATTTAGAATTTAGGAACAAAATTTGACCTCTAGACTTAGGGACAATCAGTGTACAGATGGTTCATGCTAGTGACCGTTGACAGTGGATAAGAATACTTGGAGAGATGAGAAGAGCATTAAATGAGAAGGGGGAGATGAGAAGAGGGAAAAGGAACCCCAGGAAAATGTCAACATTGAAGAAAAAGAGGAGGGCAGGAGATAATGTTGTCCTAGAAGGCAAGACAGGAGAGAGTTTCAAGAAGGAAATTGACAACAGTGTCAAATTTCTTCAAGAGGCCAAATAAGGCAAAGACTGAAAATTCAATTGTATTGAGAAATTAGGAATTCATTGCTGACCATGGCAAAGGCAACATCAGTGGACAGTGTGAAACTGAAAGATACTGGAGTGAATTAAGGAGAGAAAAGGAGTGAAAAAGGTAAAATGCCAAGCATAGACCCCTGCTTTCAGTTTAAGAAGATTTGAAATTACATTGTTTTGGGGAAAAAGGGAAGATGTGGACTAGGAACACCTAGAAGGGTCAGAGGTGAGGTTAGAGATCTTAAAAGAATAGTGACTCCAATATGTACAAATGCATGTTCTTCTCCACCAGTGTTAAGTATAGGGTGGAGAAAGTGGTTAGTTGAATTGATCCAGGATTGGGGTTTTTTTCAGATGAGTATGTAAAAGAATGAGAAGAAATAGAATTGCTAGTATCAATTAGGCAAGAGAGAGATTGAAAGGATGTACCTTTGTCTTTTAAACTGCCTGGAGAAGGAAATGAGAACAAGATGAGACTGAGAAATTGGAGGTGGGGTGGAGGAGTCAAGGGGCTTAGCGCTTTTGATACAATTTAAAAATATGCATTGATAAGGTAAGGAGATGGGGCTCAGATAATGGAGTTTAAGATTTCAGAGATGGAACAATTCCAATTGATGACGAGATCTGGGGTGTAATCAAGAATGTAGAATAGAAAAAGTAGGTAACAGGTAAAGATTAAGGATCTGTGAGGCTAGGATACCTGAACACGTTTATACGTTGATGAGAAGAATACATTAGAGAGGAAGAGTGTGTCAGTCAGTAGGAAACAGATGACATACTCACATTAGTTTAATTTGAGGAAGGGACCATTTACAATGGTGTAGTTACAATATAGGGATCCAACAGGGGATTGTAGAGTACCCTGGGGGAAAAAAACAGTGGAACCATTACCTTAGATTTAAAGGGGGGGGGGGGTGGCAGACACAGTAATTACCAGAAACCAGAAGGAGAGGGCTGTTTTGAGAGGACAGTGACTTTGGTCAGAAGAAACAGCAAACCCAAGAAGACTTAGAGAAGAAAAAGTCAGAGAAATAAATACTCCGATCTCATGATCCTCCCTCTCTCAGATCTTCTGCTGGGGCTTCCCATTGGCCACACCCCCAGGGAGTAGAGGGCAAAGAAGCCTGCTGATACAGTTCATATAGACTTCAGCCTCCCCCAGCACAAGCAGGGTGGACAAGATAAAAGTGTCTCTAGAGAGGCAAACAGCGTGACTCAGATTAGTGATGTTAGAGATACAGGCTAGAGAAAGGCAAATCAACAGTGTGGATTTCTGACGAGGTGAGAGGAGATGAGATCCCAGTCTCAGATAGAAGAATGGGACTTAAATAGGAAAGATAATTCCTTTGTTATAAGAAGAGGGAATTAATAGAGGATGGGCTATAGTAGCAGATGGTTTTATGGTTTCCATTTTGTCTATGAAGCAGAGGTCATCAATTGAGATGACTGGAGGAAGAGATGAGAGTGATGAAAGGTTTGATGTTACCATTGGGGAACATCAGAGAAAGCCAACCAGAGAATTGTAGCAGGATTGCTGAACCATACTGAGGGTCATTTGAGGTATGATCATGAACTTAAGGTGAATCAGTCTGCTCTTTGTGTGATTTTCTCTAGTGTTGTTTAATCGCTCATGTTCAAGTATAGAGAAAGCAGGTAGGTAGGCTCCATGGATGGAATTTTTGCCACATGGAGGCAAGGGAGTTTTTGAAATGATGAACCATAAATCTAAGTTGCAAAGGGGGGAAAGTAAAGGCAGGAGGGGACTAATCCATAAGGAAAAATAGAGGAGTTGATAGAGCACTGGGTGCTCTAATAAGGCATAATCGAACAAACTAGCTGGAAAGATGACAAGTTGTAGAAAAAACAAGATTCTTGAACTCATGATTTTGAAGGTTGCATTGGCCTGTGCCCTTTCAGTCGTAAGTAATAGAAACTGAACTCAAACTAGCTTAAAATAAAAAGGAAGTTATTGGCTCACTTAACTGGGTCCAAGGGCAAGGGCAGAGGTAGCCTCAGACACATCTGGATCCATGGGTTTAGAGGACACTATCAAGGCTCTCTTTTTTCATTTCTAAGGTTTCTTAGAGGTTTCTATTTCTTAATCTCTCTTACAAAAGACAGACTTTCTCCATATGGCCCCCTATGGAAATATGGTTACTGGCAGCTCTAAGCTCACCTGACAGCACCTCATGGTCCTTTAGGAAGAGAGACTCTTCCAGTGTCCATAGACCAAATTTTCTGGAAGGAATGAGACTGACCTTGCTTAGGTCTCAGCCCATCCGTTGAGCACTTACGTGCGCCGGGCACTATGCAAACTCTCTTATATCCACAGTATTATTTAATTTTCATGACAATTCCTGTGAACTACTGAATTGGATGGTCATTGGTTGCCTCTCCACTGACCATTCTCCCTTTCCCTTTCCTAGTAATGTCCAGATTTTCCGTGGGGGAAACAGGAACTCCCCCATTGTTAGCAAAATTGTTAAAGGATGACAGATTTCCACTCTCGGATGCAGGGAGAGTCCTGGACTGTTTTAAGCTAAGCAGAAATACTCACCTCCCTGGTCTTTCATGGGATTTATTAGTATGTAGCTCTTTTTAACACATGTACATATACTTTAGAATAATTTATACTGTGTAAGTATAAAAAAGTAAAATTACTTTTAGAATAACGTATTCAATTTTTTCTATTATAAAATTATGTCCATTGTAAAAAATATAAATGGCTTATGTCATTTATAGTTGGACCTAGTGTTTATGGTTGTTTCTATAAAGATTTAGCATTAAGTCTTTGACCAGAAGAACACTTCTTCATTATTTGTTGTTCCATGGGAAAATCACCTTGATTTCGATGATTTTCAACTTATATTACCTAATTCAGGAGCATTGGTCATGAGGAACACAAGGATTACTTGTATGAAAGCAGTCTCTCAATCTCTCTCTCTTTCATTCTCAGATTTGTGTTTATTTAGATCTATAGCATTTTACACAAGACAAGCTAAGCATAGTCCTTAAAAATTATTTTTGTTTTAGTTTGTTTGTTGCCTACAATGTATTCATAAAAACATTTACCAGAGAGCAATGATATAATTATCTGTCCTTATGGTCAAGAATCTATGATGCAGGACTTCCCTGGTGGCCAGTGGTTAAGAATCCACCTGCCAATGCAGGGAACACGGGTTCGATATATGGTCTGGGAAGATCCCACATGCTGCAGAGCAACTGAGCCCATGCGCCACAACTACTGAGCCTGAGCTCTAGAGCCTTTGCGCCACAACTACTGAAGCCCGTGTGCCTAGAGCCCGTGCTCGGCAACAAGAGAAGCCACTGCAATGAGAAGCCCGCGTACCACAATGAGGAGTAGCCCCTGCTTGCAGCAGTTAGAGAAAGCCTGCGTGCAGTAATGAAGACCCAACACAGCCAAAAATAAATAAATAAATTTATTTTTAAAAAAAAGAACCTATGATGCTATGTGCCACAAAAAAATAGAGAGATGAAGAAGAAGAGTGAATAAGTAAATAATGAGTTCATTTGTATGGTTTCACAGACTTAATCTTGCAAATCCAACTCATGACAATAAACTTATGAAAACAAAGCATTAAAAAACTTAGAAAGTAATAATAAACCATAAACACAATGCTGCTGAAACTCAGCTCCACCACATCCTCAGCTCTGGTTTGAATGTAACACAAGTGTTTTAAATTGCACAGGGTGGAGGCCTTGGCAGGAAGGAAGCATCGGATATTGCTGGAACATATCTTTGTTTGAGCAACAGCTAATGAGAAAGGTCACCATTATGCTTTGCTTTCAAACACTGTGTTTGTTTTGAAATTGGTACTGAACATTTCTTCACAAATGCTGGTTTATAACATTGAGGTACACAATTCTGTAGTATTAACCATTTTACTCCTAAGTGGAGAATAAAAACCAAAGCTTATATTCTCACCACTGTTTTGATCAGAATATGTCCGTTAAAGACAAAATGACTTCCTATTTATGGGCTCGGGGTTCCTATTTATAAAATTCCAATAGTGGGTTTAAAGGAAATTTAGCCTTATAAATTTTTTCCTGCAGTTTTAGTGTTATTCATAAACTCATTGTCAGCGTTTGAGATGCAAGGCTTTTGGGACTTTGCTTCCTAACAGTTTATTGCATTTGTTTAATGGACCAAGTCAGTGGCACTAAGATCCTAAAAAGACCTTAACTTTTTTCTGGGCAAAGTGTTTGCTGACAACTGCAATAAACGTCAGAAGGCCTCCTCCCTGAAAGGACTGATATATCAAGAATAGTAAAAGCAGTAATAGCAGGCATTTCTGCTCTAACTTTGAGGGAGAGAGAGAAAGGAATCTATTAAATCTCTCCGTTTATATTTTTGGTTTTCCCTGTTGGCTGGGCTGTTGTATTCCCATGTCCACAGCACGTTCCACTGTGGGAGCCTGGAGCTCTCAGAATAAACTTTGGGAAAGGTTGGGTCCACCCTCTGGGGATAAGGGAGCCAGAGGGAGGAAGGGGAGGGGGTAAAGGAAAAGGGAAGGGGACGGCTGTTTTCCTGTGTTTGGATGACCTTTTCTTATGTTTATCTGGAGGGACCGTGCAGCCCCGCCGGTTGGTGTCTTTCTGCCATGTTGCCCGACATGATCTCTTTCTTTGCTTTATGTAGGTAAAGGAGCTTTGCTTCTGCTGGAAGGACTAGATATAAATCTCTGAGGAAAAACAAAATGTACAAGTCTGCTAGGGGTGGGTGCCTAGAGAAAGAAGTCTTAGCAAACGTGCACATAAGTCTGTGTCTAACGGTTCCCTAAGGGAAAGATCTGGGTGTCTCTTGGAGCCTTTTGAGGGAGGGCCCTCCAGTGCGTCTGCCTTCCTGCTGAGAACTAGACTAGAGATTGTCTTCCTTCTCCTGAATCCTCATCATTTAGCAAAATACCCCCCACCTGTGGGTATTCCATAAATATTTCTTGAATGAGTAAATAAATGAACAAATGAATGAGCGGAGTCACTGAGAGGGGACTGGGCAACAGGCAGTGGGGTTCCTACAATAGCTAATTTATTTGCCACCCCCTCTCTAAGGCCCTGTATAGCTCCACTTCAAAGAAACCAGTTTCAGGCCTTCCTGCCTCACATTCCTGGTGGGTGAATCACTTGTTTCTTCTGGGTAGGTGAGACTAACACCTCTGGTTCCCACCTGTACTTTTCATTTCAGTGTTGACCTCTCACCCTGGCCTGGCCTTAGCTTAAACGTTATTTCCCCAGAGCAGCTATCCCTTAATGCCCTCACTCTCCTCCATCTCAATTAGATCTTTCCAACATACCTCTTATGAAACTCCATTTTCTTCATCGCACTTAACACAATTTCTAGTTCTATCCATTTGTGTGATAATCCATTCTATGCCTGCTTTCTCCACTAGATTACACACTCCTGAAAGAGAGGGGACCATGTTTATTTTCTCATCACTATATTCTCAGCACCTAGCACAGTACCTGACATATAGCAAGCACTCAGCAAGTATGTGTTACATGAATGAATGAGCACATTAGTGAATGGATTATATTTGGAAGGAGAATTTATATTAGGTTACTAAGTGGGGATGGAGGATAAAGGTGAGAGTCCAAAAGCCCTACCCCAATCAGACCTTGAACACTTCATGAGTTTGAGATCCTAGAAGGGGATGAAGTGGTTAGTAATCATAAGTAATGTGCATTTTACCTTTGGAAGCTAGATAGCACTCAAGACTCCTGGGAGTACCAGTAATTTTCTCTTCCATACCCAAAATAGCAACTTTTCCCACTTCTTCAGTAATAAATTATTCTTGGTCACCAGGAATCCAAACCTCAGAAGGACTCTTTTCCTCACACCACACACCTTCACAATGCTTCTTGCTAGTTTCTTCCTTTCCATGCCCATGAGGGCCGTTTGATCCAGTGTATTAGTCAGCTTCCTTTCTATTGCAAGTTACAGAAATTCAGTTCTAATTAGCTTAAAAGCAAAAACCAGGAATATATTGGATCATGTATCTGGGAAATTGATGACCGCCACAACCCCTGGCTCACAACCTCCTCATAGCAGCAGAGAGAACTCTGATTGCACCCTTGAGACCACTCCTGAATAGGTCCCTGTTGGGGGATAGGGGCAAGACTCTGATTGGCCTGGCCTGGGTAACGTGCTCAACCTTGTAGACCTTGTGTGGAGGGTGATACAATCACAGAAAGAGCTCCTCAAGGAAAATAGGAATTGTGTCACCAGGATGAGCTGAGGAAGCAGTGACAGATAATCAAGAACAACTAAATATCTTCTTGCAATACACCCTGTGCCAGGTGTAGTGGTAGGTCCTTCACCTACACGAGGCAGGATATACAGGGGAAATGAAGATTTGCTATGGAATCAGATTGCTTCAGTCCAAATCCTACCTCTATTTTTCACTAGCTATGCTATTTTGGACTAGTTAATCTCTCTAAGTCCCATTTTCTTGTGATAAAACAGTGATGTAAGACACTCAATAGAATAGTATTCAGCCTTAAAAGGGAAGAAAATTCTGGCACATGATGCAACATGGATGAGCCTTGAAGGCATTGTACTAAGTGAAAGAAGCCAGACACAAAAGTATAAACACTGTGTGATTCCTCTTACATGAAGCACCTAGAGTAGTCAAATTCACAGAGGCAAAAAGTAGAAGAGTGGTTGTCAGGGCCTGGAAGCTGGGAACGGGGAGTTATATTTTAATGGATATGGAGTTTCACTTTGGGAAGCTGACAAAAGTTCTGGCGATGGTTGGTGGTGAGGGTTGCACAACAATGTGAATGTACTTAACGGTATTGAACTGTACACTTAAAATAGGTTAAAATGGTAAATTTCGTGTTATCTGTATTTTACCATAATAGAACAGTGATGTAAGGATTAAATGAGACAACAGGCATAAATGTGAAATATTATTCTTCTCATAATAATCCTTAGAATGAGGTATAATCTCTATTTTTATCACTGGTTATATGGAGACTTAGAGGTTAAGTAACTGGTCCAAGCCCACCTAGTTAGAGGGTGTCCAAGCCAGACTCAAACCCAATACTTGACCCCAGAGCCCCTGCTGTTTTCTACTATTCCATGCTTCTTCCCAGCACACTGCTTGCTAACTACTATCACCTGATTAGTATTTTAAATGCTGCTTTATGTCAAGTTCCTGTTTAACAAAACTTTAAGAGGTTTACTCCTGGTCTAAACCCCAAATGCCTCCTCCTGGCACGATTTTCTTTGCAGTCTGACCCCACTGACTTTTCTAGCCTCATCTCAAGGTCTAGGCCCTGTTTTACCCTGCCCCATGTTATCTGTGTCCATAGCACATACTGGTTCTCCCGCTGGGACAGTATTGAAACTCTACCCACCTTTCAGTGCTCAGCTCAAGACCCAACTCCTCCAGGAAGCCTCACCTAACTGAAAAAGAGGCATAGTCAGTTCTTCCCCTTAACTGACATAGTGTTTATTATTTGAGAGCAACACACCATGTACTGCTCCATAAAAATGGTGACTTCAGTTGTTCATTTCTTATCTCCACAGCGGACTGTCAGCTCACAGAGAGCGTGGACTGTGCGGGTTGCTTCTTTAAATTCCTCTCAATGTTAGTTTAGTGTTTTGTATTGAGCAGTGACTTGAAGACACAGTAATTTTTTAACAATGCTGATATAGGAAATATGATTAATGACAACTACTTAGCACAACGATTATTTGGATTGAAGAAAAACGTGTATTATTTTCTTTCTTGTTAGAGAAGATCCTGGAACTTTTCCTTGTACTTTTAGGTCAGTTCAGGACATAATGTTTCCTAGTCAGCATGGAAATAAAAAGATTAAGCCTGCTTAAAAAAAAAAAAACAAACTGATCTGCTGGTGGGCCTGTGTGAGAGGTAGATGTCTCTGGCTGATTAAATTCTGAAAAACATAAGCAGGCAAAACTATCTACAAGGCAACCAGAGACGAGGCAGTGGTTTTTTTGAGCACATCTCAAAAAATAGAAAAGGTCATTTCAGGTTCTGCAAATAGTGCTTACCGTGCAAATACTTCGGTCTCTACCTAGGTGCTGGAAATGTTAATCATGGTGTCTTCATGTCCATAAACCATCTAAATGATGTTGTCTTTTACCTCCAGCCACTGCTTAATGGCCAGTCTTCTGTGGACCATGTAAAGGATCTGCAGAAGTTCCCCAGAGAATCATGGTCAAGGTGCTAGAAACAGCAGTCTGAGCTGATGTTCAGCAGAATGCCCTAATGAGTATCTCTCAGTGGTCATGTGGTTTGTTCTGATTGACTTGTTCGTGTTCTTTAAGTATTTTTAATTTCATCCCTGGGCAAGGGGAACAGCACTGGAAGTGCAGGCTGTTCTATGTGGTAGGAGCACAGAACATCAATGAGAGAATGACAGAAGATGAGGCAGGAAACATATAGGTAAGGACCAGAACTTGAAAGAATTCAGATCAACCATTTGGGCATATAAGCCACAGAGAATTGTTAGGAGAGTACTATGAGCAGATGTACCTTTTCAAAAGATGAGAGAGACTGGCTTTAGAGTGGATCAGATGAGCAATGATGAAGACTTGAACCAAGGGCTTGGCAGTGCCAATGGATAGGAGGGGATGATGTAAGAGATATATTTTGAGTTAAAATCCACTGGGTTTATAATTGGATGGAGATAGTGTCTAAAGGAGTCAGAATCTGAAATGCGAATTTTCTAATTGGTGGAACATGCCAAGAATACACTGAAGTTTCATGTTTATTTTCACTGCCTTCCCTCAAAGTTCAGGGAATAAATTGTGGTTGATCATGCATAGGATACGTGAGTAGGGCAGTTGAATGTGAAGTTTCTGGCAACTCTTGAAAAATGCGGTCACCCCATCTGACCACATTTTGGTTCAGTGAGAGTCTAGACTAGAACAACAACTCATTTAAATTTGTATGAGTCCAGGCTTGCCATGACTGAAGGAGATACGGAGAATATTCTGAAGGCTGATGGAAACTATGGACACAGCAGCCAGATGCCTTCAGATGAGGCCATTTCCTAACCAACTTATAGGACATCATGTCCTCTTCTTTGCAGTAGCTGAGCCTGGGTATCAGTGGGATTGCTACAGCTTTTTTGGATCTTCCCTACCTACAAGGCAGTCAGGCTGGAAGAGCTATGATGAGAATGGAGAGCATCTCAAGAGTTTGGAAAGCCCCAAAGGAGTGACTCTGAGTTATTTCCCCAGGATGGAACAGAAAATCACCCTGCTGAAGCTTGGGTTCACAGAGAGGAAAAATGTAAAAATGTTGGTTTTTTTATATCCATGGTGATATCCATCACATCCATGGTGAATCCATCATATCCATGGCCATATCCCTTATGACTACCTTCTTTAGTAGTACTTTAACTTTGCTTGTCTAAGTAAAGGAAAATATAATAAACCACTAAGCAATTTGAAATATTAGTAGATTTTTTTATTTCATCTGGATTTAGGTCTACAATTTTCTAACTCAGGATTTTCTTTTGAATGATATTTTTTCAAAGATAGAAGTAATTTCTCCTCTCAGTGAGGACCAAGACTAAGGTATCCTTGCAGTTTTAAAACTAAGTTATTCTTTGGACCTGCAAAGAAGTATGCAGATGTTGTAACCTGAAAATAACCTCGGAATTTTCCCACACTCTAACAAATCCCTAAACTGCCAAATGGCTATGTACCAACATTTCCAGATACCCCTGGGAACACATTTGAGAATGCTTAGTACCAAAGAAAATGTTAGGGAAATATATACACACTCAAAAAATAGGAGTTCACACCAAAAGTGCTCTCCTGTTACAAGGGAAGTATCTCAAGTATAACATGATTATATACGTATGATAAATTATTTATACAATATTAAGATCAGTTGTAATTTAGCTTTCTTGCTCACAAGTTAACATTTTTATTTTACTAACATGTTTAAAGCAACAACAAAACAAAAAAATTGTACCTCTCTTCATTTGTTCACACATATTCCCATTTGATGAATAGAAAACAAAATTATTTGTGTTCTATCTTTACCAAAAGGAAGACAAAGAGATAAAAATATCTTCATTTCTTTTGTTCTTCTCTCCCTCTATTATGCTGGTCTTAGCCACACCCAATCCCAGCATGAACCCAACTAAAATCCTTCTTCATGCCTGCTCATGAGCAGCTGAGCGTGGGTGAAAAAATCACCCAAACTGCAGATAGACACTCTTATAAATTCTTGGCTGCTTCCTCCTCTGTAGGACACTCTGTTAAGCCAGCTCTTCTACTTTTTTAAAAAATTAATTAATTAATTAATTTATTTATGGCTGCATTGGGTCTTCGTTGCTGCATGTGGGCGAGGGCTTCTATTGTTGCAGAGCACGGGCTCTAGGCACGCGGGCTCAGTAGCTGCGGCTCGCAGGCTCTAGAGCGCAGGCTCAGTAGCTGTGGCACACAGGTTTAGTTGTTCCGTGGCATGTGGGATCTTCCCGCACCAGGGCTCGAACCTGTGTCCTCTGCATTTCCAGGCGAATTCTTAACCATTGCACCAGCAGGGAAGCCCCTCTTTTACTTTCTATTACAATGATCTCAAACCCTCACTGTCCTCAAACATTTGATCCTCCATGCCTTACTGTAAATGGATGACTTTGGATAACATTTCATACAGAAAATATAGGCAAATCACGGCCAACACCCTAAAGGGATTTTATAATGGAACATAAAGTGACTGTAAAGGTTGTCCTTAAAAGTAAGTACATGAGAATAACCAAGAAAATGAGAAAAACAAAAGCAACAGGGGCAATATTGCCCTCCCAGTTATCAAATAAACCATAAAACTACTATCATTAAATCATGTGGAATTGTTGCTGCAATAGATAATACATCAATGGCACAGACCAGAGGCCACATATTAGAATACAGATAGGATAAAGGTAGATTTTACAACATTGGAAGGGTTATAATGTTTAACAAAATAGTGTTGGAAAAATTGGCTGTCCACGTGGGAAAAAAATAGTTTTATCTCCCCTTCTCACCAATTTAAAAAATTGGATACATTTAAAAAGCTGTAGGTTAAATACAAAATAAAACTATAAAATTAATAAACAGAAATATGGGAGAGTGTTTATGATTTTCATAATGGGAAAGTCCTTACAAAGCAAGACAAAATCAAGAAATAGACCCAAAAAAATGGACAAATTGATTATAGACTATCACTGACAATAGACTATCATTGGTTATCATATGTCATTGTGTACACTGACCTTGGCCTTTAAAGAAGCCTATCTGGTAATATCTATCAAAATGTTCCTATTCATTTACTTATTTATTTATTTCCAAGATTCTCTTCCTTAAAATTAAAGAAGCCTATCTGGTAATATCTATCAAAATGTTCCTATTCATTTACTTATTTATTTATTTCCAAGATTCTCTTCCTTAAAATTATTCACATCTGTAGACAGATGTTCGTTGTAGCACTGTGTGAAACTAAAAAATTAGAATCAATTTCACTGTCCTGCAATAGAGGGATGCTTTAAATAAATCACAGTACATTCATATGGAAAGCTACAAGCCTTTCTAAAGAATGAGGTGGATAATAATGTATTGACATAAAAATCCCTTCAACAGAGAGAGAGAGAGAAAAAAAAAATCAAGTTTCAGAACACGAGTATGTATGATCACATTCGTAAAAACCAAAACCAAAACAAAACAACTTTGTGTGTGTGTGTGTGTGCATACTTATTTAAATGCACAGAAAATGCTTTCAAAGGATACACTTCAAATTCAAATTGTTAATTCCCAATCCTCCTCTGAGCTGGGAAATGGGATTTGGAAGGATGACAGGTATGAAGGAGAAATTTTAGTTTTACTGTACTACTTTTGTTTTGTTTGAATTTATTACATAGAGCATATAATCAATTATACTTTTAAAACTTAATTTAAAACGAATAGAATAGAAATTATCAGAACCATTGCACATAATAAAGACAAACATTATTTCATTAAACTATTGTTTTCTGAAACATTTGTCTCAATTGTATGTGTGTAGAGCACATACTGAGTCCCAGTGTGTAAGATATATTTCTTACTGGAAGTTGCATCTTAAAAAACGATTTAGGTAACATTACTCTCATGAATTCTCTTCATCGGCTTCCAAACATAATCTACTATCTTCCATCTCTGAAAATTTCCCCTGATCTTCACACATCCATCCAGCTCTTGTCTTGTTGACAAAGGTTTGTGAATGAGTGGTCTGCATTTGAAGATGCACATCCCAGTCACTTCTCAACACACCTGCTCTGGTTCTGCCATCAATAACCTTCCTGTGGAGAGATCTTTCACAGCCCTTCACCTTCTTTGATGTCTCAGCAGTAGTCTACACTAAGGATAGGCTACTCGTTCCTTCTTCATACATTCTCTTTTAGCTTCTATGAGAATGCACTCTCTCCTGCTTTTCCTTCTGCCTCTTTGCCTACTTCTTCTCCTTGGGTGGCTTCTCATTTGTGGGCCACCTGACCCTGAAATGCTAGCGTCCTTTGGGGCTGGTCCTGTGCCCTCTTCCCTCCTCACTCTCTACTCCCTCCCTAGGCAATCTCAACCATTCTCATGTGAACACTAACCATCTGTGTTGTTCCCCACTCTACACCCACCCAGCACTCAACACAGTACCTGGCATACAGTTGGTGCTAATGAATAATCATTGACTGAAGGAATAAATGACCAAGGGTCTCCTGACTCCTGATCATATTCAGTCATTCTTGCTGCCATGAATCTTGTATGTTTGTATTTAATTGTTTTAAAGTAATTTTGAAAGGAAAAGTGCTCCTGAATTTAGGAGTGTAATTTTAAATAATTTTCTTAGGCAAGAGCACATTGCCAGCCTTTACCCCCTATTAAACAAATGCTAGATTTGGCAAATTAGAGAATGACACAATAAGTTGTCTAATTATTTCTATTGTTTTGACTACTGGACAACATATACACATTTTCAACATTTAAGACATTTGTTTCTGAACATTTCCATCTGGCAAAGCATTGATGCTTTTACTTTTTCTTGCTCTGATAGTAGTACCCATGTGTAGTCCTCAAGAGTGAACGTAACTCTTTGTCATTCCTCTCTATGCGTCTTTGAATCCATAGTGGATTACACGAGGCCTGGCACAAAGTTTATGCTCTAGGTCTGTGGATTTGATTGAATTTGAATTATTTTGATTATGATAAAATATCTTAGAAAAATAATTTTTAGTAATTAATGCTTAATAATGACCAAATGATAATAATCCTTCCTAGTTTACAAAATATTTTTACATAGATTATTTGAGGAATTTCCCTTCCCTCCCCCGCAAAAAACCCCACTAGAATATAGGGGAAAAGACCCTCATAGTAGTAGTGGCAGCAACAATTTACCCCACACCCTCTTCCCCTACTTCACCAGAGAAATTAAGCAGTTTATCTAAGGTCTTGGTCTGGGTCTCTTTCAATTAGGTCATGACATTTCTAATTATAATTTGCTACAAAAAGCCAGGTGGGGCATTTGGGGATTGCATTTCTTAATTCTACAGAAATACATAGTTCCTCAGAAAATAGGACGGAAAAATAATGTCTAAGATCTACCCTCTTTTTCTGCAGAGAGATGGTATATAATAACTGCTATCAATACTAAAGCCAAGGCATGTCATCATCTTCTTTGTTTTCATTTCTGTCAGCTGGGATTGTATCTTCTGCCCCATTTCAAACCCTCCTGATCCCTTCCCTTACTCCAGCTGCTGCTGCAGGTACCCGTTTTGAGTAATTGTCAAAGGTACAACCTGATATGGCCTTTCCTCATCCTGCACCTTTTGCTTTCACTTCCTCCCCTGGGGTCCACTTGGCACTCACATGTGTGCAGCCCTGAAGAGATGGGGAGTCAATGCCTAGCGGGCCACCCTTAACCAACAGAGGTACAAATCTCTGCATAAGTGCTCCCCCTTTTAGTTCCTCAGGGGACTGTTCAGAGATGCATTTCATAAGGCTCCTCAGAAGGTTGTGTGACACTGAGCACCTGTCACCCGCAGCCCTGACCAACACATACTTGTACTGGCCTTCCCTCCCTCCTTCTCTCTTTCATTCCTCCTCTTCCCAGTCCTGCTCCCCAGAATCACATTTCCAAATGTACAACAGGGGTGCCGTGCATGCAAGCCTTTGGCTCAGGCTCTGGTTTGGTATGAACCCAGGCGCCAACTGGGGTGAACCTCCTTCTTTTAAATATTACTGTATGCTAATACACCCTAACATTTGCTTCACACTTTCAGGTATTCTATTTCATTGTCACAACAAACTTATGAGAACAATATCTCTACTTCTATTTGGTAGATGAGGAAACTGAGGCTCAAAGACGTTAAGTAACTTGATTAGGGTCACATCAGCTACAGAATGGTAGAACCGGGATTCAGCATAGGTCTGCCGAGGGGAGGTCAGTTCCTGCTTTGCTATGACACAGCCACCTACCATCAAAATATTTGCAGAGGGCTTTGCTCTCAGTGCCTACCACTCTGGAAAGTGCTGTTTCTCGCTTATCAGCTCTCTGCCATGACACTCACAGCTGTTCCAAATACATCCATGTTGTTTCCAGCCTCAGATACATCATGCGTAGAGGATTTTTTTTTTTTCAAGAAGTTTTGTTATGAAGGAACACAAAGGAATAGAGCAGTAGCTGGAGAGGGGAATGTGGGTCAAGGAAAGGGTTTTTGAAGGTGAGAAATATTTGAGCAGATGCCTGTGCTGAATGGAATCACCTGGTAGAGAGAAAGAGCTGGATGATGCAGGAGAGAGAGGAAATAGGTAAGAAGGGATGAATCCAATAGTAGAAGTAAAGAGACTGGTTTTTGGAGGGATAGGGTCAATTCTTCTGTTATAACTAGAGGAGAAAAGAAGAAATTCCAATAGATAAGTTCAGGTCACTAGGTAAGTTGAGATCTGCCTTATTAAAAATACAAACCAAAAGGAAAGGCCCTTCTTCTGATCCTACACTGCATACTTCACGAAGGCAGGGGCTATGTCTGATTTGTCTACTGCTGTATCCCAATACTGACCTTTTAGAAGGTTCTTGATAAAGATTTGTGGCTGCTGAATAAATAGATGTAAATAAATTATATACTTCCCTTCACCACCAAAAATTTCTGAGACTAATACTAAATCATCAAGAAATGGATTAAAAGAAAAGTCATGAAGCAAGAAGTTTTAGTGAGTTGAAATAACCCACAAATAAGTCACTCCTCCAACCTTTGCTATTTAATATGGGTAAATATACACACAAGGTCCAAAAATTCCAGCTGGCTAGGTATGGGGTGGTAAAGCCCTTACCTGGCAGCAGTACTTGAACCAAAAAACATGGGAGTTGCAGTAGCCAGACAGCTCAAGGTGAGTTAGCAGGGGGATGGAAACACTGAAAGAGGAAGGAAATCCTGGCTTCCCGTACCTGTTGAGGGAGGGTGTCTACGGCCAGGGGAGATGGGCTCCTGCCTACTTTCGCTGGGTGGAGTCTTGTAGTGGTCTCCAGGTGCCACGCTTTCAAAGGAACAAGCTGGTACATGTGCAGGGGAAAACAACCAGTCTGTTTATAAATATACTTGAAACATTCTTACATGAGGACCAGTGAAGGAACTGGGTGTGTTTAATTCCAGCAAAAAGACTCAAGAGGATCATAGTAGTGCTTTTTCAGTATGTGAAAGGCTGCGACCTTTCCAGCACATTCCCTCTGAAACCTCGAAGCCAAGCATTCTTTGACTCACTTGGGCCTCCAATTGATTGGCCCTACCACCTTTTCACTATCTCACTTCCCTTGTTGGCTAGCTCAGATTACATAGGCCAACATAGTAATCACTTCCTTGTTTATACCCTCAAATTTCTCACTCCCTCTCACCTATCCAGTGCTCGCTTCAGGGCTGAAGGGAGGCTCAAGGCCCAGGCATGGCACTGGACAGCTTCTCATGGTCCAAGACCTTTCTTTCAATTCATGACTGTTAGGAGGGAAACCTCCTTCCCCATACCTGCTGTTTTCTTTCATGTGGGGGACATGAATTAGTGTCACACTCCTGGTCTCCTTCTCTCCAACTAGCCCTCTCCCACTCTATCCCCACCAGATAGCATGATGTACCTCACTGGTGACTTTGGAAAGAGAAATTGGACCTGTGCCAGGTGCAAACACAGCTTCCTTGCCTCTCTCTTCTTGGCAGTTAGTTGCCTACAGTGGGTCACTTGTTTTCTGCCTTTTCTCTTCCATGCTGTAAATTTCACACAGGGCCCCTTGGGAAGGTCTGTGAAGGTCCATCGAAGCTTAAGCCTGGGTGGGTAGGCCTGCATAATTCTGGGGTTCAGTATATCGAAGTTCATTTAGTTCTCAAATCAAAGCCACGTTTTCCAACTGCTTCTTTCCTCCCTCCTGAAGGGAGTTTGCCACCTTCAAAGAATATTGATTCCCTCTGTTCATAGGGCATGAGAGCTAATGACCCTACTGGAGTCAACCTCCCCCTCCTGCCTCTCTCCTCCCTACCCACCTCTGAGCCTGACCCTGGAGAGAACGAGCCCTGACTGCAGCTACGAATACCTGGGACTTGGTTAAGTGTGACACAAATGTTTGTAGATCAAATAAAATAATAGATGCTATATGTTTTAATGGAGAGCACGTGTGAGGAGTGGGAGCAGAGGGAGGCCTGGAGTCTGGTGGTTTAATCTCAGTGACCCAACAATACCATCATCTTAAGTGACCTCAGACCTTTGTTGCCTGGCAATCCTCACCGATTTCCTCAGTCAACTGACTCTCCCATTCTCCAAAGACAGGTTTTCGCTGATTCTCTCTCTCCTCAAGCCTTCTCACTTTCAACTGTTGGGCTTGCTTCTTATTTTACTTAGAAAATAAAAGCATAATAAGAGAGCTTCCACAGACGTACCACTAAATCTATCAAATGTCTGCATCTGCGTCCTTGCATTCTGTGTGCCTCCCGTTGCAAGGCTCCTTCTGTAACTGTGTTCCTCTCCAAGGCCAACACTCACCTGGGCCCTGGCTCTCTTCCGCATTCTCCATGCAAGTACCTTGCTCTTGCCATTGTCTCCTCTCCTGCATCATCAATTTCCCTCTCTCTACTGGCTTATTTGGATAAATATGCAAATATTCTGCAATATCTCCCATCTTAAACAAGCAACCAAACACTTTCCCCTCACCCCATATCTCCTTCCAGCTACTGCCTCATTTCTCTGATTGTCATTATGACGAAATTCCTTGAAAAAGTTGTCATACTTGCTGTCTCCACCTCCTCTTCCCTCATTTTCTCTTGAACGTACTCCAGTCAGGTTTTTCTCCCCATTACTCCACTTCCCCCTCACACAGATCTCAAGATAACCAATGAGCTCCATGTTGCCATATCCAGTGGCCTGTTCTTGATCCCCATTTTGCTTGACCTATTAGCATTGTACAAATCTGATCCCGCCCTCCTTCTTCAAACACTTGCTTCATTAGTTTCTAAGGCATCATTCTCTCCAAGTGCTTCAGCCTCACTGGTTACTCCTTCTCAACCTTTGCTGGATGCCACAGCTTCCTGAACTGTAAATGGGAGACCTCATCCTTGCTCCATCTACACCCCGTTTGGTCTGTGGCTTTATACACCGTCTGTTTGCTGATAGCCTGGGCCTCTGCCCTGAAGACTTCACCCTGTCAACATATCCTCCTAGATGTCTAATGAGCAGGTAAAACCTAATATTTCAAAATCTGAGCTCCTGATCTTTACCACTAAGCCTGCACCTCCCCCAGACTTTCCCATCTCAGTACTTGTCAACTTCATTTTTAGCTGCTCTGGGCAAAAACCTTGGTGACACAGAGCTGGCCGTGGATCTCAAGGCCTTGCATGGTGCGCCATATTCCCCCTCATCCCATCCCTCCCTGATCTCACCTCCTATCCTCCTCCTCCTGCTGTTCCTTACCCCAGGGCCTTTGTATTTTCTGCCTGAGATGCTCTTCTCCCTAGTTATCCATCCACATGGCTTGCTTCTTCATTTCACTGGGGCCTTTCCCCAAACAGAATTATATCAGAGAGAACTTCCCTGACTATCTAATGCATGATATAAGCCCCTCTTCCTCCCCACAATCACCTCATGCTTGATTTTTCTTCATAGCACTTCTTCCCACCTGACAGCACACTTCGTTTTGTTTAAGGCATTTCTCACCACTAGAAGGTAAGTTTATGAGTGCAGAGCGTTTGAACATTTTGTTTACAGCTCTCAACCCTAGCAGTTAAGAGTGCCCAGAGCGCAGCAGGCACTCTGCTTAAGAATGAACTCCTAAGGAGTGAAAGTTATTCAAAAGTGCAGTGGCTGCTTGGAGAGCTGCTCATCAGTGTCACTGGAGTGGAATGGGCACACAGCCAGCATCTGAGGGTTTGTCGGGCTGAGGGTGAATATTTGGGTTTACTGAACCCAAGACTCTGGCTACATGAAATTGTGCCCCCTGAGGTCATCAGTACGTCCCTGAACACCAAACCCCAGGTCATTGTCAATTATTACCCTTATAGACCAGGTTTCCTCTCCCCTCCCTCGGCTTTGGAGGCAGCACTAAGCTGGCTGGGTCCCCTGCCCCTTCTCAGAGCACCCCACCGACCTCTTTGCTGTCTCCTCTTCCTCCTGTTGGTCCTTTAAATGGAGGTGTTACCCAACATTGCTTTTGACCCTCTTCTCTTTTAAAACTCTCTCTAAACTCCTGTTAATCATTATCTTTAGATGGTATCAATGCATGAGAAAGATTAGCAAAATGGCTAGAAGGAATATTTTAAAAAAGCAAAACACATTTTGCTTTGCATTGTAATAAGTCCTGATTTTGGTTGAGAAGACCTAGGTTTGAGACCAGCTCTGTCACTTACCAGTTTTGTATCTGGGGGAAAAACTCCTAACTTCTCTGGGCTTCCATTTCTGCATTTACAAAATGGGGATAATAATGTCTTACCTTACACATATTACCTCAATGTATGAAATTTGAATGATGTATTTGTTTTATAAAACATAATGTTTTATAAAATATAACTTGATCTATAAATACAGATTCTATCATGACAGACTGGGAAAAAAGGGTCATTGAACTATTTTCTACAGGGAATAATAATTGATGTGGGGAATTGTCTCTTTATTTCTCTGTATACTTGTAGGGAGAAGGTTGTATGGGCCCAAGGTTGCCATTTAGGCCCCATGTCAAGACCCGATCTAATCAGTAACGCACTATAACTGCCCATGGACCTAGTATTGAAACCACAAATAATCTAAAAATATGCAACCAACAGATTGAGCTGAAATGCTTCTTTTGCCCAAGTCAACCAGGAATTCATTTCACTCCTAGAAGTTAACAGTCCTCAAAATCTTCATTGACTTCATTCACACCAGCCCTGCCTGTTTGCTTATGGTAGCTGGAATCTGGCTGAATTATCCTCCCAGTAAAGGGGGCTCATGTGGGATTTGAGGCAGGCACATCAGCACATTCCTATATAAGGGAGGGGGAATTACAACATATTCCAGGCTCAGCTTTCCTTTTAGTTGCAGATCAGACAAGGAGCACATCTTAGTTTAATTTTGTTCATTTGCTATTAGTGTTTGTTTTATTTTTCCTCCATGACATAGAAGTGTGCACCTGGAGGGAAAAAAACATCCTACCTGCTTTACAGTTGGTTCTGAGAAGCCAAGCTATTTATTAATAGTAGAAAATATTTTAAGCTGCTCAGCTGAGATTTTAACAGCTCTTGTCTAATCGTTAACATACAAACCTCCCTAACCAGAACATTTGTGAGGGATGACTACTTCACAGGATCTGAAATCAACCCTTTCCCAAAAAGCCTGTTAAAAAATTACACATTTGGAATTTTGTCCTAACCTGACTCAGCTGCTGCATTCCCTTTTGATATTTCCTGGGGGAGGGTGGTAAACAGCCTTACTCTGTTTAATCCAGCACGTTTTTAAAAAATCTGGTGTCATATTTGAGTACTTGACGAAGGGAGGGTGACCAACCATCCTAGTTTGCCTGGGAATGAGGAATTTCCCAAGACGCAGACTGAGCTGATCAGCCTGGAAAGGAATTCCTAGTCCAAATGACTCACAAGACAGATGAGGAAACTGAGGTCCAGCAAAATGAAAGAATTTTCCCTAATATCACATAAGTAACTAACACTCACTGCATTGCTGACACCAGGACCCAGATCTCTTAAGTCCTAGATCGGGGCCCCACTGACCCACTGTCCTTGTCCTGGCAGTAATATAGGGGTCGACTATGAGGAAGAACTTAAGTTTGATTACTGGCTCTCGGGCATTTGACTGCTTTATATAATTCACATGTGACAAAGGAAAGCAATAATCCAAGTACATTCTAACCAGTGATCGTGGAGATGCAAAATTTCTAAAGCAAAGTAAAAATGATCACCACTTGTACACCCATGTTTACAGCAGCATTATTCACAATAGCTAAAACATGGAATCAACCCAAGTGTCCATCGATGGATGAATGAATGAGCAAAATGTGGTATATACATACAATGGAATATTACTCAGCCTCAAAAAAAGAAGGAAATTCTAACACATGCTACTGCATTGATGAACCTTGAGGACATTATGTTAAGTGAAATAAGCCAGTCACAAAAAGATAAATACTGTCTGATTCCACTTACATGAAGTACTCTATAAGTGGATTCTTACAGATCTAAGATACAAATACTCTTAGAGTATTTGACTACTCTAAGTAGTCAAAATCATACAGACAGAAAATAGAATGGTGGTTGCCAGGGGCTCTGGGGAAGGGGAAATAGAGAGTTAGGGCTTAATGGGTCAGTTTTGCAAGATAAAAATTGTTCTGGAGATGGATGGTGGTGAGAGTTGCACAACAATGTGCATGTACTTAATACCATTGAACTGTGTACTTAAAAATGGTTAAGATAGCAAATTTTATGTTATATGTATTTTACCACAATTTTTTTTAATGAAAAAAAATTTAAATACTGATTACAAAAAGCTCATCTATTACACTGGTGCTGTATTTCTGTTAAGGAGGTCTGCAAAGGGCTTTGCAGTCATTTATTAGCTAAGGATGTTTTGTCAAATCAAACCACATTCTTTAGATAAGGAGTTTGGTTTGCTTTCATATTTAATGACCTTCCTTTTACCTAGGGCATAGAATTTCCAGATGTGTAGCACCCCTAACACCTAGCAGGACCTCACAGCCTGGCACATAGCAAGTGCTCTATAAACATTTTTAAAATAAATACAGAACAGCAGAAGCTAACATCGATTTTGAATCTTTATTCAGAGGTGGGTTTACCTTGAATCTGATGAAGCTGAAGCTTCAGGTCCTCCCACTTTAACAAGTCTTTCCCAGACCCTGGGAGGGGCCTTAGCAATGTATTCATATAAAACTTGCAAAAGTAAGATTTAGCTTCTTTTTGTTTAAGAGGGCCCCCAAAGTTATGTAATCTTCAGGCCCCATAAAATCTGGACCTGCCTTTGTACTTCCTGCCTGTCTAAGGACTCTGCTAATTACTTTCCATGGTCACCTCTTGTTATCTCCACTTCTCAGATAAGGAAACAGGATAACCTGACCACAGTTACCCCACTAGGGAGTGATATGCAATGATTTGTACCCTGATATTTGAGAACAACTTGACAACTCCACTGATCACTAGGAGAGGCCAAACCTGACTGCAGTCCTAGTTGAATTAGTTGTGTACTTGGTAAATACTGTGACCTTACCTGATGTAACTGTACTGACAGCAAGGATGGCTCGTCTTCTAAAATAACCTATGATTTGGGGAAACCACTTATATATAGGCTTTTCCTGCCCCTACCTCCATTTAATATTCTTGTTTAGTCAATGGAAGGGAATTTAGGAAATGAGGGAGGAGGGTGAAAAGAGCGAGACTGAAGAGGGGAGCGACAGGAACGGAGATGTAATCTTGTATCAAGGAAGATTCTCTCCACCCTCTCCCCAGCTGTTTTCCTTTCTTTTTGAGGGACGTGCAAGGGTGCTTTGTGACTTGGAAAATTCCTCTTCTGTTTTATCTATTATTTGTATTTGCTCTGTCCCCCTAGGATTTCTATTCTGGAGGCCCTATTTCTAGTCTAAAAGATCTACAAGTCAAAGGTCAGAAAGGAATCTTTCCTGTAAACATCCTCTGGGCCACTCCCGGAAAAGGTAACCAGCAACCACTGCTTCCTGTCTTTATTCTGATTCTTGGAGCAAGTAATACAATTTTCTATTCCTCTAAGATTTCTTGGGGCCAACGGGAAAACGGAATCGAAATGTCACAGGATTAAAAATTTCCTCCCACCGAGGATGCTGCCTCTCTTCAGAGACAGGTTCTCTGGCTTAGAAATCTCTCCCATGCGCAGCTTCCATCAAGATACTGGGCCTAGCGCTGTGCCCGGCACTTAGGAAAGCTTGCCCATGGACTCGCACCTCTCCAGAGAGGTGCTGCCATCAACCTAAAGGCAACACCACCCACCCCCAGTTTCCTGCCCTGATTTCCCTTTTTCTGACTGCAGTACAAACCTTAGAGTCACTTCTGCTGATTCCTCCCTCCCCTCATATCCCACTAATCACTATGGGGTTTCCTCCCCTGTTAATGCCCAAACTCATTCTCCATTTTCCATTTTTTCTGCTGATACTTTGTTCTCTGTCCTTCTGTTCTTGGGTCTGGGATATTACAATTGCTTTCTGACTGGATCCCCTGCTTTTAGAGTCACTCCCTTCTAGAAGTGGATTTATCATTTAGCTAATAAATCCTAAACTCCAGGATGCCTTCCTTGCATAGACAAACCCCTTTCAAGTGCTTGTACCTAGTTTTGTATTTGTGAATTTATGCTCCTTTTCTTAAAGAAGACTCCCCAAACCACATAAGCTTTCGGTCTCTCAAAACAGGATCTTCCTCATCCCCATTAACTTTGCACTCCGATGTCAGATGAACCTTTTTTTTTTAATAGACTTTAATTTTTAGAGCAATTTAGGTTCACAGAAAAATTGAACAGAGATTTCCCCTGCCCCTACACAGGCATTACTTCCCCCACTGTAGATATCCCACACCAGAGTGGTACATTTGTTACCACTGATGAACCTACGGTGACACATCATTATCATCCAAAGTCCGTAGTTTACATTAAGATTAATCTTTTAAAGGTAATACTCCTTCATGTCACTTTTCTGCTTTAAAACTGCCTATTAAAATGCTACCCATTTCTCTAAAGTCTATCTCTACTTAGACATTCAAGGTTCTCCATAATCTACCCCAATTTTACTCTTCAAACTTACTTCCCAAGAATCACCTATACACACTCCTCACGGAGGGAGACTCCAAGCTGGCGGTCCCCATTGTCACCTCTCGACTTTGTTCGCATCCCCTCCACCTGGAGTATGGTCGAATTCAACTCAACAAAGATGTGGCGAGGCAGGATAGGATGTCCATGTGCATCCGGTCTGACCATCAGAATCCCACCCAGTTATCCCATGTGGTCAATGAACCCCTCCTATCCATCCTGCTTCCCCCCAATGCAGCACTTTCTAGTTTGGGGGATTTAACAGGCCAGTGAGGCTTTTCAAAATAATAATAAAGTCCAATTCAGGACTGTCAATTTTTTATTTTGCCAAAATAAAGACTTAAAACAAACACCACCACCACAATTATCTTACTAAAGAAAAGACATTTTATCCCTCAAAAAGCACAAAAGACATATTCTCAGAGTAAAAGTCAGTTCTTTCAATGTAGTACACTCAGCTTTAGGAAAATTGACTGCATTTCTCTTTATTGTGTGACCATCTGAGGTAGTGAAAATAACTAGACTGGCTTCTCCACCACGGGTTTAGCTCTTACTCACAAGCTGCCTTGGGGCACATGTTGCATTGTTGACTCTATTTAACTTCTTGTGCACATATGTCATTTCCTCAACTGGAAGGTAAGCTTTATAAGAAGCCTGTATAAGAACTGCACCTTTAACTCCCCAGCAAGGCCATGCACATAGAAAAGATTCTATAAATATTTGCTGAATGAATGAATCAGCCTAGAGTAGGCTTTCTAAGCCTGTGTAACCAATAAATCTCCTGTTAATGGAGTGTGAGCGCCCCATCCCGAGGCAATTTCTTTTAACAGACTTCTTTAAAAAGAGTTAACCAGTACAAATTGCTTTGCTTTTGAGTGAAACCTGAAAATTAAAAAAAAAAAAAATCTGATATGAAAAGTAAACATTTTCTTCCTCAAGGCAGTAGCAAGCCCCAACAAAGAGAATCAAGGTACAAACACACATTTTGTAACCTGTCCTTTAACGACCCCAGTTATTTTGGGCTTTGTTGGTAGGCACTCATGCAGGGTGTGCTTCTAACTTGACCTCACTTCATAGGGCTTCCTTCTGTGGCTCTCGCCCATGTGCCTGAAGCCTCCATAAAACCCATGTTGTCTCTTTCTCTACCTGGGTGATTTAAAAAGGAAAGAAGTTCAACAACCTCCTGGCTGAGTCTTGGTTTTAGATTATGGTGTTGATGTAAAGCAATGCAGAAAAATGTCTTTCAGATTTAAAATATTCTTTTCACTCAGAATCTGGAGTTATCTTTGAAAAATATAAATGAGGTAAGGTCATATCCATGCTTAAAACATTCATTGCCTTTCAGTTTAGTTCCATTCAACAGCTATTGGTTGAGTATCTGCGAGGCCCTGTTCTGAATGTTGGGAATATATCAGTAAACAAAACAGATAAAAATTCCTGCGTTCCTGAAGCTTACAGAAGAGGGTAAGGGGGGAACATACAAAGAACAGAATAAATAAATAATGTACTATACTATATTAGAAGATGATAAGTGCAAAGGAAACTAATTGGAATAAGGGGGCTGTTATGATTTAGGTGAGATGGTCAGGGCAGGCCTAACTGCGAAGCTGGCTGGAGCAAAGACTTGAAGGAGGTGAATGGCGTGGGCCATGAGGCTGTCTGGGAGAAGAAGAGATGCCTTCCTACAGCATGACCTCACTGGGTACCTTATCACCTCCTCTCATGCACACTGGCCCTCCCTGTCTGCTCTCCAGCCACCCCAGCCGTCCCTTTCCCACCCCAGGGCTTTGCACACGCTGTTCCGCCAGCTCAACGTTCTCCCTTCCCATCCCTGGCTCCTGGACCAGTTCCTTGTCCTTCAGGTCTCATCCAAATGCCACCTCCTCAGGTAGGCTTTCTTGGTCCCCCAATGTTAGGTGCCCTATCATAATTTTTCTTACAGCCTTCTTTTCAGTTTCTCAATTAATACTGTTTGAATAAATGAACAAACAAAAAGGGCTAAAAAGGCTGAGCTCGTTGAGGACAAGGACTCTGACGTGTTCATTTATCCTCAGTGCCAGGCACATTGTTGAATGTATCTGATAGACTTTATCTGCATAAATAAGCTTCATTACTAAGGGCTGACACAGGGATCAAGTTATGGTTTGCTCAGCTTTAGGCATCATCATCATAATGTATAAACAGTATGAAAAAAGGGGGTATGAAGCATTAAACTGTGTTATGGAGAATGAATTTTCTCCCTCCTTCGCTCTTTCAGCAGAGTAACCCTTCCCTCCAGATGAAGTAGGCCTCCAGATGGGCCCTTTCAGGACCATTTTCTATCCAGTGAGGGCCAGATGGTATCCTCCTCGCTTCTTGTGAGTCCTAGTTTTCTCAGCAGGAGAGTCCTAGCTGACGGAGCATTTTTGCTTCCTCTTCATCGAGTCTGAGATCAACATGTCCTTCAATTTCCTCTGTGCCTCAGTCAAATTGATTAAAAATAGCTGTCATATCTCCAATTCTCAATTATCAGAGGTAATTAAGACATTTAAAAATTTTCTCCCGTAATCATTCATACTCTGGGGAGTATCTCCAGTGGTATTTTCTTATTGATGTTTGCTCAGGAAATGCCATAAGAATGATAAAGGTATCCATTTAACCCCTGCCTCATTTTGAAATGTATCTTAGGTGACATAAAAATCATGCAATATAATTGAAATAAAAGAGATAAGTCAGAGCAAAGAGAAAAAGACAGTAAAATGAAGCAAGAAATAAAGCCACGGCACAGAAATTCCAACCATAGGGATTCAAGCAGTTACTACAGAGGGACCACAAATTTGGCTCTGGGCAACGAAGGAACCAAACCAGTCATAGGATTCAAGATGTTTTGTAAGATGGATACCAGGGGCTCAGAGACTGGAGACGTGAAGTTTCTCCCAGGCATCTTGCAAAGGGACACTTGATGTCATAAATAATATTTAAAGTGAGTTTCCAATAGCTGTTTCTTATAGTGTCACTCAAGGAGCCTTAACTTAAGGTCCCTAACAGCAAAGTGAAGTCCCCAAAAACTCAGTTCTCTAAGAGAACAAAGTGATGTAGTTCAAATATAAAGTTCTTTAATTATCTGATTTGATCCAGAGATAAAGTTTAAAATATCTAAAAGAAACAAAGGACTGCATCCTCCCATACGTGTTATTTTCTCCAATCAAGCTTCAAAAAGAATCAAGCAATAGGGGAGTCAAGGATAAATTGTCTGGCAAGGACCTAATGTGTCAAAACTCTGTATTGCTCACTAGATGCAGGTATATAACTAAGAGCATGGCATCTACTTAATGAAAACAAAGGCTCCTACCCAGGCCAGGTGCCTGCATAGACCTACCTCTGTAAAGAGGCCAACTAAGGCGTACCCATGGGCCAGGGCCAGATTTCCTGCAGGACACAGTGCACGTTTGTTCTGCCACAACAACAAACGGACAGCCAAATCCCCGTGGAGCATGGCCACCATGTGACATAAATAGCAACCCTCCCACAAATATATCATATGTTCCACAGTTTAGTTTTCTATTACCCTGTTTTGGTTTATTTATCCTATGCCTCCCCACCCATTAGAGTAGATAGGTGAGAAGCAACAGTTAGAAACAAAATCAACCTACAGAGAAAGTCATTTTGGATTAATGACTGTGGCCCTAGGCTGTTGGCTTAGTGTTTAATTTGGCTCCTTCCCAAACCAGTCCTGTGCAGGAGATAGGTCACCCCATATAGCTTCCTCCACCAGCAGGATGATTTTGTTTTTTAGAAAATATGTACACTTGGGAAGCTGTCAAAGTGAGTTGTGCTTAAGGTATGCGTTATTCAGCGGGAGAAAATACGTTTAGCACTACTTGAAATCTTTATTCCTGACAACGCACTAAGAATTCAACACAGTAATCTTATTGTTTTAGCTGTTGCTTTTACCATTACTCATACAACATGCCTGGAAAAAAAACTAGTGGTGACTTTTCCCTCCCCCCCCATGTTTTGTGTGTGTGAATTTTTTTTAACTTTTGGTTTGGGATGAATGCGCCTAACAACCCACCATCTGGTGTCCAAATATTTTTACAGACATGAATCCAAATACCACAAAATCATGGCCACAGCTCAGGTTATATGGGTCTTTTTCTCAGGCAGACTTTTTATTAAATGTGATTATTCTCGAGCTTGGAGAATCTCAGCCAGGAGATTTAGCCTTTAGATGAGAACTCACTATGTTGACCAACTTAAAAAAAAAGATGGAAGGGAGAACTCCCCCTGGAGCAAATTTCAAGAAAATAAATGAACTTTTATTTTGGTTATCATAATCAGCAGTATACAAACTGAATCAAAGTGACAACTCCTGCTGCATTCCTGCCGTAATAGTCACTGGTGGAAGAAGATAAGGTGTGAGCAAGCTCTGTGGGAATCAAGTTTCAGTCCTGTCAGGTGTAATCAGAACCGTGGTCTTAAAACAAAGGCCTCCGCTCCATCTCCTCCCTCAGTCAGAGGACTGCTCACTTCCCCCTCCCTCCCCGACCCCAACCCTGGGCACCAAGAGGAAAAAGAAGAATCAGATCTGCAAGAAAAAAAAACTCCAAGCCAAACAACAATAGCAAGCCTGAGTGCTATCTCCCTGTCTGCACACCCTGGGATCAATGATCTCCATGTAACATTGGATTCCCCACTCCTCCTACGGAATAATGGCAATAGATTTTAAGAAAACATGGGTTGTAGTTTTCAAAAATGAACATTTCCTACGTGGAGAAACTTGGTTACTGAGTCTGTGCATTGATGGAGTTCCTAGGACAACACCATGTCATGACGGGTAGAAAGAATAATTTTTCCCCTGAAAGAAGAGAGATAGTACATTCGCTCAAATGTCACCCAGATTTTTTGAGCCCAGAGAAAATTGCTCTGGTCAGTGACTGTGCCAGACAATTAAAATCTGTATTGGTGGATTCCTTGGCAAAGTTAAAAATAAGGACAAACAGCACCAAAAAAAAAAAAAAAAAAAAAAAAAAAAAAAAAAAAGACATATCCTTGCAGCATCCAGCTTTGCTAGTGACAGTAATTGGAAGGTTCATTAAAATAACCCCAGAACTCAACCTGTCCCTAGTGTCTTATTGGTAAGACAGATTGGTCTACCTACAGGTTGGTAGGACAACCTGTCCTACCAATGACTGGATTTTGATGCAGCTGCCTTGGAAGGAAAGGGAGAGATAACAATCCCATTTCAGCGATGGGCAAACTAAGGTGCAGTTAAGCAGTCGTGCCAGGGTCACTGAAAGTCAGTGGTGAGCTGGAGACGGGTCAGAAAGAGTGGAGGAAGTGTAGACACTGGTGATAAGGCGATAACTAGAGGAAATTAAAACCCTGTAGTGTGGGAAAAGAACAATTAGCCAAGACAGAGGATGAGGAAGGAATACAGAATGAATTACAATCAGAGGAAACGAGCCAGCAACAAAAGAGGCCTGGCCGGGTGGGGGCCTGAGAGGAGCCGGGAGAAACGACTTAGGAATGCTGGCTCCCTTTTGGGTTCTGTCAGGGCCTTATTGTTTGGTTCCTTTGGCTCATAACTTAACCCCTTTGTACCTCGAAGTGTCAAACTCAAAGGCAGCTCTCTTTATTCATGCAGCGATTTGAGATTGCTTCATGAATATTATGAATTCCAGATAAGAATGACTTCATGATTAATTTAGAGAAATCTGTCCCCCACCCAGAAAAGGGCAAAAGTTTAAGCTTGGATTGGTAAGCAAAATATTTCCATCAGAAAGCATAAGAAATATCTATAGCACAAGTATTAGCAAGTGTAGATGGTTTAAGACCAAGAAAAAAGTATTCATTAATGAGATCCTTTTTTTCCCCATATACCATTACTGCTTTTTTTTTTTTAATATTTATTGGAGTATAGATGATTTACAATGTTGTGTTATTTTCAGGTGTACAGCAAAGTGAATCAGTTACACGAAATCCTTTTTTTAAAAGAAAACATGTAAAAGTGTTTAAAAGTAATATCTATCAGTACCAAAATAACCCAATGTGATGAAATGTTCTATAACTAGTAGGAAGTGATAGGAAAAAGATACAGTTGCTTTCTAAAAACAAGAATTTGCTTATGCTTTAAATCAGGGTGTTTACCACACATGATTATTGGCACAAGAAGAAAAGACTTACTGTGAGGCCAAAATAAAATTGTTTTTGAATCATTCCTAAAAGTTGACTGGCAGAAAGCTAAGAGAAAGCTCGACTTTAATCAGCCAAGATGTTAAAATCATGGGAGAAAGGCAAGTAGAAAGATGAACCACAGCAGCTAGAGTCATTGAAAAGAAGGAGGAGAGTTTATTATAAAGTAGATGAGGATGCTAAATAGGATTAGAAGAACCAGATACTATTACAAAGGGCTGATTGAGGGGGCAAAGTGGATAATAAGGCAAATTAAGGATTCTTAAAAATCCTCTGTGTTCAGGAAATGAATTAGCTGCTCAGACAAACTAATAAATAAAGAAGGATCACATGAGAATGACCAAAAGTTACCATGGAAAAAACAGAAGGCTCTTGCTTTATAAAACGAGCACACTTAAAAAAGATTTTAAAAAACCAAAAAACAAAAACAGGGAGAGATGCTTCGAAACAATACTAAGAAGATGTAAATGTGAACTGAGAAAATCTAAAGTGGAGGGTAATGGAAGGATGGCCTTAGAAAAAGCCACAACAATAAAAGAGTCTTTAAATACCTTAAAGTGGTCGTAGGTGAGGGGGAACATTCAGGACCTTGGAAAAATTGAACTAAGTTTTATTTTAGTCTAGCTTTCTGTCTTGCCTTCCTGAGGCCAGTAAAATGTATCAGAAATGGAAAAGGTGTCAGAAGAGTGATAAATTAAGGGCAATTAGGAATTCCCTGCAATAAATTAAGCTGATTCAAGCAGAGGCAACCCCTGAGTGGGAAGGAAAAGCTGCAGAGATTAATGCTGCCTTAACGCAGTGCTTGGATGGCTCCTTGGAAAGATAGAGTACTCGGGGAAATCAGAGCCAAGAATATCTAGCACATTTCTAGAAATGGACCAGGGGAGGGAGCAGAAAACTGCTAGCGTTTCCCTCACAACTCAAGAGCAACTGAAAAATGTAAAGTGTAGATGAAGCATCAGGGTGAAATTACAAAATGCCTAGATTTATATGAGTTCAGAAAATAAAACAATGTTGTTTCAAGAAAAATTACCTAAATTAAAATTCTTATAGGGGTTTTTGGAGACATGTCTAGAGAGAAGGCTGGTAAAATGAACATTTATTGACATCACCATCATATTCTGCAAATGTTATTTGTTAACTAACATCATAGAACAGAGACTGGTAAGAAGGTATTAAGAGCAAATTAAGAAAGCCCTCCCCACTCGGAGATTCTAACACTCTTAAGGAGCTGACATCAATGGAGACACAAAGCTTCCCACAAGCTTGGGCATCCAACGATAGGAAAGCACGTGCGTTGTACAGCACACGCGTGGGCAAGGGAATCTCAATATCAGATTCATCTAAAAAGAGAAGACATCACAGAAAAGGTGTACATGAGGAAACCCTTGATGAGAGGTGATGGAACAAATGGTTTGCTTGGCAGACAGGGTATTTCTGATACAGAAAGAACCTCTGAGAAGGCCCAGAGTCAAGAGTAGGAAATCAGCCTGAGGAATCCTGAGCAGGGCTTGGTAAGAGCATAGTGTGGTAAGGAGTGATGGGCAAGATTAGGTATTCTAGAAGAGAAGGCAGCTTTGAGCATGGGCTCTAGACAAGTTGGGTTTGAAGTCCAGCTCCATAGTTGTAAACCCATATGTGCTTTGGTTTGCTCATCTCAAAAATGGGATTTTAATAGAACCTACCTTAAGGATTGTTCTAAGAGCTAAGTGAGGTCATATGTGAAAAATAAGAACTCCAGCAATAGCTGTTGCTGTGAATGAATTGTAGTCAGTCTGAGGATGAGAATGCATAACTTCCTTCGTATCATCTCTGGCTAACTTTCTATTGCCTTTTCAAATCTTTCACACTCTCCAAGGACCACAGTCCCACTTGGCTCTCTTGCTCTAAGAAATGGTGGTTCCACTCAAAACATAGTCCATTTCTTCTGCAGCTGATCTCCTCTCCTGTTTTCGAGGACACAGACCCCACTCCTTTCCAAAGCTAACCTCTCTCTTACACTAGGGATTCAATAATTTCCTCAGGACTCTTGCAGGATGACATTTCATCAATAAGCCCATTTCTCTGTCCCAGCTGCAGTAACTCCTCCATCAGCTCCTTCCCCTCAGCCTCTAGCCACACTCAAGTTTTTTCTGGCTTTGTACATCTTTTCTGCCAATGTACAGAGTGGCACCGCCCACTGCCCTCCTTCCCTGCAGAAGCTAAATTCCCCTCTGTGTTTTGTCCCCTTACTCTGCTAAACAGCTGGTTTCATGGCCACCAGAGAAGAATCTAACAGGTTTTTCTCCATCCTGTTCTATTCTAGCTTCTTGTGGTTCTGAGTTTACCTTCTCAGAAGTAGACTCACTCAGTCTACACCAGGAAGGTGATATGTGCTCATATTATTGTCTACACTGACATAGGCATTTTCTCTCTTTTCTCATTGTTCCTTCTCAGTCTTCTTTTCTTTACTCAAACTGTTCATGCACATTATCTCCAAGGATTCTAGACTTAGCTTGTTCAGTTTCTCATACTATACTTCCTCTGGGCAGCCTCACTCAAGCCCATGACCTTTTTTTGCAGGTCATTCCTTCACTACTCTCCTGAAGTTGGAAATTCCAATTGCCTTTTGAAAATCTCATGTCATTACCTTTTCATTCATTTATTTGTCCACTCAACAAATATTTATTGAGTGCCTCTGAAACATGTCTATAACCATCTAATTACCTGTCTTCATCCCCACCTCCATCTTCATTTTGTCCTGTCATTTCTCTGGATAAATGACATCTTGATCACTACACCTGAATGAGGATCTTAGAAGTCATCTTCAGCCTGCTCGGCTAGACATCTAATCAGCCACTGAGTCATTATGGCAGTATACATATGCCCACTTTTCTCTCAAGAAATTAGAAGCTAGCTTATTTCTTAGGGGCAGAAGCTAATTCCAATTCTCTTTGCAATCTCCCAAAGCAGTTTAGTGTAGTTTCTAGGACTGAGTGGAACGGCATAAATATTGCTGAATTATACTGAGTTGAAATCATTCATGAAGTGATTGACAGTTACGGCAAGGATCTTAGAAGACATATCTAATTCTTTGGCAAAAATGCAAATGCACTCAGTTGTCAATTAAAATTAAATTCAGTTAAATTTTACAATTAAAATTCTAAAATTCTACAGAAATGTGGAGAAAAATTATGTAATGAGCCTAAGAACATTAATTTTGAAGATGGAAGTAGAATTGTTCAGAGAGAAGACTATCCCTTGTTTAGCAAATGACCTTGGATATGAAAGAAGAAATCCCCAAGGATGAATTGCCTTGTATATGAAAAGTATCAAGAATTGAAGACCGGCAGCCAAAAAGGAAAAGAGAGGAAGAGAAAGAAGAGCTAAGGGAAGGGAAGTGAGGGTGTAATATTGTCAGGGCCCTCCACAAAGAGAGCCGGCAAGTAGTTAAGAATGACTGAGTGAGTTTTAAACCCAAAGGTGTCCAATATTTGGTTTTACATCATTGGCTGTGCTGTGCTGTGATTTTATGTAAGTCCTATCGTTCTCTCCTTTATTTTAGAAGCTCAATAAAAGTCTGCTATGTGGTGCCCTAAGTCAATGGGTGTGGCAGTGGCGGAGTATGCCGCTAAGGTCTCTCTTCCGGAGAATCAGCCTCCAGCTGCTGCACCTTTGGGACACACAACAGTGTTCACGCCAAGGCCACCGCCTCCCTGGGCTGCCCCAGCCAGTGACTGAACAGAGCAGAGGCTATGACTGGGCTATTCCTGCCCACTGCGGGACTCCTCCGATGGTGATCTTTGCTCTAAGTCTCCCCATCTGCCTGCTCAGGACTTTCTCGAGCTGTGCTGTGTCCTCAGGCTCTTCCAACCAATCGTCTTCCTTCCTTCCCTTTCTCTCTTCACAGGTGTCAGACCTGGATCATGTCTGAGGTTTCCCCTACCTACTCCTGCCCTCTCTCTCTCTCTCTTTCTTTCCTCTTCATCCTTCAGAAGCATTTTCCTCAAGAAATCTCTTGCATTTCTAATTCTGTCTTGGTGACTGAATCTCAGAGGACCTGAACTGGCACAGTGGGATGTTTTCCTTGGGAATGGGGCCTGGGGAGTGGAAAAATTGGAGCTGTTTCCATGGTGGGGTAACATGATGTATAAAAGGAACAGTGCAGACAGGAGGTGAGGGGCTGAGTGGGGATGGAGAATTTAGCAGAAGCAGGAAGCTGGAGCCTGGAAGCGACTAGAAGAAGAATAACCTTCTGGGACTATCTAGAGATTTGGAGAGAGATGCTGGGTTTCCCATTTCATTTTTACCTTAGAGGATAAGGTAGCCCCAGCAGTTGGAAGACTTTCCAGGATAACTGGGCGTCTTGCTGTGAGTGAGCAGGTGCAAAGCCAGAAGCTCACAATGCACTTTGTAAAGGGAGACCTGCAGCCCAAAGGGAGTGGAGGGTGGTCCGAGAGTTTGTCACTGTTCCTGCAGCACCTACCTCAGGGCTCTGCAAAGAAGAAGCTGGTGAGACTTGCTGAATGAACGAAACCTGCTGCTCTAAGGGAGCACACATGTCCTAATCCGGATGAATTACATCAGCTACCCAATGAACTTGTGAATGATGTCACCAAATCCCAGTTAGTGACCATTAAGAAATTTAGAAGAAGGAAGGGGCTATGAACTGGGAATTGAACACTGTCAGTGGGGTATTCCACATGAAACCAGGATGACCTGCTTTGTTAACTCAAAGTATATTTTTTTCCCAAAGGGAGTTCATTTCAAAGGAGTTTATTTCACACTCACACTTCTACACACTTTCTATTAAATAATGTGGAGCTGAAATATTTACAATCACCTCTTGCCAACTCCCAGGCTCTCTCTCCCTTCTGGCACCCAGTGACGAGATGCTGCCTGCAGACACAGATGTGGATACTGAACTTGGCCCTTCCCTATCCCCCCAGGTTCCTGGGCAAGGCATCCAGTGGTCCCTGGGAATCTCCTAGCCCCAACCACTCTGTTCTTTCCTGCCACAGTATTACTTTACTTTTATTACTCTTACTTTTTTTTTTTTTGGAATTTTATTTTTTATACAGCAGGTTCTTATTAGTTATCTATTTTATACATGTTAGTGTATATACATCAATCCCAATCTCCCAGTTCATCCCACCCCCACCCTCACCCCCGCTTTCCCCCCTTGGCATCCATATGTTTGTTCTCTACATCTGTGTCTCTATTTCTGCCTTGCACACCGGTTCATCTGTACCATTTTTCTAGGTTCCACATACATGTGTTAATATATGATATTTGTTTTTCTCTTTCTGACTTACTTCACTCTGTATGACAGTCTCTAGGTCCAGCCACGACTCTACAAATGACCCAATTTCGTTCCTTTTTATGATGGAGTAATATTCCATTGTATATGTGTACCACATCTTCTTTATCCATTCCTCTGTTGATGGGCATTTAGGTTGCTTCCATGACCTGACTATTGTAAATAGTGCTGCAATGAACATTGGTGTGCATGTAATCACTTTTACATTTTAATGAAATTGCTTGATTCTGCAATATGGTCTGTATCTCTCTCCTGAAGGCCACCTCTGCCTCACTTACCTCCAATGTCCAAGAACCCTGAGACTCACTTAGTCTAAAGGGGGGAGGTGATGTGTGCTGATATTATTGGTTACGCTAAGTGCTTTCCATGTACTTAATCAAGCTATGTTTACATAACTAAGAGGGTCCACTATAGTGACTTTTCCTGAGCAAAGAAACTCTGCTCCATGCTCTGGTATACATTTTAAATGTCTCTGAGACACACTATTACCCAAAAGTGTCAGGTGGATTCTACCAACTAATGATCAGTTATTTAATGAGCTGTTCAACAAGATTCTAGCATGGATTATAAAGGTGTTTCAATAGCAGTCGTATGATGAATAATTGAAGAACTACCAGTGTTAAACTGAGGGAATCTGGCCCTGCATGACCATAGGCTACGTATGAATCTCTATGTAATGAAAGGGGAGTTGCTGTAAAAATTTACTATTCCATGGTCTTAGTTCTGAATTGTCTTTCTGTACCTGTACTTCTTACTGCTTCTCCTCTACTCCTGACCCTCTGAGGGAACAAATTTGCTGTTTGATATCTTTCTTCTGTCCCCTGTTCTACCTTCTGACTTGGTGTTCCATTTCCCCTCAGATACAACTATTACTCTTCCCAGCAAAGACTATGGTCCTCACCTCTGTAGGACTGTATTTGGCCGTTTCAGGTAAATACCCCTCATAGGTAAACTGTGGGACCTTTCAACCAGGTTCTATCTCGTGGAGGTAGAACACCTAGCAGGTTTGGTGCTGGAACTAAATACTGGGAAGGCATGAGCTGACATAGTCCTGCCTTCAAATACCTGGGAGTAGCATTTTTCTTATTCTCTATGGCCCTGAGGGATAGAACAAGGAGTAGTGGGACATTAAAGGGATAGAGGATAGCTTAAAACAGAAACAAAAGGGTATTTGACAGCAGTCCGATCAGCCACAGCTGCATTTCCTTGCCTCTGCAAGGTACTCGAGCAAAGAAAGAGTGGCTAGCCATCACATGGAAACGTTGGCAAAGGGAGTCATGCATCCATGGATCATTTACTAGGAGTCTATATGTTCCTTCAGTTCATAGGGTCTCAGATTCTAAACTTTCATGATTCTCTGAGTGTAAAAGAAAAAAGTCAGACATTTGACCCTAAGGAACAATTTCCTTAATCAGGAGTTAGAACCATTGGAAGGTCACTTGCATATGGCTGCTGCCAAGAAGAAAATCAAACATTGAAATGAGAAGCAATAGAGTTTAAATCTAGGTTGGGAGGGAGGAACCATATCCTCAGAAGGGACCTGGTTAACTGTCTGTGTTTTTCTGTGCCAAATGAAGCAGCTTAGACCAACAGACTGTCAGCAGTTTTCGCCTTCCCACACTGCTACTCTATAATAATTAGTTTTACTACTTTTTTCACAAGCTATTACTTTAATTATTTTAATTAGATTGTTCATGCACTCAAGTTGTTTACAAGCACTTTTCTTTTTATAGCATATTGATAAACAGTAGAGGGAAACTACCACCTTGGAGAAAGCCGGGAAGTTTTAGGTAGGCCATGGCCCATCGAGGTGGCTCATTCTACTCTGAACCGGAGACCACCCGGCATCCTGGGACCTCCTTAGAGAGGACTGAATCCCTTCCCCTGGGCAGTGCCTAAGTCACAACCATATCTTCTGTGGTCATTGCTCCTTCAGTCAAAGAAAGATAGCAAAGAACCCACTTTCCATATGCTCCTCTGAGAACAACCACCACAGAGTGAATACTAAAGGTTATGGAGAGTTAGTTGTCCACCTATATTAAAATTTCGCATACTTGGCATTTCTTAACTTTCTGGTTTGTTTCCTGGTTCCACCTCTTACCAGTTGTGTGGCCTTGAAAAAGTAACTTCTCAAAGTCTCAGTTTGCCTATCTGTCAAATGGGTAGAATTCTTTTGAGGATTCAGTGAGTCAGCCTTGGGTGGGCGCTAAGACTGTGCCAGCAGAGAGTGGCCATCAGTCATTAGCTGCTCCTCCTCCCTCTTCTACTCTACCCTCTCAGCCTTTTTGATGGGACAAAATTGAGGTTCTTTGGTTCCAGGTTTCAGGGCTCTCTCTTACTTCATTATTGTTCTTAAGCCTAGTCTTTACATAAGTATGAAAGGGAGAAAGTGAAGTAAGTTGAGAAAGCAATCTCTAAGGAACTATCACTATTCGAATAGTCCTATTGGGACATCTGAAAGACCTCGAGTTCCTTTTCTCTGTGGCTGTTATGCACACGTGCTATTTTGAATGTGTCCCTCTTCCCCACTTCCTGGGGCCCAACCAGCCTGTGGGACTTCCTACTGCAGGTGCAGCTCCTCAGACCCTGCCCAGGCTCAGAGGATTGGCCCCAAGGCAGGAGACAGGGACGGGGATGTGAGGTTTTGTTAACCCAAGGCCCTGCATGTCTGTCTAAAACCATATTTTGAGGTTTACTTTGAATAAAGCCCAGGACTCCAAAAAGCCCTGCTACTGTGCTCCTAGAGTGCTTCTTTGCTCAGGTATAAACTTACAATGGAAAAGAAACCGGAGTCACCAACGCAGCTCTTTCTTCACAGTAATCCAGCAAAGCTGGGAAATGGGCTTCGTATAGCAGATCCTAAGAACCCCATCCTTTCTAGGCGATGGGGCTGCTAAATCACCACCAGTGGAGTGTGATTTAAAAATTTTTTTTCACTAAAACTTTAATAGATTAATAGAAAAAGAAAATTTTTCTCCAGGACTTTTCCTATGACCAGGATCTAAAATTGAGAAAACAGATTTGGTCTATGTTGAATTGAGATGTTTGCCCTTGACCTCATGTATTGTATTGGTCCAATTAAATATGATAACCGTATATTATTTTTACCATGATTTAAACACCAAACGAATAACTGGCCATGTAGGTTTTCAAAAGAAGTCTTTGGGCACCATCCAGTGACTATTTTGGCTACAATATAAACAAAACCCAAACAACCCGCTTAAGTTTTCAGAAGAAGTCTCTGGCACCCTCTTGTGGCGCATCACACAACTGGGAAAACAACAGCTTTGGGATAATGCCTCTTGTCCCAGGAATTGTGCAGATATTTGCTCTCCTGTCATAACTGTCAGTGATTCCCTGAAGAAACACAGTGTAGCCACACTTTTTAATTTGTGTCAATTTGAGCTGCAATACGAGATATACCAACAAAGTCCCGCTTTAACTTCAAAAATGGAAATAATGGGAATCACGCCAACATTTTGACATTTGTTAAGAAGCACAAAATTTTAAAGCTGGCCTGCCAAAGTAAATGTAAACTATCTTCATGCCATTGTCATGCGCTGGCACCACTCTGACCAGTAAATAGAAGTGCCCACCGTTCTGGTAACCTTATTGAGTGCTTTCTAATTGTTTTTGCCAAAGGCCAATGACTGGTAAGTGCCAGGCCTGGGACGTGAGACACAGGCATGTGCCGGCCCCCACTCACTCCTACTTCCTACTACCCCTAACTCTACTAAGACTCTGGGCATGATTTCAGTGACTACTGTCATCCTGTTTTAATCTTCACTGTTTTTATAGCCCTTTAGCAATGTCACCTAAGTACTTGTTAAACTAAACACATGTTAGTGTTAGCCCAAAAAGTACCTGAGGAATTCCCCTTTTGAAATGGACTTTAGATTGATAAAATTTGAAGTGCTGTATAAGCTATATTGATAAAGTGTCGTTTTAACCTCAGAAATGGAAATAAAGGAACTTGCTCCACATTTTCTGCATTTATTAAGAACCACAAAATTTTAAAGCTGGCCCGCCAAGGAACTGGCATAATATCTGTGTTGTTAATATAGGACAGACTCTACAGGACTTCCCAACTTCAGCCCTGTTGACATTTGGGGCCTGATCATTCTTTGTGGTTGAGGGCTTTCCTGTGCATTAAGATATTTAACAGCATCCCTGGTCTCTACCCAATAGATACCAGTTGCAACAGTCAAAATGTCTCCATTTTGGGAGGAGAGCAGCAGAAAGGCTCAAATCTTCCTGAGCTGAGAACCACTGAGATAGAGTACACTCTGAAAACGCTGATACAAAATGGAGAAAATAAAAGCACCATTAGAGCTGGTATAACTTTAATTTTCCCAAATGGTCCTGAGGCAGGGGAAGAAGAATGGAAACAATGAAAAAAATGCCACTGGCCCAGCTTCAAGATCGGCCCCCAGAAAAATGCCACAAATCTATCATGTTTATACCATCTGTAGACTGAGAATGCACCAACCCCCTTACATTGCATGCTGTGGAAATATCAATCTTGAGTATGTAAGACTTTCATGATTGCATTGTGTGACTGCCTCATAAAATGTCACTGTTATGTTTCCAGAAATTCTGAAGAAGACACTCTCATGATTTCCTGACCTTCAGATTCTCTTTGGGCTCTACCTTTCAACTTAATCTAATATGTCGTCTGTTTTTCTCTGCACATTTCTTCTTGAGCTATTCTCAGGTAATGATCGTAATTCTTCTCTGTTTTGGTATTAGCTCAAAGATTTAGCTCTCCTCCTTCCACATATAGAATCTTCTAAGAGCTTCCAAGGATAACCTCATCTGTTCCACCATTCTCTATGAATGTCTCAATATCCTAACTTTAATATTTCAACATTTCACCCCTTTCTGCTACCACTTTTAGCCTCTACCTTTTTTTCCATCATCGATATTTTATTCAACCATTCATCACTCATTTGATGATTATATTTCAGGCACAGTGTTAAATGCCAGGGATACAAAATTATTAAGCTGCCCCTTAAGGAGCCCACCTGCCATCTAGTACTAAAGAGGAAACAGAAAAATGACAATGCATTGTATGTAGCAAGTGATAGGATACAGGTGTCAGTGAAGGGCTCCAGAAACCTAGAAAAAGAAATAATTCTGCCTTAAGGTAGTCCAAGAAGATTTCTTGGAGAAGGTAGCAATTAATCTGGGTATAGAGGGATGAATAGGAGTTTGCTAGGCAAAGAGCCCCCCAGGCAGAATGAATAACATACACAGAGACCGGATCTGTGAATGAGTCTGAATAGTTTCTATTTTTGCTTTCTAGATACTCCTCCCCAAAGATGGGAGGCTTTTCCCTTCCCCTACGTGTGGATGCACTCCATGTCAGAAGGACTGCCACCACATCACTGAAGTCAGTTTCTCTAGCCACACTACTATTCTTGCTCCCGGCTCTGCCACTTTCCCCCCACTGCTTTCTCACCCCACTTCTCTCTCCCTTTCTGTTCACATCCCATTGCCAGAACATGTCATTTCCATCTCTGTCTTGTCCACCCCTCATCTCTTGTCCTATGACCATTATTGATATTCAGACACAACTTACCTCTGTCCTAGAATTGGGCAAAAGCCTCCTGACTGGCCCTTGGCTTGTAGTCTCTCCCTTTTCCAATCTACCTAATCCTAAACTACAACTTAGGGAAGCAGTTTAGATTTTGGATCACTTGCTCACGTCCCAGCTTCAGGGCAGGCGGGGAAAACAAGTGTCTAGTATTTGCAGACATTAATGGCAGATGAGCTCTGCAGCGAGGAACAAGTGGAGATGGCAGTGACATAGCAACCAACAGTCTGGCAACCATAGCTTAAAAATCAGGCCCTGGGACTTCCCTGGTGGTCCAGTGGTAAAGAAATCCACCTTCCAACACAGGGGACACAGGTTCGATCCCTGGTCGGGGAACCAAGATCCCACATGCCGTGGGGCAACTAAGCCTGCGCGCCTCAAAGAGAGCCTGCGTGCCTCAAACTACAGAGTCCAGGTGCCCTGGAGCCCACGTGCCACAACTAGAGAGAGAAAAACAAACCCCGCATGCCACAACTAGAGAGAAAAATAAACCCCACATGCCACAACTAGAGAGAAGCCCACACGCCTCAACTAGAGAGAAACCTGAGCAGACCGTGCCGTAACAAAAAGATCCCACATGCCTCAACAAAGATCCCGTGTGCTGCAACTAAGACCTGACGCAGGCAAAAAAAATAAGGAAAATAAATAAATTACATAAATAAATATTAAAAAAAAAATCAGGCCCCTGGCCTTGAAGACATGGTTCATTTCCTCCCTACTTCCCACTCTCAGTCTTTGCCGTGGTCCACCAGGCCCCACATGTTTGGCCCTCACTCCTTGTGCTTCCTTGGATGTGACAAGCACTCTCCCACCTCAGGCTTTCTGTGCTTACTTAGTGCTCCCTCCCTTATTTCTTCTAAATCACTTCTCAAATGGGCAACTGGTGGCTGGAAAGCTCGGGTGCAGGGAACACGGGAGCCTTGCTGGGGGGAGGGCAAGAGGGCCTGATGGGGTGGCAGGCAGGATGGGAGGGTTATTGGTTATTGGGGCTAACAGACTGTAGAATGTTCCAGAAATTTGGATAAGTCTCAAAGAAAGGAAGCACGCCTATAGTGAATCGGGTGGGTGGGCTGGGAGCTCCCCCTTTGGACGGTCCCTTCATTGAGGGTGGGCTTCGGGAGTGCGGCTAGGCCTTGGGGTCACTCCTCAGCTGCCAGGAGAGGAGAGTCCACATGCTGCTTTGTGGCTCCCAGCATAGCGTCTGGGCCCCCCTCCAGAAACTCGGAATCACTGTGTCTCCAGAGGAAGCAAACTGGAGGCCATATCACCCACTGACAACGTGATCACTGAAAGAAACAAAACGCCAATCGAATCGGCCTCCTCTGATGATTAGAAATTAGATTTCACACGTGATTCCAAATTTCTAGATGGGAAACGAGTGGCTCTACCCTCCAGAGCCCTGGGGCCTCTCAGCAGCGGCCAGCTGAAGCCCGGGTGAGGCCGCCTGTCAGGCCGATGCCTTTGCCACAGTCTCCACTTCTCCCCAGCCCACCACCCAGTTGGCTGCCTTCAGCAGGTGCATTCTTGCCTGGCCCTTGGCTCCTGAATGGATAGATGGACAGAGGAGGGCAGAAAGGGACAGAAATGAGGCCAGAGATATTTTATTTATTTTATTTATTTTTTAAAAAAAAGGCTGCAATCTTTTTAAAGTAAGTTATTTATTTATTTACTTATTTATTTATTTTTGACTGTGTTGGGTCTCCGTTGCTGCGCAGGGGCTTTCTCTAGCTGCGGTGAGCAGGGGCTACTCTACATTGTGGTGCGCAGGCTTCTCATTGCAGTGGCTTCTCGCTGTGGAGCACAGGCTCTAGGCTCGCGGGCTTCGGTAGTTATGGCACATGGGCTCAGTAGTTGTGGCACACAGGCTCAATAGTTGTGGCTCGCGGGCTCTAGAGCGCAGGCTCAGTAGTTGTGGCGCATGGGCTTAGTTGCCCTGCGGTATGTGGGATGTTCCCAGACCAGGGCTCGAACCCGTGTCCCCTGCATTGGCAGGAGGACTCTTAACCACTGCGCCACCAGGAAAGTCCCAAGGCCAGAGATATTTTAGAATTTAGAATAAGAAAAGGTGTCATTTCAAACAGTGGGACAGGAGGGATATCTCAAGAATGGTTGAGGTGGACCAGCCCCTCAGAGAGCTGACAGCAGCAGGAGCTGGCCCGCGGGAGGGGCCCGGCGTGTGCACAGGGCAGCAGGGGTTCCTCTTTGGCTCAGCCACCTCAGTGCACGGCCCCCATCCCACAATGTCACCTTTCCTGAGAGGTCTCCCCAACTACCCTCTATAGAATAGCAGTCCCCCATCATTTTCCAGAGTTCTTACCCTACCTACTTATTTATGTGTTTCTTTATTTTCTATCTCCCCTCCCTGACAGCAGGGACTTTATCCATTTTGTCCTTGGCAGTATTGCCAGGGCCTAAAAGAAGATCTGGCACACAGTCTTGAATGAATAAACACAAGCTGAATACCTGATAGAAGAGTCAAGTTCCCTTTCCTCTCTCCCTAGCACGCTCTATATGTCCCAGCTATGGGATATGAGTGAGATTTTCCCACCTCTAGGTGCTGAGGAAAGGGAGGATTTGACTGGCTTGGAAGCCCCCTCCTCTTGGCAGCAGTCATTGGCTCAGAAGTGGGCACCTCCACAAGTCATTGGCTCAGAAGTGGGCACCTCCACAAAGCAAACAGGGCAGACAGTGGTTGGGTCAGGTCTGGGAAGGTGGCCCAAGTTGGTCTGATCCAGCCAAAGCCCCTTCGGCTTTGTGCTTAAGGAATGGGAAGCTCTCCGTTCTCTGCGTGGGCATGACTTGCCTTGATAAGAGTGGAATGGCTGCGGGTACTTTGTTAACAGGAGAACCCCCTGCCTGAGGACCAGGTCTGAAGCTGAGCCGAGAGCATGATAGACAAGCAGAGCCAGAGCCCCTACCACAATGTAAACCTCTCCTTCCAATCCTGTCAGATCTTTACAATTTCTGGACTCTTTGTTTTGTGAACTAATGAATTCCATTATTGTTTAACTCAGCTCGAGGTCAATTTTTCTTTTTTGTGTAATCTAAAGCATCTTAACTAATACACTGTCCTTAAAACACTAACATGCCATGATGATGTTTTGAGAAGGACATTGATAAATTAGAATATTTATTACCAAATGAATGAATTCACCCATCAAGTATTATGGAGTACAACTACTTTAGAGAGTGACTTAATGATAAAGGATATAAAACCTATCTCATTTGAGGGAAAATGGTAAGAAATGGGGAGTGGTTAGCCTCAAGATGAGAAGACTTAGAAGGACCATGATGGATGTCTTCATAACATGTGTAGTCGAATGTATTTGAAGGGGGTGACACATTGAGACGTGGATTTAGCTCAGACCTGCTGGAATACAAGATATCTTAATTCTCTTTCAGATGCCAATCCCTTCTTCTAAGACACCAAGAGAAAATATAGTCACTGAGAACAAAGCAAGGAAAAACAAAATCTTGCAGTTAGCTTGGACTTCAACTCTAGACCACCGGTGTTTTCTCTCAAAAGAGAAGAGCTCTTACCTAAAGTAGCCTGGCCTGGAGAGGCTAAGATCAAGACAGGACAGAAGGCCTCCTCTGGTTCCTTCCACTCTAAAGCCCAAACCCTTGTTGTGAGTCTTATTACTCCAACAGGAAGAGAGGATACTCATGCCCGTCCAAGCCAGATGGGGAGCCCAATGCAGGAATAAAAAAGGCTTATCTTGATCTGTGTCTTATCCTCCCCCTTTCCCTTTTTGAGCCTTCAGATGGATCACAGCCTTGATCAATAGTACAACTGCAACCTCATGAGGGACCTTAAGCCAGGGGTACCCAGCTAAGCCATGCAGGGATTCCTGCCCTGCACAAACTGTGAGAAGATAAATTTTTGCTGCTTTTAAGCTGCTAAATTTCTGATGTTTCAGAAGATAATTTGTTACACAGCAATAGATAACCAGCACAAATGGGTACATAAAATTCCCTTATATAAATTCAGGTTATTTCCAACTTTTCCCACTTGCAATATGGCATTGAATATCTTTGTATATATAGTCTTATGAATTCCTGAAAGTAACTGTGTAGGATAAATCATTAGACATGGAATTGTTTACTCCTATTTTGAAGTACAATACTGTCAAATTATCCCCCCAAAATGTTGTACACCAATTCATACTCCCAATAAAATGCGTCTGAGTGTGTCCTTTGCCCCATAACCTTGCCAATACCAAGTCTAATAGATCTTTACCATTTACCAATTTGAAAGGGAAAACAATATCATGTATTGATTGCTTCCCCCATGCTGACCCCCTGCCCAGAGCTTTACATACCTTTTTCCATTTCATCCCTACAGTAACTCAATGATATAGGTGCTATTATTACTCCATTTATTACCCCAATGATGAAAACAAGACCTGATCAAGATTCCATAATAAAGTAGTAGACCAGGTAGTCTCAGGAAGTCTGACTTCAGTATCTGAGCTTTTAATGACTGGTGAGATTGAGCCTACATCATGTGGCCAATAGGCCCTTAATATTTTTCTCTGTATATTTCATTTTCATATTCTTTCCTTCAGAGATGAATATCTTCTGTTTGCCACTCTTCCCCTTCTCCATTCTGCTCTCACCCTAGAAATTTGACCTCCATGGGTTTCATCAACATGGCCCTGGTGCCCTTTGGCTCCCTGCTGGGTTCAGCCAGTGGAGAGGCTGGCAGGAGATTGGAGGTGGGAAGGGAATAAAGTCAAAGTGTTTACTCCCTTGGCCCTCTACTGGGAGGTTGCCTCTGACAGGTTGTGTCTTCAAAACAGAGTTCATTGCTCTTCTAACCTGATCCTCTCTCAGTCTGGGTTCCTGTAACATTTCCCTCTGACTTTTCACACAGAAAGGGTTATCTGATAACTGCACTGGTTGTTCCTAACTTTACAAGTAGTCCCTTACAAATGAACACTCCTCACTTTATCCTGTTTTGTGCATGCTATCATTTTCAGTTCTTTGTTATGTTGTCTTTTCTCACTGAATTGGAGGTACTTTCTCTATATTGAGATCATAACACTTTGCTTATCACTTGGTGTGGAAGATCTATCCCAGCTTGTTGCTTCTAAGTTTTCCTTAATATAGTTTTTCTGTAAGTTTTATATCCTTACCCAAAGCTCCACTCTAGAAAATGTGGCCTTGACCTTGACAAATCCATTGCAACTTGCTTCCCCAAGTTGGGGCAAAGTAAAATGTCTACAACCTGATCCACCTGTGGCCCAAATATCATCTTCCCCTCCTTAAAAAGTTACTTCCTTTCGCAAGTATTTGGAAAGGTTTTATCTTGTGCTCCGCCTGAATTGTCTATCAGGAGCTGTTTGTTCTTCAAGGTCACGTGCTTCCCTCTGCTCCCAGCTCTGCTGGGGACCTCAGGAAATCTCACAGCTGCTCCCTGCCTGGAATTCCTAGTCATAGTCCCTCCCCTCAGTGGGTCCCTCCACTTGCACCGGTGGAGGTGTGAGTGTGAGGCGGGCCACACTTTATTATACACTCCCTTTATTTTCTAAAATACCATCACACAAGCCAGTACAGATGATCAGACTGTGTGTGCTTTGTGGGCAAGAGAGGAGAAGGGGGGGGGGGTGGATTTCCATTAAGGTGAAGGGAGTTATAATACAAGGTGGTGGAGAAAGGGGATTAAAACTGGGGGCTAAAGGTGATTTTTCCAAGAGTCCACTTAGGAAGTTAAGTTATTCATAAAGAGTGCCTCATGGGCATGCTTGGTCTCTAACATCACTCCCTATCTTTGCATCTTTCTTCTAATCTTCTTCTAACCTCTTTTCCATGTATTCCTCTCCTCGTTTCTCAAAGAAACCCTGCTACCTGTCCACAGGGTCAGTCTTGCCCCAGAATTCTTTCCCTACCTCCACCGGCAAATCTTGTTCAGCACATCGAAGGGAGAGCGTGGCCCTAGCAGCATACACCACGGGAGTGATCTGTTGCCTTTGCAAGTTCCCCAGAGCTGTAGGGGGCGGGGTTCAATACTCCAACCCCACCCAGGAGTCTGGGTGGGCAGCCAAGCCCAGCCTCCTTTGAGGTGGTCCAACCTGGAATATGCGGCACACCCATCTTCATTTTCCCATGATTGAATGTGTTCATTTCTTTCCTTAGTCTCGCGTTACCAGATTGTGTCCCCTCGGGCTTCACGAATAGGAAATGGGCTCTAAATGGCTACTCCCTTAGGCAGACACTCCACAGCTGCTTTGATAGCACCTCTTGTGAAAAGATGGGATTTCGTTTTTTAACCAAGCCCACCCTGGCCCTTAGCTTGGGGAAAAGGAGAGAGGAAGGCTTAGGGAGAAGAGGGGGAAGGCGAGTGGATAGGGAGAGGAACGTTCTACTCTGTCCCTTTAAAGGATAGAAAGACCAACAGTCAGAGTCTAATAGTTTTTGCTCCAACAGTAGAACAGGACACTTCGGGCAGTAAGCTCCCTCTCCTCGGGAGGGTGAGCTTAGACAGAGGTCATTATAGAAGGATGACATAGAAAAGATTCCTGTCTTTTTAGGAGAAAACACGAAGTCTTTCTCTTCCCGTGGCCTTTACATCAGCTCTATACTATTTAAGATATAAGTGTGAAGTCCAAGTTGGACTTAGCTGACTATCAAGGAGGAAAAAATTGCTAAGGGAAAGGGGGTCAGGGACCTGCGGGTGGGGGAGACATACTAACAGGTTGTGTCACACTATTGAAGGGAGAAGCTGTTGGGGTGTGTGTGTGTGTGTGTGTGTGTGTGTGTGTTGCTCAAAGCTAGACCCTGGTAGGCTGGGCTGAGCAAAAAGATTCGTGGAGAGGTGGAGAGAGGGAAGAGATGTCTTGCTGTCAAGATGAGGGCCAAAGAGTAAAGTCCTCAGATAACCTGGGGAAGCCATGCACTTGTGTGCTTTGTGGATACTCTGGAGAGGAAGATCATCTCCATGGCCTGGGCACGCAGGGCCGGAGCACAGAGAGAAATCACAGGGGTGTGTACAGTATGAGGCTACAAAAATTACCTCAGCTAGGGAGTAGGCAGGGGGACTAGATGGAGGCAGTTAATTTTTAAAATCAGCTTTATTGAAGTATAATTTATGTACAATAAAAGTCACCCTGGGGGAAGAGGGAATGGGGAGTTATTGCTTAATGGGGACAGTGTCTTTTCGGAGTAAAGAAAAACTTTTTGTGATGGTTGTGCAACACTGTGAAGATAAATAATGTCACTGAACTGTACATTTAATGGTTAAAATGGTAAGTTTTATGCTGTATATTTTACCGCAGTAAAAAAAAAGTCACCAATTTTAAGTATACAATTTGATGAGTTTTGACAAAGGTATACGGTCATTTAACCACCATCTTAATCAAAAAATAGAAAATATTCATCACCCCCAAAAGTTTCCTTGTGCCCCTTAGGAGTAAATCCCCCTCCCACATGGCAAACACCGTCTACTCTTTGTCACTCTAAGTTTGCCTTTTCTAAAATTTCCTGTAAATGTAATCATAAAGTATGTAGTTCTTTTATGTCTTGCTTCTTTCATTTAACATAATGCTTCTGAAATCCATCCATATTGCTGTGTGAATCACGAGTTTGTTTCTTTTTATCGCCAAGTGGTATTTCATTGTATGCATGTTCCACACTTTGTTTATCCATTTCCCAGTGGACGAATATTTGGATTGTTTGTTGAGTTGTTTTAAATGCCAGCATGGATTAAATGCTAAGCTCCTGAGGAAAGAGGTTTCACAATCACACAAGGATGAGATGCAAATGCTGACTACATGTCATTATGAATCAAGGTCCATAGACAAATCCTTTGCATTTCTTATGACAACTTAACATCTTGAACCATGGCCTGCAGATGATTGTCAAATCTCAGATTTTCCAGTTCCCTAGTTCCCAGATTTTATTCTATGAGCCATGCTCCACGTGGGTAGCTCTGCGGCTGGGGGGGTCTATGTTGACAGGCTCTAAGAACACTGTGTAGCAGCAAAGACATTCTCCTGTTGGGACTTTCTACATTACTTCCCTAGTAATTGCGTGGAGATCCAAGGAGAAGTGTGCCAATAAAAGTTTTACACCATATTATATGTGACATAATAAATTTTGTTTTATATAATGTGATATAGAATTATATCACTTACCTACATACCTCATGCTCTTATTCTTACATAAGAAAAAATTTCATTATATGTTCACAAAGTTATCATCATTTGTTCAAAATTACTTTTTTTTTTTTCTATTCCTTCCCACTCACAGACTCCATAAATGACTCCCTCCCCTGGCTTTGGTGTCTCAAGAAATGTCTTCAGACTCTACCTGCAGGTACCTGGCCTTTAGGGGTCCTTGGCTGGGATCTGGTTTTAGAGTTTTGCTGTGACACCTCACCCTAGTTCCCACCTCCAGCTTGTCCTATGAACTAGACATTTTAGACTGAACTTTTTTTTGCAGAGTGGCCTGGGATGAGAGGAAGTCCAGTAAGCTCCTTGCCTGTTCTGGCCTTCGGCCCCAGGCGCCAAATGGCAAACCTGGCTCCCTGACCCTGTCCACCTCATAGATTTTCTTCAGCTCTCTGTTGAGAAGCTTGTGGCATTTAATGGAAGACTCCTCAGGCTTGAACTCCATCTTCCAGTGGCCCCAGAAAGGCCTTAAGCACCCAGTGATGAAATGTCCAAGATCCCACAGCCTCCTGCTATGGTCCTATGCTGGCCAAAGGGAGAACCCATCCACCCTGGCCTGGGCTGCTCCTCCTGTGAAAAGTCACCAGCAACATCTTTAGTTTTCTTTCTCCTACAGATATGCTCAAATCAGGACTCACAAAATTCGAGGCTGGAAGGAAGGATAGTGCAGGGTTGGTGACCATGACGGAAATCTGTTGTTTTCCTCAGCCTAGTATCGCTCTTGCTCCCGTCTTTTGGTAGTGACACTTCCATTCTTTAGGGAACTGTTCCCTCCTTATTTCTCTGTATGGTTCTGGTATAAGGACCAGTCCTAATGCCCTATCCCACACCCAAGCCCCACATGCAGAGCAGTGACCCAGCCTGGCCATTCAGAGCTGTTCCCTGTGATTCTTTCTCTTCCCTCACTCATAATGGAGATGTTAGATGTGATCCCAGAATTCCTAGCAACCGTGTCCCCCACAGTATGGAGAACATTGAGAAAATGAATCTTATAAGCAGGGAAATGTCTTGATTTTTCTTTGGGCACTCTCCCTTCACGATGAATGCAGTCTTGGTTCAATTATCTGTTAAGATCCCTACTCTCGGGCTTCCCTGGTGGCGCAGTGGTTGAGAATCTGCCTGCCCATGCAGGGGACACGGGTTCGAGCCCTGGTCTGGGAAGATCCCACATGCCACGGAGCAACTAGGCCCGTGAGCCACAATTGCTGAGCCTGCGCGTCTGGAGCCTGTGCTCCGCAGCAAGAGAGGCCGTGATAGTGAAAGGCCCGCGCACCGCGATGAAGAGTGGCCCCCGCTTGCCACAACTAGAGAAAGCTCTCGCACAGAAACGAAGACCCAACACAGCCATAAATAAATAAATAAATAAAATTAAAAAAAAAAAAAAAAAAGTTTGAGATATTTACATTCTTTAAAAAAAAAACAAAAAAATCCCTACTCTCACCTGCCCAAGGCATGGGTATATGATCCAATAGAGGTCAGTCAGACTCTCTCACAGGAAAATTTGAATCTTGAGCTGTGTGACACAAGAATTTAAATGTTGGAGCTGGGTCATCCTAACAGAAACACCCTGGAGAGACTGTCCATTAGTTCCTAGATCTAAATCCCTATATTTGCCCTGCTTTCTGACCTCCCAAAGACCCAATTATTCAACTTTTTTCTTTATTTCTCTGAGCTTTTACATAATTTTGTAATAAATTTCCGTTTTACTTACATTAACCAAAGTAGATTTCTGCCATTTGCAACCCCAAAACCTTTAAACTAATAAATCTTGTGTTGCCTGTTGCCTCCATCTATTAATGTCTCCCCCAGTCATCACCATTGTGGGCTCCATGCCATCTACTATTATCCCATCACCAATCTGTGATAAACAGTGTTGGAAAATAGACTATGTCTCACAAGAGATTTAGGGGGAATGCTGTGACTCAGAGAAGTACTTGCTAAAGCTCATTTTTGGGAAGCAATTCTCCATGGATCTTTCATGTTTCTGTACATCTTGCAAGCACAAGGACTGATTATTGTTGTTATGGATTATCTTTTTAAGGATGTTTGTATAACAAACAATTTTGGAAGATAGAGACAGTGCATGTTTGCTTTTGTCCATTATAAGTGGTCTGAGTGCTGTAAACTCAGGGTTTCTCTCTTGTAACACAATCTGCCACATGTATAGGTGTCACCTGGCCTTCTTTGAATTGCCCATAGGAGCTGGGGCTTGCAAAACTGGTACAAGTGCTAAGATCTGGTTACTGCTAGTGCTGTGAGTAGCAAAATGCTTTGTCTATGATCCAGTCTTGTGTGTTCTCCCAGCATCCATGAAATTGTGGCAGGCTGGCTTAGATTATAAGGATGGTAAAATCTCAGACTCTTCACAGTTCTTGACAGTCTTGGTGACCAAAGGGGATGTAGAGAGAGATGTGAATGAGGAAGGATGAGAACCTCATAGGTCACCTGATTTTGAGGAAGTCCCTGGGAATTAGGAGTGAACATGTTGACCAAATTTTATGATCAATCAGGCATTAAATAGTTCTCCAATGTTTTTGTTTTTGTTTTTGTTTTTGTTTTGCCAATTATAAGGAGGAATTGAAGTGTTGCAGGCTGAGTACTAGGAAGTAAGTTGAAGGTCAACTGTGTGAAACAGTGCCTGGGATGTTGCTAACTCTCCTCTGTGCAGGAGATTTTCTCATCAATCTGGTGGTCAGTTTCAGGTCTGCCCCCACTGTGATAATTAGTACTAATATTCACCCTGGATGGCAACAGCTGGACTGTTTTATGGCTCAGTCACTCCTACAGTCTCTCATGCCAACCTTAGACCCATTCAGATAAGAGCAAAATGTCCCAGGGTGTTTTGCAGTTGGTCCTGGCTGCTATAATGGAGCTGTGGCTCTTTGGGGGGAAACTCCCTTGGGAATCCACAGATGAGGCATTAACTAACATTTGAGTTCTTCCTGCCTGGGATTGGGTTTCTAATGCTGATGCAGGTGACCTATTGGAGAATGAGAAACTGACACAAAGAATTCTACATATATTCTTACCGTCAATTCTCAGCCCTGGAAAATTTACATTGGAATGGTGAAGATGAAGCCAAAGGGATATTTTTTTTAAATGGGGCAGCAAATACCTCAGGTTGAAGTAGTCTCTTTAAAAAAAAAAAAAAAAAATTGCCACTGTATGAGCCAAGCCCAAGTCAGCAGAAGAAAGCAAATCCAGTGACACCAGCCAGAAAAGAATGTGACCATGGCTGCTGAGCCAAAGAGCTCCCAAAGCCAAAGTAGGCAGTATCAACCATGAGGGTCTTTACCCACTTTAAATTGTTGAACCAGCCCAAAGCATTGCAAGTTCATTTGATGGAGCCATGAACAGTCCCCACCCTGTTTGAAACTAAAAATAAAGGCCTTACTGGCCTAGAAGGCTCCTTCCCTCTGTACCCCTCCTCCTCTCTTCCCTCTCTACCCTCACCTCGGCTGCTGATAGTACAGATTTTTTGTGTGTGTGGTATTAAATTATTTTTTAATATCTGTATTGGAGTATAATTGCTTTACACCAAAGAAGACATACAGAATACAGATATTTGATGGACCTTCCATGCTCCCTACCATCCACAGACAACTAGCTCTGGAATGACCTCCTCAAAAATTGACTCAAAAAATTTCTAATTCTACTTCCTTCACATTCTCCTGGTCCATGCACTTTAGTAAGGCACTTTGGTCACCGAATGCTGCTATCCTCAGAAAGGGGTCACTTCCTCTTGGCTGCTTTCTGGGTAATGATCAGGACAAAAGGGGTGGGAGTTGATATAGACTCACTTTGAAAAACTGAGATTTTCTCCTGACCACTACTGGGCATGATATGTCTTTCTCTCCCCTAATAGCAATCCCAGGCCAGCCTGGTTGGTACACCCTCCAGATGGCAGCTCAGCCAAAATGGAGCCCAGGAGATTCAAACTTAATTCTGATTCAGCCACCTGGATTCTGTAGTTGGATGGACTTTGTCCTAGATCATAAGGATAATTGCCACTTGGCTGATCACACTATCACCAAATCCCCCTGCAGTGGTCCACACAGGCCAATGCGAGGGCCATATGGGTTTGTAACTTTTATTAAAATGTCCAAGTCTTGCACCTTTTTTTTCTGAATGGAAGGTCTGGGTGTGATTAGGGGATAACTGCAAAAAAGGTGAAATTATCAGTACTGCAATTGGACACACTAATTTTGAAGCAATGGAGGGCTGACAACAGCAGCACTTGGGATTGGGAGCACTTTAGACCCCAAGAGACACAGAGCAGAGATGGATTTGAATGATCTTTGTTTTTCAGAATCACCCCTGGAGACTTCTTCATGAAGGAAAACCTCCTGGTAAGTTTCTCCCAAACCACTACATGTGAGTTAGATTTTACTGACTGCTGGATCTGTCATCCTCTGCCAGATGCCTCTGACCATGATTTGACCACCATTTCCTCTAACCTTACTGAGAAGTCAATCAGAAACAACAGAGGATATCCCCAGCTCCTGTATCTTTCGCAAAAAAATCTGTTAACGTCTCCAGATATTTTCCCTACCCCCGGTTTCTTAACTAAGCCATTTCCTCTGATAGGCAAATGCCACCCAGCTGACAGTGTGGACAAATGGGGCAGCTTGTACTGACTGCCCTCAGGCAAAAATAAACAAATGAAACTACATCAAACTAAAAAGCTTTTGCACAAAGGAAACTGTCAACAAAATGAAAAGGCAGCCTACTGAAGATATTTACAAATGATATATCCAATAAGAGGTTAATTTCCAACATAAACCAAAAACTCAGTCAACTCAACATCAAAAACAAACAGCCTGATTAAAATATGAGCCGAGGACCTGAATAGACATTTTTCTGAAGAATATATACAGACAGACAACAGACACATGAAAAGATGTCAACATCACTAATCACCAGGGAAATGCAAATTAAAACCACAGTGAGATGCCACCACTCACCTGTCAGAACGACTACCTGCAAAAAGACAACAAATAACAAATGTTGGTGAGGATGTGGAGAAAAGGGAACCCTCATGCACTGTCAGTGAGATTGTAAATTCCATAGCAGCCACTGTGGAAAGCAGTATAGAAGCTCCTCAAAAAATTAGAAATACAATTACCATATGATTGAACAATTTCACTTCTGGGTATTTACCCAAAGAAAACAAAGACACTAATTTGAGAAGATATACACACTCTAATGTTCATAGCAACATTATTTACAATAGCCAAGACATAGAAGCAGCCAAAGACTCCACTGATAGATGAATGGATAAAGATGATGTGGTATATGTACAGTGGAATATTACTCAGCCACACAAAAGAGAAAGCTTGCCATTTGTAACAACATGGATGGCTCTAGAGGGTATTATGCTAAGTAAAATAAGTCACACAGAGAAAGACAAATACCATATAATCTCACTTACATGCGGAATCTAAAAAAACAAACTAACTAACAAAATGAAAAGAGACTCATAGGTACAGAGAACAAACGGGTGGTTGCCAGAGGGGAGGGCCATGGTGGAGGGGTGAAATAGGTGAAGGCAATTAAGAGGTACAAACCTCCAGTTATAAAATAAGCCATGAGGATGTAATTTACAGCATAAGAAATATGATCAATACTATTGTAATAGTTTTGTGTGGGGACAGATGGTTACAGGTGTTCATTTCATAATATATGAAAATGTCAAATCAATATGTAGTACGCCTGAAACTAATATAATATTGTATGTCAACTATATTTCAATTTTACAAAGCAACATATGTTTAATGTAGAGAATAAAAAAACACTTCATTGAAAACAAAAATATTTCTAAGATCCTACTACATTTGTGCATTAGGAATGCAATACCAAACAAAAACGGACATGGTCTCTGTTCTCATGGAGTTTAGAATTGAATGGAAAGTACACAGAAGAAAAGTCATTCATTTATTCATCCAACAAATATGTGTTGAGCATCTGTTTTTATAGACAAGTGAAATTTGCTTATAATGCCAGTATTTACAATTCACTGTTATATTTTGTTAAGTAAGTAGGCAGACAGCAGGCAGAAAAGTAGAAAGATAGATAGATAGATAGATAGATAGATAGATAGATAATAGATAGATAGATAGATAGATAGATAGATAGATAGAAGATGATAGATGATAGATACATAGAGCGAGCACATATTCAGATTACGTGGACAGCCACATTCTGGGTCCCAGCTAGCCCTAAAAGAGCTGTGTCAGGTCTGAGCCCTGAATCTCTTGTTTTCCTCTGGGTCCATCTAAAATGGTTGTCTCAGGATAGCCTCATCCGCCAAAGGGTAGACAGCAGAAGCAAAAAGAACTACAATCCTGCAGCCTGTGGCATGAAAACCACATTCACAGAAAGACAGACAAAATGAAATGGCAGAGGACTATGTAGCAGATGAAGGAACAAGATAAAACACCAGAAAAACAACTAAATGAAGTGGAGATAGGCAACCTTCCAGAAAAAGAATTCAGAATAATGATAGTGAAGATGATCCAGGACCTTGGAAAAAGAATGGAGGCAAAGATCAAGAAGATGCAAGAAATGTTTAACAAAGACCTAGAAGAATAAAAGAACAAACAACTAGAAGAATGAAAGAACGAACAAACAGAGATGAACAATACAATAACTGAAATGAAAAATACCCTAGAAGGAATCAACAGCAGAATAACTGAGGCAGAAGAACGGATAAGTGACCTGGAAAACAGAATGGTGGAAATCACTGCTGAGGAACAGAATAAAGAAAAAAAGAATGAAAAGAAATGAAGACAGCCTAATAGACCACTGCGACAACATTAAACGCACGAACATTCACGTTATAGGGGTCCCAGAAGGAGAAGAGAGAGAAAAAGGACCCAAGAAAATACTTGAAGCGATTATAGTGGAAAACTTACTTAACATGGGAAAGAAAATAGCCACCCAAGTCCAGGAAATGCAGTGAGTCCCATACAGGATAAACCCAAGGAGAAACATACCGAGACACATAGTAATCAAATTGAAAAAAATTAAAGACAAAGAAAAGTTATTAAAAGTAACAAGGGAAAAATGACAAATAACATACAAGGGAACTCCCATAAGGTTAACAGCTGATTTCTCAGCAGAAACATTACAAGCCAGAAGGGAGTGGCACAATATATTAAAAGTGAAGAAAGGAAAGAACCTACAACCAAGATTCCTCAACCTAGCAAGGATCTCATTCAGATTCAACGGAGAAATCAAAAGCATTACAGACAAGCAAAAGCTAAGAGAATTCAGCACCACCAAACCAGCTCTACAACATATGCTACAGGAACTTCTCTAAGTGGGAAACACAAGAGAAGAAAAGGACCTACAAAAACAAACCCAAAACAATTAAGAAAATGGTAATAGGAACATACATATTGATAATTACCTTAAATGTGAATGGATTAAATGCTCCAACCAAAAGACACAGGATCACTGAATGGATACAAAAACAAGACCCATAAATATGCTGTCTACAAGAGACCCACTTTAGACCTAGGGACACATACAGACTGAAAGTGAGGAGATGGAAAAAGATATTCCATGCAAATGGAAATCAAAAGAAAGCTGGAGTAGCAACACTCTTATCAAATAAAATAGACTTTAAAACAAAGAATGTTACAAGAGACAAAAAACACACTCCATAATGATCAAGGCATCAATCCAAGAAGAAGATATAACAATTATAAATATATATGCACCCAACATAGGAGCACCTCAATACATTAGACAAATACTAACAGCTATAAAAGAGGAAATCAACAGTAACACAATGATAGTGGGGGATATTAACACCTCACTTACACCAATGGAGAGATCACCCAGACAGAAAATTAATAAGGAAACACAAGCTTTAAATGACACAATAGACCAGATAGATGTAATTGATATTTATAGGACATTCCATCCGAAAACAGCAGATTACACATTCTTCTCAAGTGCACACTAACATTCTCCAGGAAAATTCACATCTTGGGTCACAAATCAAGCCTCAGTAAATTTAAGAACATTGAAATCATATCAAGCATCTTTTCCGACCACAATGCTATGAGATTAGAAATCAATTACAGGGGAAAAAAAACGTTAAACACACAAATACATTGAGGCTAAACAATACATTACTAAATAACCAAGAGATCACTGAAGAAATCATAGAGGAAATCAAAAAATACCTAGAGACAAATGACAATGAAAACACAATGATCCAAAACCTATGGGATGCAGCAAAAGCAGTTCTAAGAGGGAAGTTTATAGCAATACAACCCTGCCTCAAGAAACAAGAAAAATCTCAAATAAACAATCTAACCTTACACCTAAAGGAAATAGAGAAAGAAGAACAAACAAAACACAAAGTTAGTAGAAGGAAAGAAACCATAAATATCAGAGTAGAAATAAATGAAATAGAAACAAAGAAAACAATAGCAAAGATCAATAAAACTAAAAAGCTAGTTCTTTGAGAAGATAAACAAGATTGATAAACTTTGAGCCAGACTCATCAAGAAAAAGAGGGACAGGACTCAAATCAATAAAATTAGAAATGAAAAAGGAGAAGTTACAATAGACACCACAGAAATACAAAGCATCCTAAGAGACTACTACAAGCAACTCTATGCCAATAATATGGACAACCTGGAAGAAATGGACAAATTCTCAGAAAGGTATAACCTTCCAAGGCTGAACCAGGAAGAAATAGAAAATATTAACAGACCCATCACAAGTAATGGAATTGAAACTGTGATTAAAAATCTTCCAACAAACAAAAGTCCAGGACCAGATGGCTTCACAGGTGAATTCTATCAAACACTTAGAGGAGAGCTAACATGCATCCTTCTCAAACTCTTCCAAAATATAGCAGAGGGAGGAGCACTCCCAAACTCATTCTACAAGGCTACCATCACCCTGATACCAACCCCAGACAAAGATAGTACAAAAAAAGAAAATTACAGACTGGTGAACATAGATGCAGAAATCCTCAACAAAATACTAGCAAACAGAATTCAACAACACATTAAGAGGATCATACACCATGATCAAGTGGGATTTCCCAGGGATGAAACAATTCTTCAATAAATGCAAATCAACGTGATACACCATATTAACAAATTGAAGAAGAAAAACCATATGATCATCTCAACAGACGCAGAAAAAGCTTCTGAGAAAATTCAACACCCATTTATGATACAAACTCTCCAGAAAGTGGGCATATAGGGAACCTACCTTAACATAATAAAGGCCATATATGACAAACCCACAGCAAACATCATTCTCAATGGTGAAAAACTGAAAGCATTTCCTCTAAGATCAGGAACAAGACAAGGATGTCCACTTTCACCACTTTTATTCAACATAGTTTTGGAAGTCCTAGCCACAGCAATCAGAGAAGAAAAAGAAATAAAAGGAATACAAATTGGAAAAGAAGAAGTAAAACTGTCACTGTTTGCAGATGACATGATACTATACATAGAGAATCCTAAAGATGTCACCAGAAAACTACTAGAGCTAATCAACGAATTTGGTAAAGTTGCAGGACACAAAATTAACACACAGAAATCTCTTGCATTCCTATACACTAACAATGAAAGATCAGAAAGAGAAATTAAGGAAACAATCCCATTCACTATTGCAACAAAAAGAATAAAATACCTAAGAATCAACCTACCTAAGGAAGTAAAAGACCTGTACTCAGAAAAGTATAAGACACTGATGAAAGAAATTAAAGATGACACAAACAGATGAAGAGATATACCATGTTCTTGGATTGGAAGGATCAACATTGTGAAAATGACTACACTGCACAAAGCAATCTACAGGTTCAATGCAATCCCTATCAAATTACCAATGGCATTTTTTACAGAACTAGAACAAAAAATCTTAAAATTTGTATGGAGACACAAAAGACCCCAAACAGCCAAAGCAATATTGAGGGGAAAAAAACAGAGCTGGAGGAATCAGACTCCCTGACTTCAGACTATACTACAAAACTACAGTAATCAAGACAATATGGTACTGGCACAACAACAGAAATATAGATCAATGGAACAGGATAGAAAGCTCAGAGATAAACCCATGCACCTATGGTTAACTAATCTTTGACAAAGGAGGCAAGGATATACAATGGAGAAAAGACAGTCTCTTCAATGAGTGGTTCTGGGAAAACTGGAGAGCTACATGTAAAAGAATGAAATTAGAACACTCCCTAACACCATACACAAAAATAAACTCAAAATGGATTAAAGACCTAAATGTAGGACTGGACACTATAAAACTCTTAGAGGAAAATATAGGAAGAACACACTTTGACATAAACCAAAGCAAGATCTTTTCTGACCCACCTCCTTCAGTAATGGAAATAAAATCAAAAATAAACAAATGGGACCTAATGAAACTTCAAAGTTTTTGCACAGCAAAGGAAACCATAAACAAGATGAAAAGACAACCCTCAGAATGGGAGAAAATATTTGCAAACGAATCAATGGACAAAAGATTAATCTCCAAAATATATAAACAGCTCATGCAGCTCAATAAAAAAAAAAACAAACAACCCAATCAAAAAGTGGCCAAAGACCTAAATAGACATTTCTCCAAAGAAGACATACAGATGGCCAAGAGGCACATGAAAAGCTGCTCAACATCACTAATTATTAGAGAAATGTAAATCAAAAGTACAATGAGGTATCACCTCACACCCGTTAGAATGGGCATCATCAGAAAATCCACAAACAACAAATGCTGGAAAGGGTATGGAGAAAAGGGAACCCTCTTGCCCTGTTGGTGGGAATGTAAATTGATACAGCCACTGTGGAGAACAGTAAGGAGGTTCCTTAAAAAACTAAAAACAGAATTACCACATAACCCAGCAATCCCACTCCTGGGCATATACCCTGAGAAAACCATAATTCAAAAAGACACATGAACCCCGAAGTTCATTGCAGCACTATTTACAATAGCCAGGTCATGTAATCTACCCAAATGCCCACTGACAGACAAATGGATAAAGAAGATGTGGTACATATATACAGTGGAATATTACTCAGCCATAAAAAGGAATGAAGTTGGGTCATTTGTAGAGATGTAGATGGACCTTGAGACTGTCATACAGAGTGAAGTAAGTCAGAAAGAGAAAAACAAATATCGTGTATTAATGCATATATGTGGAATCTAGAAAAATGATACAGATGAACGAGTGTGCAAGGCAGAAATAGAGACACAGATGTAGAGAACAAACGTATGGACACCAAGGGGGGGAAGTGGAGGTGGGGGGTGGGATGAATTGGGAGATTGGGATTGACATATATAGAGTAATATGTATAAAATAGATAACTAATTTTTTAAAAAAGAAAAATAAGTAAATAAAATAAATTGGGTGTCTCAACCCACAGTGAGAAATACATTTACTCAACCCAATACATGCGAGCACACAAGCACACACTCACACACGCTTATATAGATGAATTTGAAACAGAAGTCTCACAAAAGTTACCCTTAGTATAAATGATCCATACTGATACATTCTTACTCTACTCTATCATTCTATTAAAAAACACTGATTGTGATCCCTTAATGGTTCAACACCTATAGTTTGAAAAACATTGATCTAAACTTTGTCCAGCTTTTCTTTTTTTTTTCAACATCTTTATTGGAGTATAATTGCTTTACTATGGTGTGTTAGTTTCTGCTTTATAACAAAGTGAATCAGCTATACATATACATATATCCCCATATCTCCTCCCACCCTCCCTATCCCACGCCTCTAGGTGGTCACAAAGCACCGAGCTGATCTCCCTGTTTGGCCAGCTTTTCTATTTAAACCTGAAAGTCACAGAGGATCTGGTTATGCCCATTTCCTTGGACAACAGAAATAAAGGTTAATCCTCTTCAGCTGGCTACATTTAGAGGCCCATGGGCCCTGTTCCCAGAATCAGGAAGTCATGCTCAGTGGTCTAAAGTGATGGACTCTCCAGCAAAGCCCCAGCGTCATCCTTGCATAAGTGATTTCAAGGCACTAATACCCTCTCTTAGAGTGGGAGCCTACTTTCATTGATTACAAGTGATTTTCTGGCACAGTTGTTGCTAAAGAGAAAAAATAACATCAGATCTCTTCTGACCTCAACAACAACAATAATAGTCAGGCACTACTTTAAAAAATTATGTAGTATTTGAAATAAAAATAGCAGTTACCTTTGGGGCATGGTGACTGGAAGGGAAGAGGAAGAAGACTTCTGTTACTTGACTTCTGGTTACTTGGGTGTGTTCAGTGTGTGAAAGTTCAGTACACACCACTTAATCCCCAAAACATCTCTATGATCTTAAACGCCCATCAAGAACTGAATTTTAAATACACTGTGGAATAGTCACACAATGGAATACTATACAATAATGTGCGTGAAGAATTTATAATTACACACAATGGAAGAATCTCTGAACATAGTGTTAAGGAAAGATGCCAAATACAAAATAGTACGTGTTACATGACTCCATTTACACGAGGTACAAGGCATGCAAAGCTAATCTGTGCCATTAGGCATTAGAAAGGTCGGTACTTTGGGACATAATGACAGGAAGAGAACACAGGAGTATGTCTGGAGTCAGGGAAATGTTCCGTTTCATGTCAAGGTGCTGGTTACATGGGTGTGTTAAGTTTGTGAAACTTCAGTGTAGCTTAAAAACTGCAACAGCTTAAAGAGAAAATAGTTACTATTTCCATTCACAGATGGGGGGTCTGAGTTTCTGAGAGTTGATGATTTGGTCAAGGTCACACATTCTTTAAGCGGCAGAGCCAGATTTCAATCCAGGCTACCCGCCTCCAGGCCCAGGTGCATAACTTCCTGAGGAATTCCCTTGACTCCACATGCTCAGCAGCATTTGGTGTTGTCAGATTTTTGGATTTGGGCCATTCTAATAGGTGTGTAGTAGTATCTTTACCACTCTAGGTAGCATATATCTTGGTATATGTTCCATACATATTTGAAAAGAATATGTGTTCTGTTGTTAAGTGGAGTGTTTTGTAAATGTCTGTTTGATCTTGCTGGTTAATGGTCTTCTTGAGTTCTTCTGTATCCTTCCTAGTTTCCTGTCTACTTGTTCAATCAGTTGTTGAGAGATGGGTGTTGAAATCTCCAACTGTAATTGTGAACTTATCTATTTATTTTTGCCGGTCTTTCAGTTTTTGCTTCACATATTTTGTAGCTCTGACATTTGTGCATGTGTTTGTTTTAATACACAGACTGTGAAGAGAGACTTAGTTAAAATAAGGACATGAACTTTGTTCTATTGAGTGATAAGCTGATATGACTATGCCAGGTACTTGGGAAGGACAAGCACTGAAAGGGCAAGGGCAAGTGCTTACTTCACTGGATAAATCATCACTTCCCAGACACCTCTCAATATTGCTATTTTCTGACTGAAATCTCTGAAATGAATCTCTTATAATAGAAATCTCCAAGTTCTGCCATGTCATTTATTATATTATCTTTTTTTCTTTTTTTTGGCTGTGTTGGGTCTTTGTTGCTGTGCACGGGCTTCCTCTAGTTGTGGCGAGCGGGGGCTACTCTTTTTTGCGGTGCACGGGCTTCTCATAGCAGTGGCTTCTCTTGTTGTGGAGCATGGGCTCTAGGCACGTTGGCTTCAGTAGTTGCAGCACGCGGGCTCAGTAGTTGCAGCACGCGGGCTCAGTAGTTGTGGCTCGCAACTCTAGAGCACAGGCTCAGTAGTTGTGATGCACAGGCTTAGTTGCTCTGCAGCATGTGGGATCTTCCCAGACCAGGGTTCAAACCCATGTCCCCTGCATTGGCAGGTAGATTCTTAACCACTGTGCCACCAGGGAAGTCTCTATTATATTATCTTGAAATGGAGTCAGCCCCAAGTTTCTTAGTAAGGGCTCTTAAAAATGAGTTTCTAAATTTATAATTTAAACAATCAAAAACTAATAAAAGAAGTATCATTGTCATATGTTATATATAACTTTCCCCAGACTACTTCTCCTACTTCCACATAAGTATATTATCACTTACACTGAAAAAGGTATAATCCTAAAGATGTGAACATCTTTCAGAGGGGTAGATTTCCTTCCTTTCCATGTGTTGGGAAGAAATTTTCCTCTACCCTTTTAGGTTCTTCTGGCTAGTCTAAGAATTAAATTGACATAATACAAATTAACAGAAGAAAATCACATAAAAGTTTAATAACATGTATACAAGAGAGAGACCCAGGAAAACTGAGTAACTTGCCAAAATAGCCTAAACTCTCACCTTAAATACCATCTTCAGTTAAAGACAAAAGAGGATGTTGGGGGTAGGGGTTTGGGGATTCATAGGGGAGGAAAGCAATTCATATGGAGATGGAAAAGCAAATGTTTGGTAAATAAATGTTTGCTGGGCCATGTGGAGACTCTGGGACACAGCGCGGGACTTTGATCTCTAGGTCCTGCCTAGTTTCCCCACACACACTTAGCCCATATTCTTTGCAGATATCTCTGGTGATAGCTCTATTCCGAAAACAAGCCCTTTATTTAAATTCCTTGGGCAGCTAAGGGGGAGGCAAAAAGGAAGACTAAGAAAGACTTCCTGAGTCTTCTATTTTCTGATTGTCTTCAGCTCGAAAAAGTCTGCATGCCAAAGAGACATTTTGGGGGGGCAAGTTTTTCTTTCCTATCCATGATAATGACACAATAAATGTCTTTCATACAAATGTGTATGTGCAATGTGCCATCCTTGTGACTTTTTTGCTTTCTCATTTACTATAATATTCTTTAGGAAATGAGTTTAAACTATGGATAGGGTATTTGTATTGAATTTGAATTGAAGTCAGAAGAAAGTTTTGGATAGCTGGGGTTGGAGGCCTTTGGTATCTGCCTTCGTGAGGTCTCTCTCCCTAACTTCCTTTAGAAAAACCCATCTCTCTGGGTTTACTGTGGTCAAGGGGGCCTGCCTGGACTAAGGGGAGCAGATACGCTGTATCAGACACGTCTTATATAAACAGCCGTGCTGCCATGATCAAAGCCTTGCAAGCTTAAATCAGCTTTGTCAGGGCTTCCCTGACGCTGATACCCCTGGGGACTTGTTCCATGAAGGGCTGTTAACTCTCCAAGTGGCAACCTTTGTTCAGAAGAGGCCAAGAACCTACGGATAAATGCTTCCCTCTCCCTCCCCTGAGTGAATAGGGTTTTTTTTTTTTTAACTTTTTAAAAAATTTATTTATTTAATTAATTTTTTTGGCTGCACCGGGTCTTAGTTGCGGGATCTTCGTTGAGGCATGCAGAATCTTTCGCTGCAGCGCAGGCTCTTCCTTGTGGCGTGCGGGCTTCTCTCTAGTTACGGCATGCGGGTTTTCTCTCTCTAGTTGTGGCACGCGAGCTCCAGGGCACGTGGGCTCTGTAGTTTGCAGCACGCGGGCTCTCTCATTGAGGCTCTCGAACTCAGTAGTTGTGGTGCGAGGGCTTAGTTGCCCCACAGCATGTGGGATCTTAGTTCCCCGACCAGGCAGCAAACCCACGTGCCCTGCATTGGAAGGCAGATTCTCTACCACTGGACCACCAGGGAAGTCCCAAGTGAATAGTTTTGAGGCACGCTTCATGACTCTCAAAAGATTCTCAAAATAACTGGTCACCCTTAGGAGTAACCAACCCATAGGGATAATGCATTCCTGTATTAGTTTTCTCTTCTTGCCTTTTTTACTCTCATCCCTCACTCCGTGCTCCTAGGTATCACATTTCTACATCAGCTAACGGTACACAAGCCTTTGTCTCAGGCTCTACTGCTAGCAACAACCTTCCAGCACTCCTCTTTAGACCTGTTATTGAGTAGCTATTAATGTGGTAGCAGTGATGATTGTTATAGGTCTTATTTACTAACATCATCTCAGCTATATTTTCTTCAAATTAAATTATCCTATTCCTAGCAAAGTTCCCAATAGATTACCATTCACAATCAATGTTCATTTTTACTGCATTTCTTTATCTTGTGTTTCATTTCTACACCTCAAACTGAAGAACCCCTCACAAATGGAATAAGTAACATAAAAGAGGTCTGAGTAATGCCTGGTATGGTGGGTTTGTTTCTGCAGGGATGTTTGTGCATGGACTAACCCTAACTATGTGGACACAGAAAACCTGAGTTTCTGGGTTGCATGAAGACCACAGAGAGAGCAGCAGACTTTCAGGGTCCTGCTCTACAAGGCTTCCTGCTCCCCTCACTCTGCCCTTCCTCACTTGTCTGCTCCTCTTGGGATCTAGCTGTTTTTGAAACTAGCCTATTTTTGGCCCTTGTTTACCTCTCCTCTACCTTATAGCACCTGCCTGCTCACAGTTTCCATTTTATGATAATAGCTGGGGCTTGTTCTGACTCCTCAAGGCCTCTCTACTCTTGTTTCCTCCCTTGTCGCCCTGACAGTTAACTACATCACGGCTGCTCCGTGTGCTTCCTTTCAACATCTACTTCTGCTGTCCTCAAAACCTATTTCACTATTTCCCAATGAGATGGGAGGGGAGAGGGAGAGGGAGAGAGAGGGGGGAGGGAAGGAGAGAGTCCCATTTCATCTTTTTGTGCTGAGTCATGTCATAGGCTGCCGATCAGCTCATAAAACAGCTCTCTCTGATAAAGCTTAGAAAACCCAAAATGGTATATTTGTAATCCATATTATAATCTCAAAAGATTCAGAAAATATACAGTTTGTATAGGCATCCTAAAGCATTTTTTTTATTGTGGGAAAATAGACATAACATAAAAATTACCATCTTAACCGTTTGTAAGTGTACGGTTCAATGGCATTAAGTACATTCACATTGTTGTGCAATCATCTACCCATTGTCGGCGAGGGGGAAATTTCCCCCTCTACCTCTCTTGAGTTCTTGTGGTTGGACTAATAATAAAATTAACAAAAGGTAGATTAGCAGGAGAAAAAGAAACAAATTTTAATTTATGCACATGGAAGTCCCATAGAAATGGACTTAAGAAGTGGCCAAAGTAGGCAGCTTTTATACTTTTTAGAAAATTTTTTTTTTAATTTGTGAGGACTTGACAGGACAAAGAAACTTAGGTTTTGGGTGCTTAATTAGTGAAGAATCTAAATAGAGTTTGGGCTTGAGGTAGTAAATTAAAGTAAGTAAAAAGGTTTGTTATTAACACAGGTTTCTTGGCTCCAAATTCCCTATCTTTGGTGATACGGGTATCCTCCTACCTCCAGATGTAGAGGATACACCCTTCATATGAGAGATTTATTTCCTGCTTTTTTTAGCTGGACAGAGGAGGGTCAGAGTTTCCTTCTTGAATTGGCTGCTTTTCAAGCAACTTCAATTCAAGATAATCAATATGCCACTGTGGCATGTTTTGTGGTGGCCCACCCTGAGTCCTAACACCATCTTTAGAGTTTCTTCATTAACCCAAACTGAAACTCTGTACCCATTAAACAATAACTTTCCATTTTCCCTATCCCATAGCATTTTGCCTGCCTTAGCTGAGTTTATCCCATTCTGACTTGGGATAGCGTTAGTCTGTCATTAACCTTCTTTTTTGTGTGATTGCCTGAGCGTTCTCCCTTTAGGAACTAGAAGCTGTGAGTTTAGTTAAACAATGCAAGCTGTGTTGGATTGGGGCACTGGTTTCTCAGTGAGTGGGTAGACATCTAAGCTGAGGAGTCATGGGTTGAAAAAGAAAAGAGAAACAAAAAAATATTTTTATTCTCAATAACAGGCATGATGAGTTCCATTTTTCAACTAAGAACACTGATGTCCAGAACATTTAAGTAATTTGCTGGTGGTCACAATGTCAGAGTGGCTGAGTCCAGACCAGGGGCTTGTTTACTTTTCACCCCAAGCACCCCTGCCTTTTGGTTCCCTTCCATCCAAGAGGCCGTATTTTCAAAGTTTTGGATGACTACTTGGTGCTGGGCTCCAAGGGAGACAGAGATAAAAGAAGCCAAAGATTTTGCTTTCAAGGTGTTCAGTCTTAAAGCCTCATTTAAACATTGGTGGCTCTAGGCCAATTCTTAACTGCTCCTGCTGTCATCTACCCAGACCTCAGTTGAAAGAGTCACTGGAGGAGGTAAAACAGTGAAAAGGTGAATTGTCTTTAGACGGTGTTGATGAATGACTCCGTGAAATATAATGTAAGGAAATGGTCTGTAGTCCACGCTACAATAAAAGGGAATGACATCTTTAAGAGCCAGTCTTTCTAGTGCACTTAAAATGTCATTTGATTTAAAAAGTTAAATGTACTACAGGTTTTGGGGGAAATGTATATTCAGTTTTCAAAGCCCTTTAATCCTCTGGACTCAATGGCTGTGTTTAAGGAAGTGCAGTCCTGACAAGGCTGTGTCTGCCGAGCAGGCTGTGGGGAGCTGCTTGGGTCACTGCTCGCCTTACTTTTTCAGCAGGTGTTTTGCTTGGCACATGGTCTCCCTCGTGGAAAATGGCTCACCCTGCAGGTCCTTACGTAACTCTTCCCCTCAAGGCAAACCCTGTCCCCAACATTTCACACTTTGTCTCTTGTAGCCCATGGTTTATTTCAATCTTTCACTTCCTATAGCGTTCAGAGCCACAGCTGCCATGAAGAGCTCCTCTCCCAATCCAACCTGTGGGGATTTCCTCCTTAGATGTACTTAATTAAGTTAACTGTACCTTTCACTTAAAAACATAGGGACAGCAGAGCATAACGCCTAAGACTTCAGGCTCTTTACTCAGGCTTCTGGATTCAAATTTGCTACTTACTGGGCAAGTTCTTTAATCTATCTCAGCTTCAGATTTTTCATCTGAAAATGGGGATAATATTAATAACCTCAAAGGTTAAGTTAACCCTTGTAAAAGTGCTTGGAACAACCCAAATGTTCACCAACAGACAAATGGACAAAAAAAATGTCATAGAAACATATAATGGAATATTTATTATTCAGCCTTAAAAAGGAATGCAATTCTGATGCATGCTACAACATGGATCAACCTTAAGCCATTACACTCAGTGAAATAAGCCAGACACAAAAGGACAAACATTGTATGAGGTCCCTAGAATAGTAAAATACATGGAGACAGAAAGTAGAACAGGAGTTACCAGAGGCTGGAGGGAGGAAAGAAAGGGGAGTTATTGTTTATTGGATACAGAGCTTCAATTTGGGTTGATGAAAAAGTTCTAGAGATGGAAAGTGGTAATAATTGCACAGCAATGTGAATGTATGTAATGCCACTGAACTGTACACTTAAAAATGGTTAAAGTGGTGAATTTTGTTATGTATATTATACCACACAAAGGTTAAAAAAAGTATATTATACCACAATAAAAATGTTTTTAAAGGAACAGGGTCTGATACATAGTAAATTTTCTGTTTTATTTGTGGTATCTCTTACATTGTTGCCTAATGTTCTCTAACACTTGCATTTTGATTCTGCACTCAGTTTGATGTCATCTCTCCAACTTCAGAGCAAGGGCCGTGTCATACTTTGGCTTGTCCTTCACTGTACCTGCTGATGTATCTTGCATATAGTTGGACCCTGTGAATCATTGACTGATTAGTGCAGATTCCAAATAACCTGTGTTAAAATAATGTGACCCATGCTTTCATGTTAATGGAGTGGATCTCAATGTTTTCTCTGTGGGAGGCTGTTAGCATGGTGACTAAGAGCCAGAATTTGGAGTCAGTCTATCCTAGATTTGAGTTTCAGTTTTGCCATTTATTAACTCTGTGCCTTTGGAAAGTCAATCAGTCTTCTCAGCTTCTGCTCACCTGTGATAGGATAAATAATATCTATTTTCCCATATGTTCTGTGATGATAAAAATGAAATAACATATGTGAGAACATGGCCCAACCTGAGAACCCAATAATTAGCAGTTAATACAAATATTTCTTATCCTAAGCTTTACTACTACCTTAATTTCATCACTCTGAGAAGTCAATTTCTGAAACTGACCTTTCAGTTAAAGCAAATGCCAATCCCTGGACTACTGTGGGGATTTCTGCAATGAAGGACAATGTCTTAAGAGCATAACATGTCAAGAGGCTTGTGGGACTTACTTTGCTCTCCAGGCCCAGCAGTCTCAGATATACCAGGAAGATTCTAAAAGCCCAGCAGAGTGAGAAAAGAGGCTTTCTCAACTCAGAGGTAGCTCCCTCTGAATACAGACAACCACTTTTTGGAGTGAATGGTTGCTCAGAATCCTTAGGGGAAGCAATGCAGGCAAAGATAGAGCCAAAAGCCTGGGTCTCTCTCTAAAGTCTGGAGTAGATTGAGAGACAGGAGCAGTAGAGCTATTGGCCCACCCAGCATTAAACGGCAGTGAACATGTAAAGACCAGGTACTTTGCTCAGAGACTGAACTTGGTTTAAAAAAAATGGTGGCCACTGTGGATGACGTTGAAGACATCCAGGAGAAGAAGCAGAGTGGAAGCCACAAAGATGAAGCCCTGAAAACTGAGTTATTTTCTGTAGCAGGAACCAGATCTGGGCAGATTGAATCTTGTCCTCCCTGAAACACCTTAGGGGGTTTATTCCAGAGTGAGCATTGAGGCATTCTCTCTTAGCCCAGGGGAAGGGCAAGTGGTCATACCTCAAGGTGAGTGTTGGCAAACAAAGGAAATTCTCTTGGAATTGGCATTCCAGGAAGTCTAGAAGTCTTGACCAACTAAAATGTAATCGTGAACTGGAATGTGAGACCTTGATTTACAGCACCTGATGTGACTGCAGAATACAAAACAGAGGGAGAGAGCAAGCAAAGAAGGAGGGAGGGTAGCAAACACTCTTGTGGCTCAAGAGACCACACTTGAAGTGGAGCAGTTATGAAAAAAGAGGGCCAGAAAACTATAAACACGCTCTTACACAAAGTACTTACCACCTGATGGGCAGCCACTGTCACCCATCCTCTGCCATCTGTCAACATTCCTTTCACTGTCAGGCACCTGATGGTACAAAGGTACTCTGTATGTATCAGTTACTGCCCCAAACAGGGTCAAATTCTATTTTCCTGCCCATGGAAAATATTTGAAACTAATCTTCCAAATAACTTTACATTTCAAAGCCTCTTTGTCTGAGTTATGAATCTTCTATCAGTCATTACCTACAACTTGAGAAATGTCACCCTAATCCAACTTCAGGAGATGTTTATCTGTGTCACTAAGGACTTGTCTTGAACAGTGAGGAAATACACACACACACACACACACACACACACAGATACCAATAGACCATATAGTATATAACTGTAACTATGAAATAAAAGTTCAGGAAAAAAGAATCTAAAGATTCACCAAAATGTTTGCAAAGGTTATAATCATTTTCTTCTTTGTATTTAATACATATTTGTATCCCCCCCCAGCCCCCCTCCACCCCCCAATGCCAGAGCCGCTTCTCCATTCCAAGCAAAACATCTCTCTCTGAGCCAGGGGTGGGTAGAAGTCTTTGTGGGATCAGCAATGGCTGTCTATTACTTAAATGGTGGCCTTGAAGCCCACGAGGAGCAATGAGCTCCTTAGAAGAAAGGTGTGATAATTCAGGTGATCCTAAATTATATTTTAATTTCATAATAGAAACGATAAAATTCTAAGAGTTTCAAAAACACATTCTTACCCTTTTCAAGCAAATGTTAAATTACAAAGATAACTTAGGTTTTATTCTCTTCTGTTACATGTGATTAGCACTGGGAATACTGTCAACTGAATTCAGCATCTATTCATCACTTACTATATACAACACAGTTTGAAGGAGTGCAAAGCTGAACTGAAATCTAGTAAAAGAGAAAATACAAGTACATAAATAACAATATCACAGATCAGAATACAATCAATTCAGCAAAGGCAGTTATAATGCTATAGGATGCTCATAATAACTTTTTATACTTTCTGAATCTTTCAGAGTCATTAGGAGGTTTACAAATATAACTATTTGGATTTTCTAAGCAGTCAAGTATTTTATCATTACATTAAAGAAATTCACTAAAAAAATTCACTGGAACAATTAAGGTTTTCTATGAGCAACATTTCTTTTATTCGATTTAATTTTCAGAGTTCAGTGTCTCAGAGAGTCTATGATGATCATTTTGAGCTGCTATAAGAATTTTAACTAGTTCTTGCTAACTAGTTAAAACTAGTTAGCAAAAATGATTTGCTAACATTTTCTTTTCAGTAGTTGTGCTCAGATATACTATTTGCCTTTGGTTCTATACATGCAAACTTTTTTTTCTATATGAAACTTATCCTACTAAGATATGTTTGAACCTCCATTTCACAATTTAAGGAAAGTCTGATGCCCTCCCCAGTGTTTCTGTCAAGTCCTGGGGTAAGACAGCCTGGGCATGCTACAGACAACACCACTTAACACTGTCATCTTGGGTGGGTCACTGCATTTCTCTGAGCCTCTATTTAACAATAGGCCTTGAGTGGTTTGACATTGTCCATATTATTTATTTACTATTGGTTGGTTGGAGATCTCAAGTGGTGGTGGTGGCTTCACTAGGGGAACTACAACAACAAAAAAAGATGCAAAGTCAGCGATTTCTGCCCCTACAAGTTCTTAGAGCTCCCACTTCACCCTATATGGCACCAGGCTATGACCATTATCCTGCTTTCTCTCTCTCTTGCTCCTCTTATTTCTCCTCCTCACCCCACCCCTCCCCTTCTGGGTTCCCTGAAGAACTCTAAACTCTCCTCTTTTGAAGAACAATTCCATTTCTTGAACCCTTTCCACAAATTCAGTTTTGAATTTACCTTTGCAAAACAAAACCCATTAAGGTACTTAACTCACACAAAAAAATTCAAATACAGGATCAAGTATTCATAAAACATTGTTGTAGGAGAAAAAATAGCAACTTTTAATCTGCATGGGTGAAGGTGTCAAGTGGACATTGTCAAGTGTGTACAATATTCACTTTTTGTAGATAATCCATGTTCATAAAAGGATATCTGCAAAATAATTTGTAAATAATTTATCCTGAATATATCTTAAACTTTTCTAAAGATGTTTTCCATTTAAAAATAATTTTAAAGGAAGAATTTATTACTAAAAGATCTCTTATTTGTGGAGTATTTTACTAAACCTTCCCCAAATTTTTATAAGAGTATGTGGAATGACTTTAACTTTCCCTATTATAGCTCACCATGTTCTTTTGAAAGTACTATGTACAGAACCAGAATTTGATTTCAGGTATTACTCAATCTATATTTTCTTATTTAATGATGTGGGTTTCTCTTTGATTATTTATTCTATTAATTCAGTTGCATCCTCCATCTGAATCATGTACAAATATATATTCCTGACTTGTCCCCTAAGGGTAGCACCTGCTGGCCACCTGCTGAATATCTTCCCTTGGTGTTCCATATGCATCTCAAAACCAAACTATCCAGAACACAAGTCATCGTTTGCCCCCAGACTCTCCCTATTCTATCTTTCCTCCTATGTTCATTACCTTGAGTAATCACCATCCTCCCAGTAATTCAAAAGCCTTGAAATCTGTGTAATCTCCAAGTTCCTCCTTCTTTTAGCTCCACAATCAAAAATCTCTTGAGAAATCTTGTTGATTCCATCTCCAAAATATCTTTGGAATTTATTCCATACTTTTCACTCTTAGAGCAACCACCCTCATTCAGGCTTCATGCCTAGATCTCTCCAGCAGCTTTTCTGCCTGTGGTCTTCTCCTTCAGAGCCTCCTACACATGGCTGCCTAGGAAAATGCTTCCACACATTCAGCAATACGACTGTTCTTTTTGCAGATCTCACGTGACTTCCTATCACACATGGAATAAAGTTCAAACCCAGCCTGGTATTCAAAGACTTTCAAATCTTGACCCCAGCCACACTTCTAGACTTATTGTCAATTTATTTAACAAATATTCATTAGGTCCACTCTGTGCCAGGTGCTTGTTGCGCCCTGAGGACACAACGGTGAGCAACACCAGATCCAGTCACTGACCTCACTGAGCTTCATCTGGGACATGCTTTCTTGCCCCCCCCACTGAACTCTGAACCCCAAGCCACTCATCACTCTCCAGATAGGCTTTATGCTTTCTTCTCTCTAGGCTTGTCCTCACCTGGAATGTATTTTCCTTCCCCATAGTCACCTGTTGGTTATTCAAAAGGCCAGATGTAAGTCTTGCTTCCTCCAAAATGGTTCCCAGATTCCCCCAACTCGGATTAATTCACTTATACTCCAAAGACCATTTGTACTTCTGTTATAACTCATCATGGTACAGAGAAAAGACCATAAATTTTGAAGCTAAAAAACACTGGGTTCAAGGCCTGTTTCTGTCACTTACCACACAAACGAGACCAAAATACATAGTTCTTCAAAGCCTGTTTCTCCGTCTGTAAAATGGAGATAATAATGTCTATCTCACAGATTAAATAATACCTACAGCAATAATATAATGGCACAAAAAATGATCCATCTTTTATGTTACCTGTTTATAGAAATGGCTGATTATTTTATCCCTTTAGAATTGTTAAAGGGAAATAGGCCATAATAGATATAGTCTTTCCCCATGGCAATATAGCTTTTCCTGTTTTTTGAGTTGAATTTTCTGTCATATATTTAATTCCTACCCTGAACCAGCCATATGCATATAATCTCATTTAGTCATCCCCAATCCTATGAAGTATACACTATCTCCCATATGGATACTGTCTATTAGCAATTGACATTGATTTCCACCCTCTTCTATACTTTCCCCTGTATTCAAGGGACTGAAAGCTCAAGAACTATATTTCTGGATGTAATTTAAATGCCTCAATAAGATACACTCAAAATGTTTTGGAAAGGGTGGGGAGATCAAATGCATTCTTCCAAAAGAGGTGTAAACAGACATGGCGGCTTTAGCAGATACGAGATTTTGCAGGTCTGGCCAGACTCTTTGTTCTGCTAGTAGTGCCCAGGCCAGGCTTGAGGGTATTTTTTCCAGTAACTCCAGATAGAGAAAATTTGAAGAAGAACTCTACTTGGCCCATTTTGTATCCCATATCCATCCCTTGACAAACTACTATGGCCAGGAAAACAAAGTTCCCTAAGAATATGGCAGCTTCCATTCAAATAATGTGGCCACTAAAGGTAAAGGTATAGTTCCCCCAAATAAGTGGAATAACACAGACAAGGCCACTGAGGAATCATCTTACCCCAACTCTCCCCCAAATCAGTCTTGTATGCAGATAGTTTATTTGAGAAGTAATCCCAGGGAGCAAGATTGAGGGTCTGGAAGAGTAAAACAGGGAAGGAAAAAAATAACCCCCAAATTCCATGATGTGTACTGATTTAACAACCACACTGGGTAGCTGGTGCACAATTCTGCCAGTGTGTATTATTATTTTAGCATGCTAACTTGCCTGAGGGAAGGGACGGTTTCAGGTTTCTTACCATAATGGCTCTTCACAGGTTGGGAAACCAATGTGAGGGTTCTCCCAGCTACTAACTGTGTACATCCCAACTGCATACTCAGAAACCAGAGAAATAACCACAGGGTAAATCCAATAGATCCACTGAACCCATCTGAGACATACTGAACTCCATTTCTAACCTGGCCTCCCTATGACCCCTTTCAACTGGAGAATAATGAAGGTACTTCAAGACCCTTGAGTCAGTATGAACACAGAACCATAGTCCCTATATTCAGCAGTTCTTTAAAAGTCTGAGGATTCCCTTTTTGTCAGTATATATTAACTCTGATAAACCTTAGATCCCCTTTGGGAAGGATCATGGGAATGTTTATCATATGTACTTGCAGTAGTAGCATTGCACTGTCTTTCCTCAAGGGGATCCACCTCTCCTTCAATGAGTGGGCTTTGGGTCTATGAAATGACATATTTGGAAACAGGGTAAGGGACTCTTTTCCTCTGAAGTGAAAGTTGGTGAAGGTTTTTCTGTTCACCAGCTTTTGATTTTTTCTTTTTTTGCAAGTCAAATAATATTATGATTGGCTCTCCATCGCCCTCTCCCCAGGGAATACCATGACTTATTAGTTATTGCTACTGATTCCTGAGGGTCAAGGCACATTGACTCCTATTACAGGTAGCCTTGAGGCCCATTATGGTTTATGTCCCCTTTATTCTGAGTTAAGTGCTGCCATTGGCCTCTGCCGTTCCAGAATTCTATCATCGCCTTCATATTAGTAATCTCAATTCCCTTGCAACACCTTCTTCTCTCAACCCCAGCCTAAATGGGTTAGTTATCGCAGAGCTTCTTAAATTAACTGGTGCCCCTTAGCAAGGTATTCCTCATTGCTTTAGTGAAAGAAGTATCCTCTCAGTTCTCCCAGAGAACATTGTCAAATGCCAGTTTTTCTGATCATACATAAGTTTATTCTAATAATTTTACCTCTTTGAATCTTTGGCTTCTTTCCTCAGTACTTTGCCAAGGCGGTTCCAGCATCTCCACCTCATTTATAGTAGGCTCTTATCGTGCACAAGCTTCAAAGATCCATCTTAGCAGCATGTTAGACGGGCTCCTTGTGAAGTTGCCAGAACATTGAGCTCTAAGTCATGGAGGAGTGTTCCCGTGTCAATAAACTATACTCCACGCAGCTTTATATCCCCACCTGCCACCACCATCCCTGATCCAGTATTCTCAAGATCCCCATACATGTGTTCTCCTGAAATATTCATACTCACCAGGTCCTGAAACTTCTTTGGCATGTAGTCTACTCCCTCCCGAAACAAGAACTGTATTTCTGCTCTGGGACTAGCTGAGCTCTTACTATAGTTATTGGTCTGAAGGCAGATCAGACCTTGAGGAAGATAAGCATAAACTTGAGAAGAACCTGCCTCAGGTATGATTTTTTTCAAGTGTCTCCAGACAAGGGAATGTTGCTTTCTTCTACAAAGGTCAAGAACTAGTGAAGAGAGGGTTGGTGCCAGTTGCCACTATGGAAGAAATCAGTCTATCCCATTTACTGTAGATCTGTGAGAAGTCGGTTCGGCTCTCTAGGACATTGGCATGGACATCCAATACTCCTGGTAAGGTTTGTGCCATGTGGGAAGTTAAAAAAAGAATATAAAATCCTAACATAAGAACAAACTAAATATATATAATCAAGCTTATAAAATACTCCACAAATGAGAGGACACCAAACTGATAGGACTAAAATATACCTTGCAGTGGAGTCATTTTATTCAGATATGGTAGTCAAGGTGAAGACCCTGAGTAAGCAGAAGGGTTTGACTACATTTTTTACATTTTGGTAATGTAAGTGGAAGTGGAAATGGAAGTGCTTCACTCTTGGAAATGGAAGTGCTTTTCATTGAAATTACAGTCAAAGTTTCCTTGACAGCACTTCTAGAAGCAGTCCCCCTTAATAAGCCCTCTAATCTATAGTAACTCCCAACCATGTGGAGAAGGCAATGTGATTGTGGATGTCTATGTATGTAAACAAGTGAGCAGCTATGAATAAAATTTAGTGAATTTAGAATTCCGTGTATACGGTAATTTGCTTGAAGTCATTTAAAATCTAGCTTAAGGAAGAATTTGTATACAATTTTTATACACAATCTGTATTTTAACTGAAAGCATTCAGGATTGAGGAATTTGCTGAATTTGCCTGAAAACATTCTTTTCAATAATTTAGTTGTACTGCAAGCAGTTTAAGAAAAGCTATTTGGACTTATTGTTTTAGGAACATTTGTGCCCTCCACAGAAGAATTCAGTATCGTGATGCCATCTTAAGCCTTTCCCTGCTAGGAGGGAATCAGTTCCCTACTGTGTGACACTGGGGTAGGGCTTACCTAGGTAATTAAATTTTTTGCTTGGAGCTGGAATGGGGTGAAATAAGCTTTAAGTTACGGAATTTGGAATAAAGAGGGGAGCCAAGACAGTGTCTTGGACAAAGATGGGTCTAGGAACCAAAGAAAAGACCTAAATATTAACACATACTAAAGGAGCAATCTTGCTTATGATAAAGGAGGGAGTTTGTAAGGTCACCAGTCCAACTGGAACAAAAATACCAGAATTGCTTAATCTGGTTTTTAATACAATGTAAATATTATCTTCTCTTTTAGTGAAAGCAGTTTGATAGGCGATCATCCAAGATGTCTAATCACTGACATCTTCAAAGGGTGAAGAGTTCAGGGACAACAATCAGTATTTGCCCTATAATCTTGCATATTTTTGTAACATGCTTTATATATGTTTCTCATTGTTCACATACGTACTACTTGTCTCCCAACTAATCTGAAAGTCTTTCAAAGAGAAGGGCCAGAGTACTAATTTTTCAATAAACAACCCCATGCCTATTACTGTCTCTTATAAAATAGTCATTTGACTAAATATTTTCCATAATTCAGAATATTGCAAAAATGTTCTAGTTTTGCTTTTAGATTAAAGTTGATCCTGTTGCTAAGAATTGTAACAGACATTCTGCATTGAAATTAATTTGTCTATGTATCAGAAAGTGTGTCTTGACTTTGGAGCAGACAGACCATGGTATTCGTTTACTTATCAGGCATATAAATTCAACCTCTATAAGATCATCTTAAATGCACAAGGAGAAGAATACTATTTACCCTGGAGGATTATTTTGACTATTCAATGAGGTAAATGCTGATTAACAAACACTTTTTAAATACCTATTATGTGTCAGAATTATCATACTGGGCAGTGGAGATAGAATGAAGGGAACATTTTATAAAGTATTTCACATTCCATAGCACAGGGATTTAGAACCCTTGTACCTCACATGGTCTAAAGAATTTTAGAGCTCAGAGGGAATGAAAAGATCATCTTGATAAGCATCTTCACCTGTCAGACAAGTAAACAAGGCCAAGGGAGGGTAAGTGAATTGAACAAAATTACAAACAGTTTAGCTGTAGGGTTAGAATTATTATCTAGGTCTCCTTGCTCCTGGTCCTTTGTTTGTTCTGCTATACCTTGTCAACTTTAATAACATAATGGCCAGTTATTTTACCAACAAAAGCAAGTTTACTTGGGAATTGAAAGAGGAATTGCAATTTGGGATATGAGAACTATGGCAGACCATAGGCAAATCCATAGAACAAGGAAGGGAATCTTGCTTTTATAGGGAAAAGGGGGAGCTGGGATGGGCTGTATAACCAAAGAGTCCATTGGAGAAAGCTGGGAGTACAAAGTTAGAAGCTTCTCATTAGTTGGGCTGCTATAGCCTCTGATTGACTGGGCTGTTGGGCGGAGAGAAGTTTTCTTCTGCCTGCTGGGTAGTAAAGTAGTCAACACTTTCCTCTCAGAGATGTAGCTGTACATCTCTTCCTGTTTGGAGTAATTTATGATGCATGGTTGAGAGTGAGAGCTCACCGTACAGGCCTGTTCCAACTCCAATTTTAGCTGAAGTTTCTTTAATTAATTCTACATTTCCTCCTTTTTGTCAAGATCTTTCCTCTCAGGATTGCTGACCGAGTCAGGACCTCCGCAGGTAGTGGTTTGTCCCTTCGTGCCAGGAAGGACCTTCCCTAGTATCATGTCCCATATCAAAGGGAAAGCACACAAGTCAGAAACCTCATGAGGCTGCGTCTGAGTAACAAGGAAAGTAGTAGGGAGAACTCTCAGGAGGTTTTTGTTAAAAGTCCGTTTTAAGTCAAGGTTGTAAATGCTAGAAATTATCTCAAAGCGATGAGCTAGCATCATCTTATTAGGCATGTCATTTTTACAAAGGCTTGACAAGCAATAGATGCAGAACTTAACAAGTATAGAGAGCAGAATTTAAAACAACATAATAAACCCAGTTTGCAAGATGGTTCTAAACTGGGAACCCAGACCAGAAGGTAGCCAGGTGAATAAATCAAAAGACAGTAGGCTGTCTGGTAAAAGTTGCTGTAACCAGTGTGTTTGCTCTTTAATTTTATGTAATTGGGTCTCTACTATCTCAGAGGCTTTTATCCAAGTGCAACAAGAGGTGTTTGCTATTGCACAGACACCTCCTTGCTCAGCACATAGGTTATCAAGGGCTATGTAGGTATCTAAAACCACTTTAGCCAATGACTTAGCAAGGACCATTGCTGAGCTGAAACTGTGTTGGCTACAGAGTAAGCTAACTTTCCTAACATCAGGGAGAGGCTCTTGATCGTTTGTTCATTGGCACTCACTCCAATCCATGGAAGAAAGCTCTCCCTGTGGAGACAAAGACAGAATTATGTACACCTCCCAGAAGTTCTCACTTAAGGCAGTCATAGAGGCTTAATGGTACAGACCAATGAGAGGCTTCTGTTCAGTTATGTAGGGAGAATAGGACAGTGAATACAACAGAGGCACATTGTCCTTGTATTCTCCAGCTATCAAGGCAATGGGTTGCCCAAGCATAAAGACCACTCCCCAGACTTCCACATGTGAAGGTATAACCAGTGGGGGTACATAAGGTGCCTGCATAAGGGATAGTACCTATGGATCCATTCACTGGCATAGAGGGATTAACATTACTTAACCAAGGCTTAGACATTATGTTGTTATACTCTGAGAGGTTACCTAGATGTACAGATATGTCAGCAAGTTTACAAATAATCCAACTTGCATTGCCAACTCTGGAGAACCTTTCATATAAATATTCAAAAGATCTTGTTTTCCCATTCCAGGATTGGGTCAAGTTGAAGCAAGGAATAAGTTTAGGCAGGCACTGACTCTATAAAATGAGACCACAGAACAATCTGGACAGATAACAGCCTCTGAAACCCCAGTGAAATTACTTCTAGGGTGAACCAAAGGGTCATTGAAATCTTGGACAGACTGAACCAAAGAGCCATTGCTATCTTGGATGGACTGAGGTTTCCAATGGCAGATCCAGCAATTGGAGAGGTTTCCCTCTTTCAGAAGGGACTGGGAAATATGGACAAGGGCCTTGTCCTTCCATGGAAGGGAGTGAGAAAATAAGTTAAAACAGATTATTGAAAGAAAGGTATACAGGCCTGGTACGGACATCTTGGGAAAGCTGTCAGCCTCAGATGTCATCTGCTTCAGATCCTACTGAGCTTTATCTTCAGGTTGCCATACAGTGTGCAGGTCCAGTTGGGGTTTGGTGTCTCCTTCGGTGTGACATGTGGATCTAGGAGTCTACTCCCTGGAGTTTGGTGGCATAGGGGTTAGTTAATGGAACCTGATAATTGCCCTTCCAGCAATGCTGGACATAGTCCTCTTGGAGGTACCTTTTCCAGTACACAAAATCTCTAGGTTATAGGGTGGATGTTTGGGGTCTTTGTCTTCTGGGAGCATGTTGCAAAAAGAGTGCTCTACTGGAGCAAGATTGTTTTTAGTAGAGGCAATTTAGGCATTTACAGTGTAGAAGTCTGTCTCCCCTTAACAGCTGTAGATGAAAAGATGTAGAACTAGGTGCATTGGGAACCCCATTACAAGGAGAACAGCCTCCCATTGAACCTATGTATGTAGGTTGCAATGTATGCAAATACATACATTGTCATGAAAAACAAGAATATTCAACAAGAGCTTCAGAACTCTTGAGAGATCAGGTAGGGAGAAAAATAAATTGTTTCAACCTTTGTTGTGAAGATATAGTTTAGCAAATTGCTGTAAGTTATAGATAGCTTACAGGAGAAGAGAAAGAGGGGTCCTTTACATCTGGAACATAAAACATTAAGGTAATCAGTTTTCTATTGGAGTTTTAGAAATTCTTACCCAGTTCAGTGTTATAATCTTAAAGTTATCAAAAAAAACTTGTATTCCAGAATGTCTGTCAGAATCCTTTCCATGAATTTTTCTGAAGATGAAACTCATTTGCAAAACATCTGAGTAAAGAAATAACTCTGTAAATGACAAAAAGACTTGAAGATGCCCATTATTAAAGATATGTTGAGAGTTCATCATAATGAGATTGACAAGGGGATCTGCTTATTTCTGTGACATACATTTTTAAATTATGGCCAGTAAGATTATGTCAGGACAACTTAAAGTTTCAGGGATTTCACACAACTTTAGAACACTTATAGTGACATGTACCTATACAAATATAAGGTAAAAAGTTTTAGGAGGATCTTCAAGATGGCAGAGGAGTAAGACGTGGCGATCACCTTCCTCCCCACAAATACATCAAAAATGCATCTACATGTGGAACAGCTCCTACAAAACACCTACTGAATGCTGGCAGAAGACCTCAAACTTCCCAAAAGGCAAGAAACTCCCCACGTACCTGGGTAGGGTAAAACAAAAAAGAAAAAACAGAGACAAAAGAATAAGGATGGAACCTGCACCTCAGGGAGGGAGCTGTGAAGGAGGAAAAGTTTCCATGCACTAGGAAGCCCCTTCACTGGCGGAGATGGGGCGGGGTGGTGGGGGGAAGCTTCAGAGCCATGGAGGAGAGCGCAGCATCAGGGGTGCAGAGGGCAAAGTGGAGAGTTTCCCGCACAGAGGATCGGTGCCAACCAGCACTCACCAGCCTGAGAGGCTTGTCTGCTCACTTGCTGAGGCAGGTGGGAGCTGGGAGCTGAGGCTCGGGCCTCGAAGGTCAGATCCCAGGGAGAGGACTGAGGTTGGCTGCGTGAACACAGCCTGAAGGGAGCTAGTGCGCCACAGCTAGCAGGGAGGGAGTCCGGGAAAAAGTCTGGAACTGCCTAAGAGGCAAGAGGCCATTGTTTCTGGGTGCATGAGGAGAAGGGATTCAGAGAACTGCCTAAACCAGCTCCAGAGATGGGTGCAAGCCACGCTATTAACACGGACACCAGAGACGGGCATGAAATGCTAACATTGCTGCTGCAGCCACCAAGAAGCCTGTGTGCAAGCACAGGTCACTATCCACACCTCCCCTCCAGGGAGCCTGTGCAGCCCGCCACTGCCAGGGTCCCATGACCCAGGGACAACTTCCCCGGGAGAACACATGGTGCGCCTCAGGTTGGTGCAACGTCATGCTGGCCTCTGCCGCCACAGGCTCGCCCCGCATTCCATACCCCTCCCTCCCCCTGGCCTAAGTGAGCCACAGCCCCCTAGTCAGCCGCTCCTTTAACCCCTTCCTGTCTGGGCAAAGAACAGATGTCAGAGGGCAACCTACATGCAGAGGCAGGGCCAAATCCAAAGCCAAACCCCAGGAGCTGTGCGAACAAAGAAGAGAAAGGGAAATTTCTCTGTGCAGCCTCAGGAGCAGTGGATTAAATTTCCACAATCAAGTTGATATACCTGCATCTGTGGAATACCTGAATAGACAATGTATCAACCCAAAATTGAGGCGGTAGACTTTGGGAGCAACTGTAGACTTGGGGTTTGCTTTCTGCATCTAATTTGTTTCTGGGTTTATGTTTATCTTAGTTTAGTTTTTAGTGCTGGTTATCATTGGTGGATTTGTTTATGGTTTGGTTGCTTTTTTTTTCTTTTTTTATTACTTCTTTATTATTTTATTTTAATAATATGTTTTTTAAATTTTAAAATTTTAACAACTATTTTATTTTATTTTTTCTCTTTCTTTCTTTCTTTTTTCTCTCTTTTTTTCTGAGCCATGTGGCTGACAGGGTCCTGGTGCTCCGGCCTGGTGTCAGGCCTGAGCTTCTTAGGTGGGAGAGCCAAGTTCTGAACATTGGACCACCAGACACCTCCCGGCCCCATGTAATATCAATCAGCGAGAGCTCTCCCAGAGATCTCTGTCTCAACGCTAAGACCCAGCTCCACTCAATGACCAGCAAGCTCCAGTGCTGGATGCCCCATGCCAAACAACTAGCAAGACAGGAACACAACCCCACCCATTAGCAGAGAGGCTGCCTAAAATCCTAATAAGTTCACAGACACCCCAAAACACACCACGGAAAGCAGCCTTGCCCACCAGAAAGATGAGTTCCAGCCCTACCCACGGGAACACAGGCACCAGTCCCTTCCACCAGGAAGCCAACACAAGCCACTGAACCAACCTTACCCACTGGGGGCAGACACCAAAAACAACGGGAACTACAAACCTGCAGTCTGCGTAAAGGGTACCCCAAACACAGTAAGTTAAGCAAAATTAGAAGACAGAGAAATACTCAGCAGATGAAGGAGCACGGTAAAAACCCACCAGACCAAACAAGTGAAGAGGAAATAGGCAGTCTACCTGAAAAAGAATTCAGACTGATGATAGTAAAGATGATCCAAAATCTTGGAAATAGAATGGAGAAAATACAAGACACATTTAATAAAGATCTAGAAGAATTAAAGAGCAAACAAAAAATGATGAACAACACAATAAATGAAATGAAAAATTCTCTAGAAGGAATCAATAGCAGAATAACTGAGGCAGAAGAATGGATAAGTGACCTGGAAGATAAAAATAGTGGAAATAACTACTGCAGAGCAGAATAAAGAAAAAAGAATTAAAAGAACTGAGGACAGTCTCAGAGACATCTGGGACAACATTAAACGCACCAACATTCAAATTATAGGGGTTGCCGAAGAAGAAAAGAAAAAGAAAGGTTCTGGGAAATATTTGAAGAGATGATAGTTGAAAACTCCCCTATCATGGGAAAGGAAAAAGTCAATCAAGTCCAGGAAGTGCAGAGAGTCCCATACAGGATAATTCCAAGGAGAAACATGACAAGACACATATTAATCAAACTATCAAAAATTAAATACAAAGAAAAAATATTGAAAACAGCAAGGGAAAAGCAACAAATAACATACAAGGGAATCCCCATAAGGTTAACAGCTGATATTTCAGCAGAAACTCTGCAAGCCAAAAGGGAGTCCAGGACATATTTAAAGTGAGGAAAGGGAAAAACCTACAACCAAGATTACTCTGCCCAGCAAGGATCTCATTCAGACTCGACAGAGAAATTAAAACCTTTACAGACAAGCAAAAGCTAAGAGAATTCAGCACCACCAAACCAGCTGTACAACAAACACTAAAGGACCTTCTCTAGGAATGAAACACAAGAGAAGGAAAAGACCTACAATAACAAACCCAAAACAATGAAGAAAATGGTAATAGGAACATACATATCGATAATTACCTTAAATGTAAATGGATTAAATGTTCCAACCAAAAGACATAGACTGGCTGAATGGATACAAAAACAAGGCCTGTTTATATGCTGTCTACAAGAGAACCACTTCAGACCTAGGGACACATACAGACTGAAAGTGAGGGGATGAAAAAAAGATATTCCATGCAAATGGAAATCAAAAGAAAGCTGGAGTAGCAATTCTCATATCAGACAAAATAGATTTTAAAGTAAAGATTATTACAAGAGACAAAGAAGGACACTACATAATGATCAAGGGATGAATCCAAGAGGAAGATATAACAATTGTAAATATTTATGCACCCTACATAGGAGCACCTCAATACATAAGGCAAATGCTAACAGCCATAAAAGGGGAAATCAACAGTAACACAATAAGAGTAGGGGACTTTAACACCCCACTTTCACCAAAGGACAGATCAAGCAAAATGAAAATAAATAAGGAAACACAAGCTTTAAATGATACATTAAACAGATGGATATAATTGATATTTACAGGACATTCCATCCAAAAACAACAGAATACACTTTCTTCTCAAGTGCTCATGGAACATTCTCCAGGATAGATCATATCTTGGGTCACAAACCAAGCCTTGGTAAATTTAAGAAAATTGAAATCATATCAATTATCTTTTCCAACCACAACAGTATGAGATTACATATCAATTACAGGAAAAGAACTGTAAAAAATACAGACACATGGAGGCTAAACAATGCACTACTATATAACCAAGAGATCACTGAAGAACTCAAAGAGGAAATCAAAAAATACCTAGAAACATATCACAATGAAAACACGACAACCCAAAACCTATGGGATACAGCAAAAGCAGTTCTAAGAGGGAAGTTTATAGCAATACAATCCTACCTCAAGAAACAAGAAAAATCTCGAATAAACAACCTAACCTAACACCTAAAGCAATTAGAGAAAGAAGAACAAAAACCCCCAAAGTTAGCAGAAGGAAAGAAACCATAAAGATCAGATGAGAAATAAAGGAAAAAGAAATGAAGGAAACAATAGCAAAGATCAATAAAACTAAAAGCTGGTTCTTTGAGAAGATAAACAAAATTGAGAAACCATTAGCCAGACTCATCAAGAAAAAAAGGGAGAAGACTCAAATCAACAGAATTAGAAATGAAAAAGGAGAAGTAACAACTGATACTGCAGAAATACAAAGGATCATGAGAGATTACTACAAGCAACTCTATGCCAATAAAATGGACAACCTGGAAGAAATGGAAAAATTCTTAGAAAAGCACAACCTTCCGAGACTGAACCAGGAAGAAATAGAAAATATAAACAGACCAATCACAAGCACTAAAATTGAAACTGAGATTAAAAATCTTCCAACAAACAAAAGCCCAGGACCAGATGGCTTCACAGGTGAATTCTATCAAACATTTACAGAACTAACACTTATCCTTCTCAAACTCTTACAAAATATAGCAGAGGGAGGAACACTCCCAAACTCAATCTCTGAGGCCACCATCACCCTGATACCAAAACCAGACAAAGATGTCACAAAAAAAGAAAACTACAGGCCAATATCACTGATGAACATAGATGCAAAAATCCTCAACAAAATACTAACAAACAGAATCCAACAGCACATTAAAAGGATCATACACAGTGATCAAGTGGGGTTTATCCCAGAAATGCAAGGATTCTTCAATATAGGCAAATCAATCAATGTGATACACCATATTAACAAATTGAAGGAGAAAAACCATATGATCAGCTCAATAGATGCAGAAAAAGCTTTTGACAAAATTCAACACCTATTTATGATAAAAACTCTCCAGAAAGTAGGCATAGAGGGAACTTACCTCAACATAATAAAGGCCATATATGACATACCCACAACCAACATTGTTCTCAGTGGTGAAAAAATGAAACCATTTCCTCTAAGATCAGGAACAACACAACGCTGCGCACTCTCACCACTATTAGTCAACATAGTTTTGGAAGTTTTAGCCACAGCAATCAGAGAAGGAAAAGAAATAAAAGGAATCCAAATCAGAAAAAAAGAAGTAAAACTGTCACTGTTTGCAGATGACATGATACTACACACAGAGAAACCTAAAGATGTTACCAATAAACTACCAGAGCTAATCAATGAATTTGGTAAAGTAGCAGGATACAAAATTAATGCACAGAAATCTCTTGCATTCCTATACACTAATGATGAAAAATCTGAAAGGGAAATTAAGGAAACACTCCCATTTACCACTGCAACAAAGAGACTAAAATACCCAGGAATAAACCTACCTAAGGAGACAAAAGAGCTGTATGCAGAAAACTGTAAGACACTGATGAAAGAAATTAAAGACGATACAAACAGATGGAGAGATATACCATGTTCTTGGATTGGAAGGATCAACATTGTGAAAATGACTATACTACCCAAAGCAATCTACAGATTCAATGCAATCCTTATCAAACTACCAATGGCATTTTTCACAGAACTAGAACAAAAAATTTCACAATTTGTATGGAAACACAAAAGACCCCGAAGAGCTAAAGCAATCTTGAGAAAGAAAAACGGAGCTGGAGGAATTAGGCTCCCAGACTTCACACTATACTACAAAGCTACAGTAATGAAGACAGTATGGTACTGGCACAAAAACAGAAATACAGATCAATGGAACAGGATAGAAAGCCCAGAGATAAACCCACGCACATATGGTCAACTAATCTATGACAAAGGAGGCAAGGATATACAAAGGAGAAAAGGGAGTGTCTTCAATAAATGGTGCTGGGAAACCTGGACAGCTACATGTAAAAGAATGAAATTAGAACACTACCTAACACCATACACAAAAATAAACTCAAAATGGATGAAAAACCTAAATGTAAGGCCAGACACTGTAACACTCTTAGAGGAAAACCTAGGTAGAACACTCTAGGAATAAATCACAGAAAGATCCTTTTTGACCCACCTCCTAGAGAAATGGAAGTAAAAACAAAAATAAATAAATGCGATCAAATGAAATGTAAAAGCTTTTGCACAGCAAAGGAAACCATAAACAAGACAAAAAGACAACCCTCAGAATGGGAGATAATATTTGAAAACAAAGAAACTGACAAAAGATTAATCTCCAAGATTTACAAGCAGCTCATGCAGCTCAATATCAAAAAAACAAACAGTCCAATCCAAAAATGGGCAGAAGACCTAAACAGACATTTCTCCAAAGAAGATATACAGATTGCCAACAAACACATGAAAGGATACTCAACATCACTAATCACTAGAGAAATGCAAATCAAAACTACAATGAGGTATCACTTCACACTGGTCAGAATGGCCATCATCAAAAAAATCTACAAACAATAAATGCTCAAGAGGATGTGGAGAAAATGGAACCCTCCTACACTGTTGGTGGGAATGTAGATTGATGCAGCCACTATGCAGAACAGTATGGAGGTTCCTTAAAATACTAAAAATAGAACTACCATATGACCCAGCAATCCCACTACTGGGCATATACCCTGAGAAAACCATAATTCAAAAAGAGTCATGTACCACAATGTTCACTGCAGCACTATTTACAGTAGCCAGGACAGGGAGACAACCTAAGTGCCCATCGACAGATGAATGGATAAAGAAGATGTGGCACATATATACAATGGAATATTACTCAGCCATAAAAAGAAACGAAATTGAGTTATTTGTAGTGAGGTGGATGGACCTTCACTCTCTATCTGTCACTCTGTATGACAGATAGAGAGTGAAGTAAGTCAGAAAGAGAAAAACAAATACCATATGCTAACACATATATATGGAATCTAAAAAAAAAATGGTTCTGAAAAACCTAGGGGAAGGACAGGAATAAAGAAGCAGATGTAGAGAATGGACTTAAGGACAAGGGGAGGGGGAAGTGTAAGCTGCGACGAAGTGAGAGAGTGGCATGGACATATATACACTACCACATGTAAAATAGACAGCTAGTGGGAAGCAGCTGCATAGCACAGGGAGATCAGCTCGGTGCTTTGTGACCACCTAGAGGGGTGGGATAGGGAGGGTGGGAGGGAGACACAAGAGGGAGGGGATATGGGGATATAAGTACACATATTGTTGATTCACTTTGTTATACAGTAGAAAGTAACACAACAATGTAAAGCAATTGTACTCCAATGAAGATGTTTAAGAAAAAAGTTTTAGTATTCCTTCTTGACAAGCTTCCCATGTAATTCTGCATATAACATAATATTTATTAGTTTAACATTTTACCAGGTGAGAGACAAATTCTTTAAGATTTTTGGCCCTCTGTATGAACCCAAAGTTAGTTCAAGGACAAGAAGACTTCATTTAGAACCCAGCTTTTGGGAAATTTGTCAAAAATATCAAAAAGTTTTGGACACCTGACCAAACAGGACCATAGATCATTATGAAATGGTACTTAATTTATCTATTTGACGAAAGTAACAATAAAAGATTTCAAAGGCAAACACAAATAGTTTACATAGTTGTAGCAAAACTTAGCTCTTTGAATATTGAGAAGATTCAGTTTCCTTTAGTAATCAAACACCTGATTAAGACCACATGAAGGGTGGGAATTCCCTGGCCATCCAGTGGTTAGGACTCTGTGCTTTCACTACTCAGGGTTGGGGTTCAATCCCTAGCTGGGGAACTAAGATCCCACAAGCCATAAGGCCCAGACAAAAAAAAAATACCACATGAAGGGCAAGAAATTATTTTCATAAAACACAAATCTTTGTTTTCTAAGCAGGTTACTTAATAGGTAAAGAAAAATCCTTCACAATCTGTCATCAGGAGTGGACCAATATAAAAGTGTATTTCCCTCAGTAAATTTTCCAATGTGGCACCAAAAATGTTTACCAATAAACCCAAATATCTTTAGTTTCTTTGTAAAGAAAGCCAAAAGTTGATGAATCTCTTTTTTAGTAATGTTTCAGTATTTTAACTTATTTGGAAATGATCTAGATATTTCCACATATAGAGATCTAGACTACTCATCATTTAATTTAATCTTAGCAAGGCTCCAAAGTTTCAAGTTACCAAAAAGGTTTCAGGAATTTACTTTTCAAGCACATATACCTCAAAACATAATTATTATACCAAAAACTCTTATTCCATTTTCCTCTACCTAAATCATTTGTTTCCAACAACTATGTTTAGATTATTCACAAAAACTTTCATATGACATTAAAACAGTTAGCCATCTTAAGTTATTTTTCTGGCTGACAAAGTTTGTAAAAAAGATAACGTGAACTTCTCTGGTCAATACATCCAGATAGAATTAAAATTGTATGTCTGCAATTACTTTCAGATTTGATAACTCCAAAGACATGCTTGTTTTTAATTAAACCAACAACTAAATTAAGTTTACTTGCCCAGGTAGTCAAAGTTTTTTGTTTGGTGTTTGTTTTTGTATGCTGTAAGGATCCTTTTAGAGCTGTTTTTTGGAGTCAGTTTGTCTTTCAGAAGCTTCTGCATAAAAATTAAGAAATAGCTTCCATTGTCTCCTCTCTTTTAAGGGTGTCCCTTAAGGTAGACTTATTTAAAACAACGTTTCCCCCTTTTGAAAGGAATGGGTGACTTACCAAAAACCTTCAACAAACAGACTGACAGAAACAGACAGCAAGTTTTCTCCTAGGAGTTTTGGAGTATATTTGTCTATTATGAAAAATCAAGGGTAATTGCTATTTTAATCTTTCCTTCTAGTTGTTTATTTGCTCCAGTTAACTTAGAAACAGAATTAGGGGTTTTTGCATTTGGATGCTCAGAGGGTCCGATTTTAAGGTGTCAGGTTTTCACAGAGGAGGAGAGAGGAAGGTGGCACGGGGGTAGAGTTTGAGCACAAGATGCCTTCTGGGGAAGACACACAAGATGTCACCTGAGACAAAGAGGTTGGGGAAGGGGACCACGAGGAGCATGAGGCTTTGAACACCATTTTGTTCTTCTCTAGTTTTTTAGATGTTTTGGCCGGTTTAGAAACAGTATCTTGCTGGCAGGTGTGACAGCAGCAAACCACTTCCAGATACCACTCTGTCTTGGTGAAAGGATTCCCAGTCACTATCCGACCAGCTTCGACTCTGCCAAGTTCAAGGCCCTCACAGGATGGAGCCAGATGGAAGGTTGGCCCTAGAAAAGGAGAAAAACTGCTTCTGTAGGTGTGTGTGTGGTTACATGTGGTGGCTCCAATTCCATTTCCTCTGTGAGGCTAAGATTTCTGTGTGTGTGTGTGTGTGAGTGTGTGTATGTGTGTATGGGAGAGAGAGAGAGAAAGGGAGCATTTTTACGTCTCTATGTCCACTGCCATTTCCTTGTTTGTGCCGGTTATAACCCAGCAAGCTGGAAAATCCAGCAGCCGTTAGAAGTGAATCTCAGGTATTTGAGGCAAATGCTAAACTCTCTCACATTATTCCTGTCCGGCCTTTCTTTCCGTTCTTCGTTTCTGTGTCTGCTCAGCTATTGACTCCTTTTGTGTTGTGGTTAAGAGCTCAAACTCTGAGGTCACATAAACCTAGGTTCCAGTTCTGGCTTCCCCAGTTACTGTGTGACCTTGGGCAAGTTCCTTATTGTCCCTAAGCTTTAGTTTTCCTAAAAATAAATAAAATGAGATATGTTCCTATAAGTGGAGGCTCTAGTAATTACTCAGTCTTTCCCTTTTCACCCCTCAGACCAGACAACAAAATCTTGATAGTGAACTTTAACACTCTTCTTTACCAGGACACCGACGCAGCTACTCTCAGGGGCTGCTTCACATACACACCTCACCCAACCTCATTCTCTAGGGCACCACGAGAAGTTCAGTCATGAAGTCGGTGCCCATCTTAGGGCAGCAGGCAGCTGCTCCTCATCCCCCTTCCTCTCTCCTTTCCTTCTCACTCCATACACTCTTCCTAGTGTGGACAGAAGTTTGTTTGTTTGGTCTTTTTTCTTCTACATTTATGGAACAATTTTATGTAAACTCTTCTTAATTTTAGATGCACATGAATATAATGTTACACATTTCTATCTCTAAAAAAAAAAACAACTAACAACTGAAATGGCATTAAATTGTTTTGTCCTAATGCTTATGTTTTTCTGTGGGTCTACGCGTCTGGATGGGAATGAAACGGTTCCCCAGCCTGGGAATCAGTGATCTCCTGAGGTTCTTTTAGAGATATGAAAAGCAAGCTTATGACAAAATAATGAGTTCTAGCCTTACATGATGTGCAAGGTATGTGCCCAGGCTTTGTTGATAAGTCCAAGATGTTGTTGGCTCGTATTCCAAGAAAAAAGAGTGTAGTTGTCTATATTTCTTTACATTTAACAATTTTTGGGATTTTTTTAATGCTAGTTTCTTTCTTGATTTCTGGGTTCAACAGTAAGGCTCCTGATTAGCCACGTATATTTTGTATATCAACACTGAATGCATTTTATCATGACATTTTTCTGAACTTTAATTTTGAAACAAATTAGATTTACAGATGTTACAAAGATAGTACAAAGATAAGTTACATAGTGCAGAGATAAGTTACAAAGATAGTATAGAGAATTCTTGCATATGTTTCACCCAGCTTCCCCTAATGTTATTACATTGCGTATTCTATTTATCAAAGCCTAATAAATCAACTTTGGTACAGCATTATTAACAAAATCACAAACTTCATTTGAATTTCACCAGTTTCCCCACTTCTGCTTTTTCCGCTCCAGGATTGAGTGGGATTCTACACTGCATTTAGTCATCATATCTCCTTAGTCTCCTCTAACCTCTGATGGGTTCTCAGTCTTTCCTTGTGTTTCATGAACTTGACGCTTTTGAAGCGCACTGGCCAGATATTTTCCAGAATGTCCCTCAATTTGAGTTTGTCTACTGTTTTCTCATGATCCGACTGGGGTTGTGGATTTTTTAGAATACCACAGGATGAAGTGTCCTTCTCATTGCATCATATCAAGGATACATGATATCAACATGTACTAATCAACTTATTACTGGTGATCACTTGGTTACAGTGGTGTCTGCCAGGTTTCTACACTGTAAAATTACTAATTTTTTTTCCATTTCCATACTGTATTCATTAGAAGTGACTTTCTAAGTCCCGTCAACACTCAAGATCTGGGGAAATAAATGACCCCTTCTGGAGGGAGGGGTATTAAAGAATTTGTGGACATATGTTAAAACCACTAAAGCATTTAGTAAATATTTGGGGGGTGATATGTTGAGGCTGTGCAACTATTCTGTTTCTCCTTAAAGTTTCACCCACTAATTTTAGCACACATCCTTGAATCTTGCCCACAGTAGTTATTACTCTGGTGTTCAAATAGCGATTTTTCTATTGCTCTCATTCCTTCTATATTTATTATTTGGAATTTTGGAATTTTTCTGTAAGGAAGAGTTTTCCCTTCTCCATTTATTTATTCAATTATTTATTTATATCAATATGAATTAATAGATACTTATTTTATTCTTTGAGTTATAATCCAATACTATTGTTATTAATTTTATTGCTCAAATTCCTCCAAGTTTTGTCAATGAAGCTCTTTTTATTTCTGTATCATTTCTATCTATCTATCATCTATCTATCTATCTATCTATCTATCTATCTATCTATCTATCTATCTATCTATCTATCTAACAACTATGTGAGTTTATGCTGATATCTTTGACTCATTCAACTCCACAGGGTTCATTCTAGCCTTCCCTCCCTTAGTTATTTGTAATTTACTTTCTCTGACAATGAGAAACATGACTTCCATTATCTACAATTTACTTACTTTTGTTCAACCCTAGTATACTTGTAATACAGTATCGGAATTGCTAAACTGTACTCTTGTGTGACACACATTTACCAAGTAAAATATATCAGTGTTTTCATCAGTTCTTTTGTCTTTAGTCTTACAGTTTCCAGTAAAAACACTCTTCTCCCAGATGGGTCAGCTCTTCTCCCATCCCCATGCAGTTGTGTCATTTATTTTTCATACATTCTTTCCCCTGCTCTAACACCTTCTGGTAAAATAATAAACATTTTTAAGCAATAAAGAATATTAGGAATCAACTTGTCCAAAATTTTTCTATTTTATAATTTTTTTTTATATTTTTAAAATTTATAAAATACACACACAGTTTTGTTTAATGGTAGAGAAAGGTATAATGTGAAAACAATTCTCCCTCAGCTGTTTGCATGTGTGAATATGTAAGGGTTTGACTATTTCTGTAGTTTATTTATCTCCATTGGTATGTCCATATCTGGCCTAGTAGTTAATAATGGTTCCAAGCCCCACTCTCAGAGTTAACTGGTATTGACTCTTTTATTTCACATATCAGAGATTAAGGTCACACAAGTTTTGTTATGACAAACCGAGCTGGATCTCAGACTCAAGACTACCAGATCATTTTTCTTTCTACTTCCTGGTGTTTTTGTTCAAAGGCATGTACTCAGATCAATCTGCAACCCAAATATAGATGAGTGTGAAATGGACAACTTGTAAAACACCCATGAGGTGGTAAGTAGACCATTTTGACCTCAGCTGTGGTAGCTGTGGATAAAGGGGCAGTCATGTCTTGGGGGAGTATGATTTTTATCTTCCGTGTTATGCCATGGAGGGCTATAAAAAAACCTTTCCACTCTGGCCGCAGCAGGGTTTAGTAGGGATTCATAGAGCAGCTCACAAACAGAAGGCACCAGCAAGGATTTTTTCATGGAAGTCCCTGTTTTGCAAAGATTGGAGCAGTAGCAATTAGAAGCACAATATTCTAGAACAATAAAAGAACTATTGATAAAATCTGTGCCCTTGAAACTGAACTTTGATGAACTGAAGAGATTGGGAAACTTCAGAATTTGTATCCTAGCTGTGATAATAGGAAATGACCCCCCAACTGCACCAGTGTGGCATTCTGGAACAAAAGAGGTCAAGGAGAGAACTCTCAGAGCCAGCCTGACCAAAGATGCAGAGCTGCCACAGGACCAGAATAGAGCATCACCCTAGTGCTTCTTGGATGAAGCCTACACCAGCATCTAGAGGAGAGGCGCTGCTGCAACTCTAAAGCTATGCTATGATTATAGCTGTGAGTACTTGAAATATGGCACAGATATTTAAACTAGCGTTATTTCCATTGCACAATTTAGATTTTGTGAACTAATCCTTTTATCATTTGAGTGAAATGAACTCCTTCATGTACTGCTAAAGATAGATGCCTGAACTGGGTGGAACTCAGGTAACACACGTACTTGCAGCCCTGGTTTGGGCCCAATGTGAGCAAACCAGGAGAACATTCCCAGCACAGAATGGTGTCCAAACAGGCCTCAATTCTATGAAGACATGCCACTCCTTATATGTAAGAGAAAAAAAAAAACCGTAGCAGCAAAATCTGGGCATCCTCACAAGTGTAGCAATATATGCATCTTTTGGGGTTAACAAACTGGTTAGTTATGTTTTGAAATTAACCATACGTCCCACAGGACATTCTTAAATATTCTAAAGGTTGTTTGAGGTATGGTTAAGATAAATTATTTCCCTTCCATGTTTTCAGATACCCTAGGTCTTCTTAAGATAAATTATTTCCCTTTGCTATTTTTAGAAACTCCAGGTCTTTCTCAGGACATAATGGTCTTAACACTGGAACAAATTCCAAGGCTGTTAACTTCTCTTTGAACCTGAATTTACCTTAAGTTATTGCCCTTAAAAAAGAATTAGCTTGTTTGTTTATTCATTCATTCATTTAGTTGGAGTTATAATTTATAGACCATAAAAGACACAGATCTTAAGTGTTCAGTTTGATGTTTTGACATTTGTAAATACGCATGAAACCCTGACCCCAAACAAAACATAGAACACTTTCATCACCCTGGAAAGTTCTGGTCGATTTTACCCCACTTCCAAATGCAACCATTTTCTGACTTCTATGATACGTTTTACAGTATTTTGCCTGTTCTTGGACTTCATATTCATTGAATCAAGTAGCGTGTGTGTGCGTGTGTGCACAGGCGCGTGTGCATGTATCTTCTTTCAGTTTCTGAGATTCATCCATGTTGCTGTACTTGTCAGTAGCTCTTCATTTTTGTTGTTGAGTAGTGTTCCATTGTATGGCTATATCACAGCCTGTTTACTCATTCTCTTGTTGATGGACACGGGGGTTTCCAGTTTTAGCCTGTTATGAATAAGGGTGCTACGGATGTTCTCGAATGTCTTTAAATTTTCTTTTTAAAAAACTTCTTTTTAAAAAATAATTTCAAACTTACCAAAAGTAGCAAAAATTGAAGTTGCACAAAACACTCATATACCCTTTATCCAGATTTATCTATTGTAACTATTTAAACTTTGCTTTATCATTTGTGTGTGTGTGTGTGTGTGTGTGTGTGTTTCCTGAACAATTTGAAGGTCCTTTGCTCCAAAATTATGGCCTTTTACTCCTAAAAAGTTCAGTCTATACTTCCTTAGAATGTGGATATTCTCTAATATAGTCACAGTATAGTTACCAATTTCAGTGACTTTAACATCAGTGTAATACTCTAATCTATCAATTGTATTCCAATTTTGTCAATTATTGACCCAATAATGTCCTTAACAAAGTCCCCTACTCCCCCAATAAAAAATCCAGTTTAGGATCAGCCATTGCTTTTAACTGTCACCTCTCTTTAGCCTCCTTTAATCTGGAATATTTCTAAAGCCTTTTTTTGTCTTTATAACATTACATTTTTGACAAACTGGTACCCACCTCTCTTTAAAAAAAAGTGTTCCTCGTTTCAGGTTGTTCTGATGTTTCCACAGAATTAGATTTATATTATGCAGTCTAGACCAGAATACTGCATGGGAGATGCTATATCTTTCTCAGGGTAGCACAGTTAGAGGCCTGAACTGTCCATCTGTCCCCCGTTGGTGATGTTAATTTGGATTGCCCTGTCAAGATGTTGTCTAATTTATTCACTGTAAAATTACTATTTTCCTCTCTGTTGTAAATCATAGGTGGACTATGGAGAGATAATTTAGAATCAAGAAAATATCCTATTCCTTATGAAAATTTCCTCCTAGATTTAGCATCATTGGTGATTCTTACCTGATACAATCTTTACTGTGATTGTTTCAAAATGATCATTTTCCAACTTGCTTACTCTTCCACATTTACCAGTTGGCCCTGAACATTCAACTGTAATCAAGAGCTCTTTCCTCTGCACTATTATTTATTTATTTTTTATAGGTACGAACTCATTAATTTCTATTTTCTCAATGGCTTACAATTCATTACTCTACATATTTTGACACACAAATTATCCCAGATTTGGCCAAGAGAAGTCTCTTCAAGATGGCTGTTGTGTTCTTGTGACATTCTTTCCCCCATGATTTTTTAAATCACTTCCTTATTTTCTGGTATAACTAGATGTTTCAGGTTCATCTAACATCTACTTTGCTCCATCCCTGGTATTAGCCATTTTTTTGAGGAGCCCTGGTTCGTCTTAGTGAAGAATGGTATTAAAGACCAAGATCTAAGTACTAGGTATGATCATTGCTGCCAGTATCTTTGCTTCTTGGTCCTTTCAGTGGACAGAATTAAATATCTATACCTACATACTTACACACATGCACTGATATATGCACACACACCCCATATGCATATTTTAGAAATCATAAATTCATACCTGAGATCTCCAGTCCCAATCCATGCCCTCAGGGTTCTTTCTTGTCTTCTTCTATTCCGTATTTGTATGTCCTTTCTTCCTCTGTGAGATCTCCAGCTCCCAGGAACATCAATACATTTGTTCAATCCTGTAATATATTCTAAAATAGCTTCAGCATTTTCCCGTACTACTACAATAAACAAATCTCTAAAATGAGCTCAGGATTCGCTTGTAATTCTTTCCTAGCCCCCACCCTGTCCAAGACTCAGGGTGTGTAGTCAAATATTTGTTCATAAGTGTCTAGGCTTCCTTCTTTCCTTGGCTCTTTCCTTCCTTTTTCTTCCCTCAGTGTGGTTATGGTATTCATTTGAAGTACAATTAGATTCATTTGTTTTATTTTGCTTTAAGTTTTTGATTTTCTCCCCGTTCTTAGTGGTTGAATTTAATTTTTGGATATGTAGAACATAAACATGCTTTCAAGTATCAAAATTATGCAAAAAGGTATCCTCAGAGAAGGGATACTCTCTTCACATTCCTTCCACCTTATTTCCTCCTATCCTTGTATGTCACCACTTTCACTGTTACCTGGTTTCTCCTTCAGTGTTTCTTTTTGTAAAGATAAGCAAAAATATGTATGTATCCTTGTTTTCCCTTATTTTGTACATAAAAGATAATATCCTATGTAAGCCCTTCTGCTTTTTCTAAACTTAGTCGTACCTCCTAAAATTACTCCATTTCAAGTCACAGAGATCTTCTCTATTTTTTTTTTTTAAAGCTGCATAGAATTTCTTTGTGTGCCTGTACCAAAGATTCTTCAATCAATGTCTTATGCTTGAATCTTTGGCTGGTTTCCATTATTTTGCAATTTCAAATAATGCTGCAAGAAAGAATTTTGTGCGTATGGAGTTTTGTATTTCTGGAAGTGGATCCACTTCCTTGGGCGTTTAAATTCCTAGAAGTAGGATTTCTGGGCAAGGGGTAAATGCATGTATAATTTTGTGTTTGTATTTGTATTGCCAAACTTCCCTCATTTTTTTTTTTCCTTTCCCATGGTGATGTATGAGGGTGTCTGTTTTCCTCATATTATTGCCAGAGGGTAACTTGCTAAGCTTTTGAATTCTTGCCAATGTTATTGGTAAGAAATTTACTTCCATTAATTTCTCTTATTAAACATCTTTCAATATGTTTAAAGGCCATTTTTTATATCTCTTTTTGTAAATTGTCTGTGTTTTGTCATTTGCCCATTTTTCTATAGGCTTTTTTTCTTTCAGGTTTTATACGTTATTTATAAATTAGGGATATTATCCCATTAACTGGAATGTAGGTTGCAAATATTTTCTTCTAGTTTATCATCTGCCTTTTGACTTTGCTTATGCTGTTTTTTGGACATATCAAAGTTTTTAAATTTTTAGTCCTTATATTTATCAATCTTTTTCTTTTACTGCATCGGGATTTTTAATTATAGTTAGAAAGACTTTTCTGATATCTGTGTTATAGAGGAATTCACCCATGTTTTCTTGCAGTACTTGTGTAATTTATTTTTTACATTTAGATATCTGATCCATTTGGAGTTTATTCTGGTGTATGGTGTGAGAAATGGACTTAAATTTATCTTTTTTCAAATGGTTATCCAGTTGTCTCAACACCATTTATTAAAAAAAAATTATATTTGCCCAGTGATGAGAGATACCACATTTATCATATGCTAGACTGTTATATGCAGTTGGCTCCATTTCTGGATTTTCTATACTATTCCATTGGTCTATCTATTCATGTGTCAATACCACACTTTTAATTATAGAGGCATTATAGTATGTTTTAATATCTGACAGGGTTAAACGCTTTCTTGTCAGAAAGCGCTATTCTTGCATGTTTATTTTCCCATATGAACTTTGGGATTAACTTATCTACATCCAAACAAAGCTCGTTGGAATTTTTCTTGAAATTGCAGTGTTTACTAAGGGAGAACTCACATACTGATGATGTTGAAACATCCTAACCAAGAACGGGGATGTCTTTCTATTTGTTCAAAACTACTATTGTGTCTTTTGGGAATGTTTTATAATTTTCTTCATATCGGTTTCGAACATTTATTACTAGGTTTATTCTGAAATATTTTTTCTTTTTTGTTGCTATTGTAAATGGGGTTTTCTCATCCATTATATCTTCTAACTGGTTGTTATTTGTGTATATGAATGTTATTGATTCTTGCATGGTAAATTTATATCTTGCTACCTTTTGTAATTCTTTTATTGTTTGAGATAATTTTATCATTGATTCTCTAGGGCAGAAGTCAGCAAACATTTTATGTAAAGGACCAGAGAGTAAATATGTTAGACCTGATGGTCTAAAGGTCTCTGATGCAACTACTCAACCCTGCTGTTGTAGTGCAAAAGCAGCCATAGGCAAGTCACAAATGAGTAGACATAGCTGTGTTCCACTAAAACTTTATTTAAAAAACAGATGAGGGGCTGAATTTCACCTGTGGTCCATAGTTTGCTGACCCCTATTCTAGGGTTTTCCAGGTATATCACCATCTTATCTGCAAATAGATAGATTTACTTCTTATTTTCTTCTGCCTCATTGTTTCCAGTAGTCTAATTACACTGGGTAGTAACTCCAGAGAATGTTAAATAATAGTGGAGATAGCAGGCATCTGTTGTTCCTGACTCTAGTGAGAATGCTGCTAGAGTTTCCTCATTTAGGAGCTGACTTTAGGAGTAAGGTTCATATATTTTGTCATGTTGAAAAAATACCCATTCATTCTTGTAACACAAATGAAACTATGAACAAAGCTGCTCCAAGATGCTATCAGGGATATTAGGAAACAATTAATTGAGACCAAGAGAATAGAATAAATAGATCATAAGATGAAAATAAACAAAAATTCTAAACAAAACAATCAAAACCTTCTTAATGGTCACGGATTGGTAATCAAGTCAACTTTCCCATGTATAGCTTTCTTTAAAAAGATACATTTAATTGGCAATTTCTTAATTTGTTTAATGAATCTCATTATTTATTTCCTAGTAATCCTGCTTTGATTATTAAAACCCAAGTTAACAACTTTAAACAGAAATATTTGAACTCAAGTGGGTACCAACATTTATACACTACTCTGAATGGGTCTGTCTTCCTGTAACTATATTACAGAGGAAGGAACTGGGAAGAATATAGAAACAAAAAATAGAATAGGGAAGATTATACTGATTTTGTCACTAATTAGTCACAGAACATTGGCCAAGTCACTTCACCTCTCCTTAACTCAGTTTCTTCATCTGTAAATAAGGCCATGGGTCTAGATGTAAAGGTCCATTTATCTGTTGATGGACATTTAGGTTGCTTCCATGTCTTGCTATTGTAAATAGTGATGCAGTGAACATTGGCATGCTTTTTGAATTATGGTGTTCTCTGGATATATGCCCAGGAGTGGGATTGCAGGATCATATGGTAGCTCTACTTTTAGTTTTTTAAAAACTAAATGCCCATTGACAGATGAATGGATAAAGAAGATGTGGTATATATACACAATGGAATATTACTCAGCCATAAAAAGAATGAAATTATATCATTTGCAGCAACATGGATGGACCTAGAGATTATCATACTAGGTGAAGTAAGACAGACAGAGAATGACAAATATCATATGATATCATTTATATGTGGACTCTAAAAAAAAAGTGATACAAATGAACTTATATACAAAACAAATAGACCCACAGACATAGAAAACAACTAATGGTTACCAAAGGGGAAAGAAGGGGGAAGGATAAATTAGGAGTTTGGGATTAACATACACATACTACTATATATAAAATAGATAATCAACAAGGACCTACTGTATAGCACAGGGAACTCTACTCAATATTCTGTAATAACCTATAAGGGACAAGAATCTGAAAAAGAATAGATATAGATACATGTATAACTGAATCACTTGCTATACACCTGAAACTAGCACAACATTGTAAATCAGCTATACTTCAATTTTAAAAAAGCATTAGCATCAAAAAAAAAAGGTCCATTGTAGCTTTAGAAACTTCTGCTCATGCTTACCTTTTTATAGCTTTCCGCCTCATAGTTATCATTATGATTTAAATAATCATCTGCTTGAACCTGTTTCACAAAGTAGGACCCAAGTAAATATAGGAATAGACACGAAGGCATAAAGTAAATAAAGTAAACTAAGTCAGTTGAATAAAGTAAAATACCTACATGTTGGTTGTATTTTTCTTTTTAATCAGTGCTAATTTTTAGGCTTTAAAAATTATTCCACACAATCAAGGATCATGAGCACACAATCAAGGATTATTAGACATCCAAGGAAAATCTCCTATGTGGAAGATAAAGGCATGTTAGAAATAACAACTTGGGGACTTCCCTGGTTGTGCAGTGGTTAAGAATCCACCTGCCAAAGCAGGGAACATGGGTTCAAGCCCTGGTCCAGGAAGATCCCACATGCCACGGAGCAACTAAGCCCGTGCATCACAACTACTGAGCCTGCACTCTAGAGCCCGCGAGCCACAACTACTGTGCCTGCGTGCCACAACTACGGAAGCCCGCGTGCCTAGAGCCTGTGCTCCACAACAAGAGAAGCCACTGCAATGAGAAGCCCGCGCACCGCAATGAAGAGTAGCCCCTGCTCGCCGCAACTAGAGAAAAGGCTGGATGAGCAACGAAGACCCCACACAGCCAAAAATAAATAAATTAAATAAATAAATTTAAAAAAAAAGAAATAATAACTTGGAGAAAACAGAGTGTGCAGAGAGAAGACAACTTAAAAATAACTATCATTCATAGTCTCAGAGAGATAAGAAATGATACCACAACCATCATGTAAGAATAAGAGTCTATAAAAGGAACATTCAGAGAACAGAGAATTTTTCACCATACTAATGCCATTCATATTATTCTGCTCCTTTTTGAAACTTCTAAGGCATTTTTGCCTATGCTCATTTTTACATTAAATAAGTCACCTTATAGTTTTAAATGTTTTATGTTTCAGTCCTTTTTCCCTAAAGATCACTGATAGATCTTTGAAACATTTTATGAATAGGCAATTGAGACAACATAGGATGAATTAATTTAGATATGCAATTTTATTATAAGCCAATTTACATTTTTCTTATCTCACAATTTATCACTACAATATACAGCTACACAGTTGACCGTTGAACAATGTGGGAATTAGGGGCACTGACCCCCCTGCCCAGCTGAAAATCAGTGCTGCTTTCTCTGCCTCAAAAACAAAGGAATTGATCAATGAGTCACCTAAGATGAAAGGTGAAACAGTTTGGATAGAATCAGGACTCAAACCCTAGTTCTTTTGATTCCATATATTGTGACCCCTTATCGAAGACAAACTTTACCCCAAACTTGTTAATTTAAAGATCTGCAAAATGAAAATACAGGTACTATATTTACCGAGAAAAATTTGTATGAAAGTGGACCCACTCAGTTCAAACCCCTGTTCCTCAAGGGTCAACTATATTGGTAAAACAGTATGCATTTTCAGTTTTTTAAAAATTATATAAATGAAAATAGTAAAGACTTCATTGGCCTTTTTATAGCTTTTTAATTTCATATCTTTCTGGCTTTATTATGGTTTTCCTGACACACCAAATTTTAGCAGCCTTTTAAATTTCCATTCTGGTGGATAGCACAGAGTGGTAGAGAATCCAGGAATCAGACAATGGCCAATAGTCATATAAAGGGACTGGGGAGCAGGATCCTAGGCTGGCCATGTAATTGTGCAAAGTTCTATTTCTGTGAAGGAGGCCTCAGAAGACTCATCATAGTGTCCAGTCCCAGCCGGGGTCAGGGCAGCACATTAGTCCTAAAAGAGAGATGGTGGTATTCAGCTGAATAATGAATCAAGCTTTGCTTTACTGAGGCCCAGGAGCTGTGTCTGGTTGACTGGATCCCATATACAAGTGGATGACTGAGAATTTAGCCTGTCAGATAGGGCATCAGTACTGTAACTACTATTTGAATCAGGATTTGCTTAAAAATGATTGGAACTGAGCATGCAAGCGTGGGGCACAGTGGACCAGACACAGAACTGAAGTGAATGTAAATGTAAAAGTAAATACAGAAATAAATGTTATCAGAAACTTGGAGCCTTATAACTCCCTAGCCTGTGTTTGTCCTTACGTTGTTAATTTCAAGAGGGTGGGGACTATCTTATTTGCTTTCAAATTTCTTGTAAGTAGGTTCCCAGTACATGGGTAGCAGCATAGTATCAGTTTATGTTTTCTCCCTATCGTTTCCCCTTTCCCTTTCCCATTCATGGAGCAAGCTCTATGCTTCATTGTTTCAGCTGGGCTTGGTAGGATGGTTTTATGACTTTTGATTGTCAAAGCTTAAACTGAGACTGGGGTTTGAAGAGAATAAAAAGATCTTGCCTGAGACAGGAGGAGAGAGGGGTTCTTTAGCTGCAGAGTGTACCAGGTCAGCTAAATGCTAGGTTGGAAGATCCTAGCCTCATCCAAAATCTCCTGGCATGGAAGGAACTGTGCAGGCTGAGACAATGACGCTTCAGTCACAGCTAGTACAGACAGAGAACTGATAAATGAAGGGGCCTCTACAATTCCTTAGTGATGTATGAGACCCCAAAACTTTTATACCCCCAAAAGGAGGAAAGCCTGAAAAGACTAAGTTTATCTATTTGTTTTATACTTAAATTTCATTTAAAAAATATAATATGTTCAAAAATAGTTCTGGGATAACTGGATATCCACACAAAAAAGAAGAAAATTAGACAACTTCACACCATATGCAAAAATTAACTAAAAATGGATCAAAGGTCTAAATATAAGAGCTAAAACAATAAAACACTTAGAAGAAGATATAACAGATAAATCTTCATGACCTTGGATTTGGCAATAGATTCTTAGATATGTCACCAAAAGCATAAGCAACAAAAGAAAAAACAGATAAACTGGACTTGGTCAAAATTAAAAACTAATGTGCATTAAGGGACATGATCAAGAAAGTGAAAAGACAACCTAAAGAATGAGAGAAACTATTTGCAAATCATATATCTGATAAAGATCTATATCCAGAATATATAAAGAACTCTTACAACTCAACAACAAAAAAACCCAATTTTAAAAAGGACAAAGGACTTGAACAGACATTTCTCCAAAGAAGATAAACAAGTGGCCAACAAGCACATGAATATGTACTCACCATCATTAGTCACTAGGAAAATACAAATCATTACCACAATGAGTATTCACACTCACTAGGATGGCTATAATCAAAAAACCAAACAATAACAGGTGTTGGTGAGAATGTCAAGGAATTGGAACCCTCATTCATTGCTGGTGGAAACACAAAATGGTTCAGTTGCTGTGAAAAACAGTTTGGCGGCTCCTCAAAAAATTTAAGCATAGAATTACTATATGTCTAGCAATTTTACTCCCAGATGTACACCCAAAGGAATTGAAAACAGGTACTCAAGAAAATACTTGTACATGGATGTTCATAGCAGCACTATTCACAGTAGCCCAAAGGTAGAAAGAATCCAAATGTCCTTAGCTGATGAGTGGATAAATAAAATGTGGTCTATCCATACAATGTAACATTGTTCAGTCATAAAAAGGAAGGCTACAATGTGGATGAACCTGGAAAACATTATGCTATGTAAAGGAAGCCAGACACAAAATGTCACTTATTGTATGATTTCATTTATATGAACTATCCAGAATAGATAAATCCATAGAGAAAGAAGATTGGTGGTTGCCAGAGGCTGAGGGGAGGGGACAGTGGAGAGTAACTGCTTAATGGGTATGGGGTTTTCTTTTGCGGTGATGAAAATATTTTAGATCTAGATACAGGCGGCAGTTGTATAACATTGTGAATGTACTAAATGCCACTGAATTATTGACTTCAAAACAGTTAATTTTATGTTATGTGAATTTCACCTCATTAAAGTTTTTTCTGAAATGTAATAGATGATATATTCACAGGGTGAAAAATATAAAAGGTACAAATTTATTCAGTGCAAATATTTCTTCCTGCCTTTCACCACAATTTTACCCTTCCTGCAACTCGTCATTATGATCAACTTCATGAGTATCCTTCCAAAGATATTACATTCATCTATAAGCAAGTAAGTATATATTGCTCACCTCTCCACTCCTTTTATGAATGGTAACACATTTCACATACTATTCTGCTCCTGGTTTTTTTTTCTGCTTACTATTATATTTTGATATCATACCATAGTAGTACATACAGAATTGCTTCATTATTTTAATGCATGTACAATATTCCATTACATTTATTTAACCAGTTTTCCACTGATAGGAATTAAAGAATATTCCCAATTCCTTTCTTTTACAAAGATGCATTATATCTATGACATTTCACTTATATGAGAGTACATCTACAGAATCAATTCCCTGAAGTGAATTACTAGGTCATAGGGTATGTGCATTTGTGACTATTTTAAAGCTTTCGATCAATTATTTTATAATTTGCTCTAATTTACCTGCCCCTCAGAAATATTAATTAAAAAATTTCATAGTGTGTTTTAAAAAATTTGGGATCTTTGCCAATCTGGTAGGTGAAAATTGTATTTTAGTGTAGTTTTATTTTGTATCACTTATCATGTGTGACAAAAAGCATCTTTTCATATTAATTTTAATTTTTTATTCTATGAACTATATTTCATATTATTTATCCATTTTTTATTTAGCTATGGTCTTTTTCTTACTGATTTGATGTACTTTTAGGAAAATGGACCACTAGTCTATGAAATAAAGTGCAATTTTTTCCTACAGTTTTCTTTCTGCTCAGTTTATTGTGTTTTTTGTCATGAAGAAATTATTTTTAGTAGCCAAGCATCAATTATTTTCTTCTACAGTTTCTGGATTTTAATACTTGTAAAGGTCTTCCTCATGCCAAGGTTATAAGATAATTATTTCATGAAGAATTATTTTATGTTTCCTTCCAATAGTTTTATTGTTTCTTTAAATTTCTTTTTTCTTTTTATTCATTCTTTGATCAATCTGGAAATTTTTCTCTTTATTTTGTTTGGAGTATGAGGTATGGATCCAATTCTTTTTATTGAGATGATACAGGATTAAAGAAAAATAAGACTTGGTTTCTTCCCTTGTAATGGTTACTGCCATTTAAATAAATAAGCATTATAGGAGCTGTGACAGAAATCAGAACAGTGTGCATTGGGGACACCAAAGAGAGGAAAAGAGAGTCCAGAAAGGGCTTCACAAAGGAATGTATCTCTAATACTTACTGATCAGAATTAATGCTCCTATATCCTTCTGGAACTCTCTTTTATCTTGACTTCTCTGATTCTCATGTCTCTGCATTCCCATACTACCTTCTAAAGTATTCTCACTGTCCTGGCTCCTTTTCCTTCCTTTATCCTTAAAATGTAGGTGTTTCATAGGATTACACTCCATTTCTCAACTGCCCATTCTTCTTTATAACTCTTAGTCAGTTCCAAGGATTCATCTGTTTTGTATACGGAAGACCTCTAAATCCATGTATATTTTTTCTAAATATGTGTTTGAAACTCTTATTATATTTGGAATTTTATATTTATTTGATTATTTGCTTAATATCTGTTCACCTACTAGACTGTTCTGGGTTAGGACTATTCTGTTTTTCTCACCTCTGGCCTCAGTTCCTGGCACATAGTAAGTCATTAACAAATATTTTCATATGAATAAATGTTTAGTACTGATCTTTTTTCCTATGAACTAGATCTTAATTTTCTGCTTACCTACTGGGCATTTCCACTTGGCATTCCTCTTAACACTCCAAAATATTTGTTCAGGTTAACAAACATTTGCTGTGTGCCAACAGTATATAGGGCCTAAGGATATATCTATTCTAAAGAAACAAAAAGCACAATTGTGTGTGTGAATGCTTTTAATCAGTATGACTTGCTCCATCAGTTTGGGGTAATACTCACATATCACTTCATATCATTTATTTTTCCAATTAATTGCTCAATTTAGGTCCTTATTAGGAAAACCTGTGTCTTACCCTTGAGGCTGTCTTTCTCACCTAATTCACCAAAAACCACAGGCAGTAATTTAGCCCAGAGACGTTAAAAGTTGTCCGTCTCCAGGTAAGAGAGGGAACTACTGCCAAAACTCTTTGGGTACTAGCTGCTGTTGCCATGGCGAGTTGGCTCTCCTCAGCATCCTTGCTCCCCTGTCATGTTGTCCTGGGTGCACAGCTTGTAGAGTGGCTGAAGCATGGACTCCCAAAGTTTTTCTACGCTCGGATACTGTTCCTAAAGAACATAGGTATTCCTAGATGGCTGAATTTGGATGGCCTTCATGACTTAGCCAAGTACTGTGCTGGAACCAGTTCTCCTTGTGGCCATGAAGCTGTTTTTGAGCTAGTTCACCAGCCCAGGCTTCCTATTTCCCCTGGGAGTTTCTCTTTAGGATCCCGAGCTTATGAGACAGGACTATCTCAGTCTATCAGAAGGTTCTAATAATATGGAACCTCAAAAGGAAAGAGGTTGACATCACAGTCTTTCTTCCCAGAAGGTAATCCTAGGTAAATTTTTGCATTACCAATTTGGGCTAACTAGGGTTATTTGGAGGAATGGTCTCGTCCAGATGTCCTGTTACATACTTTCCCCAATCCAATGGGTACCAAACTCTCCTATAAATGTGTCAGTAAGAAGGGCTTCTCAAGTGTTTCTTTTCTAAGCAAAGATGAACTGTTCCTTGTGACTAGAGGTGTTTACCTTGTCAGAGAAATGATTGGCTGTTTCTCTTTAAAAAAGTTTTAAGATCTGCCTCCCGGACACCCTACTATACATTAATAGAATTACATATGAACATAAGTAGTACAAAGGGGGGAGTGATTAACTTTGCAGGGAGTGGGGGTGGCAGTGGGGGGAAGTGGTCAGAAAACAGTTTGGGGTCGGAGACCATCAAAGCTTCATCTTAAAGGATGTTAGGGCAGAACGGGATTGGTATTTCAGGTAGAAGGAATAGCATACTCGAGGGAAAACCACAGAGGGGAATAGAAGTGTGTCCTGGGGCAGGGGTAGACTATACCTGTTGGAGTGGAAGAGTGCCAAGTTAGGAATTCAGAGAGGTAGGCAGAGCTTATATCATAACTGCCTTTCTGTAAGATGCTAAGGATCTTGGGGTTTATCTTGGTGATGAGGAACCAGTGAGGAATTTATTCATCTGCATCTCAATATCTTTCCTGACAAGCATGTGCCATTTCTGTGCCCCTGCTCTCTGGTAAATATTATTACCCTCTCAGGCACTCAACCAGGAAATTTCAGAGTTAATAAAAAATTTTCTTCCTACTAAGTAATGATCTCACCCATCCCCACCCAACTTGAATCAACAAAGTCCTTTCCTTCTTGTTTGCTCTGTGCTGCACTCTCTCAGATGCCCACAACATTTTACCTAGATTATTTCAAGAGTGTTCAAACTGGTTTCTCTACTTGATGTTTCGCTCCTTCAATCTGTCCTACACACTGCCACTAGCATGGTCTTCCTTAAACGATAGCTGAGGTCGCTACCCTTCCCCCAAACCTGCAATACTCCCTCTTACATGCAGAATAAAATCCCACCTGGTTAACTTAGTGTTTTAGATCTTCCATTAAACATTTCATCCTTTTCTCTCATTTCACACCCCTTCTTGAACCTCCATCCACACCAGAGTTAATCATCTTCCTGAATCTGCTTCGTACCTTCTTGTCTCTGTAGCTTTGCTCCTATTATATCTTCTCCTAAAGCCCTTTTCTTCCATCCATTTGTCAAGGCCTGGCCCAAATCACATCAGCTGCATAACATATTACTCCAAAATTTAGTAGTTTGAAGCAACGACCAGCATTTGTTATCTCCTACAGTTCGTGTGAGTCAGGAATTTAGGAGCGTCTTGGTTGAGTGTTCTGGCTTGGGATGGCTCATGGGGCTGCAGTCACCTGAGGCTTGACTGGGGATGGCAGACCTGCATCCAAGGCTGGGAACCTGTTGCTGGCTCTTGGTAGCAGTCCTCAGTTCTTCCCTAGGGCTGTTTGTTCTCTGCGGCAGCTGGCTTCCCCAGCAGCAGCAATCTGAGAGACCAAGGCGGGAACCACATTGCCTTTTATGATCTGGTTTCAGAAGTGACATACCATCACTTTTGCCATACTCTTTCGGTTACACAGACCAGTCCTGGCATGAGGGAGATTACACAAAGGCATAAATACCAGGAAGCAAGGATCGTCTGGGACAGTGCTGGAGGCTGGCTGTCACAACATCTCTTCAAGAGGCTTTCTAGATTCCCTAGCTCCATATGCCCCTCTCCTCCCTATTCCCAATAGTTCGAATTCTTTAAAAATCAGAGCTCCTGAAGAGCTCCCAATTAATTCACACTTAAAAAAATCATTTAGTATTATAAAGTATAAATCCGAAAAATTGCTTTGGTTAATTATCAAAGGACACAGTGCTAAGGAACCGTCTCTAAAATCCTAGGTTGACAGAAACTTCATTGTTTGGAACTCATATTAGTGAGAACAGAACATTCCTTTCTTGCCTGGGGGTTGTGTACCCTCCAGGTCACTTTGATTTAGAGAATTGGCTTCAATTTTCAGTGCGGGGGTTTGGACACAATACTCTACATTAATCTTAAATTTATCTTTCAAGAAAATAGAACCACTAGTCTGCTTCTCAACCCAGGTCTGATATTAACCCCTTTACATACACATCTGATTTGCTCTGAGCCTATTAAGTACTGTTTCATTTAGAGTCTACCTAAACTCTTCCCTTCCCCTGATACCATAATGATCCCCATTTCTTCCCTTTTTTGGAGACATACCCACAATTCCTCTGTTTCCTCTGCTGTGTGCTTTCCTTTGCCGCAGCAAGTTAATAAACCTAACTTTGTTGGGTTACAGGTTTGTCCCTGGTGGTCTTTATGTGATGGGCTTTATGAACAACTAAAATTATTTGAGCTCATTATTAACTAATTTCATTTTTTAAGACTCACTCATGCTCCTTGAACAAGGGTATCTTTTAGAATATCTTGCCCAATGAGTCATTCTTATCTCTCCTCTGAACTATAGTCTACTTCCTAAATATATCTTTTCTTTGAAATATAATCTATTTATTTAGACATGTTTTGGACTAACCTTGCATGCCCTTCCTTCAGTGCTACAAACTCCAAGATGGCACAGTCACTTTCTCCCAAGGTCCCTAACGCTTTCACAGTACTATGCAACTTATTAGTGAATTAGTAACTTTCCCTCTTGTCTTCCTGAGTGACTCCTGTAATCTTTATTAGGCAACTACCAATTTATATTGAGAAAACACCTAGGAAACCACTGTTTTGTGGGCTACTTTAATATGTGTATTATGCAAGGTTTTATGTACTTATTTTCTGACATACTTTTTTCTCGTTTCCTCAACTAAAGACAGGGACTCGCTAGTCACTGTACATACCCGAGTCTAAATGCTAAGGATAAGCAATTCTGTATCATAGGGCCTGACAGAAGAATGCTGTAATCTGTAATGCCCTTCTGATTCTGAGAGTAAGGCCAGCATTAATACAATGCACTCTTGTTATGTCTGAATGTCCCTCTGCAAAGAACAGTGTTTCTCAAACTTTTTGTTTGATCAGATCCATATTAGGAAATACATTTTGTATCACTCCTCGGGACACATAGATACAAAAGACTGGTATAAAACTTTCTCAAAACAACTCCTTTACATGTAATGCACTGAGATTGTTCTATTGTGTTCTATTCTTCTAGATTTCATTTAAAAAAAAAGTGGTGGTTTCCATCTATCAAACCGATATCACAATCCCCTAGAGATTATAATCTATGGTTTAGAAAACACCGGCTTGGCAAAAGGTTTTTGATTTGTAGTCATTCTTTCCACATTTCCGTACACCTCGGAGAGTTCCCGACAGCTGTTTTCATCTAAAGGATTACTGTGCCCTCAGTTTTGTGTAAATGCTCTGTGACGGGGCCGTTCCCCTTCTTCCTGGCTCCTTTAAGAGGGTGGTAACGGCCCATCCTGGAGGTGGAGTGGCAGGTCCCACCAAGCCCCCGGCGCAGGCCAGGCCCGCTTTTCCAGTTGTTGTGATAGCCTGCGCGTGTGTGCGAGCGGAGGTGGGGGGTAGGGGTGAGGCAGGGGCGACACGGTGACCCAGCAGTAGCCAGGAGCAGCAGAGGGAGGCCCAGGGCCGTCTCTGAGCCCGCGTTCCCGGAGACTCTGCGAGGGTCCACGCGTGCGCAGAGCGCGTCCCGGGACCTTTCCGGCCTCCGTGACGTCCGCGCGCGCTCCCCACGAGCCAAAGTCCGTGGTGGGCTCCGGCGCGCGGCCGGTGCGGCGGCGCGCGCCAGGGGGCGGTCCTGCGCTGCCGGCACCGCCCGCCCCCCGCGCGCTCCTCTCCTCCCAGTCTCCCCCGCGCTTCCTGCACTACGGTAGTCGTCGCCGCGTCCCCGTGCCTGTGCCCGTCTCGCTAGCACAGGCTGTGCCATGGCGGCCTTCAGCAAGTACCTGACCGTGCGAAACTCCTCGCTGGCGGGGATCGCGTTCCTGCTGCTTTGCCTGCTCCACAAGCGGCGCCGCGCCCTCGGCCTACACGGGTAAGAAGGCCCGTGGCCGCGCCGCCTTCCCGGGCCCGAACGTGAGCTCCCCGCGCTCTCTTCTTCTTCGCCCGGCGGACGAGTCCCTTTGCCCCGCGGGGTCAAGCGGAGAGGGGGCCGGCTGCGGCCGCTGCCAGGCTCCAATGTCAGGATGTCCGGTGTCCCCGCGGCGCGGGCGTCCCGCGTGCTCCCTGCGCTCCGCCGGCCTGTCCGGCTGCTCACTCTGCCCCCGGGTGTGCGAATCTTTTTCCTGCGCCCGCTAGCAAACCCATGCCTCTGCCCCGAGGCCGTCGCCCCTGATGTCCTCCCTTTTTTTGTATCAACACCACCACCTCCTTTTTGCATCAACTTTCTGGGTGTATTCTTGTTTTGCCATCTCATCTCCTGACAGACCGTGGATTTGCTTTGTGGACGTGTATGTGTGATTTGAGGATGGGGATTGGACTCACCAGACTGGAGGCTGTTGTCTAAGTCATTGGATGAGTGAGGTTTGGCACGATTCCTTAGTAGTTGCTGTTGAAAGTCGCGAGGATGGTTCGTGTGAGCTGTCCTGGGTCCAGGTGGCAAAGTTGCTTTCTAAAGTGGTGTCCCCTTCGAGTTGGTCAGTGAACGCCCTAGCATTTCATCGGAAAAGCTGAATCGGTTCCGAGGTATTTGGAGGGCAAGGTTCGTTTCCCTGACTCGCAGGTGGAAGGTGAATGTGTGTTCTAGATAAGGGTCCAGATCCCTTTTGATTATATTCCGCTGCTTCTCCCTCGAGAATTTTAATGTTTAAATTTAACTTTGGGAGATTATAAGATTAGAGAAGGAAGAGAGAGAATTGAGTTACTGTTGTGGCGTTACAAGGCATAATTTTTTATTTGCTGGGAGTCACTTTCCTTCAAATGAATGAGAAAAGGCTACTTCCCAAGCATTCTTGCTACTATTGGATATTTCGTATTAAATCTTAGCATCGTGCTTTCATCCATTTTACTTCATTTCTTTGGGCAGATACTGTTGCCTTCTGTTTTGATCTGCCTAATGTATCTTATTAGTAGTAGATTTTGGACTAAAACACTGACAAGTGGCCTTCCTTCCCTTGAAGTTCTTACTAACCTTCCCCTGGCTTCTTTATCTTATTAGTCTGAAGCAGTGGTCTTTCCTTTCCTTCCTAAATCTGCTTAACAAAGTTGAAAATGATTTGCTTCTTTGTCAGGACAGTACAGTACCTATTCACTTTTCTTCTCTTCAGTTTGCTTTTAAAGTGATTTATTCTGGAAAATATAAACAAAAATTTCTGTTAGATCTGCTTTCTGATCTCCCAGTTGCAAATGGAAGTTATTTGTTATCTGGGAATATGCCAAAAGAAAATGCTGAGTGCTATAAAATAACTTGGAATTACATTTTTGCAGAGAAGTGTTTTAGTGCATAGAACAGGTGTTTTAGTATGGGAGAGGGGGATTTGAGGGCAGCCCTAACAGCTCTGGTTTGCTTTTATGATTTTTTTAATTAAAAACTTTGTTTTATTGGAGTATTACATACTTGTAGAAAAATACACATAAGTGTAGAGCTTGAAGAGTTTTCACAAATAGAACTCACCCATGTAATCATCACCCTCATCTGCACCCAGATAAAAATACTATCAGCAACCCAGAAGCTCTCTTCAAGTCCCTTCCAGTCACAGCTAAAGTAGTTACTGATTAATAAGGCCATAGATTATTGAGTGAGGGAAATTTTAAACATAATCTAATGGGAAATAGTAGCAATAATAGCAAGACGGTATAATGTAATCAGTTTTATTAAATAATTTAAGTGTTTATTCATTATTATATAAAACGCTTTACAAACCTCTTTTTGAGAAACTTCGTAAACTTTTTGGGGGATTAAATTATGCAACAGTTAATTTACTGAACAAAAGATTGTTGTTAATCTTTTGCACTGGCAGTAGTAAGGAAAATCTTTATTTTACACTTTAGTTTGTGGGAGGAGAATGCAAATTATGAGCAGATAAGCCTGATGTTTAAATTACTGAGGTAAAATGGTTGAATTACTATAAAACCATTAAGAATGGTGTCAAATCTATCTTTGTAGATAATATACTTCCAGAATCATTTGGGTATCTTTCAGTTGCTATCTTTGGCCTCATAGCTTGAAGATCAGAAAATTCTAACTTTATATTTTACTGGTTTTTCGGGTAGCTTTGGTAACAGGGCTAATTAATTTTGCTATCTAGTGCCTAATTAAGGAACCTGTGACTGCTTGACCTTTATTTGTCTATGCTATTGACAGTAGATTTGTCTTAGAAGATATTCCTTAGAAGATATTCCTTAGAACCAGATAGTTAATAAAGATAATAACATCACTTTAAAAGTTACAGTGTCATTTTATTCCAGACATTGGGAGAATGAGTAATTTAATATTCTGAGTAATTTTTTAGTTATATATGATTTGACTGGGTGAAATATACTTTTTATTATGGAAAATTTCACACATATTCAAAGTAAGCAGAATAATATGATGGACCTCCTATACACTTCACACAAGTAGTACCATTAACATTCTACCATTCTTGTTTCTTATAGCTCCTTGCTCCCCACCCCTTATTTTTACAGATCTTTAGGTAAAATTTATATATATTGAACTGTACACATCTTGTACATTTTTTAAATAAATGGATACAATAGTATAACACATCCCTTTCATAAATTAGAACATTTTCATCTCCCCAGAAAGTTCTCTTTATGCATTCTACGTGACCACCGTACTAACCTTTTTCACCCTAGTTTTGCTTAATCGTACATCTTATTTTGTTTATTATTTATATGGGGAATAGTGGAATCTTTTTACTCATGGATAAAGGAGACCATGTATTTCAGTTCAAAGGAAGTATCTGTTTCAGACTGTTGTATTACTAGGTGCTATGGGATGGAGAGGTGTGTGTGTGTGTTACACATACATTAAAAAAAAATGACATCTTTAAGTGTGAATTAGTTAAAAATGTAAGATGATGACAATGCAGTGTACAGACAGTCATGCCTTAAAAATTCTGAGAAAGAAGAGATTAATGTGTTTGGGAAGAGTTAGGGAAGGTTTTATGAAGGATGTGAGCTAAGCCTAGAAAGAGGGTAGGAATGAATAACTGGAGATAAATTGAATGTCAGTAGCAGCCCTTATCAGACTTTTGTTGCATTTTATGGGAGGAAGAAGCTTGGTGGTACTCTTTCAGTCCAAACACAAATATAATCATGTTATTTCTTCATTAAAATCTTTCAGCTATTCTAAAATACAAAATTCTTAGCATGAGTGAATGATGTTCATGATCCGGTCCTTTGCTGCTTCTGCTCAGCCAGCCATATGGAATTAACACACTCTGAGTAGGACAGGCTCTGCCCAGCTGTTGCAGTCTTATTGTAATCACTGTCATCCCCACCACTTCTTCCCACACTTTGATGTTTATTTACCTTCAAGACTCAGTTCAGTTAGCACTTTCCTGTCTTTTCCTGATCTCCAAACTGATGCCGTTGTCCTCTGCTCTCAGGCTGCTCTAAGCATTCCCCTACTCTAGTTACCACTCTGTATGGTAGTTTATTTTCTTGGCTTCTACCTGCATCAGACTGTGAGTTTCTGGAGGGCATGGACTGAGTCATCTTTAAATTCCTAGTTTGCACATGTCATAGGATAGACATTCAGTAAGTATTTATAGGGTGGACAAATGATGTAGGATAGTTGAAGAATTTTTAAGGGTAATTGTCTGACAGGCAGTTGGAGATGGGGCACTAGTACAAACATGAGTAAAGGCATTATCTTCAGAGAAGTGATAGTTGCGTACCTGAGATTATATAACAGGAACTGGGGGTAGGGAAGGGTAGGAAATCAGTGGGCCAGTTTTAGAAGGCAGAGAAGAGACCAGTCTACATTGCCAAACTATTTTATGATCTTAAAAAAACCAAACAAAGAACAAAAACAGAACAAAGCAGTTTTCTTTCTCTTCCCATGAATGCTTGTCAAAGTTCAGATTTCTCTTCCTGGATTTCAGAACCTTCCTTTATCTGGTCTCACCTTACCTGGCTAATCTTTTATTCCATTGCCTGCCAGTGACTACTCTCTGTTCCAAATAGGCCAGTTTCTGCACTGTTTTCTGAACAGGCCACACTCATTCCTGGCTTTGGAGCCTTATTCATGATACTAGCCATACCTGGAATATTTCTTCCTGTATCCTCTGTTCTTCAACTCTTACCCTTTAAGGGTTACGTCAAGGTCACCTTTTCCATGAAGTAATTTTAAACGACCCTTTTTAATCTATGAACCATGTATTTAGGTACTTTTCTTTTTTCATCTATTAATTGTTTGACTGGGTATGATCTAGTTGTTAGCCATCAGAGTGTAGCCATGGCCACCAGCTTATGGGGTGGTCCTTTGTCCTTTTTCAAAGCCCCAATCTATAGATGGTAGGAATAACCAAATATTTTTGGAGAGTTTCAGGGAGCTTGTGTTTCTCTTAGTCATGCCTTACTTCTATGCTTCTGCTCTATTTTAGATCCCACTTGTATGTTGTCTCTTGAGCCTGTCATTTTGGTATCTGCCTTGATTCCTCCAAAGCATCAGTCACAAAGCAGGTATTTGTAGTAGAGCTTTACTGAAAATTTGGGAGTAGTGGCAGGGATTATATTGCAACATAGGGAACATCTTAAAATGGAGTAGTTCTTTTATTTACAAGTTTCTTGTACATTCCCACTGTTGTCAATTTGTTGGCTATTTTCCCCTGAGCCTCAGCCCTGTGGCCTGTTGCTGCGTCTTTTCTGTACCCCTTGGATGTTTTCATATCTCTAGCTTCTACTCCCTGTACTGTCTCCCCACTAACCTCCCTACCGCTTTCCTGCGTACCTGAATTCAGCTTTCCTTCTTGAGATCTGCTCCTTTCCAATCAAGCTTTAGAAGGGGCTGGCTTCACTTTTCTCAGTTTCACAGGCTCACTGAACGTTCTGCAAAGTACAGGCGTGTGTCAGGTGAGGGGCTGGAGTTGCATGCGACCCTTAGGATGAACCCTGAGTGGATGTTGTAGGGTTCGTCATACGGAGCCTCAGAATAAAAAGGAGATGCTTAAGCAGCTATAGGTAAAGAAGGCCTTAAAGGATTTGCCAGGAAAAGCCGCTCTATACAGAAACCAACTGATGCAGGTCCTGTTCTCAGAACTGTGCAGCTGCCTGTGGTATGCTGGGGGTAACTAGGTACTGACTGTTTAATTATTATAATTAAACTTCTCAGCTTTGGGCACATTAGCATCATTGGGCAGGCATTCCATTTTAGGGCTTTTGCAGTTGCTGTTCCCCTGCCTGGAATTCTCTTTCCCCATACATCCTCACTGTTTTCCCTCCCATTTTTCTTAGAGCTGTGGTTACTGTTTGTTTTAAATAACAATTTTTTTCTTGCTACAGATGTAAATGTTGTCTCCTGAAGTATATATTATGAGCTCTATAGGAGCTGGGCCCCTTCTGTATGCGTGGGTAAAGCAAGTCTTAGAAATTTATAAAAATAGTATCATTATTTTATAACCTGCTTTTGACAGTTAACAATAGAGTGGAAACATTAAAGACAATTTTAAGAAATTAAAAATCATGTACTTTGGTGTACAACAGACACTAACACAGTATTGTGAAGCAGTTATACTCCAATAAAGATCTATTAAAAAATCATGCATAATGTCATCACCATAACACACATATTGTTTTATTTTTATTATCTTTTATTATTTATATGCATATATTTTTACACAGTTATATACATGGTTTGCTATTTTCATTTAAAGCATAGACATCATTCCTGTGTTTCTACATGAACCTCATTACTATATTTTAAAAGAAATACATAAATACTCCTTTGTGTGACTATATCATAATTTATTTTACCCTTAAATATTTGGTATCTAGATTGCTTCTGTAATTTTTACAGATAATACTGTATGTGTTTGTGAGTGAACATTTCTGTCTCTGCTGAATTATTTCCTTGGAATAAATTGTCAGAATTAGGATTAATGAAGGAAGGTTATAAGCTTTCTTTAGTGTTTGTGGAAAAGGAAAGCATAAACATTCTGGAGCTACACAAATTCCACATATTACTTTTTAATAATTGTGTCATAGAATACTATGAATGAGTGCTAATTTAATTCTCTAATCATCATTAAGGGATGTTTGAATTTTTTTGGAGGGGGAACTACTTTAGAGGTGTAAAATAATGTCTCAGGATTATTTTAATTTCCAAGAATGCATATTTTTATGTGCAGAAACCTGTCTTTATTATGGAAGCACTCAGCATAGTATCAAACATGGTCTTTGGTGTTAGATACGGGTTCAGGTTTTTATTCAGCCGTCTGCTAGATCTGTGATCTTGGTCAATTTACTCAACCTCTTTAAGCCTCAGTTTTCTCATCTGTAGAACAGGGATAATAGTATTTACTTAATCAGTAGTTGTGAGGATTAAATGAGAAAATGTCCTAACTCAGTAGCTGGAACAAAGCTCAGTAAATAGAAGATAGCTTTAGCTTTCCCTGTGCTTGCCAAAGGACAGCAAAACATCCCATTGTTAGGTTCTCAGTAACTATTGAGCCTTCATAAAAATTTCCTCAAATATGCCTACGAAAATCTCCCTAAAGAAACCTTTAGAATTGATAGACTCATTCAGAGTTGGGAAGTATTTAAGTTACTTTTATGTGACATGGTTTCAGTCCTCTGTGTTTTTTCAGTTGTTGCTTCCTGAATATGATACTCTATTTCTCCACCCCTTAAAGGGAGGTCTGAAACTGAATTCATTATTCTAAGTGTGGTCTGACTGACAGAGTGGAGTGGGCTGTTACCTGCTTTGTAAATCCAAAACTTTTGTTACAGTAGGTGAGGTTACATTCATTTTTGTGACAGTCAGTATTCATCACTCATAGTTTAGCTTGCACAGTTGTTTTCCCTTTCTTTCCCCTTCTTAGCTTGCTGTTTGATTTTTTTTTTAAACCTGGGTGTGGGTATTTACAACTTATCTTTGTTTGGGCACATCACTTTCTCCTAAATTTTTTTTCATCATGCACATTTTTAAAAAAAATTTTTATTGGAGTATAGTTGCTTTACAATGTTGTGTTAGTTTCTACTGTATAGCAAAGCGAATCAGCTATACATGTACATATATCCCCTCTTTTTTGGATTTCCTTCCCATTTAGGTCACCTCAGACATTGAATAGAGTTCCCTGTGCTATACAATAGATCCTGCACATTTAATTGGTATTCTTTCTGTATATTTTGTCAATAAGTTACCGGACAGGAGTAAGTATAGAACAATGTATTTATATCACTATAACCTTTCTTTTAAATGATACCTTTTGGAGGTTGTATTGGTTCTCATCTTTAACTTACCTGGTACCTTTTCACACCTTTGCTTCTGGTGATATTTGGCACTCTGACGGTAGGGCTAGGCATTTGATCCGTACTGGGCCAGTCAGAATCCTTCCTCCTCTGTGATGTTTCTGCTGTGGAGTCAGTGGGGAATGGTCTTCCTTTTTCGGTCATGGATGATGAATATCACCACCTTCTAATCTGTTGCAATAAAATATAAACTGGAATTATTATTATTATTATTTTATTGGCCTCACCATGCAGCTTGCAGGATCTTAGTTCCCTGACCAGGGATTGAGCCCATGCCCACTATAGTGGAAGCATGGAGTCCTAACCATTGGACTCCCAGGGAATTCCCTAAACTGGAGTTATGAAGAAGAAAGATAGGCGCTCTTTATAATTTTCTTTAGAGTTATATATGGCAAATTAAATTTTATGCAAAATGGGTACTGTATTTCCCTATTGTTATTTTTTTTGGAGTGTTTTTTTTACAGAATGTTAGAGTTGTTTATAAATGACATTTGTAGTCATTTCTACAAAAAATTAGACATAAGGCCCTTGCTTAAGAATATGGCTTTTATCATAACATTCTTTTCATGAGGAAATAACTTTTGTTTTAGGCATCTCTTTTAAGAATATAGCCTTCCATAGGCATTAGGATAAAATGGTCTGGATAACTGATGGTTGTGCTCTCCATTGGGAACTATTATGCATATTAAGATAGTTTGAAGCCTTGTTAGATAAAACTAGTGAGTGTGGTAAAGGTGTTTTTTTAAAAAAAACATGCATTTGTTGTTTGGCTAATTAGCAGTCCTGAATGATTGCAATTAAATTAATAAAGTACAAAATTGAAAATAAAGCTCATCAAAGCATTCAGCTAATTTGATATCTGTGAATAGACGTAACAATCTCACATACCACTATAATGGTACCATAATAATAGACATAAACATGGGTTGTATGATTTACTCTCTGCTTAAGAAGTTATCTATTGGCATTAATTTAGTGCCAATAGTTATCTGTTGGCATTAAAAATAAATGTACTATGTGGAATGAGGCAGCTTCTCTAGGTAAATCATAATTTGGTTATTTAATCAGCATACTGTGTCTATAGGTCACTGAATGTCGCTATTTAAAACATTTACACTTTCATAAACCTATGAAGTAAGCAACAAGACACAGAGTGTCTCCTCAGAAGGAAGAAGTATGGTCCTATAAATTTAGCCTACTTTAGTGAGTAGGACTTTTTTACATTTCAGCTTCTCTGAAATTAGGATGCAATTTACAGCCGACGCATCTTAGCTTTGATTAATATGGTATTGGCATATTGTTACATTTCCTTTTTACTATGCATGTTTTTAATTTGCTTATAAAAATGCTTCATGGTAATTTACATCAAACTCAATCTTCTGACTCCATATTCAGTGTTACTGTCATTCTTTCTTCATTATATCTTAGAGGTTAACTTAAGTTAACTTAAGTTGAGGTAGAATCAGATCTTTTCCTCATTCCAGAACAAGGACTGGAGGAAGTAGGGTGACGTGGGAATCAATGAACCACTCAAAGAAAGGGACCCAAAGGTCATGCACTAACTCACAAAACATCTCGTGCCTGCTACATGTCAGATGCTGGGTTTATAGAGATGAAGAAAAGGTCCTATTCTCGAGAGTTGGGTGGTATGATACAAGTCTGTACCTTCATTCAACATTTAGTGCTAGGTGCTGAGGACACACAGTAGTGAATGAGATTAGGTCTGTTTCCTAGATGGATCCTGTAGTGAGAGAAGACAGAACCCATTTCATTTTAGTTTTGTATTGGGCACTTGGGAAGATTAAAAATTAAATTAGGCAAGATTTTTGCTGTTAAGAAACTCACAGACTATTAAAAGAGAGAATCCTGTGTCTGGACATTTCACACCAAATTTCTAGTTAAAAAAAGAAACTACTGGTATATTTTATTTAAAATATTATTCTCCGTTTACCTGTGATACAATTTTGTTGCATCAGGAAATTAGATTTAACGTGTTTTCAACTGTGGTATTCATTTGCTTTCCCCTGCAGTAATGCCCAAGATGTGTTGTTCAGTAAAGCAGTGGAGGCACGGGGGGAGGCAAGTGTAGGACAGAATCAATGAAATGATCCCATTTTTAACGTAAGTATCAGATAATTTCCAGTTTAACTATTGATGAGTGAGTACATTTCTCTCTGTATTTTATCACTGGCTCAACAAAATAGCTACTTCCCCTTACTTCATTGAAGAAAATTTCAATGTGGAAGGAAATACAATGTTTATCCAGTACATTCTATTGAATGCTTCTTGTATGTCACTAGGCTAGGCATTGAGATACCAAATTGATGAACATTATTTCTAACCCCTGTCTTGTGGAAATACAAATACATAGAAAAGTCGTACAAGTCAGTATGACTAGACCTGTGGTCTAATAATAATTCTGTGGGAGGGAGCACTGAATTGGGAATGTTTGATTGTTTTGGTTGTTACCTGGGGAGGTTTCACTTTTGTGCCTGATCTTAAGAGATAAGGCGTAAAAGGCATTCTAGGTAGAGAAAATAGCATGAGCAAAGGCATGGCGATAGTGGAGTTATGATTTGAGAAGAAGGGACTGCAAAGACATGAAGCTGATAACCTTACTATTAACTATTTATTGAGCACTTGCCATATTATAGGTTCTAAATATTTTGCATTTATTCCTCACAACAGTCTTTTGAGATAGTTGTTTTATTATCTTTATTTTATCGGTGAGTAATCAGAAAGGTAAAAATGGTACCTGATTATAAGAGTTCTTACGTTTGAATTAGCCGCGTGGAGGGTAAAAGACAGAATAAAATATTTTTATCAGATCCTTCAGATATACTTAGATTTGTAACCAAGCAAGGCCTCATGCGCCCATGGACAGAAAGCCAAACTCTTGACAGCAGGTGTTTTCAGCAAAGTAAGGGTTTATTGCATGGCGCCAAGTAAGAGAGTGAGAGACAAGCCTCAGATCCACTCCATCTTAGTCTTTGAGTTAGGGATTTTTTTTTTAAAGGGGAAGAACGAAAGCTGGGACTAATCATCATCTTGTGACATTTCTTAATCACAGTTTTGGGAGTCGGGATGTTCTGGTTTATGAGGTTCAGACCAGGTGGTCCGTGGCTTGGGGGTCCATTAGCTCATCTTGCCCTGGAGAAACAACCTGGGTTTGTATGTTAATGATGATATATATAATAGCAATTTTAGTACATTAACGATGTTATCGACAATAGCAGTTTTCATCATCTGACTCTGGTTGATTAGTGTTCAGTTAGCACAGGATTGAGGTCAGAGGGGACAGAAAAGGGAATAAAGAATTGGATAGAGAGAGTAATCATAAACTCAGTAAGGGAACTCGGTTTCAGATTCAAAAGAACAGTCAAGAATCATTCAGGGGCTAAGAAAAAGTCTTATGTTAAATTCAAAGTTATGTAAATTGTTAGATTAACAATTTTATTGTGGTATATTAATTTTAAAATATAGTCATGGTGGAATACTCTTAAGATTTTTAAAACACTTTTATTGTATATTATGCAGCAAGTATAGAAAAGTGCATAAAACACGTATATAAATTAATGACTTTTTTTGTAACTGCCACCCAGGTCAAGAAATATCTTTGCCATCCACCCAGAAGCCACATGCCCCTTCCCAGTCACAGCCCCTTCTCTGTACTATCCTGACTTCTATAGTAATTACATTTTTGCATTTCTTTATAATTTTATCACCCAAAGGTGCGCTCCTGAGCACTATAATTCAGATGTGTTTGTGGGATTTTTTGTTCAAGTCTCTCTTAATCTATGAGTCTGCATGCCATTTCTCTTTCCCGTTTGTTATAGTTTATTTGTTGAAGCAACCAGGTGTCTTCACCTATACATATTCTGTAATTTGGATTATGCCAGTTGTATAATTTTTCTTCATTCTCTGTATTTCCTGTAAATTGCTAGTTGGATCTAAAAGCTTGATCAAATTTAGATTTTGTTTTTATTTTTTGGACAAGAATGCTTCCTAGGTGTTGATGTGGTGTACTCTCTGTCACGAGGTATATAATGTCTGGTGGTTTCTTTCTGGGATTTGAGCAGCCACTGATATTTGATACCTAGAACAATGAGTTTATTAGGGCTTACAAAATGGTGATATTTGAATTTGGTTACTACTTCGTTTATAAGGTGGAATGCTACTGTAAAAAGGAAGTTTTCTTCATCTATTTGGTTCCCCAGTGGTACAGTTCAGTTAGGAAAGGCAGGATGGATATTTGCTTCTTTATTATATATCAGTTTCTTGTTATTCCCTGGAGGTGACCAATGAATTCTTCTTAAGTGTCATTATGAACCTAATGGTTCACTACTTGTAAATAAGTAGTTAATGCTCTCTTATAGATGCTTTGGAGGAACCTTTATGAATGCAGTGAATCTTATAAAAATATGAAATGTGCCTCAGTTATCAACTCTTACATTGGTTTTATTTCTATTTAAATTTTAGAATCAGCATGTTGGGATTTTGATGAGGATTTCATCTAATTTATAGATTAATTTCTTAAACTGGTTATAGTGCCCTTTTTTTTTTTTTATCAATCTTGCCATGAGTTTGTAACATGTGTCAGTTTTTTTAAAAATCTGACTTTCAGTTTTGCTTTACCTCTGTTGAGTGTCTTTTATTTCATTTTTATTTGCTTTTATCTGTATTCTTTTATTCTTTATACTTCAGTTAATTTTGTTCTTTTTCTAATGTTCACATAGATGATGAATTTTCAGTCTTTTCTAATGTATTCGTTTAAGGTTATAAAGTTCTCTAACCACTGTTTAGTTGCATCCCACAGTTTTTTTGAGATGTAAACTCTTATGTTGTAAACATATCATATGATATGTATATCATTCGTTTCAAATATTTTAAAAATTTCTTTGACCCATGACTTTTCACAAATGAAAGGGAATCTCTTTATTTATGTCAGTTACCTATTGTTGTATAACAAACCACCCCAACAGTTATTTTTCCCCCTTATTTCTCTGGATGGCTGGGTAGTTCCTTTGCTTGTTTTGTTTGGGTTCCCTTATGAGGAACCCAGTAGAGGATTGGCTGCACTGGAAGGTTCATATCTGGTAGTTGGTGCTGGCTGGTGGCTGGGATGCCTTGATTTTCATCTAAGTGACTATCATTCAGTAGGGTATACCACTTCCTCACATAGTCTCAGGTCAACATTCCAAGAAGCCAGGGTGAAAGCAGAAAGGCTTCCACCCATTCTGTTGGCTAGAGCAAGTCACAAGCCTGGCCCAGATTCAAGGGTGGGAAAAAAGATTCCTCCTTTTTAGGAATTTGTCTCAGTGTTTAATATACCACAATTTCAAAACATTTGGGAATTTTTCTTGTATTTTTCTTTTTGCTGTTAATTACCAGCATAATTGCTTTGTGGTTAGAGTATTGATTTCTTTTTTTCCTCATTTTGTTTTTACCTCTTTTAGTTGTTTGAAAGTTATTCTCTATATAAAATTTTTATTTTTTAGTTTTACTGGTTACCCTAGAAATTTTGCCATCTGTTTACCTTTTCAAGTCTAAACATTAATCAATAAGAAATACTTCGTCATTCTCCCAGGCAGTAAAAGGACTTCAGAGCAGTGACCCCATTAACTTTTCCTCCTTATTTAGATGCATTTGTTGTGGTTTTTTTTTTAGTACTGTAAGACATTATTATTATTGTTTTATATAATATTTACTTAGAGTTAGTTATATATTTACTACATTCTTTGTTTTCCATTCCTTCTTGCAATCTATACCTTTCAACTGAGATCAACCCTCCTGTCCCCCATAATATGTCCTTTATAAATTTCTTTAGTACAAGTCTGCTGATGATGAACCCTCTCCATGTTGCCAGGGAATGTGTTTATTTGCCTTCATTCATGTAAGTGTCTTTTTTCCTGAATGTTTAATTCTAGATTGGCAGTAATTTTCTTTTTGTACATTGAAGATTTGATTCCACCATATTCTGGTTCCATTATTAATGTTGAGAAGTCAACTGTTAGTTTGTAACTGTTGCTGCTTTGAAGGTAATCATTCTTTTTCGCTCCCATAGAGGCTTTTAAGGATTTATGTTTGTCTTTGGTTTTCTGAAGCTCACTATGATTTGGTTAGGTGTGGATTTATTTTTTATCTGTCTTGCTTAGAATTCACTGGGCCTTTTAGTTTTTATGGATTGGTGTCTTTCTTCCATTTTAGAATATTCTTGGCCATTACCTATGCCTTGTTTTCTTTCTTTATTCTTCCTGGACACCAACTAAGATAGTCTTATTGTAACCAGTGTCTCTTATTTCTTTGTTTGCTGTCTTTTTGTTTTCTCCTTGCTATACTCTGTATAGTCAATTCTGACTTAGCTGCTAGATTATTAATTTTCTCTTCAGCTGTGTGAAATCTATTAAACCGATTGATTAAATATTTAATTTTAATTGCATTTTTAAGAATTCCATTTGGTTTTCTTAAGTCTGCGTAGCTTTTTATTATGTCCTTATCTTGGTAGATATCTTTGTTTTATTTTATCTATTTATTTCTTTAAATATAGTCTGCATTGTTTTATAGGGTATGTTTGGAAATTTGCCAACATCTGAAATCTTTTTGGGTCTGCTCCTGTTTTCTTTAATTTCTACTGGCTCTTGGTTATGGGGTGTAGTTTCCTGTGTGCTTGGTTATTTTTGATTATGGTCCGGACATTTTATTTAAAATTACTTGTAGGAATAATTTTGAGGCTTATAGTAAACATACTTTCATTTTAAGAGGAAAGTTTACTTGTTAAAGTACCTGGGAGCAGTATCAGTCAGGGAACAACTTAAACCAAGTTTCTTAAGAGCACATACTAAAATTTTTAGTACAGTAGCTTAATAAACAGGTGCAAGACTCACATTTCAGATTTCATATTTTTGTTTCCCAAAGGAGTTATATCATTGTATATTCACAGTATTGTCATGTTAATTCCTTTCAAATCAACATCTCCACTCTTGAACTTCAAATCTAAACTTAAAAAAAAAAAAATCTTCTGGACAATTCCATATAGTTATCTTATTGGAACCTGAAATTTAACACATTTATAATGAATCCAATTATTATTTCCCTGAATGCTTCTACTGTTATAATTTATTATGGTAAATGGAATGACTGTCCTTGGGTCGCTTAGGGTGCAAACTGTTTGTGAGACCTGAGGAAAAATGATCTTTGCCTTTCAGGGCATAAGTTTGGAGCAGAAGGTTTCTAATACCTCCTGTATCTTTACATAGTTCTTTAAGTCTTTGCTCTTCTTCTCCTCTCATTTCCATATTCAGTTAGGTCTTAGCTCTTATCTATTCCCTCACCCTGTTATTTCTAGCAATTTTCTTTCATCTTTCCATTTCCATAGCCACCACCTTTGTTCAGGTCTTCATCATTTCTGGGCCCTGATTGACCTTGGTTGTGTGCGTGCACATGTGTGCCCACACACACAAACAAACACACACACAGCTATATTTGATATGGCTGTGGAAGTGAATTGGGGGACAATAGAAATGATAAGGAACCTACTTAGAAAGCAGGTGAGAAAATTGTTAGTTTACATGAGAAATTTTGATAGCCTGAACTGAAGTCGTTGCAATAGAGGAAAAGGAGAGCATGGAGAGAGATTGGATAGGAAGAGTATGAGAAAGGGAGAATATCTAAGAATAATTCCCAAGTTCGTGGCTTGAGTGATTGGATAGAAGAAGGTACATTCACTGAGTTAGGGCCCAACTCAGAATGAGAAGGTGGAAGGGTAGATTTGGGGTGGAAAGGTAAGTTCAGACATAGAATGCATGTTGAGTTTAAAATGATTTCAGTAGATCCAGGTACAGATACCTTATTTAAAAAAATAGATATTCAAGTCAGGAGCTTAGGAAAGATGAGGGAGCTAGAGATTTGGGGAGTCATTAGAGAATGGGTGATAGCTGATATCATGCTTTTGACCGAGGTGTTCTAGAGTAGTATCTCTAGGGCCTAGAGATAATGGATCTAATGATTCATTCTTCAGGGTCCTAAAGTTGTATGAGAATTTTCTAACTTTGTGTTTTCATCTTGGTGATAAATTATAAATAAATTAGTATAAGCACATTCTGGATCATCTCAATGACTACCATAGTATTGCAGATTTCTGTGCCCGTCTTTGTGTTTGAATTGTTGCTTAAGTGATCATCAAAAGAGACCACATGTATGGTAGACAAATCTGCTGCATTAGAACCTACATCAGGCTGAAGTGTAGTAATGTAAAACTAAGAAAATCATCTTCAACCTTTGTATTCATACTGAATTATTTTGCTATTAAAATTTTCTTTTGCAGTGATAATTACGGGTGAAAGGTGTTTTCATAGAATTTCTAAGTAACTGAAATCTTAAAATGAAGCTTTGGTTTGAAATCATGAAAAAGACGTAGAGCAATTGAGTAGTGTATTACTTTGTCACAAACTGATAAAAGAACATAGGGCTGGGCTTCCCTGGTGGCGCAGTGGTTGAGAGTCTGCCTGCCAATGCAGGGGACACGGGTTCGCGCCCTGGTCTGGGAGGATCCCACATGCCGCGGAGCGACTAGGCCCGTGAGCCACAACTACTGAGCCTGCGCGTTTGGAGCCTGTGCTCCGCAACAAGAGAGGCCACGATAGTGAGAGGCCCGCGCACCGCGATGAAGAGTGGCCCCCACTTGCCACAACTAGAGAAAGCCCTAGCACAGAAACGAAGACCCAACGTAGCAATCAATCAATCAATCAATAAATCTTTAAAAAAAAAAAAAAAAAAAAGGGATTAGGACATGGCCCCTGAGACACTCATAATTTAAGTTTGTGAAAAGAAAGTGTGCTGTATATTTAAAAAAAAAAAAAAAAAAAAGAACATAGGACTGACATGTAGATTATGTGTTTACACCAAGTGAAGGCCTCATAAGATGTCATGGTATACTCTGAATAAGGTATTTCATGGTAGCTTGAAGAGAGAAAAGTGATGGGAGAGCTGACTGATCATGTGGCCCATTGTGGGTGTGTGTATGTATGTGTATTGTGGGTGGATATGTGTGTATCTATGTATGTATGCATATGTATGTTTTATATATATATGCAGATTATATTTTTGTGAGCAGTTATATTGCATGGATCTCCATTTGTCTCTATAAATACCAATTTGTAACACTTATTATTACTAGTATTATTAGCAGTAAGTTCTATGACATTTTCACTGAGTATTTTAATTTTTAGTATTTTGTTTTGGGGTATACTAATAAATTGATTATCCCATCAACATTAATGAAGCAGTGATTTAAAGCCAGTTCATTGTTTACAAAAGAAAAATAATGAAGATTATTTAAAAATCTTGGCTATTAACTGGAACATATAACACATAAATAATTCCTTCTACTCTTTTACCCCAGCACTGGTGATTAGTTGTAGCAGTGTTATCTCACCTATCACTTTAAATGAATGTTGATTCCATTTTTATTGGCTTTAAAATTTTTCCTAGTTTTTAAGTGATAAATTTTATTTTGTGGTTGTAAAAGAGCTGTAAACAAAAGGAATGTATACAGTTGACCCTTGAACAACATGTTTTTGAACTGCGAGGGTCCACTTATGTGTGGATTTTTTTCACTAAATATGTACTTCCATACTACATGATCCATGGTTGGTTGAATCCAAGGATCTGGAACCTCGGATACAGAGGGCCTACTGTATAGTTATAGGTGAATTTTCAACTGCAGTGAGGGTCAGTGCTCCTAACTCTCATGTTAAGGGTCAATAACTTAATTTTATGCTTATACATTTTTAAAATTTATTTATTTTTGGCTGTATTGTTCTTCGTCGCTGCGTGCCGGCCTCCCCTAGTTGAGGCAAGTGGGGGCTACTCTCCGTTGTGGTGCGTGGGCTTCCCATTGTGGTGGCCTCTCCCGTTGTGGAGCACGGGCTCTAGGTGCATGGGCTTCAGTAGTTGTGGCGCCCGGGCTTCAGCAATTGTGGCTCGTGGGCTCTAGAGCGCAGGCTCAGTAGTTGTGGCTCACAGGCTTAGCTGCTCTGCGGCATGTGGGATCCTCCCGGACCAGGGCTTGAACCCGTGACCTCTGCATTGGCAGGCGGATTCCTAACCACTGCACCACCAAGGAAGCCAGCTTATACATATTTAAGGAAGCACCAAATTAAGTCGACGCTGGGGTCTGTAAGAATTTTTTTTTCCTTCAGGAGAGGTTCATCTATTATCTGAAGTCCAGGAAACACTGGCCTAGAAATATGAACTAAGTGAGAAATTTTAAGGTCAGAATTATTGTTCTGGATAACTAAACTGTGATCAAAGTTTTCAGAATTGTTTTCTTTTTTTTTTTACTTAGTCTGAAAGTTATCTGAAAACTTCTCAATTTTTGTCAATTTCTTTTTCCTAGTCTCATAGTTTGTTGGGGGAAGTTTCTGCTTATTAGTTTTACATATTTTGTTGGCATTATTAAGGAATAGTTAACTCCATCTCCTTCTCCCTCACCCCTCCAACAATAAAGAACACACAAAATGTACTTTTCTATTGTGTTCTTAGGAAAAAGTCTCCCCTAGGTTTTGGTCATCTTTTTCTTTTATAGATTTATTGAGGCTTTATTGATGTACAATAAACTGCTTATGTTTAAAATACACAACTTAATGAGTTTTGACATATAAGCACCTGTGAAACCATCACTCCAATCAAGATAGCAAACATTTCCATCACTCCAGAGATCCCTCATGCCCCTTTGTAGTCAGTCTTCTCCCTTGCACCAGCCTGAAGCGACCACTGGCCTGCTTTCTATAACTGTAGATTAGATTTGACTGCTCTAGAATTTCATGTAAGTGGGATCTACACTGTGTACATTTTTGTCTAGCTGCTTTTAGCCGGCATAATGATTTTGAGATTCATCCATGTTGCGTGCATCAGTAGGTTTTTTTTTTAATTGTTGAGTACATTTTATGGAAATACTACAGTTTTTTTAAATCCATTCACTTGTTGATGAACATTTGGATGTTTCCAGGTTTTGGCTATTAAAAATAAAGCAGCTATGAATTTTGTGTAAGGTTTATGTATGGAAATACGCTTTTATTTTCCTTGAGCAAATACTTAGTAGTGGAATGACTGGCTTGTATGGTAGGTGTATGTTTAACTTTTTAAGAAACTGTTTTCCAAAGTGTACCATTTTATATTCCCATCAGCAGTATAAGAAAATTCCAGTTGCTCCACATCCTTGATAACACTTGCTATGATCAGTCTTTTTAATCTTAGCCATTCTAGTGGATGTGTGTAGTGGTTTCTCATTGTGGTTTTAATTTGAATTTCCCTAAGAACTAATGATTTGGAGCTTGTTTCCTGTGTTTATTTTCCATCCATACATTTTCTTTGGCAAAGTGTCTGTTTAAATCTTTAAATGAATTTCCGCTTTATTTGATTGTAAGAGTCTGTTATGTATTCTGAATACAAGTTTTTTCTTGGGTATGTATTTTGCATATATTTTCTCCCAGTTGGTGGCTTGTCTTAATTTTCTTAGTAGTATATTTTGAGAAACAAACATTTAGAATTTTGATGAATTCTAGTTTATTGATTTTTTTTTTCTGTGTGTAGTTTGTACTTTGTTCTATTTAACAAGTCTTTAACTCAAGATTACTGAGATCTTCTGTTTTCTTCTAGAAATTTTGTAGTTTTAGCTCTTACATTTAGATCTCTGATTCACTACAGGTTAATTTTTGTATATGATGTGCAATAACATCTGAGGTTCCTTTTGGTTTTTTTTTGCATATGTCTGTCCAGTTGATCCAGTACCATTTGTTAAAAGATTATCCTTTCCTCATTGAGTTGCCATGGCACTTTTGTCTTAAATCAGTTGACCATATATGTGTAGGTCTACTTTTTGGACTTTTCTGTTTCTTTGATCTCTGTTTATACTCCAGTATCAAACTCTTGATTAGTATAGCTTTATGATAAGCCTTGAAATCAGGTGCAATTCCTCCAACTTTGTTCTTCTTTGTAAAAATTTATTGATCTAGGTCCTTTGCATTTACATACGGATTTTAGATTCAACTTGTTACTCTCTACAGAAAAGTCTGGTACGATTTTGATTGGGATTTCATTGAATTTCTAAATCAATTTGGAAAGAATTGACACTTTAATAATATTGAGTCTTCTGATCCATGACCATGATATATATCTCTCTATCTAGTCTTCTTTGAACATTTCTTTGCAATGTGTTGTAGTGTTCAGCATGCAAATCTTGCACGTCTTTTTTTTTTTCTTTTTGATTTTAGCCCTAAGTATTTAATATTTTTGATGCTTTTGTAAATGGTATGTTTAAAATTTCAATTTCCAATTGTTCTTCACTCATATGTAGAAATACAATTGGTATTTATATATAGATGTATTCTGGAAACTAGTTGAACTCACTTAGCTTTTTTGTAGATTCCTTAGGCTTTTCTATATAGTGTTTATAGAGTCTGCAGTAAAGATAGTTTTACTTCTTCGTTTTCATTCTATGTGCCTTTTGTTTGTTCTGCTTACTTTATTGCACTGTGCCCTTCAGTAACAATATTGAATAAAAGTGGTGAGTGTTGGCATCTTTGCAATGTCCCAGATCTTACAGAGACTCGGTCTTTTGTTAATTGGTATGATGATAGTTGTAGGTGTTTGATGATATCCTTTATCAGATGGAGGAAGTTCCTTTTATTTCTAGTTTGATGAGAGTTCTTAGGATGAGTAGGTGTTGGGTTTTGTAGGCCTTTTCTGTATCTACTGATATGATCATATGTTTATTCTTTTTTAGACTGTTAATATGATGAATTACATTGTTTTCTCAAATGTTAACCTGACTTTACATTTCTTGGATAAAACCTTCCTATACTTTTTATAGCTGGTTACTGATCTTGTCTTTTCTTTTTTGTGATGTCTTTGCCAAAGAAAAACGAGAAATTTGCAAAAGCACTTCTCGTAGCATATCAAGTACAGAGGTTGTCTTGAGGGAAAGCACTGTGCAGTTGTTTGAGTTGTGAACTGAACTAGCCACTTTTTTTTTGTTTTTTTTTGGTAGAACATCATTTTTACTTGAAAGAAAGACTGAATAACTCTGGTTATTCAGCCTTGAATATTGCAGACATTTTCTTGTAATGCCTTCAAGGAGAAACAACTGGCAGTGTTTGTTGCTAATGTTACAGTTTAAGCTTTCAAGTGAAAATTAGAATTTGGAAATCTTGTCTGCTACCATGAGCTTGGTAGCTTCCAGTGCTTAAGACCTTTCTGATGAGATTGGTGGTAATATTAACAAATATAATTTTAAAAAATATTGTATAATAAAATGTATTACATTTGGAAGGCCTACTGTATAACTCAGTGAACCAGCATTTTCCAAATGACTAATGCATGATCTTAGAAAATTTTGAGTGGGTTAAAAGAACCATTGAGGGCTTCCCTGGTGGCGCAGTGGTTGAGAGTCTGCCTGCCAATGCAGGGGACACGGGTTCGCGCCCTGGTCTGGGAAGATCCCACATGCCGCAGAGCAACTAGGCCCGTGAGCCACAACTACTGAGCCTGCGCGTCTGGAGCCTGTGCTCCGCAACAAGAGAGGCCGTGACAGTGAGAGGCCCGCGCACCGCGATGAAGAGTGGCCCCTGCTTGCCACAACTAGAGAAAGCCCTCGCACAGAAACTAAGACCCAACACAGCCAAAAATAAATAAATAAATAAATAAATAATAATAATAACAAATGTTCAAGTACAATTGGTGTCTTTAAAAAAAAAAAAAAAAAGAGCCATTGAAAGTGTAATATAGAGGCTTCCCTGGTGGCACAGTGGTTGAGAATCTGCCTGCCAATTCAGGGGACACAGGTTCGATCCCTGGTCTGGGAAGATCCCACATGCTGCAGAGCAACTAAGCCCGCGAGCCACAACTACTGAGCCCGTATGCTGCAACTACTGAAACCCGTGTGCCTAGAGCCCGTGCTCCGCAACAAGAGAAGCCACCACAATGGGAAGCCTGCACACCGGAACGAAGAGTAGCCCCCACGCATTGCAATTAGAGAAAGCCCGTGCACAGCAACGAAGACCCAACACAGCCAAAAATAAATAAAATAAATTTATTTTTTTAAAAAGTGTAATATAATATAGACCAGTGAATTTTATTGTATCAGAGTACAAGTTCATTGATATAATTATCAGACTGCATTGCAGCATTATAATATCACAGAAGAATATCCACAGTTAATAGAATACTACTGTTTTACAACTACCTATCTATATTGCAGTAGATAGAACGAATACAGACTCAGATATGAGAATCCATTTGTCGTCTGTTGAGCCAGACATTAAGGAGATTTGCCAAAATGTATAAACAATGCCACTTTTCTTACTAAATTGTTTTGTTTGAGAAAATATAGCTATTTTTATAAAAATTTTATTTAATATGTAATGTGTTTATCTTTAAATGAGTAAATAAGTATTTTTAAAATTTATGAGGTTGAAATTTCATGTGATAAATATCCATATAACACAAATATATAAAAGATCTTGGGTATCCTGAGACCACGAGGTTTGAGAAATGCTGATCTAGAATAGTGCCTAGCATGTAGTAAGCAATTAGTAGACGTTTGAATGCTTCTTGACCATGTCACTTTTATAATTTACCTGTCTTTTCAGTACCACATGCATTTGATAATGTATCTTTTCTGTGTGCCTTTGTCTCATACTCTAGCAACCAAGTTGTTTTTGTATATCTTATTCTGGTACTGTGATCCTCTTTTCCTTGCCTTTGCCCACGCCTGGATGTTGGGCAAGGCAATGAAAAGGATTGATGCAGGAGTGCCATCGTATTTTGGAAAGTGTGCTGATTTATGGAGTAAGAAGAAGATAGATGAGCAGCTCCTGACTGAACATGACATTGATATTGGTATAATAGACTGGTTTAAGGTCGTCATTCACATAGTCACAAAATTAGATTTAAAAATAACTTCAGTTGGTTATACCCTGAAATGTAACAAGATAACTGATATTTAGTGATTGTTCTAGATGTTATAGATACCTCGCCATTTTGTGTGCATATTGATAATATATTTCAAACATGTTGAATACTTTTATTTTAATAGATTTAGCTCATAAATATAGTATACTGCTCTAATTTATCCTGAGTAATTTATATGTTTATATATAGCTGGTATCTTCAAAATTGAGGAAACATTAAAGAATTCTTTAAAAAGAGGAATTTAGAAAGCCTTATTTATAAAAGGGGCTCATAATTAACTGTGCATGCTTGAAAGGCATATATATATATAAAAGTCATTCTGTGAAACAGTTTTGCAGTCTCATGGAAATTTAATAACAGATGAACAATCCTGCAGTATAATTGAAACTAGAAACAGTAATAAACCTAAGCACTTTAAAATGATAGCATCTACCGAATTGTATCAATAGTTGTTTGCCTTTCTAGCGTTATTCAGTGACGTGGTATCCTATTACTGAAAATGTGCACTGATTGCTGTACAGATTTCTGTGGCTCAACTAGGTATTGAACATATAGGGTTGGGTAATATATGACCCCTGTAGTAGACAAGGAGATATGCTACCCAGATTCCCCTTCAAAGAAGGGCTCATTGTCCAGCTATGAGGAGTGCGGATTACCAGGTAGACCCTTCTGCACACATCTTAGGGTCTGCCTTACCTGCAGAGCTACCTCCCCCAAGGTCATGATCTCCCTGGAGCAGCATACATTTGCATGCTGAGTTAGAAAGAGATTTAAAGACCTGACCATTTCATCCCATCACAGAGTACTATGATGGACAATATTTGATTCAGGGCTTCCCACTTGGCTGGCTGAAATTTTGTTGGCCTGTATCACAGTTTGAGTTCTGCCCAAACTTTCTTTCTTTGCCTTCCTTTCACATATACTGATCTCTAATAAACATTTTGTACTTCAAGCACCACTTCATCTCTACTTTGGAGAAGCCAACCTGCAATAGCTCCTGATCTCATGGAACTAATATACTGGGAGGAAATATATGTTAAACAAGAAATTTAAAATGTGATTAATGTTATATAGAAGCATAGGGTGCTATGGTAGTGTGTATAAAAAGAAACCAAGCCTGGTTATTATATTGTTTTGGGGGGAAGCCTGGGTTAATAGTCAGACCTGCGTTCAAGTACTAGATTAACTACTTTGAGTAGCGTGAACCTTGGGCATGGTACTGACTTTTCCAAGCCAGTTTTTTCTTTCTTTTTTTAAAAAATTTATTTATTTATTTATTTTTGGCTGCGTTGGGTCTTTCTCTAGTTGCGGTGAGCAGGGGCTACTCTTGGTTGCGGTACGCGGGCTTCTCATTGTGGTGGCTTCTCTTGTTGCAGAGCACGGGCTCTAGGCACGTGGGCTTCAGTAATTGTGGTGAGTGGGCTCAGTAGTTGTGGCTCACGGGCTCTAGAGTGCAGGCTCAGTAGTTGTGGTGCACGGGCTTAGTTGCTCCGCGGCATGTGGGATCTTCCCAGACCAGGGCTCGAACCCGTGTCCCTTGCATTGGCAGGCGGATTCTTAACCACTGTGCCGCCAGTGAAGTCCCCCAAGCCAGTTTTTTCATTTGTAACGTGGAAATGACACATGGTCTCCCATCCTTTAGGCAGCTAACCTGGGATTGCTCACATGGTTGGGAAAAGATTCCCAGCAGCAAGAGAGTGAGCCCAATGCACAAACGTTTTTCAAGCCCTTCCTTGTTTCAGTTTACTAATGTCATGGCCAAGCCTTGATTCAAGGATGGAAAAACAGATTCTGCATCTCCATAGGAGGATTTGTAAAATAAGTGTATTTGTGTGTGTATGAAAAAATTACAATGTAATGCCTGATATATTATTGTAGTAGTTAACATTTATTGAGCACTTTTTGTGATTTATACTTAGTAAGAGGACTGTGGATTATACAGTTGGACTATTGTATTTAATATATTCTATCTCAGTATGAAATGTAAAAGAAGAAATTCATTTGGAGAATTTGGTATATTCTTTTGATATCTTAAAATAATATTTTATGATGGGAACAGTTTGCAAATAAAGCTGTCTTGCCCTTTTTTCTTTTTCTCTGCAGTAAGAAAAATGGAAAACCACCATTACGGAACAATGAGGTAAAATTTATGTTGTCTACTCTTTGGGATTTCATGCATTTATTTCATTTGTCTCATTATATATTTTTGAATTAGGATAAAATCATGGAATTTAAGAATTAGAAGGGAACTTAAATATCATCTCTAATCCACTACATATTGTAGGAATTCTTCCTCAATAGGAATCCTTGGTAGGTGACTTTTTGTATTTACTTGAATCTGTTCATTTGATGGAAAGTACTACCTAGGAGATAGCCATAACTGTATTAGTTCAAGTCCGTGATGCAATTAATCTTCCCTCTCTAAGCCTCTATTTTATCGTTTGTAGAAACACAGAACAAGTTTGCTCTATTTTCTCTTAATAGACTCTCATATTGTTTGAAGATGGTTGTATTTTCTGAATCTTTTTCCCCCGCTAAGCAATCCTCATTCCTTCAAGTGTTTCTCAGGTGACATGGTTTCTAATTGTTCTTCAATTATGTATACATTCCTCTGGATCTATACTAGTTAGTTCCTCTGGACATTATGTTTAGGATAGAATGTAGTCTGTGGTCTATAGAATATAGTCTAATGTAGACGTGGTCTGACTAGCGTGGAACGCATCAGCACTATTACATTTCTTGATACGAACGTCATGTTGCTAAAATTCAGCCTAAAGTTGCTTTTACTTCTTTAGCCATTACTTCTGTTTATATTAAGTGGAGTTTGTGATAAATTGTAAGCCTTCAGGTATCTTTCTGATGAACAGCTCTTTTGACAGATGTCTGTATTCATCAGTTGATTTCTTTATTTCTTTTTTTAATAACAATTTTATTGAGGTGTAATTCATATACCATAAAATCCACGTATTTAAGTGTGCAATCCAGTGGTTTTAGTATGTTCACAGAGTTGTACACCCATCACCGCTATCTAATTTTAGAAAATTTTCAGTTCCCCAGAAGGAAATTCCATACACATTAGCAGTCATTCCTCATTACCCTCTCCTCCTGGCCCTTGGTAACCACTGATCTACTTTCTGTCTCTATTGATTTGCCTATTTTGGACATTTCATATAAATAGAATCATGTAATATGTGGCCTTTTGTGACTGGCTTCTTTCACTTAACATGATGTTTTCAAAGTTCTTATGTATTGTTGAATGTATCAGTATTTCATTCTTTTTTATTGCTGAATAGTATTTCATTGTTTAGATATACCACATTTATTTATCCATCAATTGAGGGAAATTTAAGTGGTTTCCCCCTTTTGGTCATTATGAATAATGCTGCTATGAACATTCATGTACAAGTTTTTGTGTGGACATATGTTTTCATTTCTCTTGGGTATATACTTAGGAGTAGAATTGCTAGGTCATATGGTAACTCAGTTGTTTCCCTGTAAATGTCAGCCTATAGGGTCTATACTATTAGTCTATTCTATAATATGTCTATTCTATTACTGTAATTTTCTTTTTCTTTTTGGCCACACTGCACAGCTTGCGGGATCTCAGTTCCCTGACCAGGGATTGAACCCGGGTCATGGCAGTGAAAGCCTGGAATCCTAACCACTAGGCCACCAGGGAACTCCCTAGTGTAATTCTGAATGTAATTCTAACATCTACTGTGTTAAGTGGAGGGTATTATCTACAAACTTAATTTGTCTTCTCTATCTTCCTCACAATTGCTGATAATATTGACTAGGTTAGGACCAGAAAATTCCTCTGTGGCATCTCTTAATCTTTGCTTTTTTGGTTATGGTTTATTCAGCTGTGACTATATCCAACTGCAGAAAAATCTGGTCTTTATTTCTCCATTAAGGCCACAATAGTTTTATAAGAAACATCAAATTCCTTGATTAATTTGTTAATTCATTTATTAAGTCAGCCTGTCAACAAATATTGATTGAGCCCCTCATATATGCCTGGCATTGTTCTTGGTTCTGTGTGTATAGCAGTTAACAAAAGTTCCTACCCTCATGGAGCTTAATGTTGTGCATGTCAGCTAATATACTAGCACAGTATCTTTAACAAAGAAGAAAATTAGAAGGCTTTGACATGACTTCTTCCTAGTAAACTTCTGCTGGCTTCTAGTGATTAGCGTCTCTTAGGTCTTCCTAAACCCTCAATATTAATGTCTATTCTCTGAATATCCTGGAGATAGACATCAAAATTGCTGTTCTTCAGTTTCCATAATCTTTGAAAAATGGGACAAGATATGCTTATCTCCAGTCATTTGGCAAATTTCCATCTTCATAATCTCTCATATCTAAATTATACCTGAGTAATCAAACCTTAGTTATCTTAGTTATAGCTACTATCTGTATACCACCATATCTGAAAGTTCTAGGACATCAGTGAAACTATCCAGTGCAGCACAATTCATGCACTCATTTTTTAATTCTTCCTATTTTTTTGTACATTTAAAAAAATATATACTTGTTTGCTACTCATATAGTATAAGCAAGATAAATTTAGTTTAGATCAACTGGTTGGCCAAAAAAAAGGTTTAAGGCAGTGTACATCCTGATACCACATTTGTGAAATCTATAGGAAGTGCACACACAGACATATGCTGAAATGAAATTTGGTAAGAGATGTGCCAAATATTAACAGTTGATGTCTCTCAGTGGTAGCTATAGGCTCCTTATTTTTGCTCATCAGAATTTTCTAATTTTACGACAGTGAATGTGTGTCACTTATGAGGGGACGCAATTGAAAAGAGAATTTTTTATTGAAATTTTTTATAATCTTTGGTGGGATGGTTGAGGTGAGACAAGTTTCATAAGACATGAGATTTAAGGAGAAAAAAATTTAAATAAAGAATAGTATAAAGAGATAGTTGACTTGATTTTAAAATATTCTTTTAATTTTGATGTAATACACAGGGTATAAAATTCAAAAATGTACAAAGGTAACACTGTGCTGGGTTTGGTCTTCAGCATTCCCATGCTTATTTTTGTACTTTTGAGGTGTGCGTATATCTCCATAAACAATATAGGTAGAATTATTTTGCTTATTGAAAAATTTTATAAATTGAATCATTGCATGTATCATTCTCCTTTTTTTTCAGCATAATGTTTTTTTAAGATCCATCTATGTTGATAGCTATAGATCTAGTTAATTTAACCACTCTATAGTATTCTCTTGTATGAATGTGAGCTGCTTCCTTTTCTACAGTTGTGTAGAATCTTCATTGCATAAATTTACCATGATTTATGTAGTATCTCATAATTGATGTACATTTAGGTTTTTAATTTTATAGTATTATAAAACAATGTGCAAGTTTTTTCATTTATGTGTTTAAGCATATGTTCAGGAATACCTCTAGGATAAGTTTCTAAAAGTAAATTTGCTGGGTTGTTTTACATTTTGCAATGAGTGTACATTTTATATTTTGATAGATGCAACATAATAGTTATGTTGATTTATACTTCCTCTAACAATATACAGAAATGCTTACACTTTTGTCAGCACCACATGACCTTTTATTTGCTATTTCAAACATGTGTCTCTTCCGGTCAGTTCCGGTTCATGTCACCTTTCTAAGTTGATTGACACATCAGTAGGAACTTTTCATTGCCCTTTGACCTTGTTGCCTCCTGAATGTTAGGTACATTTTTTTTTTTCTGACTGCATTATTACTTTAGCTTCTTAAATGGTCTTTAATGGGTTTTTTTTTTCTATGATTTGCATGTTAGATATATCATAGAAGTGTTTTTTATATTTTTTAAAAATTACTGGGAAGTTTAAAGGTGGGGAAAGTCTATTGTGGTTAAAATGAATTCTTAGGAGAAGCTAGTAGTGTTTATGAGATGTACTGTCTCTGTAGCTATTTGCATTTAGATTGGTTTCAGGTATGACTTTTATTATGTATCAAGAATGGTACAGCATCTTGATTATTTCTTCAGCCTGAGTCAGCCCTCCAGTCCAGGTGTTTGGTGTTTCCTGACTTTAGGAAGTATATCGTTCCCTTTATGGATTCAAATGTAATGAAAATAATAAAGTCAGCTTTCAGACGGCTTAAGAAATAGGAGCAGTGGCAACAGGGACAGAAGAAAAAGAGGAGGAGGAATTATATACCAGGTAAACTGCTAATTATGTACGGTGTGCTTCATTGTTACTTTCTTGTAACTTTCTTTTAAACCTTCCTCTTTGTTTGCCCTAGATCATTTCTTGAGAACAGCTGGAAATAGTTGCCCTCTGTTTAAGTCAGAAGGTGGCCGTCTCACCTTGGAATTATTCTGTCTAAGGCTCAAGTAGGGATGGAGAAGGTACTGACTACAGGTGGGATGAAGTGAGGTAGGGAGGCAGTGACAGGAGGGAAACGAGAGTAGAAGTCTAACTTTCTTTAAAGGTAGTTGATGTACATTGCTTTCTCTTTATTCTTTTATTCCTATACTTTCTCAGTTTGGGGAGGTGAAAGGGGAGATTTAGGTTGAAGTTGTAAGGTTTGGCTTGAGGAGAATAGGCTAGCTAGAGGTAACAGACTGTGAGTAGGGCATTTTGTGTTTTGTTCACTGGTGTGTCCCCATGGTTTAGAACAGTGCCTTGCGCCAAGTAAATATTGAATGAATGAATACATACATGTGTGAATGAAGTAGACTGGGCCTGTGACTCAGTGGGATGGGGTTTACAACCTTTGTAAGGTTTGAAAGACCTGAACTCTGTTCCAGCAGTTACACGGTAGGTTGGTTCTTATCCATTTCTTTCTGTCGTAGTCTTTCTGATCTAACTCTACACACCCAGTGCCTTCATCTCTTGTCTATAGTTCTGTACGATATGCAGTGTCTGTTTATTAGGATTACATATATAAAGCCCTTAGCACAGTGTGTGACATATGGATGGTAGCTTATTCTAATTCAGTACACAAACGACTCACTTAAGGTTTATCAAGTTAAATATTAATTTAATTAAAGCATATTTACAGCAAAGTTTGTCTAACTAATAGAATTGACTATACCATGGGTATTTGTTTATCAAGAGCATAGTAGTTAATACATAAGTGAGCTGTGATTATAGGAGTTGGGGAAAGGAGCTCAATTGGGGATGGGGTCCTTCTGGAGAGTCTTGCCCATTTCGAGGAGTTTCTTCTGCCTGTTCTTCCAGACAGCCCAAGGGTAATAAAGTAAATAACATCCACTATACCCAGTTCATGTCACTCTTTCCTTATCCTTGCAAATGGTTTTATAGCTCTATTTTCATGTATCAGTGAAAATGAAGAAATATCTGAGGGTAATAAAATGATTTACTGCTCTTAATTATCGTCAGTGGTTTCCCTCTACACTGACAGTAAACTCTAAATCCTTCGATGGCTTCAGGGCTCTGTTTTTTATAGGTCCTACCCATCTCTTCAGCTTCTCTCCTTTTGTCCCCTCTGCTCTAGCAGCGCTGTTATCTTGCTCTTCAGTGTGCATACCAGTTTTATTCTTGAACTGGGTTTTGTGCTTGGTGTTCCCTGTGCTTTACTACCCTCCCCCAAAGAAACCTTTCTTCTCATACTTTTCTGGATCATTCTTTTTCTCTTGACCCTGCCTAGTCTATCTGTAACAATTTATTTATTGGTTTATTTTTATCTGGGTTTCCCCTGCTAGAATGTGAACTGTATGAGTGAGGGAACCTTGTCTGTCTTTGAATTTGTAAGGAAGAGTGCATATTAGAAATGTTAAATGATAAATCTAGGAATCCAAAAGTTTCCTGTAATTGATAGCAGGAAAATTCCTGTTCAGGATTTTAAAAAAATTCTGTTGTTAATAAGGAAGTGGATGATGAACAAACAGTAATGATATGGATAATGGATAATGGCCATTTCTTAGCTGTCCTCTGACCTCATCTTCTACTACTTTCTCTTGCTCACAGCTCCAGCCAGATTGGCCATTTTGTTGTTAAACGAGCTTTTACCTTGGTATTTGGCATTTGCTGTTTCTTCTGTTTGCAGTGTTCTTTTACCAGATATTTCTGCAGCTTCACTTCTGAAAGGAAGTTCTCACTTCCTTATTCAGTTTTTGGTAACATCTTAGTTTCTTGAAAGCACGTTTGAATATGAAGAGCAGTACAGGACTATGTTCTTCAAATGCAGTATCCATCTTAATAGTTGTTTTATGTTGCCTTAGATGAAACATGGTTCTTTAATCTTATTTGTTATAACTATTTTAAAAGCTTTCTTTCTTTTTTTCTTTTTTTTTTAATGTAGAAAGAGGGGAAAAAAGAACGAGCTGTGGTGGACAAGGTGTTTTTTTCAAGGCTCACACGAATTCTGAAAATCATGGTCCCTAGAACATTTTGTAAAGAGGTAAGTCTTGTGAAACGATAATGTTAAGTGTTCAACTTTAAAGCTTATGTGAGATCAGAACAATAGAATTATAAAGTCTTTGTTCTACTACAGGTCAAGTGTCTCCTCTGTAGGTAATGAAGACTAAATTTTTGTCTAAATCGTTGCCTGTCATGCAAGTACCCTTGTTGTTCAGCGCCAGTTTTTAAATGATTTTCTCTTGTTTATGAAATATTATTTTATTATATTTTATGTGAAATACTAGAGTACTTCAGTACAGTCAGCCTAAATGGTGTTGCTTTATTATAATATAATGAAAACGAGATTAAATTTAGAAAGACCTTTTTATTACGTTGAGATGTTAACAAGTAGCATTGATGTGGAATATGTTTGAGAGTTGCTTCTTCATATTTGATTAAATATGTTTTTAAGATACCTGAGTTCTTCAAGTATTTTCAGGAAGTGAACTGGTTGTAAGAATAAAGTTTTACTATTCTTTCATTTGCTCTTTTGTCAAGATTATCTTTGTCATGATTTATTAAGTATTTTAATGATTAAAAAATAAAATAATGCTGTGTTCTCCATCTTTAATTACCTCAGTGTTCTCCTTTTGTACAACTAGAAATACTATCACCGTTGACTCTTTCTCCTCCCCATACCTACCTCTCATCCTTTCAGTCACTGGTATCTGCTAATTCTTCTCTCTAAATATTCTTACCTAGATATTACAGTGTTCTTTAATTAGTCTCATTTCAAAGAATCTCTCCTTTTTAAATCTTTTCTGCCAAGTTTGTCTTCTTCAAACATAATTGTTTCCCACTGTTCAAATTTTAAAAAGCATTAGCCTTGTAATCTATTGATAGCAGGAAAAGGATAAGACGTTCCAAAAGCACTATAATTCTCAAAGAAAAGGCACATTCCTCCATCACACTGGACTTGCTCTCCTTCCCCTCACTTCAGCGTCATGTCTTGTTGACTCTGCCCTTAAGAGACTCTAAAAAATAATTTAATAACATTTGGTTTTTTTCTAATTAGATAGAGATCCTATGTGTTTCTTGAAGAAAAATTGGAAAATGCACTTTTTAAATCTGCTTCGTCCCTTATATTTTAAATGTTTTTTCCAAGCATCCTTGAGTTTCTCTTCAATTAGTCCCATACTTTCCATTTTTACTGTTCTCACTTGCTTGGATTATTATAATCTCTTAATTGGTCTTCTCCTTTTCTAACTAGTCTTCTTTCTAAAACCCTAATAAGAACACTTGGCTTCTTTTCTCCTATAGGGTAAATCACAATGTGACTTTGCCCTTCCTTTCCATACCATCTACTTGGAAGGTTCTTTGCTGTTTTGTAGCCAGGCCTTGTGCCCTCGTACTTTCATGACACCATGTTTGTGACAACACCCCCAACAAAAACAAATATGTTTAAAAAACAGCTTAATGCTCTTTATCTTCTTTGTGAAGGCGTCCCGTGACTCTCTGGATATAATTAATTGTTTTCTCATTCTACAATCTCCCTGACTTTGAAGAATCTTTATTTAAAATACAAGCTGCTTCTCTGGGAAGATTTTTGTATTACCCCCCCCCCCCCCTTATCAGTTAACAGCTTAATGTTCATTTAACCTTTTAGCAGAGGTTTGCTGAATATGAAATGAATGTGAGACATTGAATAGATCTCTGGGAGTTAGTAAGAAGGTAGATGGGCCAAACTTGGCCAACCTTCCAGTTCTGTCAAGGTGTATCCATGCCACAGAGCCATTTTACGAACCATCTTTGAGGGATATAAAAATCCGGGCTTAACCCCGGTTCAAGAAAGTGAAATAAACTCCAGTAGAAATCACAGATAATTGGAGGTAGAGATAGAGAGATTAATCAATTTATGAAATAAATAAAAATACTGCATATGAACATATGGAAGTTCATCTGTATCATAAGGTGAGGGACTGCCTAAATCAGGCCTATCTTTAGTTTCTGACATATTCTACGAACCCAGTAATGGAATTATGGTGATTCTGAGGACAGCCTTTGCATAAAAAGGCATTTCAGGACTGTCAGTAATCAAAGTTCGACAGACTTTGCTAAATGAGACAAGTAAACTTGATATTTATTTAAAGAAAAAATTAAGCAAAGTATATAAAATAAAGGAAAAAAATAAACTATCTTTGTCTAATGTTACCTTTATTCCTCAAATGATTAAGATTGAGGCTGTACTTAAGGTCTGAATTAAAAGTTAGCATTACCGTTAAAGTGTCATCTACAGATAGGATTTATTAAAATCAGTAGGTTCTCCTGTTGTCAGTTTAATACCTAACTTCGAGATGGTGGGACAGGGTAGGAAGATGGTATCTCCCTTGCTGGACAACTCTGGCAAACGTTGGGGGAACAGCTGTCACAACTCAGTCGTGTAGACTTTCTTTGACATTGTCTTCTTTCTTATGGATTCATTTATTACTTCCGTGTTTATGACTCCCTGCCTTGTCTTTCACTTAAGGGCTGTATTTTCAGTACCTTCACCTTTTTTAAAAAACAAGATTTGTTTTGCAAAAATTACAGAAGTCATAGATGCATTTGCCTCTCAATTCCATAACTTTGAAATCAAACACCTTATCCAACAAACATTCCCCCTACCACACACCCTCTTCTATGACTTTAGCTTCTATGCTGCTATTATATTTTCCCCATTTAGAAGTTTAAGGTCACCTTTGAATGGGTGTGTGTTGCAGTTGGAGGCTGGAGGGTAGGTTTTCATCCCACGCAAAGACAATTGACTCCTAGCCAGCCACTCAGCCTCTCCCGCACAATGATCCATCTTGCCCAGCATTGCTTAAGTAATGCTCTGTAAACAACACTTTTTAATATTTTGTTCTACCTAAAAGCTTGCAGTAGTTCTATAAGCTCTGCTGGATATGCAATACCATAATTCATATAGTTTTAATCTATTTTTTATTTTCCATTAAATCTTTCATCTTTTTTTTTTTTAACTCGTAATCCTCATTTTCTCCTTTGTTGTACTTGGTTTATTTAATGTATTTCTAATGTCATAAGCCTTTTTTGCTACCTCAGACCTTTCAATCCTGCCACTTATCACATGAAGTGATGCAAATATACTTACCTACACTGGTCTGTTTTTTTACATTTTATGTGTAAATCTTGCCTTAATAACTAAATTGAAAGCCCTGCAAGGGCAGGGGCACTGTTAGAGATTTTTCTAACAAACCGAACCAAATTTATTCTATTTAAGCAAAATTTTAAACTTCAGTATTTGTTCTTAACTGTATATTGGTAGTTGTCATTTTTCTTTATTAGAGTTGTATATTAAAAACATAGGACAATCACAATACACTGTGATTTAGGTAGTCTAGTTATACTGCTGGTTTCTGCCATTGACTAATTATATGAAGGCAAGTCATTTGACCTGCCTGGGATTCACTTTTGAATCTGGATGAAAAAGTTAGATTAAATGATCCATAAGGCCTTTTCCATTTACATTATATTTTAAACTTCTTTCAAAATTATATTTAAAAATAACCTGTAGGTAGAATGTCAGCCAACTACATTAAAGCTAGAATAAAGCTTTGAATTTAGAAACCAAAAATCTTTACCAAAGTAATGTTTCTTTTAACTTTCTAAAATGCATTTAATTAACTATACCTGGTTTATTTTAGACAGGTTACTTGATACTTATTGCTGTTATGCTGGTGTCTCGAACATACTGTGATGTTTGGATGATTCAGAACGGGACACTCATTGAAAGGTACTTTTCATCTTTCTCCTGTATGTATGAAATACTAATTTGTGTCATATTTAAGTATTATTTTAGGCAAGAAATAGATTCTAAGTTAGGTATAAATACTTCAGTCAAATTATGTCTTTTTTGTTCATTTACTTAGTAGATATTTATTGTCTCCCTTGTGCCACAGGCAGTGATAGGGATGTACCCATGAGTGAACAGGAGAGACCCTGTACCAAGCCCTGCAGAGCTGGCCGTTTATAGAGGGTCAGAGACAAGTAAACAGAAAATTATGGGACTTCCTTGGTGGTCCAGTGGTTAAGACTCCACTCTTCCACTGTAGCGGGCACAGGTCCGATCCCTGGTTGGGGAACTAAGATATTGCATGCCTCCGGGGCACGGCCAAAAAACAGAAAGAAAGAAAGAAAATTAATATGCAGTATAATAAATGCTGTAGTGGGAACTTAAAAAGTCACCAAGCTGGATGTCTGAAATTAATGAGATAATTTGAGGAAAATATCAAAGCATTTCAGGGAATCACACTGAGAATGTTTATTAAACAGAAAAAAAATTCTTAGACATTTTCTTCAGTTTGTGAAGTTAGTGCTTTATATATTTTTTCATTATAGTCTTTGTACATATTATATTAATCACTGCAATTGACGATTTGGAATTTAAAAACAAAAAAACAGTTGGGATATTAACATTTATCTGTTAATAAAGGATTTATTCCTCACGATACCAATTTGAATGTCAGTAAAAAAATTTTTCTTGGAATTTTGTTTCCTGGCATGCAGTATTTTATCAGAAAATTTCTTAAAGTACTTAATATAACATAACTGTTTGAATGACAGTACTTAAAATTTTTAAATGCTCCCAAATTTTGAAAGTTCTTTTCTGACATCTTTGATTTGTGTGTGGCTTAGAGGATTTGTAGGAGAGGCAGAATGCTTTATGCAGGTGTTTTCTGACTCATCTCTCTAGAAGAACAAAGAAGGTTATCTGCATAGGATTAAAGCCCTGACCACGTGCCTCTGAATATGTGTAAATGGTATAGACGTCAATATTCAATTCAGGTCTCCCTGAATCCTTTGGTCAGTCCCATGCCTTTTTATTTTAATCAAAGTAATATATGAAAAGCTTAAAAAGTAAAACATGAATATAGTTTAATATCAAATAGCCTTACAGGACTTAATCACAAAAACATTAGTTCTGTGCCCCATTCCTCCCACCCGTAACTGTCATTCCTGGAGCCAGTTGTCTTCTGTTCTTTTTACTGTTTCATCTCTTATTTTGTCTCTGCATTTCATTGTAACACACTTATGTTACTGTCTCTAGATTTTTCAGTCTTAGAGACTATGCGTGTATTTATTTCTCTTTTGGAAGATGAGAATTAGCTCTTTTACACTCCTACCCATGTCTGTGCTCATTCTCTTAATGTTATATCACAGTTTTTTGTTAAATCAGAATTTATTGTTTACATGATTTTGACTTTTGTTTACAGCTGAGCCAAATGCTCTTCTTTGGTAGTTTCTTTTATATACAACTTCTTTTCCTGGCATTTATAAATTGCAAGTTTTTGTGTACATTAATTTTTTGCCTACTTCTTACTAATTCAGCTCAAGCTTATTGACAACACTATAAAATCTCAGTATTGTAACGTGTCAAACACCCTAGATAACTTACTGATTTTTATCTATTACCACCCCACCCCATACCTCTTGTTAGTTTTCTGTCCTCCGGCTCTCATCAGGATTGATTGTGCTTTAACTTCACTAAATAGCAGTCATGTTTGAATTTACTTTCATCATGATCTTAGGAATTTTTTTCATCTTTCTTTCCTGCATTAAATAACTCCTATTTTCTGGATCTTTTGTCTTCCTCTTCCTCAGTTTACTTTCTCATTTTGGCAGATGCAGTCTTTTTCTGAGAAGAGGTTACAAGGGAAGTAAAATTTTGAGACCTTGTGGGTCTGATAAAGTCTTCTACTCTCACACTTGATTGATAATTTAGCTGTATTTATTCATTCTAAATTGGAAATCACTTTTTTTCAGAATTTGGAAAGCATCACCCTGTTGTCTTCTATAGGGCTCTGTGGTTCTCAACCTTGGCTGCAGTATAATTAGAATCATCTGGGGAATTTTGAGACCTAGTAATGCCTGGGCCCACCCCTAGAGATTCTGATTCAATCAGTCATTACTTTTTGAAGCATCCCAGGTGATCCCAGCCAAGGTTAAAAACTACTGATCTAGCTTCCACATTTGGTGTTGAGTCCCATTCCTGTGCTGATTGCCCACCCTTAGCAGCAGATCTTCTTTTACCTGCTTTGGAAGCTTTTATTATTTCTTTATTGCTGATGTTGTATTGCTGGTGTTATGGGAATTTCACTGAATGTTGGTGTGAATTTTTTTTCATTCCTTGTGTTTGTGCTAGGCACTAGGTGGGCTCTTTTCAATCTAGAAACTCATTCTTCATTCTGAAGAATGAAATTTTCTTGTGTGTTTAAAAAAGTTCTTCCTCTCCAGTTTTTTCTGTACTTTTTCTGGAATCTTAGTTGAGTGTTGGACTTCCTGGACTGATCTTCTGACTATAATTTCTCTACTGCTTACATCTCTGACGTTTTATATTATATTCTAGGAGATTTCTTTTAACTTTATCATCCAGTGAATTTTTATTTGTTTTAATTTTATTTCCAGGAGCTATCTTTTCGTATGAATGTTCATTTTTGTAGCAGTCATTCTTTCAGGTCTGTGACTTTCAGTGTCCTTTGTTGTTCTGATCTTTGTCGTTCAGTTTAGAGCTTTCCTTAAGCAGTCACTCTTGGCTGTGTATTCATATTTAACTTGCTAGAAGCCAAGTTGTGGGATTGTTGATTGTCTCGTTTCCCTGAAGGGAAGTTGTAGGGGGAGTCTGGTCAGTGTTGTGTGTCTGTGCCCCCGTGAGGAATCCTCTAAGGAGTTCTAAGGAGCTAAGCGTGAGCGTAATTGAAGTGTTCGTTCATTGCTGCCAGCACATGAGCTTCAGCAGGATCAGTTTTGTTAAGTTTTCTTTCTCTGAGCTTTGTGCACAAGTAATTTGAGTCATTTGCGTAATTAATATAGAGAAGACATTTATGTCCTTTTCCATGATTATAGAATTTTATATTTTTTTCCTTTGATGGCTTTACTTACTATTTAAATGCCATATCTGTTAATAAAAATACAGGGTCCCCAACTGTAGTGTTATTAATTACCTGTGACAAAAAATAACAGGTCACATCCACCGTGAATATCATCATATTAGATATCTGTGTACAGTCAGTCACATGATACATATAAAGAACCCTGTACAATCATGGCATAGTATAGAAGATTATTTTTAAAAGTTTTTCCCCTTCTAGTCAGATTTTGTGATTTCATGTTTTTGTAACCTAAAAGAATAATATTTAATTTTCTAAACTAGGGATTTCCAACTTTAATTAAACAGGTGCTTATTTTAATTTTCTCAAAGACTGAATGCTCTAGAGAAAATGCATCACTGACAGTATGTGGTGCATTAATTTAATTGGTAATGATGGATAAGAGGAAAGTTATTATGTAGCATGAGCCAACTTATAATTCTACTAGAGGAATCAACTTGTTGGGTACTCAGCTTTAAAATTTAGTTATGAGATGTAGAAAAAAATAAAAAAAACAAAAATTTTAAGAGTTTTTAAGAAACATATTATTTTGACATAATTTAAACTTGCAGAAAAGCTGCAAGAATAGTACAAGGAGCTTCCGTATACTCTTAACCCAAATTCACGATTCCAAAGCAGTCATTTTATTTATTTGTTTGTTTGTTTGTTTATTGGCTGCATTAGGTCTTTGTTGCTGCGTGTGGGCTTTCTCTAGTTGTGGCAAGCAGGGGCTACTCTTTGTTGTGGTGCGTGGGCTTCTCATTGCGGTGGTTTCTCTTGTTGTGGAGCACAGGCTCTAGGTGTGTGGGCTTCAGTAGTTGCAGCAAGTGGGCTCAGTAGTTACAGCACGCAGGCCCTAGAGTGCACGGACTTAAGTAGTTGCGGCGCGTGGGCTCAATAGTTATAGCTCGCAGGCTCTAGAGCCGCAGGCTCAGTAGTTGTGGCACATGAACTTAGCTGCTCCGCGGCATGTGGCATCTTCCTGGACCAGGGATCGAACCCGTGTCCCCTGCATTGGCAGGCGGATTCTCAACCACTGCACTACCAGGGAAGTCCCTGAAGCAGTCATTTAAAAATTAATTGTTGAGGACTTTCTTGACAGTCCAGTGGTTAAGACTGTGCACTTCCACTGTGGGGGCCATGAGTTCGATCCCTGGTCGGGGAAGATCCCACATACTGCACAGTGTGGCCTAAATAAATAAATAAATAAAATTAATTGTTGAGTTTGGGGTTTTTCTGAGCACCTGTTCTCCTTGCTTGGCCCTGCAATAAGCCTTTCTCTGCTCCCCCCAAAAAAAAACAAAAACAAAAGTTAATGGTTTATTTTCTCCTGAATAAAAATTTTTGAGCTTCTGCTGTGCATGAGATCTTTTGATATTTGGTCAAATTAAAAGTTTTAAAATACTGTGAATTCATAATATAGAACAGTTTTATTTGAAAAATTAACACATTTCTCTAACTTGCTACTAAAGCTACATTGTAAACTTTATTTGTCTTTTCCATTTTGCCTCTTGCAAAGTATGTTTAGATTTATGTTCTTCTGCTAAAATAGAGTCACAAAGAGACTTTTTATGGTCCTTAATGTACTTAATTTTAATATCCTTGACATCTTTTAGGCTTACTTGTTAGCAGTGACTAATGACTTTGGAATGGGGAAGATTTTAATAGGGCAGGCCCCTTCTTTAAGGTAGAAACTGGCAATTCTATGATATGGAAGGTAATATTTCATATCTTGTTGCTGCTGCTGGGGAGGAAGGAATTCCCCTCTGCCCTTCTAGGTTCTTCTGGCTGGTCTAAGAATTAAATGGGCATGAGACAGATTAACAGGAGAAAATCAAACAAAAGTTTAATAACATGTGTACATGGGAGAGACCCAGGAGAACTTAGTAACTCGCCAGAATAGCCGAAGCCCTCATCTTGAATACCATCTTCAGCTAACGACAGAGAGGATGTTGGGGGTAGGGGTTTGGGACTTCACAGGGGAGGAAGGCAATTCACATGAAGATGGAAAAGCAAATGTTTGGTAAACAAATGTTTGCTGGGCCATGTGGAGACTCTGGGACACAGCGTGGACTGTGATCTCTAGGTCCTGCCTACTTTCCCCGCACACACTTTTAGCCCATATGCTTTGCAGATATCTCTGGTCATAGCTCTATTCTGGGAGCAGGCCCTTTTATCTAAATTCTTTAGGCAGCTAAGGGGGAGGCAAAAAGAAAGACTTCCTGAGGCTTCTGTTTCTTAAAAATAATCAGCCTAAAGTAATCCTTATGCCAAAGAAACACATTTTGGGGTGGCAAAGTTTGTTCCCCTATATTGCTGTATGTAATCATAAATATATATTTTATTTTTAACCACTTGGCTATAAGTAGCATTTTAAAGTTACCAAACTATCTTAAGATTCCTGTATGTTTTAGAAGTAACTATGATTGGGACTACTCTAAAATTACTTTATTGATGATTATTTTTCTTTTGCAGTGGAATAATAAGCAGAAATAAAGCTTTATTCAAGAAACCATTTTTTAAATTTGTAGCTGCTACTCCAGTGGTAAACCATTGCTGAATGATGGCATGTGCTTTACCAAAGTTTGATAATCTTGTGTGTTTCACAGCTTGGGCAGCACTAAAGCACTTCGGTTTTATGTAAAGTTTGGTTCAAATAATTTTAATTTAAACCTCTAAACTTTTGTACTTAATTGCTTTTCGTCTCTAATATTCTTATTGCTGTAAACAACATTTTTATGTGGCTCTATTTTAACTTTTTTCTAGTTCAGCTTAAAAAAAAATTTTTTTTTTTACACTTTTTAGCAGCTATGTCAAAATTGGACTATTAATTTTTCTATCGGTCTAGAGTAACATTTCCCAAAGTATGTTCTTTGGAATCTTAGCTATGATGGAGGAAATGCTAGTGCTACAAAGCCCTCTCAGAGAGTTTTACAATGCATATTATACATTAGAGCTTTGAGAGGGCCTTTGGTAAAGACATTTGTTAGCATTAACTCAGGTTTTCCCAAATTTATTTGACCATGGAACTTTTTTGCTCTAAAAGATCAGTTCACATTACTTGGCATTATTCATCTACTCCCTCATAAAAAGCAAATTATTTATCAGTATGCATACCAGTCATTTTTTTGTGTAGAGCTAGGTTTGAGTCATTTAGTGCATTGTTTTTCAAAATATGGTTAATTTACTTCTGGGAATATTAACATTATCTTTGCACTAGACCACAGACATTTGGTAGTCAGAGATCCTTTACTTAAAATGATATAATGGCTTTCTAGCTTTTTAAAAAAGTAGTGGAACCCTTTAAATAAGTTCTTAGTGGATATTTTAAAAACAGATAAATATTTAAAATAGATTAAAACTAGATAAAAGATCTGGTTTCATTGAAATCCCACTGCATCTTTTTTGGTAAAATTTTCTTAGGACCACAGTCAATCTCATTCTTAGCTGTTTTAGCTTTACAATAGCAGAATTGAGTAGTTGCAACAGAGACCTTATGGCCCACAAAGCTTAAAATGGTTGCTCTTGGCCGTTTATGGTAAGAATTTGCTCATCTGTCATTAGTCTGTCTCCTTGCCATTAGTTATACAAATGACAGGATGTTAAAATATTTAAAAGCAAACAAAGAAATAGTACTTTGTTTTATCCACAGTAATCCATTCCTGGGTCTATAAAGTTGTTAATTGTTTCATCATATAAAACCCCTTTTGTGACTGCTTAAGTATAAGCCTGCTGTTTAATTACCATTTTTACGGAGGAAAGAACTAGCTATCATTCTTATTTAATTTTGCCGTTTGTAGAGTGATTTCCAAGCAAGCTGTTTAAAATGACAAAATTTCGAAAGTTAATGTTCTTGTAAGAAAATGTTTTTAGCATCTTTGTTCTTATTGATTCATTTGATTCAATGAAAATTTCCAAAAATAGTTTTAGAATTTAGAGAGGTTTTCTTAGTGTTAAATATTGCTTCTTTTGCAACTAATGCATTGCATGTGGTGGTTTGCAGTGGTATCATTGGTCGTAGCAGAAAAGATTTCAAGAAGTACTTATTCAACTTCATCGCTGCCATGCCTCTCGTAAGTGTTAATTCTTTAAAAATTTTTACATAGGGAAAAAAATTGCATCTTCCTGAAATCTTATAGGATTTTTACTTATTAAGTTCTTTGAAGATTTATATACTAAGTTTTTTCAAGTTTAGTTTTGTAACTTACAGTGGAGTTTTTCAGTGCGCAAACCTTTACACTAGATAGAAAAATTTAAAGGAATTATGTTTGGATCAGTCTCTTTGCACACATATGTAGGTGTATACAAATGTAGATGATTTTTTCTTTGACCATTAGGCCAGGGTTTCTCAAATATTTAGTAACATCCAACTAGATGGAAGTAGTACCCCTACCCAAGTTGTGACAACAAAAAAAGTGTCTTCAGTGTCTCCAAACATTGCCAAGTGGCCTGTGGGGGGCTAAGGTGAGGTTGTGGGGCAGTGAGCTGAGGACAGAAATCCTGGGTGAGAATCATTGCTGTAGGCCATAAACTGTTACAGTAACTCGAACCACTAATGTAATGTAATGTAATTTAATTGGAATTTATTGTCCAAATTTACTAAAAATAAACGTAAGTGGTCCAAATCATAAGTAATTTTCTTAGCTTGAGTCTTATCTTTATTCTATTTTATCGGCATGATAAGAATTTTAGTATTGTATGTGTGGGAGTAAAAGGGAGGAGCTTGATTATACAACTTAATTAATTAGAACATATGTCAGATTTAATAAAGCTTGAGGATAGACATACATGGAAGACCTTTTAAAATAGAAAATTGAGAAAAGCAGCATTGATGTCAATCAAAGATGGAGATTCAGAAGAAGACCAGTGTTTTCTTGAGAAAATTTTTATGTAAATGTGACCTCAGAACTATGGAAGAATTAATTTTAATATAATGGTGGAAAAGAGTAGTACAGTTGACTCCAGAAATAATCTAGAAGATGGCATTAGTTGGTATAAAACTTGTAGTAATTTTTTTAACAAATGCAAATACAGTGGGTATAGAGTTCCGTTGTCTAGGGTTGTAGTGCTGGTAGCAGGAAAGAGAAGATATACTAAGCATAAATGTCAGTACTCCTAAAGTAAGTTCTTTACACTGGATAGAAAGGTGACAGATTTGCTCTTTGGCTTGTTTATATCTCCCCCCCCCCCCCAAAAAAAAGGTAACAAGGTGCTTCTCATAATTAATAATATTAATATATTCTAAAATTAATTTCCAAGTAAAGGGTAATATAGCTAATTGCATTTGATTTAGCATGTTCACTTTGTGTCTTTGGAAATGTTAAGTAAAACAGAACTGAATTATATCAATTTGTACTATCAGTTATAAAAAATCTATAGGATTTGGAGACAAAATCAATGATAGGGAAATAAATTATAATTTAGTAAGTAGAAATGAAGCAAAACCAATAATATGTGTTTGTTTGTTTTAGATTTCTCTGGTTAATAACTTCTTGAAGTTTGGGTTAAATGAGCTCAAACTGTGCTTCCGAGTAAGACTAACTAAGTACCTCTATGAGGAGTATCTCCAGTAAGTGATAACCTATTTTTATATTAAAAATACTTAAACAATAATACTTATGATACTGAGATGTAGAAGTTTTTCTTTTTTATTTGATATGTTTTTCAAGAGGATTGCTCTTAGACCCAGAAGCATATAGGGAAAGACATCAGCCATTTGGAATCTAATCCTGGCTCTTCCATTAATTGGCCAGTGATCCTTCACCAGACTTGCATCTGCATCTCTAAAATAAATTAAGACAATCTTTAGGGCCTCTTCCAGCTCCAGATTTTTCTGTTTCTATGAATTTGCACTACATAGTATAATGTGAATTTTTTTGTTTTTAAAATCATTTGTTTTAAAGTCATCTTCTTATTGTTATTTTAGAACTTTCACATATTATAAAATGGGAAATCTGGACAACAGAATAGCTAATCCAGACCAGCTGCTTACACAAGATGTAGAAAAGTTTTGTAACAGTGTAGTTGATCTGTATTCAAATCTTAGTAAGGTAAGTTTTTCTATTTTTATTGTTGTTAATTTGCTTATTTTTGAATCTAAGCAAATTTATATGGAATTGATTTGATGCACATAACAGCAGCATATAAGTATTTAATGCTTTTATAAGAAAATTATAGAGTTGTTATAATAGTTTTAACTACGGTTACTTAATTTTTTATATTATTGCGTGTGAGGTGCTTTGGCTAAGAACTGAGAATTTAGTGTCTTATAAAGATTTTATAAGAACTTTGCAGGCTGATTTCAGTAAAACAACAGAAACTTGGATTTTTATCTCTTGACCTGTGTACTTATTTCTGGCAGTTGTTAGAAATTCATGGTCAATTTATTTTTAATCCTACATTCATAACCCTAGGCTAGAACATATTCCTGCCCAATTCTCTGCTTCAGTATCTCTAATAGATCATTTAAGTAATAGTCAAAAAATTTTCACAAGATATTAGTACATTTCAGTTTTTTCTAATTACTGTTTTTCCCCCCTTTCCAGAATATTTCCAAAGCTTTTGACTCTGACCTTAACTAGTTTTCTTCCTGCTGATTATGTCAGCTCTTACTTCCTCTTCTTATCTCACCACCCTTACAGTTTTTGCTGTGGTCTTCTCATTAAGCCATCTTCTTTGCCATTACCTACTGCGTTGGCTAGCACACGTAGAGGGCATCTATAAGACTGTCTGCCCAGCATTTCCCCCGCCACCCTTCATCTTAGATGCCCCATTTCCCATCCAATCCACATGACTGCTCTTGGTTTGTGGTCGGAGCTTGTCTTAAACTGGACCATTTGTAGTATCTTGCCTCTGACCACAATTGATCCAAATATCCAGTCTTGAGACAAAAAACTATATACTACAAGGAGCTGGGTCACATTGTAAGAATAGGAATGCTCCCATTTCAACCATGTGGATGGAAGGAGGATAGGCAGTTCTAAGAAAAGCGGTATGTATCCATAAGAACTTCACCCCTCTTGATAGGCCCACTGCTAGGATACCTTTTCACTTCATGCCAAACTTTGTTCTTTATTTAGCTCTCTTTAAGTCTTTACTGATCCAAACTCTAGAAACTCAGACAGCTGCAAATTGTTCAGTAATTCAGCTGCTTTTTTCCCTCCGCCCATCACCACATTTTAGTTTGTTCTCTGTGTGTGTGTAAGGGGGAGGTGCTGTATATAATATTTTTCATGTAATTCTGTAGACATTGTTGTGTATTCTTTATTACATCTTGGCACTTGAGTAAGTCCATAGCTCAGGACTTGTCACAGCTGCAGTAAAGAAAAATATTATCAAATTAATTGATTATAGTGGTGCTATATACTATAGTATATTTACTTTATAAAATATCTAATTGTTTGAACTCTGACTTAAATTGAGTCATTATTTTTGTCAGTAACTTAAGTGTACTTGAATTTTATATATCTAAGTATATGTCTAAATATATCTAACTTCTTGATAATTCATAAGAAAGAAAAGGTTCATCTTAGTACAAGCCAATTAATAAACCAAGCCACCTATCCTAATATAGTCAGAAAGGGGTGGCTTTGGACTTAAAATAAATGAACACAGTTTGGGTTTCTTGAAAAACAGTTCAAAATATGTACAACTTTTGGTATGTCAGTTGAGTTGTCTCTGTGTGAGGAGCAGTACATTAACGTATTAGTTCTAGGAGCTTGAGTTTTAGGTCAGAAAATTAGATTCATAAGCTCACTCACCATATTTCAACATAATAGATGTTGTGATAAAATCAGACAACGTTAAGAGCAGAAAAAGTCTCTCATTTTTCAGGTGAAGATATATAGAAACCAGAAAAGCTGTTAGTAGATTTGGGGTTAAAACTCAGGTCATTTTATTCAGTGTCTTTATACTACGTTGAGAAATTGCTAAGTAAGTAACGGTTAATTATCACAGTAGAGCTACCTTAGTTGATGGAAAGTGGTAAATACTTTTCCCAGTTGATGGTCAGTAGACATTGGTCAGGCTGTCTCCATTTTGAGTTTCTTGAGAGTAAGAACTGTGTCTTTTATGTATTCATTGAGCTGCATACTGTTACAGTAAATTATACATAGTGGGAACTCTGCATGTTGACAATTATGTGTTAAATGTCAAATAGCATTTTGTATTTAACATGTTTATTAGCTATCAGTCTAGGCAATCTAGTTCTTTTTAATTCTGAACCTTCTGATGTTTATTTTACAGCCATTTTTAGACATAGTTTTGTATATCTTCAAGTTAACGAGTGCAATAGGAGCTCAGGTAAGTTTACTTTTATTCTGTCTTTAAAATGGCTACAGTACTGTGCTGTGAATAGCTGGATGGTTTGTAAGAATTTTTATGTATCTCAAAGAATGTATTTTTTACAAGTATACCTAATAAAGTCTGGTTATAAAATAATACCGTACTAGAGATTTTTAAAGTTTTGTAATTTAGCTTTTTAATTTTCCTTAAGCCAGACACTTGGAAAATTTTTGTGGCTTTAATAACCAGAAGTGCTTAAACATTGAACATACATGTATTTATTATTGCAAAGTAATGTCTAAAAAGAAATTTGGAGACAGCTATTTTACTATGAAATTTGAATGTTTAAATACTTTTAGAGTGGCCATAACAGTTTCAAGAATATTTTATAATAATATAAATGGTTGACTATCCCATGAGCCTTATTAGGTGTCTCTCTGACATTTGTGTTAGTAAGAATGACCTTTATGTTCTGAGTATTCTCGTTGAAGTCTAACTTTAGTCATTTAATATGTAGTATTATCGTTATATATTTATAACAATCATATAATAGTGTGGTTGTTTTATGTATATATGTACATGTGTATGTATATACTTTCTGTAGTTGATTAATAAATAATTTATGTAGTGATTTTTGTTCCAAAACATTGGGGAAAGCAGTTTTTTATTTTAATTTTCTTGTCTATCTTCCTAACCTTTTGATATCCCGTAAGCCAGGTTTAATCATTCTTAAAACTTGTTTTTACTGTAAACAAGTGAATAGGCTTAATGCCTCTTATCGGTGTATTGTAATATTTTGATGGTACTTATTACATGTTTATAATACTTAAGTATTATATTTATATTTAAATATATCTCCATGTGTTCTTATTTTCTGATTTTGTATTTCTTAGGTAGAAACTATGTTTTAGTTATCTCTTTTGCCCATACTTCTAGTAATTGTTGAAATGCATTGAATCAATCATATTGAATTTAAAAATAATATACACTATATTCCATACACGCTGTCTGAATAAAAAGATGAGTAAGACACAGTTCCTACTGAAGAGGGATTATGGTCTGGTGAAAGGGTAGATATTCAAACAATTGTAATGCAGAGTGATAAGCCCAGTAATGGAAGTGTGGAAATGTATTTATTGTCCAGAAGAATTGGAGGTGATATTTGCACTGCTTTGAGGATGATGAGTAGGCCTCCATTAGACATGTCAGGCTTGCCAGACATAAGAACAACTTCATTGAATGGCATGTTCAGGAAACAGTTATTTCAGTATGGCAGAACATAGGATATATATGGGAATGAGGGAAGTACCTTCGATGAGCTTGGAAAGGCAAGCTTGAAGCTTCTCTCTTAGAAGGGTCAATGCGTGATGAGATACTTTACCACATTAGAAAGTACGGCAGCTAGAAGCAAGATGCAGGAGAAGGGAAAGGCAGATTGAGCTCATTTGGGGGAATTGAGCTTGAGGTTCTACAGAGTAGTAAGCTTCAGATGTACAGTAAGTATTTGGAAATAACATCTTGGGTTCTTAAGAGTGATGGGATTAGAGGTATAAATTTGGGAGGAGAAGGGAGTGAAAGAGGAAGCCTCAGGGAGTATTAACATTCAAAGAGAAGGCGAAAAAGAGGTTTGCGAGTTATTGTGGAATTAAGAGAGTATTGAGAAGAGTTCCATCAGAAGAGTTTTAGGTGCTGTAAAAGAAAGAGTGAGGACTGCAATTAGGAGTTTTTACATGAGCAAATTTGGGAGAGCTGGGGAAAGAGTGGTGGGAGGAGGAGTAGATGAGTAGTAAAAACAAAAAAGACCCAGTGTGTAATTTCTCAGAAAAGAAACAATTAAGGGAAAAAATTAGTCAAAAGAGTAATTTCTCTCAAAGTAACTGGAGTTAATTATAATAAATTGTGTGTGTTGCATTCAGTGAATTTATTATATCCTTGACCTTTGTATATCTTTCTCTCCCAATAATAACAGGGCCCAGCAAGCATGATGGCCTACTTGCTTGTTTCTGGGCTATTCCTAACTCGAATTAGAAGACCCATTGGTAAGATGACAATAACTGAGCAAAAGCTTGAAGGAGAGTATAGATACGTTAATTCTCGGCTCATCACAAACAGGTGTGTACAAATGTATTAAATGTATTTGGCTGTACTGAAAATTCCTTTGTATGGATATTGAAGTCCTGTAAGCTGACTCCAAAAAGTCTAGTAACACTGTTACTGAAATTATGTCTGTGTGTATTTACTTCTTTTGAAAATATACATTATGAAGGATATCGGTTTTATAAAGTAGTAATCCTCTACGTTTCTAACCCTTTTTCTTGTTAACTGTTTAGTATCCCTGATTTACCTCTTCATGTCTTCTATTGACTAATTTTCTGTTAATTTCACTTTAAGCAAAGTCAAAAAACAATTTAAATTCAAATTTACTTCTTCAAAGAAAATTTTGTCTCAATTTATCCACAAATGTTTTTTGTTTGAGACTATATTTGGAATACTCAAAGTTAATTCAGTCTCACTGCATGTGTCTCTACCTATTTTCCAGGCAGTTTAAAAATCCAAAGAAGGAAGAAGTATTGGGCGTTGGAGCCAGCCTGACTAGTTTCAAAATCTACCTTCTCCACTTATCAGTTATATATGACTTTTGGCAAGTTATTTATAGCCTCACTTTTCTTGTTTATGCTAGGTAGATGATATAGGGTTGTCTTGAGGATTAAATATGAAATATATATAAAGTTTCCAGCACTGTTTTTAATATGTAGCAAGTGCTCAATACATTTTCTCGCATATTGATGATCTGTCAACCTTAAGTCATTTTGAGGGTCCTAATATTCATTTACTACCCTGTTGGCATTACAGAATTATTTAGGAAATTATTCTTTTAACAGTTCCCTCTTCCTTTATTTCCTTGGATTGCTAAAATAGTACCAGTTCTAAATAGGGTTTTTGTGCTGTAGGGAGACAGAAGAATAGAAGGTTGAGTAGAGAGGTGATCTGCCAAGTGAATGAAAGATGGTGTCAGCTAGGATGCTTTCCATTGCAAGAAACAGAAAACCCTGACTCAGGTGGCTCCAACAATAAAGACATTTACTACTTCACATAAAAACTCTTAAAGATAGAGCAGTTCCAGGCGCAGCATGACTGGGGTGTCTGGGTCTTCTCTTGGCTCTGTCCTCCTCTGTATGTTACCCTTTTCCTCTGGCTAGTTCTTTTTGTGATCACAAGATGGCAAAAGCAGTTTTAGATCTCACCAGCCCTCCTCCCCTGCAAAAAGTCCAGAAGCAAAAACAGGCCATATCTGCTGTCTCTCTAAGAGAGCAAGGAAACTTCGCCAGAAGCCCCACAACAGACTTTCTTTCACATCTCATTGGCCAGAATTATCACTAAAGCGATTACAGCAAAGTGATTGGCTTAGACCGTTGGGAACTCTTCCCCTGTGGATGGGGTTGAGGCCATTCCTCAACCATTTGGATGCATAGAAAAGGATAGAGAACTTTAAGAAAATTGGGGTTCTCTTAGGAAGAAGGACATGGAAGAGAATAGATGTTGGATAGGCAGTTGTCAGTATTCTGGGATGTTCTGTTCTTTCAGGTTTTAGGTTTAGGCTAAAACGTTCAGGAGAAGTAGAATTATCACCTCATCTTTCTCCACTGACTTAAATGTGCAGAGGAGGTAAAAGGAAGTAAGAAAAGAAATTATAGGTATAGAATTGTGTTAAACTGGGATTCTGATACCCTGGGGCCCTGTATTATTGTGTAAAGGAAATTGTGAAAGGCAGGTCAAACACGAAGCAACTTTATGGAAAGTTAATTTTACTTGAATGGGTTGAGGTAGGGGCTACCTTGTTTTTATGATGGAAAAAAATACAGGTACAGTTTGGACTAGAATATAAAACTCACATAACTTTTTAAGGGAAAAAAGAGACTTTAAAGAAATATTGGGTGTTTATTAAGGGCTGTTTTAACTGTGCCTTCTAGATGCCTATGTAAATCTTTACTTTCCTCTGCTGTAAGAGGTACTTTGCTGGGAGAGTTTACATTATACTGAATAGAGTGGAAAACTAGACTTCAGTGTCAGATACGAGTTATAATTTCAGCTATCTGACTTGCCAGCTCCATGACTTCTGCAAATTTAGTTAACTATATTTAACCTTTCTTCATCCATAAGATGACCCTTTTTTCCTAGTTAAGATCCTTGTGGCCCCTGTGTACCCATTCAAATCAGCTCAAAGAAAGAGGAGTTGTGAGGCTATGCTGGGGTTCCAAGAATAAGAACAACTGTTCAGCTAGGCCTCCTGGGAGCTGGCACTGTGAAGCGGGCAGGACTTAGTTTGCTTTTGTCTTTTAAAGGCTGTATGTCATGGCATCACTACCTTATTTTTTCCTAACTGTTGGTTTCTCCTCTCCCTTCTGGTTAGATCTGTACTCAGTTTGTAGTAATGGCTGTCCTAGTCCTGCCTTCCTATATGTCATGGCAATTTCCTTCTTAATTCTTATTTCTTATTATATTTCTTATTTCTTTATTCACATTTCTGAGAATTAACCCAGCACATCTTTTCCAGCCAGGCTATATGTGGCATATGCAACATATGTCGGTAGTGCAGTCTGTGATCCAGTCAGGTGTGTATTCCTGTGCTCTGATCAGTTGAGCTAGGTACAGATAGTGGCTTGAGATGTACCCAATAAGCTCATAGTCACAAAATGTCCAGTTATATACAAATATTCAGTCATTAAATATGGTATTTCAGTTATTTTTCAGGCTTAGGTAACATTAAAATTAATTGCTAAATTATTTTCTTTAATAGTGAAGAAATTGCCTTTTACAATGGAAATAAAAGAGAAAAGCAGACAATCTACTCAGTCTTCCGAAAACTGGTAAGATAACATGTTGGAGGCTCATGTGTTTATGGAAAAAAAATTGGGGGCCTTTGCCAAGATACATACATATACCTTTAATCTTTAAAATATTTATTTTTTAAATAACTAATTATGAAGAATTTTTATACTGTGTTTTTTCCTAAAAACTATCAAATCAATGTATTAAGCTGCCCAACTATAAAAATGGGTAGGTTTTATTAAAATAATTGTCTGTAATTTTAAAGCGGTTACTTAGGAGTCTTATTTAGTGATAAATTTAGTGATTATTACAGAAAGAATTTGTTCCTGTAGCATTCGTGGAAATACTGTGAGCACAGTTCAGCAAACATTTTCTGTAATGGGCAAGATAATACATGTATAGTTTAGGCTTTTCAGGCCATATGGTCTCTGGTGCAACTGTTCAACTCTGCCACTCAAGAGTAACCATATTGGGCTTCCCTGGTGGCGCAGTGGTTGAGAATCTGCCTGCCAATGTAGGGGACGCGGGTTCGAGCCCTGGTCTGGGAAGATCCCACATGCCGCGGAGCAACTAGGCCCGTGAGCCACAATTACTGAGCCTGCGCGTCTGGAGCCTGTGCTTGGCAACGAGAGGCCGCGATAGTGAGAGGCCCGCGCACCGCGATGAAGAGTGGCCCCCGCTTGCCACAACTAGAGAAAGCCCTCGCACAGAAACGAAGACCCAACACAGCCATACATACATACATACATACATAAATAAAAAGAATGTAAGCAGACAAGAATAGCATTAAAAAAATAATAATAATTAAAAAAAAAAAAAAAGGCCTTGAACGCCATGCTGGGCACCGAGGACTTTGTTAAAAAAAAAAAAAAAAAAAGAGTAACCATATTCTATATGTAAATGAATGGATGTGGCTATGTTCTAATAAAACTTTATTTACAAAAATAAGTGACAGGCTGGATTTGAACTGTGGGCCATAGTTTGCTGACCCTTGATTTAGAATATAAATGTTGTTTCTTATGAAAACTATACCTTGGTTTTTATTTACCTGCTGCTTGGAAAATTTGAATTTAATTAATTTTATTGATTATTCATTCAGAAGATAAGGAGCACCATCTAGGTGTCTGTGCTTGTCCAGGTGATTAGTGTGATAACAGTGGTATGTGTGATGGGCCACATCCTCCCTTTAAGGAGCTTACATTTTAGTGGAAGTTTTTGAAATTAAATACATATTTGAGGTGATTTTTAAAGGTTAAAGAAGTTATTTGAAATTATTTCAGAAATTGAATTTTTGCCTTTTTTATATTTAACATGACTGGACTTTGATAGTATTCACTGACAAAATGCATTTAAGGTAATTTTCTAGGGGACTGCTGTTAACTAGTTCGCTCTTCACATGGCTTGCCCATGCTTATCCTTTAGATTTTAGCCCAGAAGTTAACACCTTTTTGAGGCCTTGTCTTCTCTGATGGCCTCCACCAGTTATTTTCCCATTTTAATGATCTGTTTCCTTAAAAGCATACATTGCGATTTATAATTATCTTGTTTGTTTACTAGTTTGTCTCTTTCATTAGTATGTGAATTCCATGAGCTCAGGGACCTTGTCTGCTTTATTCATTGTTGTATCTCCAGCATTGAGCTCAGTATGTAACATCTGTCATTCATTGAATACATGTTCCAGCCATTGTTCTTTTACAGAAGATATTAAGAGCAAGCTACCCTATACTCAGGAAATCCATGTTTTAGTGGGGGAGACAATAAACAAGTAAACAACTGAATATTTTACAATATATGATTTCAGGTTGTAGTGAATTTTGTGACCAAAAATAAAATGGAATAAAGTGGTAGAGTATGATGGGGGCTGTTGCCCAGCTATTTTAGGTAGGGGATGGCAAGAAGGTCTTTCTTGAAGAGGTGACATTTTATCAGAAACCCATATGAAGTAAGGGAGTTAGTCACAGAATATAAATATCTAGGAAGACAGTAATCCTGGAAGAGGGAACAGCAGGAGGAAAGCCTTAAGGCAGAAGCATGTTTGAGGAACCCATATTTCTGGAGCTTAGTGAGAAAGAGCAAAGTAGAAGCAGATGAGGTTTCAGATAGAGACCAGTGCCGGATCATGCAGGGCCTTGAGTAATATGATAGATGGAAAAGTCAAGAACATTAAAAATGCAGAATAAAATACTTTTTTAGACTTGTAATTTTGAGATAATGCATGCTGAGATTAAGGCTACAGACTCGGGCTGTGCACCATCATTAGCGCTTGGTTCAAACTGAGTGTAATGTAATTCTTAGAGAAAGCACAGGCCAGAGGTTTCCAACTAAGGCAAAGCATTGAGTGCTATTTCCAGACAGCTGGTGTTTCACCTAAATTAGCTCATCTTTCTGTTCTTTTTGTTTTGATTATTGATCAATTTTAACATGTATGTATCTGACAATATTATGAATACAGCATCATGGTACTGTTACATGCAAGGGACACCACACTAATATTCTTTAAGTAGTTTCCATTCTGTTTGCATAAAAATGGTTTCATGAAGTATTTGTTTGGCACCTGTTCTGTGATCAGCATTGTGCTCAATGAAATGTGATGTATAATGTAATCAGAGGTCACAGGCACTCAGTTAATATTTGTTGAATACAAAAATTATTTAGTTTCTTTTGTCCTCATGGTAGATTCATTTTTTTAATATACAGAAAGTATATATATTTTTTGTTTTTGCTTTCTGCCAGGTGGAGCACCTACATAATTTCATTTTGTTTCGGTTTTCTATGGGCTTCATTGATAGCATAATTGCCAAATGTAAGTATGCTTTAAAAGAGATAGCAGAATGGAATTTGTGAGAAAAGTGAAGTATTGTTGATGTTTTTAAGTCTTAACTGTTTTGTTTCAGATTTTGCCACTGTGGTTGGTTACGTAGTTGTCAGTCGTCCTTTCCTAGACTTGTCTCATACTCGACATCTCAAAAGCTCACATTCAGAACTTCTAGAGGTAAAGTGGTAGTAGTAGTCATACTCATTTGAAATTTTCAGTATAACAATAAAGAAAAGCTAGTTTTAATCTTAGAAATATAAGTGAAAACTAATATTTATTTCTATCTCAGGATTACTACCAAAGTGGAAGAATGCTTTTGCGAATGTCTCAAGCTCTGGGTCGAATAGTTTTGGCTGGCCGTGAAATGACAAGATTGGCTGGGTAAGTAAGATTAGTAATAATGAGCAATTGCAGAGAATAATTTTTTTTAAATATGTTATCCTTAATGATTGTGCCCAGTTGAGGTTGAGATAAGGGGCAGTGAAGCCCCGTATTTCTTGCTCTTGCAAGCTGGTTTTGATAGAAAATTAGGAAGATTTTTCTTTGATAGTGAACTTTTCATGTTTCCTTAAGATAGCTGTTTGGAGCCTTAAACTAGGTTAGTTGTTCTCAAGCTGTCTGTTCTGTGGACACTGGTATTCAGTAAGCTGGGAAATGTCAAATTGTGGCAGTCTTTCCTTGATTCACAGAAAATTAAGTTAGTGAATAGAATTTTCTCGTTTGAACTTTTTTGTCCCCTACCATACTTTTTTTTCCTTAGGTCTTTGATACCTGGTAACTCAGCAAAAGATAAACAAGGATGAAGTTGATTTTAATGAAAAAAAATGAAAAGTTACCTTATGGTAGCTGTAGGTCCAGTTGTAAATATGGTCAGGGTGTCTAGTAAAATTGTTCTTAGACCATCAAATGGAGTTAAATATTTGAAAATTTCAAGGTCTAATATAAAGGGCTTGGTATGGTGTCAAAAAAACTATAATGTAAAAAAAAGCACCGTAAGTTTCAGGTCATCTGAAGAAATTAGATGTCTTTGGATCTTTCCCAGGCCTGTGATCAGTCTGCCTATTTCCTCTCTTCCTTCTTCTCTACTCCTTTGGCAGTTAAGGTCTTCATGGCAAGAGAGAAGAAGTTACAAACTACTATGAGGAGTCTCTCTCTTGAGAATGCTGACATTCTTCCTACTTGTTAATAACTTTCTCCTGCCTTTACAGTTCCTAGTATATGGGATGCTTCTGTTCCTTTAGGAAGTTTCTGCCTGTTATTCACAGAATGATCCTGTCTGCTACTCTGGTTAGAGTGCTTTCTCTTCGACCATCATATCATTCTTCTACTCCTCAACTTCTTGTCATTAGTTTTGCTTTCTATCACCACAGTGATTTCTCTCTAATATTAAGAACACTTCATCTTTTTCCCTCTTCAGAGGAAGAAAGAGAGGAATCCTCCAAATTCTTCCATGTTTGCAGGGAAGTAGTGTGCATTTGGCATACTTAAAATAAATGACGTCCTCAGAGAGAAAAGCCAAGTTTATCCAAGGCTTTATAACTCACTCCAGCAGGAACTCAGGGTCCATGCTTCCTGGACCTAAAGAATGCACTAGCATTAGTCCTTTTATAGTATTTACTAGAAAATTCCTTAAAATTCTAGTGGCAGAGAACCTTCTTGATTTGCCTATTAATGAAGTATCTGTTGAGGTGGGATCCTATGAGATCTCTTTTCTTAGCCGCAGGTTCCTGCTCTCCTGTTGAAGCATAATAATAAAACGTGTACTGTCACTAATACTTTATGTTGATGAGATGTCTTTTAAATTATCTCATTTAAACTAAATGATAAGGTTAGAAACTTCAGTTAGATTTGTATAAAGTAAAAAATATGAACTTAATGTTATATGTCAATTATATTCAAATAGTAAAAATTAAAGATATGATAGCCTTTGGAGTTTTGATTATGACTTCTTTTTTTTTCAGCTTTACTGCTCGGATTACAGAATTAATGCAAGTACTAAAGGATTTAAATCAGGGCAAATATGAACGCACCATGGTCTCACAACAGGAAAAAGGTAAATATGAATTCACTAGATCACATATTATAAGTTTTTGCTGACATGACATGATGCTTTAATACTGATTTTTCCATTTAATGTATTGAAGGAGCACAAGGCATTCCCTTGATACTTGGTGTTGGAGAAATCATCAATGCAGATAACATTATAAAGTACGTACAGAAAAGGGTTCTTTAGCACCATAAACGTCTGTTAAACTACACAGTAGCCTTTCTCTTTCAGCTACATCTGCTTAGTGTTTAATGTAAAATTAATCTCTTTTTATTAATTTCCTCTATAGATTTGATCATGTTCCTTTAGCAACGCCAAATGGAGATATCTTGATTCGAGACCTTAATTTTGAAGTAAGTTTTTACATGGTTATATAAAAGCTTAAATCATCTTCAAAACGTGAAATGAAGAACTGTTGTCTGAATATTTAACATAATTTTAAGGGTTCACTTAGTTTCTGAACCCATAAAATTGCTTTAAAAAGTAAGCCTTTATAAAGGAGGACTGCCTTCGATTAAGGTAGTCATAAAGTACTGTAAATTTCCAGTTATAAGATAAATATGTACCAGGGATGTAATGTACAACATGATCAATATAAAAACACTGCTGTATGTTATATAGGAAAGTTGTTAAGAGAGTAAACCCTAGGAGTTCTCATCACACACACAAATTTTTTTTCTATTTCTTTAATTTTGTATCTGTATGAGGTGGTGGATGTTCACTAAACTTACTGTGATAATCATTTCATGGTGTTTGGAAGCCAAATCATTATGCTGCACACCTTAAACTTAGACAGTGTTGCATGTCAATGATATCTCAATAAAACTGGAAGAAGAAAATAAAAAGTAAGTCTTTGAAATAGAAATTTATTTTTCTTATTTGACAGGACTTTAAAGTTTCAAATACTACTATCAAAAATCTTTTGCAAATAAAGTCCATCTGAAGAAAGCCATAGAAGATATAGATAATTGGAATCTCCGATGTAAGATGAATATTTAAACATGCAAATATAACATTAGTCTCTTTAAATTAAAATAATTTACCATTTGGTAGTATTTCGATGGTATAGGAGGATCTGTACCTATAAAAACAAAACATAGACTTTCATATTACTGATGAAAACAGTGGAAGAGCAGCACAATAGCACTGCAGATTGCCACTCACCCAAGACACATAACATCTCGAGCCAAGTGAATTGTGATGCTGATCAATATAGTCTGTTAACCAAATGGGAATATGGCAGGCCAAATTAAAAAGAAAAAGCAAAAGATGAGAATTATTGTTATTGTATGATTTTATAAGATTCTTGCAGGCCTAAGGGTTACTATTTAGGTTATGTGTCTATTGTGACTTTACGAATAGTTCACATCTGAAAATCTTGAAGATTAGTAACAGATGTCTATCATGTGGGCTGTCTCTCCAGTTCCAGGTACCGTTACTCTAGAATAACACTGTCCAATAGAACTTACTGCCATGATGGAAATGTTCTATATCTGCATTGCCCAGTATAGTAGCCACATGTGGATATTGTATTCTTGAAATATGGCTAGTACAGTTGAACTGAATTTTAGATTTTACTTAATTTTAATGAATTTGACCTTAAATAGCCATGTGACTAGTGGCTGTTGAATTGGACAGCACAACTCTAGAATTCTCTACATGCTTATGTTTATGGTCTTCTGTAATTTGTGTTGTATGTGGAGATTCTTTTCAACTGCTGTTATTGATGGAATGTTGTCTGATAGTTTATAAAATAGGGAGTATAATTATTGGATTTGTTTTCAAAGTGTTATAATTATAGGTAAGTCTTCAGTTTTTCTCCTCTTAGTCATGTATATGTATTATGTACGTCTCCACTTTCTTTTTAAGGAACTGTAAAAATGAAAAGTGTCAGTTATGCAAAGTACTTTGGACTTACTCAACAATGAGTGTTATATATTGTAATGTTTATTTTAAAGCCAGGAAACAAAAAGGGAAATACAGAAAATGTGAATATAGTTGGTAAATATTTAATGGCACAAGTATTACAGAAGTGTTTTCTCATTTAGCTCCAGGTGCTGCTTTGCTCCCTTGGCAAAGTAGATGGCCACCTACAGGGCTTGATTTCAGGAATAAAACAGAGCTCAACACTCCATCTTTGATAGATTTCCAGTAGCCCCTTTATTGTCACTACCCAAGAGTAGAAAGGGCCATGAGATTTCTCCATTGAAGAATCCTCTTAGCCCTTTCTCCTACCTTCCCTCACTTCTGCCTTCACACAGACATAGAATACGCCAACAGTACAGATGCACACATGGCTTGAGCCTAGTGAGGAGAGACTTGGGATCTGTATGTACAGCCACATGGAGTAAATAGATCATGATTATGGTCTGTGATACGCTCACTTTGTCATAAGGTTACCACACTAATGCTGTCCCTTTCATTTTAGTCCAAAGCCGCCCTTCTCTTTAAAGCCTTTATGTTTGCATTTTAGTATACTTCTGGCCAGTCCTGATAACTTCACTTTTTTAGTCTCAGAAAGGACCTAACTTTTTTGCTCTTATTTTGGAAAGTCTTATTTTAGTTATCAGTTACACCCCTGCTTGTTTAAGTTTTTTTACTCTGTGACCATGTTCTATATCTCTGTTGTCTATTCTGTGATTCTTGTATTGTTTTCTCCTCCACTTGGAGCTGTTTCTTTGACTTCTGTACTTTTGGTCCACTGTTATAAATTCCTCTTCTGTCTCTTTCTGACTTAGGGTATTCTAAGTTAGACTTGGCTTTTTCTAATTTATTTTGTCTTTCTATCATTTTTTTTAACATAGTTTTGTTTTTTAATTCAACAAACATCCATCACTTCTTTGTAACATCTGATTGTTTTCTATCCATATGGCTTACTTGAAAATAAAGATTCCTTTCTCCTGCAAAGAGGCATGGTAAAACTGAGACTTGGCCATCACAAATAAATGTGTCCTACTTTATGATCAGTTTGCCTTTTGGGTTACCTAATAACCAAATAATATAAGCTTCTTTGAGATAGGGGTTTTTATATCTTATTCCTTTATAAACTCCCTCAGCAGTGGTATATTTATATAGACTGGAGAAACCCTAAGAAATAACTACTTGTAGATTATAATGTGGCCGTTAAAATAGTACTTTGTAACTTACTAAAATTTTTATCTTTTAGTAAGCAAGCATATTTTAATGTTTAAAGAAGCCTAAGTAAATCTTCGTAAACAGCATACTTTCATGTAATCTCTCTTTTATTTAAATCATATTTATGTGTAGAATATTTTGATGTTTTATTATAGTAAATTCATAGGAAGTAGGATTTATCAAGAAGTGATATTTCTGGGGGAATATTTTTATGGTAAAGATATGGTGGTTCAAAGCATTCATTGCCCCAGTAAAGCAATCCAGGATCCTCAATAATAGAGTGTTATTGGGACTTCCCTGGTGGTGCAGTGGTTAAGAATCCTCCTGCCAGTGCAGGGGACACTGGTTCCAGCCCTGGTCCGGGAAGATCCCACATGCCACGGAGCAACTAAGCCCGTGCGCCACAGCTACTGAAGCCTTTGCCTAGAGCCCATGCTCTGCAACAAGAGAGGCCACCACAATGAGAAGCCTGTGCACCGCAACAAAGAGTAGCCCCTGCTCACCACAACCAAAGAAAGCCCGTGTGCAGCAATGAAGACCCAACGCAGCCAAAAATAAATAAATCAAATAAATTTATATTAAAAAAATTTTTAAATAGAGTGTTATTAAGAACTTAATAACTGGTTTTCAGTGAAAGTTACCCTTGGCATTTAGTCTTAATTCAACCCAGAAAAAAAAATACATGTTTTTACACATTTTTAATTTGGAAAACTTATCACTGGCTTGCCATGGCTGATGTCGTAATTGGAAGTTTTGTCCAACATTATCAAAAGCCACGGAGTAAAGAAAAGTTAATGCTGAGTCTAAGGCATTTGTGCATAGAAGAGTACCTAAGGATTTAAGTAACTCTAGTTATTATTTATACACATCATTACAAACTTGGTTTTTAGGTTTCCTGGCATGTTGCACCAAATAATGTGGAGGGGTATTGGATATCAGTGAAAACCACAATAAGCAGTTAGGTGCAGAAAACAGTACATATGGCTAACATTACCTAAATAAATCAGAGTGATAGGGAACCATTTAATTAATCGTTCTCTGAACTTTAAGGTGCTCCTAGGGGAAACACTTTTATAGTAGAGTACAATTATTATATATAATGTATTACTAGGAATATTCACTATATTCAATTTTATAGGAAGAAGAAATATGTATTTAGAAGAAGTCCATCAAAATAACTCTTTAAAATAATTTCTCAGAAAAAAAGACAAATATCTGGAAAAGTCATTCAGAATAGCTCATTCTCTAATACACAACATAAAATTTACCATTTTAACTATTTTGAAGTATACAGTTCAGTGGCATTAAGTACATTTAGTGTGTTGTGCAACCATCACCACTACCTTCAGAACTTTTTCATCACAGCAAAGAGAAACTCTGTACCCATTAAACAGTAACTCGTTTCTCCCCACCCCTTAGTCCCTGGTAACCGCTGTTCTACTTTCTGTCTCACTGAATTTGCCTATTCTGGGTACGTCATGTGAATGGAATCATAGTATTTGTCCTTTTGTGTCTGGCATATCTCATTTAGCATCATGTCTTCAGGTTCATTCATGTGTGGCATGTACCAGAATTTCATTCCTTTTAAGGCTGAATAATAATATTCCATTGTATGTATATGCCACATTTTGTTTATTCATTTATCCACTTGGGTTGCTTCCACTTTCGACTGTTGTGAATAATGCAGAAGGCTCTGCATTCCCTCAGAAAAAGTTCTTTCAGTGGCTTACAGCACCCTATAGGGTTTACCTGCCATTACCCTACCACCACCTCTTACCTCTCTGAGCTCATTTCCTACTACTCCTTCCTCCTGCTCATTCTTCTTCAGCAGAATCCTTTCTGGTTTTTGAATAGGGCAGGTACATTCCTGCCTCAGCCTTTGTAGCTACTTTTTGTGGGTAGGGTTGGGACTGGAACAGTCCCTCCAGATAAACTTCTAGTTTACTCTTTCTTTCACAGTTTTGCCCAGTTGTCATTTTCAGTGAGGCCTGGCCTGACCACCTTAAAAATGCAACCACCCCCCACCCCAGTTTTTTTTACCTTTATCTATTTTTTTCCCTGTAGCACTTATTTTCTAACATGCTGTTTAATTTACTTATTTATTATGCATGTTCCTTATCGTATATCTCTCCCACTAGAATGTATACTGGTAAGGGTAAAGATTTTGTTGTGTTTTTTTTGTTCTTTGGGTTTCTTTGGTCTCTTTTACTCACTAATGTAGCTGCATTGCCTCGAACAGAGCCGGACACTGAGTATTCAATACATATTCATTGAATTAAAAAATAGGAACCTAAGGCTCAACAGTTTAAAAAAGGCAGGTTCCGCAGCCAGGCTAACTCATGTCTCTGATGTCTTTTCCTGCTGTGATACGTTGCTCTGTGAGCTACAATTAGGACTCAGGTGTTTTGATTCATCACCAGGTTGATTAACTCAGATAAGACCATAAGCTTAGAAATCAACCACTCTTGACATTTTTCATTCAACTTTACGTTGTTGCAGAGCAATTTGGTGGCACTTATAAATACTTATAATACATATGTACTTTGATACAACACATAATTTCTAAGAATCTGATCTGTAGAAGTATTTCTCACTAGTGCATCAATTTGCTCTCTCAGAGCTTCATTGCAGTATTATTAAAAGAGCAATCAAAATGCAGATGACCTAAATATTTAACAAAAGGAGAGTATTTAAATAAGTTATGATACATCCTTGCTATGGAATACACTGCAGGCATTAAGAGAGGAATGCGGAGAATCTGAATATACTGACCTGAAAGAACATCTGTGATATGTTGTTTGTTTGTTTATTTATTTTAAATTTTCTTTCATTTTTATATAGCAGGTTCTTATTAGTTATCTATTTTATACATATTAGTGTATACATGTCAATCCCAATCTCCCAATTCATACCACCACCACCCTGCCCCCCACCCTTGACCCCCACCTCCACTTCCCCCCCTTTGGTGTCCATACGTTTGTTCTCTACATCTGTGTCTCTATTTCTGCTGTGCAAACCAGTTCATCTGCACCATTTTTCTGGATTCCACATATATGTGTTAATATATGATACTTGCTTTTCTCTTTCTGACTTACTTCACTCTCTGTGACAGTCTCCAGGTCCATCCATGTCTCTACAAATGCCCCAATTTCGTTTCTTTTTCTGGCTGAGTAATATTCCATTGTATATATGTACCACATCTTCTGTATCCATTCGTCTGTTCATGGGCATTTAGGTTGCTTCCATGACCTGGCTATTGTAAATAGTGCTGCAGTGAGCATTGGGGTGCATGTGTCTTTTTGAATTACGGTTTTCCCTGGCTATCTGCCCAGTAGTGGGATTGCTGGGTCATATGGTAATTCTATTTTTAATTTCTTAAGGACCCTCCATGCTATTCTCTATAGTGGCTGTATCAATTTACATTCCCACCAACAGTGCGAGAAGGTTCCCTTTTCTCCACACCCTCTCTGGCATTTGTTGTTTGTGGATTTTCTGAGGATGCCCATTCTAACCGGTGTGAGGTGATACCTCATTGTAGTTTTCATTTGCATTTCTCTAAAAATTACTGATGTTGAGCAGCTTTTCATGTGCCTCTTGGGCATCTGTATGTCTTCTTTGGAGAAATGTCTATTTAGGTCTTCTGCCCATTTTTGGATTGGGTTATTTGTTTCTTTTAATACTGAGCTGCATGAGCTGTTTTTGTATTTTGGAGATTAATCCTTTTTCCATTGATTCGTTTGCAAATATTGTCTCCCATTCTGAGGGTTGTCTTTTTTGTCTTTATAGTTTCCTTTGCTGTGCAAAATCTTTGAAGTTTCATTACGTCCCATTTGTTTATTTTTGTTTTTATTTCCATTACTCTAGGAGGTGGATAAAAAAAAGATCTTCCTGTGATTTATGTCAAAGAGTCTTCTTCCTGTGTTTTCCTCTAACAGTTTTATAGTGTCTGGTCTTACATTTAAGTCTTTAATCCATTTTGAGTTTATTTTTTGTTTATGGTGTTAAGGAGTGTTCTAATTTCATTCTTTTACATGTAGCTGCCCAGTTTTCCCAGCATCACTTATTGAAGAGGCTGTCTTTTCTCTATTATATATCCTTGCCTCCTTTGTCATAGATTAGTTGAACATAGGCGTGTGGGTTTATCTCTGGACTTTCTATCCTGTTCCACTGATCTGTATTCTGTTTCTGTGCCAATACCATATTGTCTTGATTACTGTAGCTTTGTGGTATAGTCTGAAGTCAGGGAGTGTGATTCCTCCAGCTCCATTTTTTTCCCTCAAGATTGCTTTGGCTGTTCAGGGTCTTTTGTGTCTCCATACAAATTTTAAGATGATTTGTTCTAGTTCTGTGAAAAATGCCGTTGGTAATTTGGTAGGGATTGCATTGAATCTGTAGATTGCTTTGGGTAGTATAGTCATTTTCACAGTATTGATTCTTCCAATCTAAGAACATGGTATTTTTCTCCATCTGTTGCTGTCATCTTTGATTTCTTTCATCGGTGTCTTATAGTTTTCTGAGTACAGGTCTTTTACCTGCTTAGGTAGGTTTATTCCTAGGTATATTATTCTTTTCATTGCAATGGTAAATGAGATTGTTTCCTTAATTTCTCTTTCTGATCTTTCATTGTTAGTGTATAGGAATGCAAGAGATTTCTATGTGTTAATTTTGTATCCTGCAACTTTACCAAATTCATTGATTAGCTCTAGTAGTTTTCTGGTGGCATCTTTAGGATTATCTATGTATAGTATCATGTCATCTGCTAACAGTGACAGTTTTACTTCTTTTCCAATTTGTATTCCTTTTATTTCTTTTTCTTCTCTGATTGCTGTGGCTAGGACTTCCAAAACTATGTTGAATAAAAGTGGTGAGAGTAGACATCCTTGTCTTTTCCTGATCTTAGAGGAAATGCTTTCAGTTTTTCACGATTGAGAACGATGTTTGCTGTGGGTTTGTCATATATGGCCTTTGTTATGTTAAGGTAGGTTCCCTCTATGCCCACTTTCTGGAGAGTTTTTATCGTAAATGGGTGTTGAATTTTGTCAAAAGCTTTTTCTGCATCTATTGAGATGATCATATAGTTTTTTTCTTCAATTTCTTAATATGGTATATCACATTGATTGGCATATATTGAAGAATCCTTGCATCCCTGGGATAAATCCCACTTGATCATGGTGTATGATCCTTTTAATGTGTTGTTGGATTCTGTTTGCTAGTATTTTGTTGAGGATTTTTGCATCTATATTCATCAGTCTGTAATTTTCTTTTATTGTAGTATCTTTGTCTGGTTTGGGTATCAGGGTGATGGTGGCCTTGTAGAATGAGTTTGGGAGTGCTCCTCCCTCTGCTATATTTTGGAAGAGTTTGAGAAGGATAGATGTTAGCTCTCCTCTAAATGTTTGATAGAATTCACCTGTGAAGCCATTTGGTCCTGGATTTTTGTTTGTTGGAAGATTTTTAATCACAGTTTCAATTTCAGTGCTTGTGATTGGTCTGTTTATATTTTCCATTTCTTCCTGGTTCAGTCTCGGAAGGTTGTGCTTTTCTAAATGTGTCCACTTCTTCCAGGTTGTCCATTTTATTGGCATAGAGTTGCTTGTAGTAGTCTCTTAGGATGCTTTGTATTTCTGTGGTGTCCATTGTAACTTCTTTTTCATTTCTGATTTTATTGATTTGAGTCCTCCTCTCCCTCTTTTTCTTGATGAGTCTGGCTAAAGCTTTATCGATCTTGTTTATCTTCTCAGAGAACCAGCTTTTAGTTTTATTGATCTTTGCTATTGTTTTCTTTGTTTGCATTGCATTTATTTCTGCTCTGATCTTTATGGTTTCTTTCCTTCTACTATCTTTGGGTTTTGTTTGTTCTTCTTTCTCTAGTTCCTTTAGGTGTAAGCTTAGATTGCTTATTTGAGATTTTTCTTGTTTCTTGGGGTAGGATTGTGTTGCTCTAAACTTCCCTCTTAGAACTGCTTTTGCTGCATCCCATAGGTTTTGGGTCATTGTGTTTTCGTTGTCATTTGTCTCTAGGTATGTTTTGATTTCCTCAGTGATCTCTTGGTTATTTAGTAATGTATTGTTTAGCCTCCATGTTTGGATTTTACGGTTTTTTCCCTGTAATTGATTTCTAATCTCATAGCGTTGTGGTCGAAAAAGATGCTTGATATGATTTCAGTGTTCTTAAACTTACCAAGGTTTGATTTGTGACCCATGGTGTGATCTATCCTGGAGAATGTTCCATGTGCACTTGAGAAGAAAGTGTAATCTGCTGTTTTTGGATGGAATGTCCTATAAATATCAATTAAATCTGTCTGGTCTGTTGTGTCATTTAAATCCTGTCCTTGTTAATTTTCTGTCTGGATTATCTGTCCATTGGTGTAAGTGAGGTGTTAAAGTCCCCCTCTATTATTGTGTTACCATCAATTTCCTCTTTTATAGCTGTTAGCATTTGCCTTATGTATTGAGGTGCTCCTATGTTGGTGCATAAATATTTATAATTGTTATATCTTCTTCTTGGATTGATCCCTTGATCATTATGTAGTGTCCTTTTTGTCTCTTGTAACATTCTTTATTTTAAAGTCTATTTTATCTGATATGAGTGTTGCTACTCCAGCTTTCTTTTGATTTCCATTTGCATGGAATATCTTTTTCCATCTCCTCACTTTTGTTCTGCATGTGTCCCTAGGTCTGAAGTGGGTCTCTTATAGGCAGCCTATTTATGGGTCTTGTTTTTGTATCCATTCAGCAATCCTGTGTCTTTTGGTTGGAGCATTTAATCCATTCACATTTAAGGTAATTATCAATATGTATGTTCCTATTACCATTTTCTTAATTGTTTTGGGTTTGCTGTTATTCTTTTTTCCAAAAATTATATTTATTTATTTATTTTGGGCTGCGTTGGGTCTTTGTTGCAGTGTGCGGGCTTCTCATTGTGGTGGCTCCTCTTGTTGTGGAGCACAGGCTCTAGGTCCGCGGGCTTCAGTAGTTGTGGCACATGGGCTCAGTAGTTGTGGCTCGCGGGCTCCAGAGTGCAGGCTCAGTAGTTGTGGCGCACGGGCTTAGTTGCTCTGTGGCATGTGGGATCTTCCCGGACCAGGGCTCAAACCCATGTCTCCTGCATTGGCAGGTGGATTCTTAACCACTGCACCACCAGGGAAGTCCCTTGGGTTTGTTTTTGTATGTCCTTTTTTTCTCTGTGTTTCCCACCTAGAGAAGTTCCTTTAGCATTTGTTGTAGAGCTGGTTTGGTGGTGCTGAATTCTCTTAGCTTTTGCTTGTCTGTAAAGCTTTTGATTTCTCCATTGAATCTGAATGAGATCCTTGCCAGGGAAGTAATCTTAGTTGTACTTTAGATATATCATGCTACTCCCTTCTGGCTTGTAGAGTTTCTGCTGAGAAATGAGCTGATAACATTATGGGAGTTCCCTTGTATTTGTCATTTTTCCCTTGTTGCTTTTAATAATTTTTCTTTGTCTTTAATTTTTGCCAATTTGATTACTATGTGTCTTGGCGTGTTTCTCCTTGGGTTTATCCTGCGTGGGACTCTCTGCACTTCCTGGACTTGGGTGGCTATTTTCTTTCCCATGTTAAGGAAGTTTTCGACTCTGATCTCTTCAAATATTTTCTTGGGTCCTTTCTCTGTCTCTTCTTCTTCTGGGGACCCCTGTAAAGTGAATGTTCATGCGTTTAATGTTGTCCCAGAGGTCTCTCAGTCTGTCTTCATTTCTTTTCATTCTTTATTCTGTTCCACAGCAGTGAATTCCACCATTCTTTCTTCCATATTCTGTTCCACAGCAGTGAATTCCACCATTTCTTTCAGGTCACTTATCTGTTCTGCTGCCTCAGTTACTCTGCTATTGATTCCTTCTAGTGTACGTTTCATTTCAGTTATTGTGTTGTTCATCTCTGTTTGTTTGTTCTTAAATCTTCTAGGTGTTTGTTCTTTAATTCTTCTATGTCTTTGTTAAACATTTCTTGCATCTTCTCAATCTTTGCCTCCATTCTTTTTCCGAGGTCCTGGATCATCTTCGCTATCACTATTCTGAATTCTTTTTCTCGAAGGTTGCCTGTCTCCACTTCATTTAGTTGTTTTTCTGGGGTTTTATCTTGTTCCTTCATCTGGTACATAGTATTCTGCCTTTTCATTTTGTCTATCTTTCTGTGAATGTGGTTTTCGTTCCACAGGCTGCAGGACTGTAGTTCTTCTTGTTTCTGCTGTCTGCCGTCTGGTGGATGAGGCAGGCTATGTAAGAGACTTGTGTAAGCTTCCTGTTGGGAGGGACTGGTGGTAGGTAGAGCTGGGTGTTACTCTGGTGGGCAGAGCTCAGTGAAACTTTAATCCACTTGTCTGCTGATGTGTGTGGCTGGGTTGCCTCCCCGTTGGTTGTTTGGCCTGAGGCGACCCAATGCTGGAGCCTACCCAGCTCTTTGGTGGGGCTAATGGTGACTCTGGGAGGGCTCACACCAAGGAGTACTTCCCAGAACTTCTGCTGCCAGTGTCCTTGCCCCCATGGTGAGCCATAGCCACCCCCCCCGCCTCTGCAGGAGACCCTCCAACACTAGTAGGTAGGTCTGGTTCAGTCTCCTATGAGGTCACTGCTCCTTCCGCCTGGGTCCCGATGCGCATACTACTTTGTGTGTGCCCTCCAAGAGTGGAGTCTCTGTTTCCCCCAGTCCTGCTGAAGTCCTGCAGTCAAATCCTGCTAGCCTTCAAAGACTGATTCTCTGGGAATTCCTCCTCCTGTTGCCGGACCCCTAGGTTGGGAAGCCTGACGTGGGGCTCAGAACCTTCACTCCAGAGGGTGGACTTCTGTGGTATAATTGTTCTCCAGTTTGTGTTCTCCCAGTGGTTATGGGATTTGATTTTATTGTGATTGTTCCTCTCCTACCGTCACATTGCAGCTCCACCTTTGTCTTTGGATGTGGGGTATCTTTTTTGGTGAGTTCCAGTGTCTTCCTGTTGATGGTTGTCCAGGAGCTAGTTGTGATTCTGGTTCTCTCGCAAGAGGGAGTGAGAGCACATCCTTCTACTCCACCAGCTTGATCCCTTCCATGAAATTCATTTTGTTTACATCTGTTCATATATTTTGTGCAAGTCTTTATTTATACCTTTCCTGAGCCATTTTATTATGGTATATTTCTTGTAAGCAATATATAACTAGATTTTTTTAAAAAGTACATTGCTTTTAAAAACCTCAAAAGCACAGCAAAATAAACATTATAATTCTTTACTGACCTCCCCAACTAGGCAGGATGAGTCTATTCAGCACCCGATATATTGTTAAATAATAACAAGTTGTAGAGCAGTATATATAGTACAATTCTATTTTTTAAAAAAAGACTGTTTACATACATAATTACTGTTTTCAAGAATTCAAGCTTTAGATCTTTGTGTTCTGATTGAGATTAAGTTGATATCAATCAATAGTGATATTTAAGTGGGAAAAAAAGTGACTGAGTAAAAATTGAAAGTAAACAAAAATAAAAGGTCTCTTCATCCGTACCCTCCACTGCTTCTACCTAATATCACATTTATAGACATAATAGAAAGCTTATCATTAGCAAAGAACTATTTGACTCTACGGAAATGTTCATTGAGTGTATATTCTATTTAATTAATTCATAGACTCATTTCCTTTCAGGTTCGGTCTGGGGCCAACGTTCTAATTTGTGGTCCAAATGGCTGTGGAAAGAGTTCACTTTTCCGTGTTCTTGGTGAAGTAAGTAAAAATTGGCCTTACGGTTTTGTAGTCTTATTTTGCCATATAATCTACTACATTGTGAAATTTACAGCTCTTCTTCCCCCTCCTCCTTTGCTTTTATAGTTATGGCCTCTTTTTGGAGGACGTCTAACTAAACCCGAGAGAGGAAAGTTATTTTACGTTCCCCAGGTAAGACCGTGTTTGAGTTATTTTATCATCTTTGATTTCAAGATCTTTTAACTTATTTTTTAAAAAACCACTTCTAATGATTTTTGCTCTGTTACTATCAGAGACCTTATATGACCCTTGGAACACTTCGAGACCAAGTGATATATCCAGATGGAAGAGAAGATCAGAAAAAGAAGGGGATTTCTGATCTCGTAAGGAAATGTTTATATCCTAGACTTACTGAAAACACTCCACTTCAGAGTCTTTATCTTAATCAGTTAAGTATTTTAGATTTCAAGTAGTTTATCCTAACCTTTTGTAAAGGCTTCTACAGCCTAATCATTAATTATAACTTTCCAGGTTGAGGTAAGATGTTAACCATGTTGCTTAAATATGACTTGTTGAATGTTTAACCTTGTCTTTACACTATTGTTTGTTTTCTCATTGCCCTTGTCCTTTAATTATGTACAATAGTAGTATTCTCTTTATGCTGCTAGATATATTTTGTCAAAATTAATATAAATAGGAAGTAAAGAGTTTAGGTTTACCTTTGTGCCACATTCTTTTGTGAAATGTGCCTTTTTTAGTGATGTTGGCAATAGTATTATAGTGATTCTAGTTTTAAAAATAAAGCAAGATAGAGAATGTTGGTTTATATTAAGCGTGATTTCATCTTTAATCATTTTGCTGAAAGGTACTGAAGGAATACTTAGACAATGTCCAGTTGGGTCATATCCTTGAACGTGAAGGAGGCTGGGACAGTGTTCAGGATTGGATGGATGTACTCAGTGGTGGAGAAAAGCAAAGAATGGCGGTAAGTGTGCTCTGAAAACACTGCAGAGCAATGCAGCTGGTTGCATAAAGTCACTCTTAGAATCCAGCATTTTGATAATCAGGGCATACAGTTTTGTTTTAATCTTTTTATTTAGCAATTATTATAGTGTGGCTTAGTTTATATGATAATAGAAGTATAGCTTGCATGTAAATTTGGAATTCTGAAAAATTCAAAAATATTCCTATGAAAGGAAAAGATGCACATCCAATTATATACTGTTAATCCATTTTTCTAAAAGTTGGGGGAACTTTGTGGCACATAGGTCCTGGTTGGGTTATGAGATCCCTTTCAGTATTTTTTCCCTATAGACGCCTCTCTGTCTTAGCCTATTCTTTCTAAAGTAGCTGAAGGTATTAGAGATGTTAATTTTATTATCATTTTATTCTTTATTCTGTTCTTGTCCTTTCCCTTTATCATTATATTTATCCTTGTTTCAGGGCTCAGTATCTACTACCTAAAGTTATTTAGAATTTTAAAATTTTCCTAATATAAAGAAACATTTGAAAGGAATTATTTTATGATCAACTAAAGTTATCCCAATCAAACATGACTACAAAATGTGACATATTAAGAGTGATTCTTTGAGTACTCTGTAAAGGGGGATAACTTTTATTTTTTTATTTTATTTTTTGTAATTAATTAATTAATTAATTTTTGGCTGCATTGGGTCTTCATTGCTGCACGCGGGCTTTCTCTAGTTGCGGCGAGCAGGGGCTAGAGCGCTCTTTGTTGTGGTGCGCAGGCTTCTCATTGAGTTGGCTTCTCTTATTGTGGAGCATGGGCTCTAGGCGCGTGGGCTTCAGTAGTTGTGGCGCACGGGCTTAGTTGCTCCGTGGCATGTGGGAATCTTCCCAGACCAGGGATCGAACCCGTGTCCCCTGCATTGGCAGGCGGATTCTTAACCACTGCGCCACCAGGGAAGTCCCAAGGGGGATAACTTTTAGGGAGTTATTTTCTAACTAGACATACCATAGTTTGAGCAGATCCAGAGGAAGTTTTTGGGGAGGGAGTGTTATAACCTTGTGGAAATTGGAGAAAACTGTAGCCAAGGGAAGATAGCAGAAGAATGGACCTGTTTCAGAATTGCTTACTGTTTATCTTCAGGTTATATTCAACCTTTTGGTTACCTCCTATTCCCTGATTGTTTTGCATGTTGTTCTTCTCCAGATCATACCCATTCTATATGAACTTAATATCAACTTAATATTGTGATTTGTCTGGCTAGTGAGATTAATCTAGAGTGATGAATGAATCATAAACAAAAGAGAAGAGAGATACCAGCCATACTCAAAGTGGAAATTGGGCTGAAGGCATGAGAATTTAAAGTGATTGGGCATTTCTGGAATCAGTTTAGAAGATGCCTATAGAAATAACTGCAATTCAGGAAAACTAATTTAAATTCCTATACTATGACTTCAAAGAAAATGGAAGGATAAGGCAAGATTCACAAGTGGACACAATGGAGACTCAGAAAGAAAAATAAATCTGCTTAAACTAAGGAATTGTATATGTGTGGTATAAATGTTACACAGAGGGTAGTTTTTATTAGAAGATAAGAAATTTAAGGGTGTGCCTAGAGGAGTGAGAGTTTATTTTGGAAGAATAGGGAGTGGGGGAAGGAACCCTGTAAAGCCAGATGAACCACGATAGAGCTGGGAAATGGGGAGAGCTCACCTTTAACACGGTTGCATGGCCAAGCCCTTGACAGGGTGTGTTCTGTATAGGCCAACATTTGGAGAATTGAATGTGAAGTTTAAAAGAGAGCATATTGTTTTGCTACTTTAGAAGGGTTTGGAGGGAGTTAGAAAAGGCTAATGCAATAAATATCAACATTGCTGAAGTTGGGTGGAGAATGTGTATTCATTTTATTGTTCTTTCATTTTTTTGGTAGGATTAAAATTTTCAAAGTAAAAAGTTGATGGGAAGAGAAGACATAATTTTTATAAATTATAAAAACCTATAATTTATAAATTATAAAAATTATAATTTTTAGGAAGAACAGACTTTGAAAGGTTTAACCAAAACAGTGAATCTATAAGAGTGAAGGTTGGTATAAAACAGATGAACCAAAGGAACTCTTAGGTAAGGAGACTCAGGATTTGAATTTGAGGGAATGGAATAAAACTACTGAATAAAGGGAGATCTGGTGAACACATTTCTAAAAGTCCCTTGAAAAATATCAACATAAATATAGGGGGAAATATTATTCCATTATTTTAACAGCAAAAAAATTAATTATGGTATGCTTGCCACAGAGTTTAGGATTAGCTAAGAATCTATTCTATGAAAGGCACTTAGCTAGGTGGCTGTCTTTATAATCTAGTTAGGAGAGCCAGATATGCTCATTTAATTGTGATACCAGGCAGGCAGTCTTCAGTGATAGTTACAAAGAAAATGCCCTAGAATATTGATGAGGGAAAGATTGGTTTGGAATGGCAGGTCCTGTTTAATTTTCCCAAGAGCCCTGTGAAGTAAGGTACAGATGAGGGAAAGACTTGGAGAACTTAAGCAGCTTACTGATACCAAACAGCTGCTGCATGGCAGAACTGAGATCCACGTGCAGGTGGGTCTGACCCCAGAACTCTTGCTCTTCACCAGTACATTACAGTATATGGCCTTCAATGTGCAGATGAACTGTCTGACCAGTTCTCTTCTCTCACTGTGCCTTGAAGTCTCAAGTGACATGCCTTTTTCCCCCGTTGCACCCATTTGGGTCCAGCCATCAGCTAGTCCAACCCTGGTCCAAACATCAGCCAGGGTTGCTCCACCTAGTATCATAAATTGGGCTGTCTTATTTCTCTGACCCGTAGTTTTCTTTTCTACTCTTTTGTTCTTGCTCTTCCTCTTTAGTGATGGTTTTTTTATATTGAATTATGAGAAAGTATATATGATAGAAAAGTTGGAATATTTATAAAAGTGTAAAGAAAGGCCCAAACCACCTTACCAGACATACCACTGTCATAAGATTTTTAGTGTTTTTTTAAATCCATTTTTGAAATGAATTCTTTTTCTTTTACCTAATTGGCAACTGTCCCCGTTCTTCAAACTCACTGAGATCTCTCTAATATTGACCCATTCCTTCTCTGTAATTGATCAATTCCCTTCTGACTACCTTCTTTCCTGTCCAGCACAGACTTAACAATCCAGGGCCTGGCACATAGGAGGTACACAGGAGATATTTCTTTAAGGAATGAACAAATGATCCCTTCCCCTTAACTTCCTTTCCCACTTTTTGTTTTCTCATATTATTTAAACACCAATGCAAGAGCAATTGTTTGCCTTGGCATTTCTGTACATTGGCTTCTGAGCACCGCTGGAAAAAAAATCAGAGAATAAGATGGATTGGTGGCACTGCACTTCCATGGTTTCCGGTCTTACAGGGCTTCACAGCATGGCTTGGCAATCCTATTACTGATTTTTGTCCCTCTGTCTCATTTTTCAAGATAATCATTTGAAAACTACCAGTCTCAGGCTTTCTACCCCATTACCTACTCCACCACTCTGAGCAGAATAACTCTCCTCCTACTTCTTAAAGAAAAAAGAGATGCTGTTATTTCAGTTACATGACTGCTAATTTTTATTGAGTGCTAAATAGGCGATAGGCAGTATGCCAAGCACTTTACACAGGTTATCTCATTTCATTCTCGCCATAGTCCTGTGAGATGAGAGCTGTGAGTGTCCCATTTCACAGAGGAAGCAGAATGTAGAACAGTTAAGTGGCTTGCCAGGCAAAGATATCTAGGAAATGTTAAAGCTGGTGGGGGGTGGGAGTGGCCTGTCATGCTCAGTCAGCAGTATGACTGCAGAGTTCGTATATTCCAAAATCTCCTTGACTGAGAAACCAAGTAGCTGACTGCATAGTGGGAGAGAGAAAGAAACATGATGAGAAAATTTCCATATAATGTGCTAAGTGTGGTGACGAAGGTATGCAAAGCATTGCATGGGAACACAGAGGAGGGGCATTTGTGGAATGCCTTCAAATCATCACTCCTCTTAGTAACTTTGCACTGGGCTGTCCTGACCTCCCTGCTCCCACTGTTTGTGGAGGATATGTCATCCGTCCTCTTGAGAAAGGCTAAATGTCTCCATCTTTGTTTTTGGACCCTCCCTCCTCCAACTTTATCACATCCCTTTCCTTCAGTTATGCACCCCCCCGACAACCCCCCCCATATTTAATCTCTTCTAGTCCTCTTATAGAAAGATATTTTCAGGTCTCTGTGATCTAAAAAGCAAACTCTGCCTTAACCAAAGGTCCCATGTAGTCTATACCTTTCATTCTCTGCACAGCTGAACTTCTTGATGGTCTGTCCTTGCTGCTTCCCCTTCCTCACACCTCTTATAAATAAGATATAAACCCCAAGAAAGCTGTTTTTATGTTTTAGTCATTCATTTATCAAATATTTGAATGTTTCCTATACTTTACAGGTGTCGGGTGTACAGTAGTGATTAAAACGGAGTCTCGGCTTTTGTGAATATTATAGCCTAAGGGGTAGACAAAGAAACAGACAACATACAATTTACAGTATGTGAAGAGCTGCAGAGATGTTACAGAAGGGACCCACTTGGATTGGGGAAAGGGATCAGGGTAGGTTTGAGAAGGTGACATTAAGCAGAAATTTGAAAGATGCAAGGAGCAGAGTAAGGCGTTTGAGACATAAGGAAAGCGACATGTGCTAAGCCTGTAAGACCTGTGACACATTGTGTCCTGGTAGTTGAGAGGAGATGGTGGCTGGAATGTTGAAGTTAGAGAGTGAGTAGTAATAAGGTTGTGCGGGGCCTTGTAGACCATGGTAAGGAGTTTGAATTTCATTCTAAGTGAAATGGGAAGTTATTGAAGGGTTTTAAGCAGAAGAATGAAATTCTCTGTTACGTTTCTGGAAGATCCTCTCTGGTTACATGGAGAACGGGTTAAAGAGGTGCAAAAGAGGAAACAGGAGGCTATTTGTGGCCATCCAGGCAGGAGAGGATTATGCTCTGGGCTAAGGACGTGATTGTGAGCTGGGGGAAAGTGAGCAGGGTCCACAGGACTGACTTGAATGGACTAAAAATGGGGGGGAGGGGAAGGGAGGAGGAGAAGGGAAAGATCAAGGAGGACTCACAGCTTTCTAGCTTGAGCAGCTGTTTGATAGCTTCGTTTCTGAAATGTTCAAGATGGGGTGGGGGAAATGGATGAATGGATTTAAGGGAAAAATCTAGAAAATCCGTTGAGTTTTAGATTTTTAAAGTCTGCGAGTCCTGTAAGATATCCAAATAGAAAGATCAAATAGGAATTTTTGTGTATCAGTTTGGAAATTAGAAGAGAAGTGTGGGTGAGGGAGATATATTGGGAGTTTACAAATGTAAATAATATTTGAAATCATGAGATTTGATGAGATTACTCAGAGAGAAACAACATAGGAAAAAGAGGAGAGGACCTAGGAATTAACCCTCAGGGACCCCAACATTTAATGGTCAAGTGAAAGAGAAAATGCTGGAAAAGAAACTGAGAAAACAGCATAAGAAATGGAAAGAAACTTAAATCCATGGTTTCACTCTCACTTTCTCAAGAAGGAGGGAATGGTCACCTGCATTGAATGTTGCAGAGAAGATAAATTGGGCAAGGATAGAAAGTGTCCATTGGTCATGCAACATGGAGATCATTGTTAGGAGCAGATGACAATTTGGAATATCTGTTGGACAAAGGATCAGAATAAATAATTCCCAGAAAATAAGATACATATGGAAAATAAACAGCAAAATGTTCAGCATTACTGCTAATCAAAGAGATGTAAGCTATAATAACCTTGATGTTAATTTTCACTTATAAAATTAGCACAGCCTTTTAAAAATGAGCATGCCCAATACTGACCGCAGGGATATATACAACAGGTGCACTCAAACATTGTTGGTGGGAATATTAATTGGCAACATAATATTAATTGACATTACTTAAGCAACAAAATGTTTAAAAATAGTTTTTGCATGAGTCATCTATAGTCTGAATTCTAAGATTTCATCAAAATGTGTACCCTCTAACCTGTTTTAGAGAACTTTCTTTAATACTAGTTTAAAACTCAACTTCATCTCCCATCAGTCTTAAAAGTTTTTGCTTTACTCTTAACAATATTTCCCATGTGTTACATTTTCCCCTTTGTTCGGGAAGACAATAAAAACAATCAGGTTTCTTTATATTGTTTTTGTTTCTGAGAAGTAGATTTTTTGAGTTAGAATAATTTTCATCTTTGCTTTAGAAGACTGTAAATGAGTATTTAATTTAAAGTAAATCTATTTTCCCGTATTAATTTTAGCTCTCTGAATGATTATACAGAATATTTCTTTTTATGCTTCAGATGGCAAGATTATTTTATCATAAGCCTCAGTTTGCCATTTTGGATGAATGCACAAGTGCAGTTAGTGTGGATGTGGAAGACTACATTTACAGTCATTGTCGAAAGGTAAGTGTGATAAATTCTCAGTCCCCCCTTTCAGTTTACTCTGTGTCCAACCAAATATCTACCCAAAGAGAAGATTCCAAGTTATAAAGTGACAAAATTACTATCATAGGATGATATCTTGCTTTAGTATTTTAAACTGATAATTAATAGATATGAGTAAAAAGAAATTATCAATGAATTCTGAATATAATTCTTTTTAGCCGTGTATTAGATATAAAATAAATGTTTAAATTTATTTTCCTTTTAACTCATTCTCTATACTCAGAGTTAATAAACAGATATTTTCTTAATTTGTTCCATCAACTTTACCTGAATATCATTTGTTTCTTTATAAAGAAAATTCAAAAAATAAAAAAAAACTTTAATTAAAAAAATTCGACAGTAATTATTTGGCAACTTTTAATTTATCCATTTTTTTCTCTGGCCTGTCCATTATCTTACCAAGGCTTCTTTTAGTAGCCTTTTCTGAGGCTGTCTACATTGGTTCCATTCTTTAAGTAATTATTCAGTCGCCTCAGTTTTTTTGTTTGTTTTTTTTTCCTGTGAGGAATTGTCACCATCATCTATACTTTCGTTGGATTTTGAGAACAAGAGCAGCATAATCTAACTGTTTTAGAGTTTCAGTGTAAGCAAATGAAGTACAGGAGTCTTTTACCATGTTGTAACTGTTCTTTGGGAGTTCACAATAAATATAAAAAGTCATGATGCGTGTATACGGTATCAGTTCCTGCTGCTCAGAGTGTGGTCACAGCTCAGCAGCAGCGGCATTGCCTCGGAGCGTGTTAGAAATGCGGTCTCAAGCCCTACTGCTAAATCAGAGCCTGCGTTTTAACAAAACCCCCGGATGATTCAGATGCACATTAAAGTCTGAGAAGAATTGGCATAATGATGAAGGAATAAATTTGCTACGTTCATCTTTTAGGAAGATTTTATAGCTACTGATTTTATTTCTTTAATGGTTTTCTGTTCTTAATCAGTTTTAGTCATTTATAATTTTTTATCCATTTGTCCATACATATTTTCAGATTTTATAGGCATTAGAGGTGTTTGTGGAATCTCTTACACATAAAACCAAGTAGTCTCTACTTGATTAGTGATTTAGAGGCTCTTTGCTGATAATTTTGTCCATGCAGTTTCCTCTTACATCTAGCTGTAGGCTGCAAGTCCCCACAAAGGATGCAATTCTCCTACGTATAGATTCCACTTAAAAGAAAAAAATTCTTATGGAGCCCCCAGTTGATAAATTGTATTACTATAATGGCACTTGAATATGGATAAGCATGAAATGAAGTATGAACTTAAACTTAAAACTCATTTACAGAAGCTACAAAACCAATATAAACTTATAAATTAAGTACAGATAAAACTTTAAAACACAGTTTCAAAATTGCAGCATTAGAGAGACCTATGATACTGTTTTGCTGAAACTAAACCACTGGTTTAGGTTTAGTCTGAGGTCCAAAAATAATAGGAGGTCCAGATCTTATATTTTGAATTTTGCTTACGTATTTTGACTGAAGTAATTCTATTATAAAGAATGCCTTCATTAAGTTGAGAGCTAATCCAGTTATTTTAGAATTGTAAGAGAAATAATATCTGAAGTGAGCTTTCAAAAATAAGATGTGTTACACCATCGAAATATATGTTTTATTAATAACTGACCATATACTTATCATGCAGTTCCTAACCTGTTTGAGAACCTTTCCCATGGCAGCCAAACTTATGATACATTAAAAGTTTTAAATGATACCACTTTAAATCACCACTTGGTGCCAACAGAAGTGTAAACACAAACTTGGGCACTTAAATCTCATGATAGAAGTGATAAGAAGAATATACTTACTCAAAATTCTTTTTAATTATCAAAATGAATATAAAAATTGGAACTCATGGTGGAGATTTCCTGGCTACCCTAGCATGTATCTCAGCCTCGAGAGGTCCATTTTGAGAAACACTGATCTAGAGCAAGGTTTCTCAATCTCAGCACTATTGACATTGTGGGTTGGATGACTCAGTTGTGGGAGGCTGTCCTCTGCTTTGTAGGATGTTTGGCAGCATTTCTGACCTCTACTCATTAGACTTCTGTAGCACTCTCAGTTGCAACAATCAAAAAAGACCTTGCCAAATGTCCCCTATGGGACAAAATCCCCTGCCTCCACTCCCTGGTTGAGAATCACTGATCCAGAGCAACTAGCTGTATCTCTTAGTGTTGCTTTGAAAATTTGAAGAACAATCCATAAATCCTAATTCACAGTCTGAAATCCAGTAAGCTTGTAAAACCAAAAGATTTTTCATTATTTTGTAGCAAGCTCACTGGGTAGCCAGACCTGGCCTGAGCTAACAGAAGATTTTTAAGCTCTTATTTATCTCACTGAATGTTCATGTCCATATGTGTTGTTGCAGAAACACTGATGTGTTTGATTTCAGAATTCTGCCTCTGAACCCTCTGGGGGTTTTCCAAAATCTGAATTCTAAGACATTCCAAAATAAGGGTTTCCAATAAAAGATTATGACCCTGTATTTGAAAAACAAATTTACTGTAGGCAGTACTATATTGATTTAATTTTCCTATTTTTGACTTTTTGCTACTTTTACCACCTTTATACTCTTTTCATATATTTTTTCACAATAAAATATAAAATGTGCTAGGATATATATTTTCTGCCCCAAACAAAATAATACACTTAATTAAGCTAGTACCTATTAGTTTAGTTTTTTTTCTTAAAGACTCTGTTGATACTTGTTATTTTTTATTATGTGGTCAATGGCCTGTACTTTGCATTACCTTAAACATTTGGCATCAGTTATAGTTTTTTCTCTTTGGCATTGATTTTTAACTATAGCTACTGAAGACAGTCATCTTAACAGCTTAAATTATATAGACTAGTTTAATTTGTGACTCTGTGTTATTGATATAAACCTAAATCATTTTCCTTATATTAGGTTGGCATTACCCTCTTCACTGTGTCACATAGAAAGTCTCTTTGGAAACACCATGAGGTTTGTATTTCTTATACTGAATGGTATAGTGAGAGTTTATTTTCATATATGAATTCAGATGATTATGGTTTTAGATTTCTTGGTGTATATTCCCTTATAAATATATAACTTAAGGGAAAAAGGTGACTCTAACTCATTTTTATAAAACAGGATTTTCATAAATATTATTGTAGTTGTTAATTTTGAAAGCTACAATATATGTAAACAGTCCCGAGTTATATATGATAGATATTAGAGAACCAGTTAGTGGTTCTCCAGTTTTATAAATGACTGTTGTATAATAACTGATTAAAATGTGCATAATCTTATCACAACTATGGCCAAATAAACTTTTTCTTACCATTCTGTATTGACAGAAGGAGAAAGTCTTAAGAAGGATCAGATAGCAAAGAGTTTAGGGACAGTTTTAGTAGAGACCAGGACTACAAGGAGGAAACTGTATAATGTCAGCTATGTTTGTCCTCACACTGTAATAAATAGAATTCATTAGGTGGTCACTATAATTTACAAAGATATTACAGTGAGGTTTACATGGGTACAGGTGCTCCAGCAGTGCCATAGTGCCATTCTCAGTATGGGAGTTCTTTTCAACTCTTAATGTAAAATAATCAAACCCTAAAAATAAACCCAGCTTAGTTCCTTTTCTCTTTTTTCTTTTCTTTTCTGTTTTCTTTTCTTTTCCCTTCCTCCCTCCCTCCCTCCCTCCTTCCCTTCCTTCCTTCTTCTCTCCCCCCCTTCCTTCCTTCCATCCTTTCTTTCTCCCTTCCCTCTTTCCTTCCTTCTTCTCTTCTGTCCTTTTTTTCCTTCCTAAATGATACAGAAAAGGTTTGAGAAAAATTGGAACATGGTAAGGGTGTTTTGTCCCATAAAATACATACCTGATTGATTATCTTTTTAACCAGATACTGGGCTGAGTGTCATGAGGGATACAGAGTACTGTCCTTACACTCAAGAACCTTACGGTTTAGATGATAGTGTATAAATGGTTAAATGAAGAGCATGGGATTTGAAGTCAGAAAACCTGGGTTCAGGCATCACTGTTTCTGGCATTAATTGCTTCCTTCATATAATAAAGTATTGATCCTTGCCTAACTGTCTCATAGATTACCGTGAGGATCAAAGAGGTAGCCTGTATGAAAGTTCTTAATAAACCGTGATGAAGTTCTATATAGCTGTTGACTTTTAAAGATAGTTTTATTATCTTAATGACATAATTTGCCCATTTTCATGAATTGAATGAAAAACTAAATAACTAGAAATCAAAGCAGTTTAAAATATACCCAAGCCTTTGTGTTTTCTCAGAAGTTCATAAACATTACAGCCATAGGACAGTGAAAGGACTTGGGTTTCCCCTCTCCTCTTCTCTTGGAGGTGTAGACAGTTACCAAAATAACCATCAGGCCAGTGATCATGTGAAGGAGGGGTAACACAAAGAACTGCAATGTTAAACAGTCCAGAATAGCTTAAAAATAACAGTATAGAAAATGGAAAAGCAAAGGTCTTTTCTGTAAACAAAAAACCACTAAATAAAATGGAAGGCTTTGTAACTGTCCTAAGCATCTTCATAGGATGAGATATTTGGGCTCACTCTGTAGTTCTCATCCTCCTCTGCTAAGTCAAAGAACAAATGAACAAAAAACCTTAAGTTAGAGGTTCTGAGCTGATCTGGGAAACCAGCTAAAGTAAGTATTTTAGAAGCTGTCCTATACGACAGACTTGCACTTAGTGCACTTGCACCTCTGTAGATCAGATCCTTGGTTGTGGAGTGGTAGAAGCATTCTAATTTGTGGGATGCTTACAGATTTGATTCCTTTAAAATAATAAGGAAGTCTGGTGTTTTAGTTCTCTTAATGGAAAGTACTATATCCACTACAAGCAGATGTATATTGTGGCTCCTTTTAAAAAGAGTGGACATCTTCTTTTAGTCTGTCCTTGGAAAATGGTATGCATTTCTGAGTATAAACTTTTGAAGATTTTAGTGGCTTAACATAATTATTTTCAATCATTTTCTTGTATAATAACCTCTACATAAATTCCTGACAAAAAGGAGATTCTCAGTTATTGATTTTTTTCCCCCTTCTTTCCCATAGTACTACCTGCATATGGATGGCAGAGGCAATTATGAATTCAAACAGATAACAGAAGATACAATTGAGTTTGGCTCTTAGAATCCAGAGAACTGTATTGAACCAGCTTCAATGAAATAATTAAACAATACAATTAGAAATACAAAGTACATTGTAAAATAAAGTTGAGCTTGTTTTTTTAAACAAAACAACAAATTAACTAGATATAAAATAATTGCGAATAAGTTGTTGAAACATTTAATATTATATAGGATATTGCTAATTGTGTATATGTTGGTTTAATTATTAATATGTACTAAGAATGTCCTTATTCTTGTGGTTAAAAACCTGCCTAAATTAAATTGGGCTTAAATCAGTGTAACCTGATTCATCCTGGGATGTAAACCATTTGAAGTCAGCTACTTTGACTTTTATGGCTCTATCTTTTCCTTCAATGAAGAACCCTATTTAAAACTAGGGTCATCACTTGTCCTGTTCTAACAAGATAGTCTTGAGTTTCATTTTATTGTGCCCCCATGATAGTGGGAAACAAATCATAGTGTATTATCAAAATGTACATCTTGGCATAATGGCCTTTGTTACCCTGTGGCAGATGTCTTTAGCTGCCACAGTTATACTCATTCCTTGCTTATGTCTTGGGGTACATTTGAATCCAGGAAAGCCATTTGGATTTTCTTTGGCTAAATAATAAATGTGCCCCTCGCAATCTTCATTATTGAGTTGTTTTGAGGGTTCTTTGTGGTGATGCAACAAAAGTATATGTGCAGTCTTGCTTACAGGGGATGGTTACTGTGTTTCACACCTAATCTTCTCAGTGATTGGGATATGAAAACACAAAGTCCTTACATGTCAAGCTCAAGGTCTTATAAGATTTTTAGAATTTTTAAAGAATTGGATGGATTTGTGTATGTTAGGAGCCCATTCATTAGAGGTGCGGTGGTTACACGGTGTTAAACTCCAGATGAGCCATAGGAATGTACTACATGAAGTAAAGCACTGAGTATGCAATGTTATCACTGTCTTTGACTGTGATTTTATGTTTAAAAAATACGTTATAAAATTATGCACATGAGTGAATTATGTTTCCTAAGTCACTGGTTTATCTCTGTGACTCTTTAATAACTTTTTTATATTTGGGTCATTATGTTGAACTGTATCCTAAGAGAAATCAAATTCATCTCACCAGACCACCATCAATGACTATGTGTATTATTTGCACAGGGAGAACTGAAATTGAGTATTATCAATAAGCTAGATATGAAATCAATTTTATCAAACTGGGATTCAGAAAGGGGCTTTTTATATTCTTGTTTCTGCATAACTGGTTTGGATTTTTTTTTGCAGAATTAACTATAAGAATCACTGACTACCAAAGTTAAAACTTGATGTACTGATTCCAGAATACGTAACATTCAATTTTTACCACTTCTCTTTAGCAAACTTGTATACTTACTTATTTTCTGTTCAGATTAAAAAAGAATCAGATATCCTATACAACCTTTGCTTGTTCTTTTTATTCTGGTATATAAATCCTAGGTAGTTCATACAGAGTTATACAGTCTTGACTTGAAAAATACAAAAATAAACATTCAGAAAGCCCTTTTAGCATCCAGTATCTCTTTTTAAAAAATTTTTGTCAAATGTGGTTTTAATGGAATGAATTTCTTCTTTAGAAAAGCCAGGAAAAAACCTTCAGTGTACTTCACAAATGCTACCAAATAGACAGGAGACCTTAAAAGATAGTATCAGTCCTGGGAAACATTTTATGGCATGGGGGAAGTTTCAGATTTTCAGATTTCTAGGTTACCCTAAGCCTACTAATAGAAGTATTTTCCTAGCTGCCTCCTTATTTCTCTGTAATGAATTCTTGCAATCAAAAAAATTTGTTTTTGTTTTTTTTTCTTTATTTTTTCTTCCGTTTTTAATTTAACAAATGTTAAAGTGCCTCACCATATGAGATATAAAGAAAGATCCCTTTCCTGGCGAATCGCAGTATACATTAACTTGTTGGTTCTAGGAAGGCTTGCAGTCAAGGAATCCAGTGTTTCCAGAACGTGATTGACCATGGAACATCTTTTCCCACATAATTCCTGTTAGTATCGTCCATAGACTGAACTGGGAAATGGCAGTTTAATCTGAAGAATAAACTGAAGATAAGGACTTTCATCCACGAGCAACACACTGCATATCAAGCGTATCAAGTGTATCATACCAAGCTTCTACTTTTTCTATGAGAAAATAGGGACGCAGACACCTAGGGTGGTATGCTCTGCACTAATAGAATAAATGTATCTGGGGTTTGCCTCTATAGGGGAAGCAAAAGTTTACTTCTACCCTCTTAGGGTTTTTGGCTGGGCCTAAGAATTAAATTGACATAAGACAGATTACAGGACAAAAACATACACATTTATTTAATATAAGTTTTATGTGACAAGGGAGCCCTTGTGAGGAAATAAAGCCCCAAAGAAGTGGCAAAACCTGAGTCTACAAAGCTGAACAAACAAGCAATTGTGGAAAAGTAACTGTGGAGAGGCTAAAGGAAGGTAAGAATTATTTTAATAAGGTTTGTATAGAATTCTCTCAGCCTCAACATCCTGTCCTTGATAAGAGTGTTATTTTCCTTCTGGTGTAGTGAGGACATATTCCATATGGGGTTTTATCTCCTGTTTTTAGGAAGAAAAAGGGGAGAGTCAGAGTGCCCTTCCTCCACCTGCTGTTTAAGTGCCTGTAGCTCAAACTAGTCCTTATGCCAAAGTGGCATATTTTGGGATGGCAAATCCTACCACCCTTCACCTCTTCCCCCTCCCCCCCTTAATGATTAGCATTTGGCTTAAAACTGTGGTGATATTATAGCATCTATCATTTCCTTATATAATTTTTTAACTTTTAAATTTGGTGTTTAAAACCATAGTTTGCCTAAAAGCAGAGTGAGTTTTCTCCCATCAGATGGGACTTTAGCATTGTTAGTTGTAGGAAGCTGTTTACATTTTTACCTCTGTCAGTAATTTTTCTTTTGTGAAGAGTTGAAATGCTCTGACCTATAAACGTATGCATGCCACTTAAAAAAATCTGGTACCAGAAATTCATAAATAACAGTCCCTCCCCACACCCTAGGGGCAATCTCTCTCTCTCTCCTCCTTTTTTTTTTTTTTTTTTTTTAAATTGGAGTATAATCGCTTTACAATGCTGAGGTCGTTTCTGCTGTTCAGTGGGGCAACCATTTTTAACCTGTAACTGTTTCGTGGTGGTTTTATTTTTAAGCAGTGTATTATATAGCTACTTCTTACTTTGTCAGTTCTAGGCATCCCCTGCTGCCCGTATTCCAGCCACAGCCACCACATATAACACTTTATTGCAATATAATACATAAGCAGAAAGGCCTACAAATCTTAGGCTCATTGAATTTTTAGAAAGTGTTCATGTGCATTACCACCCCCCAGATCAAGAAGTAGGACGTTGTCATGCCTCCGGGCCTCCTTCATGTCTTCTTCCAATCGTTAGCCCATAAAAGCCACTTTATCCTGACTTATAAATTAGGTTGCCTGTTTGTGAACTGCATATGTAATTGGATACCCTTTGTGTACTCCCTTCAGAGTACAGGTCCTTTGCATTCTTAGGTAGGTTTATTTTTAGGTATTTTATTCTTTTTAATGTGATGGTAAATGGGAGTGTTTCCTTCATTTCTGTTTCTGATCTTTCATTGTTAGTGTATAGAAGTGCAACAGATTTCTGTGTATTTGTTTTGTATCCTGCAACTTTACCATAATTCATTGATGAGCTCTAGTAGTTTTCTAGTAGCATCTTTAGGATTCTCTATGTATAGTATTATGTCATCTACAAACAGTGACAGTTTTACTTCTTTTTCAGCTTGTATTCCTTTTATTTCTTTTTCTTCTCTGATTGTCATGGCTAGGACTTCTAAAACTATGTTGAATAAACGTGTCCTGTTCCTAATCTTAGAGGAAATGGTTTCAGCGTTTTACCATTGGGTATGATGTTAGCTGTGGGTTTGTCATAGATGGCCTTTATTATGTTGAGGTAGGTTCTATGCCCACTTTCTGGGGAGTTTTTATCATAAGTGGGTGTTGAATTTTGTCAAAAGCTTTTTCTACATGTATTGAGATGATCATATGGTTTTTATTCTTCAATTTGTTAATGTGGTGTTATCACATTGATTGATTTGCAGATGTTGAAAAGTCCTTGTATCCCTGGAATAAATCCCACTTGATTCTGGTATATGATCCTTTTAATGTATTGTTGGATTCAGTTTGCTAGTATTTTGTTGAGAATTTTTGTGTCTATGTTCATTAACGATATTGGCTGTAATTTTCTTTTTTTGTCATATCTTTGTCTGGTTTTGTTTTCAGGGTAATGGGGGCCTCATAGAATGAGTTTGGGAGTGTTCCTTCCTCTGCAGTTTTTTGGAATAGTTTCAGAAGGGTAGGTGTTAACTTTCTCTAAATGTTTGATAGTATTTGCCTGTGAAACTATCTGGTCCTGGACTTTTGTTTGTTGGGAGTTTTTAAATCACAGTTTCAATTTCAGTACTTGTGCTTGGTCTGTTCATATTTTCTATTTCTTTATGGTTCAGTCTTGGGAGATTGTACCTTTCTAAGAATTTGTCCATTTCTTCTAGGTTGTCCATTTTATTGGCATATAGTTGCTTGTAGTAGTCTCTTATGATCCTTTGTATTTCTGTGGTGTCAGTTGTAACTTCTCCTTTTTCATTTCTAATTTTAGTGGTTTGAACCCTCTCCCTTTTTTTCTTGATGTGTCTGGCTAAATGTTTATCAATTTTGTTTGTCTTTTCAAAGAACCAGCTTTTAGTTTCATTTATCTTTTCTGTTGTTTTCTTCATCTCTAATTCATTTATTTCTGCTCTGATCTTTATGATTTCTTTCCTTCTACTAACTTTGGGTTTTGTTTGTTCTTCTTTCTCTAGTTGTTGCAGGTGTAAGGCTAGGTTGTTTGAGATTTTTCTTGTTTCCTGAGATACGCTTGTATTGCTATATATTGAATACTTCCCTCTTAGAACTGCTTTTGCTGCGTCCCACAGGTTTTGGATCATCATATTTTCATTTTCATTTGTCTCTAGGTATTTTTTTGATTTCCTCTGATTTCTTCGGTGATCCATTGGTTATTTAGTAGCATATGGTTTAGCCTCCACATGTTTGTGTTCTTTACAGTTTTTTTCTTGTAGTTGATTTCTCTTTTTTTTTAATTTATTTTATTTTATTTTTGGCTGCGTTGGGTCTTTGTTGCTGTGCATGGGCTTTCTGTAGTTGTGGCAGGTGGGGGCTACTCTTTGTTGCGGTGCGCATGCTTCTCATTGCAGTGGCTTCTCTTTGTTGTGGAGCATGGGCTCTAGGTGCGTGGGCTTCAGTAGTTGTGGTGCATGGGCGTGGTTGCTCTGTGGCATGTGGGATCTTCCTTCACGAGAGCTCGAAGTTGATTTCTAATCTCACAGTGTTGTGGTTGGAAAAGATGCTTGATATGATTTCAGTTTTCTTAAATTTACGAAGGCTTGCTTTGTGGCCCAGCATGTGATCTATTTTGGAGAATGTTCCATGTGCACTTGAGAAGAAAGTGTATTCTGCTGCTTTCGGGTGGAATGTTCTATAAATATCAGTTAAGTCCATCTGGTCTAATGTGTCATTTAAGGCCTGTGTTTCCTTATTGATTTTCTGTCTGGACGGTCTGTCCATCGATGTAAGTGGGATGTTAAAATCCCCCACTACTATTGTGTTTCTGTTGATTTCTCCTTTTATGGCTGTTAACATTTGCCTTATATATTAATGTGCTCCTTTGTTGGGTGCATACATATTTACAGTTGTTATATCTTCTTCTTGGATTGATCCCTTGATCATTATGTAGTGTCCTTCTTTGTCTCTTATAACAGTCTTTATTTTAAAGTCTATTTTGTCTGATATGAGTGTTGCTACTCCAGCTTTCTTTTGATTTCCAATTGCATGGAATACCTTTTTCCATCCCCTCACTTTCAGTCTGTATGTGTCCCTTGATCTGAAGTGGGTCCTTGTAGATGACATATATATGGGTCTTGTTTTTGTATCCATTCAGCCAGTCTGTCTTTTGGTTGGAGTATTTAATCCGTTTACATTTAAGGTAATTATCGATATGTATGTTCTTATTGTCATGTTGTTAATTGTTTTGAATTTGTTTTTGTAGGTCTTTTTTCTTCTCTTCCTCTTTTGTTCTCTTGTGATTTGATGACCATTTTTAGTGTTGTGTTTGGGTTGCTTTTTCTTTTTTGTGTGTATATCTATTGTAGAATTTTGGTTTGCAGTTACCATGAGGTTTTGATACAGCAGTGCATATATATATATATATACACACACACACACACATATATATATATATATATATATATACACACACACACACATACACACACACACACACACACACAAGATTGTTTTAAGTTGCTGGTCTCTTAATTTCAAATGCATTTCCAATATCCTACATTTGTACTCTCCTCACGATTGCTGGTTTTGATATATTTGTGTGTGGATGATTCCTATTTTTACTATATGTTTGCCTTTACTGGTGAGCTTTCCTATTCATAATTTTCTGTTTCTAGCTGTGGCCTTTTCTTTTCCATTTAGAGAAGTTCTTTTAGCATTTGTTGTAAAGCTGGTTTGGTGGTGCTGACTTCTCTTTTCTTTTGCTTGTCTGTAAAGCTTTTGATTTCTCTGTCGAATCTGAATGAGAGAGAGCCTTGCTGGGTAGAGTATTCTTGATTGTAGGTTTTTCTCTTTCATCACTTTATATTGTACCACTTCCTTCTGACCTGCAGAATTTCTGTTGAAAAATCAGCTGACAACCTTATGGGGATTCAGCTGACAACCTTATGGGGATTCCCTTGTATGTTACTTGTTGCTTTTCCCTTGTTGCTTTTAATATTTTCTCTGTGCCTTTAATTTTTATCAATTTGATTACTATGTGTCTCAGCGTGTTCCTCCTTAGGTTTATCCTGTATGGGACTCTGCACTTCCTGGACTTGGGTGACTTTCTTTTCCCATGTTAGGGAAGTTTTCAGCTATTATCTCTTCAGATATTTTCTCAGGCCCTTTCTCTCTCTCTTCTCCTTCTGGAACCCCTATAATGTGACTGTTGGTGCGTTTAATGTCCCAGAAGTCTCTTAAACTGTCCTCATTTCTTTTCATTCTTTTTTCTTTATTCTATTCCATGGCAGTGATTTCCACCATTCTGTCTTCCAGGTCACTTATCTGTTCTTCTGCCTCATTCTGCTATTGATTCCTTTTAGTGTATTTTTCATTCCAGTTATTGTATTGTTCAACTCTGTTTGTTCTTTATAGCATCTAGCTCTTTGTTAAACATTTCTTGTATCTTCCTGGTCTGTACCTCCATTCTTTTTCTGAGATCTTGTGTCATCTTTACTATCATTACTCTGAATTCTTTTTTTGAGTAGATTGCCTGTCTCCACTTCACTTAGTTATTCTTCTGGGGTTTTATCTTATTCCTTCAACATATTCCTCTGCCATCTCATTTTGTGTAACTTTCTGTGTTTGTGGTCTCTCTTCCACAGGCTGCAAGGTTGTAGGTCCTCTGGCTTCTGGTGTCTGCCCACTGGTGGGTGGAGCTGGGTCTTGACCCTCTGGTGGGCAGGGCTACGTCAAGGGTTGTGTTTAGAGGCAGCTGTGGGCTCAGGAAGACTTTAGGCAGCCTGTCTGCTGATGGGTGGGGCTGTGTTGCCACCCTGTTGGTTGTTTGGCCTGAGGTGTCACAACACTGGAGTCTACAGGCTGTTGGGTGGGGCCAGGTCTTGGTGTCAGAATGGCAGCCTCCAGGAGACCTTACGCCAATGAGTAACCCCCAGTACCTCTGCCACCAGTGTCCTTGTCCCCACAGTGGGCCACAGCCACCCCCCGCCTCCCTAAGAGACTCTCCAAGGCCAGCAGGTAGGTTTGCCCCAGGCTCCTATGAAGTCATTGCTTTTTCCCTGGGTCCCAGTGTACATGAGACCTTGTGTGCACCCTCCAAGAGTGGAGTTTTTGTTTTCCCCAGTCCTATGGAGTTCCTGCCATCAAGCCCCGCTGGCCTTCAAAGCCAAATGCTCTGGGGGCTCCTCCTCCCTATGTCAGATCCCCAGGCTGGGGAGCTGGACATGGGGCTCAGAACTCTCACTCCTGTGGGAGAACCTCTGTGATACAATTATTTTCCAGTTTGTGGGTCACCCACCCAGCAGGTACGGGATTTGATTATATCACAAATATGCCCTCCTACTGTCTTGCTGTGGCTTCTTCTTTGTCTTTGGACATAGAATATCTTTTTTTGGTAGGTTCCAGTCTTTTTTGTTGATGGTTGTTCAGCAGATAGTAGTGGTTTTGGTGTTTTCATGAGAGGAGGTGAGCTCAAGTCCTTCTACTCTATCATCTTGTCCCAGAACCCAAAGTAGACGTTTAAGACAATGAGCATTCCTAAAAATTAAAAAAGATATTTCATGATGATAAAAGGTTGATCCACCAATAGTGGGAGGAAAAAAAACCCCACATAAATATTGAACACAGTTAACCAACTTCACCTAATTAACGTGTACCCAGCAAGTGCAGAATTCACCGAATGTGATAGATCCCTCTATTTATTTAAGACTTCTTGAATTTCTGTCAGTAATATTTTGTTGTTTTCTGTGTAGAGGTCTTGCACATTTTCATTAGCTTTATTGCTAGGCATTTGATGTTTGTTGATTCTAGTATAGTATATTTTATTTTCTACTTGTTAATTTTTGTAAATTGATCTTTGTGACAGATTGTATTTTCCAAGGATGGTCCCATCCCACATGCTCTTTACAGTGTGGTATGAACATCCTCCAAAGAGAAGTGAGATTTATAATCCCACCCCTTGAACCTGCGAACTTTGTAACTTCTTGTGGTAAGTCAGGGGCTTGGGTGTTGATCAAGGAGGAGACAAGATAAACTTTAAACTTTAAACGCATAAGCTTTATTTGGACGGCAGTTGGACAGGATTGCATGAGAGAGGAAGTCCTTCAACACGTGAAAACTGACAGAACTTAGGAAAAAATTAGTTCCAGAGATGGTGGCATGAGACCACCACCTATAAGCGGAATAAGACAAGGGGACTCCCAGGGGCAACAGGGAAGTCAGAGAGGGGCTCATGTGTCTAGGTGATGTCCCTCAGCAGCAATTGCTCTGAAGGACGAGCAGTGGTTTGGGGTCTTACAGCTGTAGGATTGTCTTATCTATGGTCAGCAGATGTTCAATACAATTTCATGGGGTATGTAAAGTAGGTTGGCTCTAATTGGCTAAAATTATGGTTTGGGACAATATTTAAAGCAGTTGATGTGTGAGGATTTGAGGTTGTCACAGGCGGGCTTTTAGCTAATGATCCTAGCCTGCTTTACAATGTTGTGTTAGTTTCTGCTATACAGCAGAGTGAATTAGTTATACATATACACATATCCATTAGAAATTTAAATTTTAAACATAAATTAATTGGCCAAACTATTTAGCCAAAGATATTTTTCCAAATGGCTTTGACTTTGGGATGCTTGAGGCAATACAAAACTCCAAACTTTGTCAAACACATATTTATTTTTGGCATTATCCTATGTCCAAGATATTGTTTTGTGATCAAGCCTTCCCTCTTCCTGGAACACTTCTCACACTTTCTCCTCTCCCTTTCCCCCATCTTTCCCCCGTGTCCTTCAGCTGAGGTTTTAGGTAGCCCTTCCAAGTCCAAGTTAGATGGCCCCGCAAGTTCCCCAAAGCACCCTATACTTCCCCTATCATAATGTTTATGTTCTATTATCATTACTTGTTTGACATTTTACCTGCAAATACATGAGCTCCACAAGAGCTGAGATTATACCTGTGGTATTTTATCAAATCCAAAATGCCTGGCACATAGTAGGTGCTTAATATTAGAATAAATGAATGAATTCAAATGCATAAGCATGGTTCTTGCCAGAAAAATTACCATCTAGAAAGGGGGCCATGACAGGTAAAGATCTGTACAATACTAAGGGTGGTAAGAAAGAATTGTGAGAATGCAGTAAGGAGGTAGGAAGAGTACACTGGGAATATGGGAGAGGAAAGCTCCTGGGTGAGATCCAGGAATTATTTTCCAGTCTTGAAGGATGGGTAGGTAGAAGCAGGGCACATGAATCAGTGAAATTGAGGCAGGAAAGCTTTTGGTCTTTAGAAAGCTGTGGATTAAAGCAGAGGTCCTCAAAGTATTGCCCTAGTGAAATGTGTAGTATTTGCAATATGATCATGGCTCTGCTTGTACTTTTGGCATAGATTAATAACTTGCTAAAATTTAAGTTTAATAAATGGCAACTTCTCGTCAAGGCTGTGCAGTTCTATCCATTGGTGAGGTGTCTCTTCCCTTTCTCCACCTCACTTCCCCTACCCTGCCTTTGTGAAATCAGAAGAGTGGGCTAAATGATTGGGGAAAGCACAGAGCACAGAGCTTCTCAGACCTCAAGGTGCATATAAATCACCTGGAAACTGCAGATTCTGGTTCAGTAGGTCGGGGGTGGGGTCCGAGAATTTCCTTCTCTAACTACCTCTCAAATGATGCTCAAACATTGTCCCGAGACTACACTTTAAGTAGCAGGATCTGGGGTGGAGCTCTAGCTGTGGACTAAAGAGACCATCACAGGTAGAGTTGCAGCAACTTGGAGAAGGTTCTCTGGTTCAATGATTCTGGCCACCCATCCCACCATGTTCCTTCATTCTTAATCATTTACAGGTGTTTTGGGTTTTATTTACTATTCCTTTGCTTTTACAATCCAGTTTGTGAATTCTGGTTAAGTTGCGATCCTCCTCAGGAACTGAAGATGGCACCACAATCTCAGTTATTAAAGGACACTTCCATCCTAAATGCAGTTATGCAAAGGAAAAGCATTTTCCTGCCCCTCTGAATGTTTCTTATTCTCTGGCCTGATATATGCTTAGAGAAGACAAGTTTCTTTGCAGATGGAGCATAGTTTTCCAGTGATTTTTGAAAATCAGGCTGGATTAAGATTATGTCAAAAACTTTTTTCTTAAAGCTTTTTTAGAACCCTGTTTTAAATGTTTATTAAATTTTGTATTTCAAGATGAATTGCAATTTCTGTTACAGAATTCCTGGATTGTTTTGAAGTATTTTCATTTCTCCCAGAGAAAGTGTTGTCTTTCAGTTGTTAATTATTCATGCTCTATCTAATGAATACATAATCATGGCATTTAGGCTAAAAGAGATTGAAGAGCTTTCAACCAATTAGTTCATTTGACAAAAGAGAAAACAGGCTCCCCAATTTTGCTTAAGTCCTCTTGAAAGAGTTTCGATACGTTGCAACAGAAAAAGTCCTAACAGACCCATATATGACAGACCTTCCAGCGCAGCTACAGACAGAGGATCTTGTCTATGCTTTATGTATTCTTAATTTGATTTTGGCTTCACAGCGAGCTGCTTTCTGACCTCTCCCAGGGCTAGGAATGCCCCATTTGTGTCTAGAGCTACTCGTAGTCTCTCATTGCAGTAAATTATAGATTAAGCCAGTGGTTCTGAAACTTTACTGGGCATTAGAATCACTTGAAGGGCTTCTTGTTAAAATGCAGATTTCTAATTCAGTAAGTCTGAGGTCAGGGTTATGAATTTGAATTTCTAACAAGCTCTCAGGTGATGCTAATTCTTATTCCATCACCTGAGATGCAGGACCACACTTTGAGAACCATCAGATTAAGCTAACATTGGGGCTACATGTTTCTTCATTATGTTCATCAAGAAAGAGAGCATCCCAACGTTCCCACAAAGAGCGCTGAGATTCACCCTTCCTAGACCAAGTTAGGGCATGTGCCTACCCCTAAACCAGTTTCTGCAGCCATGAGGAAGGAATGTGCTGAATGGCAAAGCCAGAATCACCTCTGTCTGCAGTTGAAAAGCAGGGCTGTGGGAAAGAAGAACTAGAGTCCACTATAAGCGTGTGGTATGAATGAAAGTCACCTTGTAACCATCACAAAGCTTCTCAGGCAACCACTGAAGAAAAATAACACATGCTGAATACACATGTCTTAGAACAGGTCAAAACTGCATTTGGTAATGAGTTTATTTACTATTTGATAGAATTGTTCCTTTGTTTATTTGAGACAGGTCCTTAGGTTATTGGCTCTCAGCCGTAACTAAGGTAAAATGTCTTTGGATTTCACAAGTATTAGTCTCTTACATGTAAGTCAAACTTGGTTAATAATTTAAGATGGTAAAAATCTGTCTTCAAAGCATGAACGTTTAGTTTACTAACAATTTAGCTTTATGGGATACTTTTAAGGACCAGGATAAATAATGAAGTATAATTTGGCCCACTGGAGGGCAGTAGTTTCTGGATACCAGCCAACAATTCAGAGTATGGTTTTCTGCTCCAGTGCTAATTACGATGTTGATTTGAGCAGCAGCTCTTTAGTCTCAGCGATAAGGGCAGGGCTGGAAACCTGAGTCCTGGTTAAAATCTGCGATATTGAAGCTTCCCGATCATTGCAGTGCAGCCTCGTCTGGATCTGTAATGAATTCCTTCCCTGTGAACAGCCAGACACCTCATTCCTACCCAGACCTGCTTTCACTCTGCCAGTACTTTCTTTAGTGGGACCATTCAAGTTCCTTAGATTATGAGGCCATGGAATTGCATAATGCTGTACTTATTCCTGGCAGGGAGAGAGCAGCCTGATGGAACCACCCAGTCAGATACACTCTCTGGGAACTTGTTCTACCCCCGTGCACTAAGCTCTTTGTCCCGGACAGCCCCATGTGAGCAGGAATTCAAGATAACAGCCAAAGCATACTTCTTTCGGGACATGCTCCCATGCCAACCTCTCTTTTGTTGACTCTGCTGCAAATGCACGCCCTCTTTCTCTGGCTTGAATGCCACTCCAGCATTGACACAGATTGGCAAACAACCCATCAGAACCAGCCAATAAACCAACCCACTGGTCTGTTTCCCTTAATTTCTCCAAAATATATATATTTTTTTCAGGTCACCATCTTTCTGAGGACGTGAAAGGTTTGTTTGGCCCCATTCTCTCTAAGAATATGGTGTCATACCTCACATTTCATGTTTAGTTTTTTATTGACAATGCTTTGAGTTCTTTGGAGCAAAGGAACAAAATGCACTTAATTCATGAACAGCTGGACAGTGAGCTGAGGCTTGGCTTTCAGTGCTTGCTCAGTGTCTCCTCGGCGGGACCACGTCCAGGCAGGGGTGGCCTCTGGAAGCTTTCCCCAGGCCGCGCTGGCCCAGCCTTCCCCAACAGGAGGCAGACGCGGCTGGGCTCAACCAGGTGCCAGGAGCCTCATTTTCATCTCTACTTAGAATCCTCTTTCAGTGCAGTTGTGAGATCAAGACTGTTCTGCTAGATTTTATTTGCACTTGAATGGAGAACTCACTATCTCTACATTCTAGACGGAGGAAGTGAAGTCAGTTCGGCTCAGCCATGTCTAAGAGCCCCCTGGCACGGTCTCCCTCAAGGAGCAGCAGACGGTGACCCCGTCCTGCCCACAAAGAGCTCTCAACCTAGTTTGCTTCTAATAACTCTAGAAACTCCACTTCTCTCTCTCCCTATCTTACATTGTCCTTTTATCCAATTTTCTTTCAATAATCCGAAGAGTTTTTCTTCTGTTCTCCTCTCCAACCCTCATCTGCAACTCAAACTAATGCCCATGGGAAGATCTCTCTCCCGCTAAGCCTGCAGTAGATGGTATAAGAAGACCCTCCCTTCCCTGGAAACCATACATCCCTGCCCATTGCTGTGTGACTCGTGGTGCCTCCCGGCAGGCAGAGTGTTATCAGGCTTGGTCATGTGTCTTGCTTAGGCCAGTGGCATGTGACCAGAAGTGACACTGAGCCACTCTGGAGTGGAAGTTTTAGGAGGAGCCTTAAACCTTGAATATATGGCTGCCTGTTCTACTAGTTTTTTGCTTTTCCCTCTGCCCTGATCCAAATAGGGGCTTCACCTTTGGTTTTGGTCCTAGAATGAGAAGACATTAAGAAGAGCTGTAGTCAATCCACAGCCACCAAACTGTAAGTGTAATGTAAAGATACCATTGTCATAAGCCACTGAGAATTTCAGGGTCATTTGTTACTGCAGCAGAGCCAACTAATACAAAAGCCAAACCATAAATAATAACTAAGATAAATAAGATATAATAAATAGTCACAATTCCCAGTTACCTTTATTTATATAAAAGTATATTAAATAAATTATCTCAATATATACAAATAGAACAATATTACCTCTATAAATAGAAAATCCCCATATATAAAACCTTTTTTCAAATTATATAAATATGTACAATGTTGATCATAAAGTGTGAAGTACCTTAAGTCTTAAACTCTGTGTAATTTGTTGGTACAGTAGTCTTATAAAAATACAGCTATCTATCTATCTGTCAAGTGTTTCATCAACAGCATTTAAGTCAGTTAAAGTGCTAAACTGTAATGCATGTTATGAATGTGCCCCAAATACAAGTCTTCTGCTTTTAACACATTCATGTAAATGTTTGTTTGCTAATTGTTTCGAACCTCCAAAAGTACTCAAAGAAAACCCCCTAAACACCATATTACAAAAGGACAGACATATGTTAGAAAGTCCACCCAGTTTCCATTTTACTCTCCCACATGGTTTGAAGTCGGCCTCTCAAAAGCTCTCCAAAAATCCACCCAGGATTTTTTAGGGCATTTGTTCATTTGTTTTTCCTTAGATGGTCTGGCTTCAACTTGAGTGTAGAAAATATACAGTCTAGAGCATGATATGTGCAAAAGATGCTGTAGCGTTAAAATAGAAATTTAAAAAACTTGAAATTGGTTGTACCGCTCATTATGTTCCAAAGTGTCTAATGCTGATGTTGAAACCAGAATGCCAATCGTGAGAACAGGTCAGATAAGAGCTTTCTTTGAGCCCAAGGGTCTCTAAGCTCCAAAACACTCATTTGTGTTTCCATGTATTCTACTGCCTTAAATGTTCTTGGTCACAGTGCAACACGAGCTCTGCAGAGTTGGCAGATCCAAAAGCAGAATCCTTCATGCAACATTGAGGGGCAAGCTCTCCTTCCCACTTTGCCCTGCTCTCGCCTTCCTGCACTTACACAGAGACACAGACAGGACGATGATGAAGATGATGACCACAAGCATCACTGCTACAACGATGAAGAACATTTCTGAAAAATAAAAGGTACCAAGTCAACTCAGAGAGAGAGCTTGAATCCCATTTACCAGTGGGCAGAACTGAAGGCATAACCCCAAATTACACCATCCTGCTTTTGCGTAACTTGAAATTTCTTTCCTGCACTCTTTCCACCACAACACATTTCGATTAGGAAAGAATCTGTCAAACCCTAGATGTTTGCGGGCAATTGACAATGGTGAAAACGATTTAATAAACTGGATAATGCTCACAGTCTAGAAAGATACATGAAGATGGAAGCAAGAACGGCTGTTAGAAACAAGTGGCTAAAAATGATGCTGAGTTTGGTGGCAACGATTATAGAAGCTGAACTATCAGTGCAAAGAGAGATACAGAGCACTACCAAGATTCAAGTAAACAAGACATGATAACTGGTTGGGGCAATAAGAAGGCTTCCTGGTGGAGGTGGCATTTGAAACGATTCTCAAAGGACACAATTCAGCAGATAGAGAAGAGGCAGGGGAAGCAGCGATCTAGGTGTGCACGAAGTCAGAGAGCAGCGGAACTCAAGCTGGCTTTAGGACGATGGACCTGAGGGCTGTGGGTATGAGGGCCCAGACGGTGCAGGACCAGAGGGAAAGAGAGCCCTTTCCTTCTGTCAGTGTCAATAAACGGGAGGGGATTTTTAAAAGTGTTTTTAACAGGCTTAAATTACATCTTAACAAGGCACTAGGTCATTATTGCTATCCTTTGACTTTTTTGTTCCCAAAAGTACTCAGAGCACTATCCCTCTCAAGCCTGGTGGGAGGTTCCTGGGCTCTCATCCTCATGCACGTGTCTGAGCCTCCACGGCATCTCCAGATAAGATCCACTCCTCACTTGGCGTCGGGGCCCTGGTGTGGCACATATGTACACATACACGTGCCGGCCAGGCACACACATGCATATGGTATACCTGATAGACTCAATCCCTTCCCTTCGTGGTTACAACCTTTGTGGCAACAGCCCAAGTAGGTGCTCATAAATGTGCATCAGGTGCTGCTGCACCTGGTCCAGAAGCTCCCCCCAAGCCCCCCAAATCAGAATTTAAGTATGAAGAAATGCTCAGAGAAATCTGCATTTGATGCTAAATCCTAAACATGTACCATGGGCCCAGGGCTCAGCAGAGAGCTTAGTGCATGGTACATGCTCAAAAAACTTGCTAATACAAGGGAACAACATAGAAACATCTCTAAATGCCTAAAATTATGAGTAACCCCCAAACCACAAAAAACCAAGGCAGTTTTCCCCTGAAGAAAGTACATCCTGGTCCTGGAAGGCACCCCTCCCTCCCAGATGGATCAGGGTTAGAGCAACTCACCCGTGGACAGAACTTTCTCTTGGCTAGTGCACTCGATGGGACTTTCTGGACTCTTCTGGTTAGCTCTTCGTGATGGAATCACTGCTTGAACATTGAAACAGTAGTTTTCTCCTTCATCCACATCAATCAAAAACTCATTAGTGTTCGTCGTGGCCTTTTTCTGTTAAAAGATAGAGTCCTTTATTCATCTGGGCTCAGAGTGAATTCTGTCCCCTTTACTAAGTCACTGTGGTAGTTAAAGCCTACATGGACACATCTGACATAAAGGATTGGAAGTGAGTTGGCTCATCAAGTTCCCCCGATAAGTGCTAAGGATGTTTTTTTCCCAAGGATGAAGATATCCAGTTTGGGCACATCCAACCCAGTTTTTAGCCCCTTTAGAAGATATCTGGGGCTTCCCCGGTGGTGCAGTGGTTGAGATTGTGCCTGCCAATGCAGGGGACACGGGTTCGAGCCCTGGTCTGGGAAGATCCCACATGCCGCGGAGCAACTGGGCCCGTGAGCCACAACTACTGAGCTTGCGCGTCTGGAGCCTGTGCTCCGCAACAAGAGAGGCCGCGATAGTGAGAGGCCCACGCACCGCGATGAAGAGCGGCCCCCACTTGCCGCAACTAGAGAAAGCCCTCGCACAGAAACGAAGACCCAACACAGCCAAAAATTAATTAATTAATTAATTAATTATTTAAAAAAAAGAAGATATCTGCAGTAAAGGAAAATAGGAATGAAGTATTAATTGTTGAATGGAAAACAATTCTTGTCTCTGGGATCCTCTGTAGAGGAAGAAATGCGGGAGCTGGTGGGAACCTTGGAGATGACCGGTCCAGCCCCTTGGCTGAGGAACCTGCATATCCGAGGAGGCCCTGACCAAGGCAGCTGGAAGTCACAGGTAAAACCAGGACAGCGGCCCCTCCCACTCCACCACCCTGCCCTCTCAACCACCCCCTCTGATATTTGAGTTGGAAAAGAAGTAGGCTGTAAAATCAAGGATCTACAATTTGAAACGAGTCATAAAAACAAAAGAAGGCTCACCTTTCCTGTACTCGAAGCTCTCCAATAATAAAGTATATAATTCAAGTCCTTGCCAAAAACATCGCGGAGGCTTAGGAATGTGCTGCTCACTCTGACTAAGGTACGTGCATCTTGTACGGTCACATTCAGTTTTGTCCCAACTTGTTCAAAACTCCGTATTGTTGGCTGTCCAAGGTTTGCTAAAACACAGAAAATGGGCTTTGTTGGAACCAAAGAATTCTAGACAAAGTAGAATCCCATTAATCACGGTTAATAACAACTTAGTCATCCCTCCTGAAACAGCTCATAGAACCAACTCCCTAGCCCCAGAGCTGAACCCCGAGATGTTCTACAGCAGTGCTGTCCAGCGGAAATGTAATGGGAGCCACAGATGTCACCTTAAATTTCCTTGGAGTCACGTTAGAAAACGTAAAAAGGAACAGGTGAAGTTAATTTTAATAATGTATTTCTTTTAACCCCATATGGCTAGACTATTATCATTTTTTTTAAATTTATTTATTTATTTTTATTTTTGGCTGTGTTGGGTCTTCGTTTCTGTGTGAGGGCTTTCTCTAGTTGCGGCAAGCGGGGGCCGCTCTTCATCGCGGTACGCAGGCCTCTCACTATCGCGGCCTCTCTTGTTGCAGAGCACAGGCTCCAGACATGCAGGCTCAGTAATTGTGGCTCACGGGCCTAGTTGCTCCGCGGCATGTGGGATCTTCCCAGACCAGGGCTCGAACCCGTGTCTCCTGCATTGGCAGGCAGATTCTCAACCACTGCGCCACCAGGGAAGCCCTAGAATAGTATCATTTTAACATTTAATCAATATAAAAACTTTTGGAGATCTTTCTCAAAATCCAGCATGTATTTTACACTTAGGGCATTAGCCATATCTCAAGTGCTCAACAGCCACATGTGGTTAACCAAACAGCTGCATAAGATTCCGTATCTTAGATACAATAAATTAGAGGCTGTGCGAAAGCCCAAGAAATGTCCTTGGTACCTCAAGGAACCGGTTTTAACCACCAGGTCTCTTTGATGGCTCAGTTATCTCATGTGCTTTGGTTGAAGGACAGTAAAACATATCCCAATAATTTAACAGGAATTATAATGCAAGTATGTGTGTGTGTGAGCACACGCAAAAACATAAACTATTTTCCCTCTTGCACCGAGAAAGGATTTGAAGTGGCTGACAAAAAACTCAAGAACTATAAAAAGGAATCATGAGGATGCTGCCAGTGGAGGGAGAATAAATGTCAATGACCCTGCAGTTCCTGCAGGCGGCTGTGGGTAGGGTTGCTACTCTAGCTAAGTGCCAGGAGAGGCACACAGGTAGAAGCACTAGGGGAGTTTGAAGACGGGCTCTGGCACACAGGGGCTCAGGGCAGGCAGCCAGATTCACCTGGGGTGAGGCTGGCCCTATTTCCACCCTCAAAGTAGGTGCTAAGGGGAAATGCGGCTGCCTGTCCCTCTGGCCCCTGCTTTGAGAAACTCCCCTCTGGGTGTCAGAAGGGTAAATATAAAAGCACCAATAACACAACACTTTCATTCCAAGTCTTCTTGCTAGAGAGGCTGATTTCACTCTTCTCAATGTGCTACATGTGTTTATTTAAAATACCTAGTTCAGAACCATAGCCGTGTCAAAAAATTTACGTCTCCTACTTGGCAGGAATCCTCTGCTCTCCCTTAGTAGACGCTCAAGTCAGTTTACTGGGCCAAAGTCTGGGGAGAAAAGCATTCTGCGTTTTCAAGACCAGCATGAAGGAAGCAGGATGGGAGCTGGCCCGGCAAGTGCCAGCACATCACAGGACTCAAATCATGGTCAAGCGATTAAAAAGGTCAGCAAGCCCAATTATGAGATTGGAGGGAAATGGAACTCTCCCCATGGATTTGTGACCATCTGTGAAAAACCCTAAACTGGGACTTCTGGTCTGATGGGACTTCTGAAAATTCAGAAGTGAGATATATAAAATCTCCTAAATATATATGGGGAAATACTGGAATATATATGAGAAAATACTGGAACCCCAGGCTTGGTGAATTTCCTACTCCCTGCCCCTCATCCAGCCAGTTACTGGTAGGGTCTGGGGACAGACTGGTGGAGAAACCTACTTGATGACATTGTTATCAACTCCAAAGTTCACGTTCCGTGAACCTCCTGCCACATCCGGAATGAGCGAAGAGGCCTGTGGCACTTACCAGTTTCTGAGAAAGAAGATGTGTTTATGGATAAATATTTTTTTATGTCATGGCTCCTAAGGGTCACAAGCTCACCAGAATATTCAGAAGTTTTTGAAAACAAGAATGAACGGTTACTACAAACCGAGCTACTTACTCTCTAGGTAAGGTGTGAACTCTGGGGAGTTGGTAAACGGAGGCTCCCCAGTAGAACTGATGGCATCCAATGGGTAGGAAAAGACCCGCGCCAAGTATGTCTCTTTCACGTTTTTCACGATCTCATCAGTGACGTCACACTCTGTGTCTGTTGTGTAGAAGCATTTGTTTTTCCAATTTCCTAATCTAGGGCTGAAGGAAGAGAAATGGAACATTATGATTTGCATCCAACAAGACAAACTGTTTTCTGGCTGGGGTGCTGTGTTCCAGTAGCCGCTTCCACAAGCAATCCCGAGGAGGTGTTTGGTACACTGAGCACTTTAGATGAGTTTGAATCCTCACAGCAACCTGCGGGTGGCTCTGTAATTGTTCTTACAGATAAGGCAATGGAGGCAAAGGGAGACTGGGTGACCAGCTCCAAGTCACACAGCTGGATTTTGAGCCAGACAGCAATTTGACTACTGGATCTGTGCTCTGAACTGTTTTGTTAAATATCTTTCTTAAAATGTAGATGATCTGTCATGACTATGTGGGAGAAAGGGCAACTTTCCATCAAGACCCAATTATTTATTACAGTCTACTTATTATATTCTGTTTACCACATTCTATATTCTATGTAATATATTCTATCCTATTACATTCTATTGTGACCATTCTTGGTGTGGTTATTTAACAGCTATTGAAACTACTGTAAGCCAGGCACTGTACTGGACCCTCAACCATGTTACTTCATTTGGTATAATCCTTCCAAGAAGGTACTGGATCTTTCTCACATATGAGGACCCTGAAGCACAGAGCTGCTAGGTAACTTGTACACGGACGGTCTCACAGCTTATGCAGTGAGAGCTGAGCAGGGTCTGTTCCTCTCATTATACTACATGCCTCCCTCACTTTCACAAGATGTGCTGTCCAAAACTACAGAGCAACAATACAGGTGGTTATCTGTCAAAGTCTGAGACTAAGAGACAGATCTGACGAAAGACAGAGCTTTCTTTTGTAAGATGTCATTGAAGAGGAAATGATTTAAAGAACTGCCAAAAATGAAAGTATCCTGAAATGATATAAAGAGCTTCTAAAAATGAAATTATTCTACAGAACCAAAACAATTCCTAGACAAACGTCACTGCAGCTGGATCCACACACATCTGTCCCACAGAAGTTGACAGCTACCCTGCTCTTCCCCATCATCAACCACCAGCGTTCCCTACCCTTCATTCAAGGCCACATTCCAGTCCCACCTTCTGCAGGAATTTCCAGATCTCCTTGCTCAGAACAGATCTCTCCCTTCCCCATCCCCCAGCACTGACATCTCATTAAAGCACTTAACATGAGGGTGGTACCAGGGCGCCACACCCTTGTGCTCCCCCATCACGCAGTGGGGCTTTAGGGCTTGCACATGGCCAGGCCTCGCTGGGTATTAGATGATTTACATTTCCAGGTTGAACCGGGGGAAAACAAGCTGCCATATGGATTCAGCTGTCTAAATCTAGTCATGAGAACCATAAATAAGTATTATTTTAAAAGTCTGAACTAAGTAATCGGGCTAAGAGGGTGCGAGTAAACACATTCTGGGTCCTTAAATTCACAAAGATTGATACAGAAATATCAGTTTACATACTCTTAGATTTCTCTAATTTTCTGTGATAAAAGTAGAGATGCAGTCTTAATTCCAGAATGACCAGAATGCATTTTTTTAAATTACATCATTTCTATTTTAAAAAGTGAACGGGAACCTGATGATTCTTCTCCACTGCTACGGCAAACAAATGGTTCAGATAACGGAGCAACACTGCTGGCTGCTGTGGCTACACTCCGTCTGAGAGAGAGCATTTGGCTCCTCCCAGCTCACAGTAGCAACCACAGTCCTCTGACAAAATTTAGCACAAGCAACTAAATCACCAAAAGTAATAAAGCCATAAACTGCTGTGAACAGGTTAGGAAGGGGCAATTCTGCAGTTCAGTTCCTCTGAATGCTATTATCAGCATGAACAATATAAACGCCTCCGAGTTTCCTCCGGGTATTGCAAAATCTCCTGATTTGGAAATAATAAAAGTTCCGCCTGAACTTCTAAAAAATCCCAACAGAATCCAGACTCACCAATTAAGGAGCAAGTTGTTTTCTACAAGCTTGGGAAGTTCCGTTTTAGAATTCAGAACGTTTCATGGAATCAATACTACAAGGGATGGGTCGGTGCTAAGGCTTGAGCCAGTAACACTTTGCAACCACCGGTGAACACTGTTTCCAAAGGGGAAAAAGGCAGTTGGCGCTCCAAGGAGGGGCTTCAGACACAGCAGCGGCGCCCTGTATTTGAGGACAGGCTGGTGGTGAGGTGGGTGGGTCAGAAGGAGCTGCAGGTCACGATGCTTTCTCTAGGGAAGGAAACCGGGAGGGCGGAAGGCGCACTGAGGAGACCAGTGGGAATGACTTTCTTTCCTCCTCCCGGCTTTGATGCCCCACATCAGATCCGGGGAGACCCATTGAGGAGGTGGTGGTGCGCGACGCTGGGTAGACCGTGGTACCCGACCCTGCTGGGCGAGCCCCATCAGCGCAGTCATGAATAAGTCCCTCACCTTCCCAGGGCCAGTTTCCTCTTCCATAAAATGATTGCTACCGTCCCTTCACCCAGGAATCCCATTTACCCGTGGGCTGGTCTCCGGAGAGTGCGAGTCTCCGGCAGGGGCGAGGGACTGCTCACACGTCCTCCAGCACAGGTGTGGAGACGGCCGGTGCGGCGGGAACCACCCCCAGCCCGGGTCCGCTGGCGCCCCCAAGAGGCAGCTCTGCACTAGGATGTTTGCACAAGGGGACTGCGTCCACTTAAATAACAACAGCCTTGCAAAGTCCAAGAACTTTGAGTTGACAAAGGCTTATGTTTAAAAAGCTGGTAAATCAGAAATATGTTTCCTCGTGTTCACCAAACTTAATATATTTCGGAGGTAAGCATTCCTCCTAAAATCTTATTTTCACTAACCAGAAGGAAAGCGTCTACTCAGGTAAACTTCAGCTCTGTATCAGTGGAATTACTAACTCTCAACCAGTAGAATCTGATTTGACAAGTTTGACCATAATCGTAATTATTACCTCGAGTTATGAAATTCCTTTAAATCTTTCTATGTATCTATACAAGCATGCATGCACACACAAATTCTCTTCCGTGTTGCCTTGGCAATGGTTGTCATGAAGTTGATTTTGGAAAAAAACAAAAACAAAAAAACACCTAAAAGCCCCACTCCATACTTAGGAGCTGCCTTCCAAATGCTACAAAAGGCTTGACACAAGCTAAACAAAATAGCAAAGCACCTTTAATTTTAGCCAGCGATACTTTTGTGCCTTTTACAAGCAGTGTTAATTTCCACAGCTGCTCTCCTCTACTTAATAAGAGCTCTACCAAGCCTCTTAGAACATTTCAGAAACCAAAAACTTGCTAAGAATATGGTGACAACCATCAAAAAGAGGACATTGAGATTGAATATGCTGAATTAGGGGCTCTTGGGGACAGCTGCCAATCAGGGATGGGGACAGATGAGCAGAGCAGCCCTGACAGCTCAGGGTGCAGACAGAGGAGTATTCCGTTCCTGCTCAGTGAGTCATGAATTTGATCCCCTCCAAGACCACGTATGCAACCGAATTTTGAATCATGAATCCAAAGATTAATGAATCAAACACTGTTTAAGGGCAATGTATACATCCGAACTCCTCCCCACCTCTTCTCTAACATGTTAAATCCCGCTAGCAGTCTAGACAGCACGGAAAAAGAGCTGTGTACTTAGATGAGATGAATTATCAGCGATCAGTGCCACCGTGACTTGCTCAAGAAGGTTCTCCTATCCACAACTTATACTCCACTTACAAATTTCCCCATCACCTCCTAAAACAATTAAAATGTTCTATCAGTTTAAGGTCTGGAAATGTTGCAGGCTTGATAGAGTATGGCTCTGGCCAGCAAATTACGATGAATGCCCTCTTCTTTGTTATCTGTTAAATAATCTCATCCATCAATCAGCTTTAAAGACATTTATATTCAGCACAGGAAAGTGGAAACAGCAAAAATCTTATTTTTCTTTTTTGGTACCTAGCTTACCTTATCTGAACAGTGTAGACATGATTGATGGGTTTGGGTTCCCACTCCAAAATGGTCTTGAAATTAGTTGACTTCCAAGTTAAATTATATGCTACTACTACATCTGTAGTGCCTTTAAACAACAGAGAAACAGCTATTAATGTTTACATGAACTTCTCAGCACACGATTTCATGCTGATGGTATAAAACATCTTCCCACTCCCCAACATCATCATAAACCTCACATTAATATTTTTCCAACCGCAAAAGCTTTAACTGAATTATCATAAGAAAAAATCTGCAATTTTTTCCTAAACCCAGAATTTCCTCATGGCAAGATTGACCGGGTAATCTGAGGAAACACACAAGGATCTTGAAATCCTTGTTTGAAATTATTCGTGGGGGAAGCCCTGTGGTAATGACCTGGAAGCACAGCCCAGGAGCCATCAGTGGCCCAGGGTGTCCACGGCCCAACTCGGGAAGGGCAGGACTGCAGGTTCAACTTAGCAGGGAAAGCCGGCTAGGAAGGGTTTTCCATAAATTACGTTAAAGGGCAAAGCCCACATGTGTAAGAAGAGTTAGGAGTGCATCCAATAAAAAACCCGAACCTTGACTTTTTTCATTTGTATCTAAAATGTCTCTATGCTGAAACTTCCACAGACACCCATGCAGCCGTTAAGCCTGTTACACCGTCGGATGTATTCGGTTAGGATGCCTTGGTGTTAAGGTTTGCTTGGCCAGTTCTCGGCAGATCAGCCTCTGCCCTGTCCGCACAAAGAACAGGCTTACAGGGCATGCACAATGTGGTGCCTGCTCCAGGCCAAGCGACATTTTGCAAGGACTGCCTCTAACGCAATCTAAAACACAGACGATCAAGATAAGACCGAGAGCCGCTTTTTATTATGGAAAGTGCATATATAATGAAGGATAACATTCAAACATTGCACGCCGACCCGTGCAGGTGAGGAGCCACGTCCCACCACCTTCAAGGTGTCGGCTCCCTGGGAAGCTCTTTCCCTAAACTTACAGCGAGAGCCCCAAACGCACGTAGGCAACGCTGGACGCCACGAGCAAGCATCTCTAGCAGAAGGGACGGCGGGTCCCGGGCGGGTGGCACCTCAGGGCGGCAGGGCGAGCCTGCTGCCAGCCAGGACTGTCCTCCCTCCTCCCGATGGCGGGCCCCAGGGCTCGGGGTGGGGGGAGGGTGCCACTCACCTGTGGCTCCGGCCACCCGGACCAGGACCCAGCCGAATAGGAGCGCCCGAGCGACGGCGGCCTCGGAGCAGGGCACCCGGGGCCCGGTGGGGGTCGCCATGTTCACGAGCTGACGGCGAGGTCGGGGGGATTCCTTGCGCCCCGGAGGCTGGGGAGGCCGGGAGGCTGCGGAGGTTGGACTGGAGGCGCCCGGGGCTGCGGGATGAAGCAGGAGGGGCGCGAGGAACCCCGAGTCTGTGGGAGCCTGTGCCCGGCGCGCTTTAAAGAGCCCCACGCACGCCCGCGCCTCCGCAGGCCCTGCGCCCGCCCCCGCCCCTCCTCCCGACTCCCCGCCCCCAGCCAGGCTCCAGCAGCCTCCCTGGGCTGCTCCCGGCGAGTCCACACCCCGGCCCCGCCTCCTCCCGGTAGGAAACTCCGAAACCCTGCAGGGGCTGATTCACCCGTGATTCAATCGGCCGCCAAGCGCGAGTGTCCTTCGGCCACTGGCGGCTCCAGGTGCTGAGGGGAACCAGGGTCCCAGCCACCCAGACCCCCTGACTCCCCAGCTCTGGCCCCCAGGCCACCGACCCTGATGTCCCGCCTGAGTGGGCGGCAGGTCTGTTGGGAAGGAAAAGGTGGCGGTTGGAAGGAGTTCGAGGTGGAGGAGAGGGATCCCTCCCTTCCATTTGGCGATGCAGTGTCCCGCCGGCGGGAGCGCAGTACTTACCGAGTTTAATAGAAAGTACTGGCTCCGGGCTCCTCTCCGGCCCCAGCGGGCATTTCCCGGGCGCTTTGCCCGCGTCGGGCTGAGCCTTGGAATCTGCAGCCAAGTAACAGCGTGACGGGGAGCAGAGCCCTCTCCCAGCTGTGATTTCGTCTTTCGCCCCGAAGGCAATGATACCTGGCCCGCCTACCTCCCCGGGCCCTTAGCCTGGGTGCATCCTATGAGATGGTGCCAATGCAGGTGTTTCTACGGGTCCGAAGGTCAGTCAGCCCAGGCACAACCCAGCCCCACTCGGGTTAGTGACCGAGGAAGAACTGCCCCAAATCTGGCACTTCGCCTCTGGGAGAATTCCAAGGTGACATCTGCCGCCCTTGAAGATGACGTTGAAGAAGACGTTTGCGGGACTGAGTTCTGCTCAAGTATAAAGAAACCAAAAATGAAATTTAAAAATATAGTCAGACTTAAGCTTTGGTTTTTCTGAATTTTCTGGCTTCCTCTTCTGGGCTTTGCTGTAAAGTTGTCAGGCAGGAGAATGTTAACTCTTATTCTACTGAGCGGCTCTGTAGGCAGTCTTGTCAAAGTATTGCCATCATTCTTTACTGTACTCTGTAGTTGCCTCCGAGACAGACTGGAGAGTTTTTAGGAGAGTGTAGTCTGTTTTCTCTCTCTTTCTCTCCCAGTTTTTTTCTAGGGAAATTTGCCTTGCATTTTAGTGCACACTCTATACACATTTCCATATAGCCTGCTGAGCCAGAGCATTACACTTATTTTAAAAGAAATGAAACTTTGCAAAATTAAATTTTCCCCCTTTCCTTGAACTGAAATAGCACATCCAGGTTTAGCTCTTGTAGTCCTTCCTTCCTGGAGGCTGAAAGCTGCACTTGCTGGTTTCCTCTTTGAGCTCTCCTCCAACTCTAAAAGAAAATTTATATTTGCAAAACTAAGCCATGCAATCCTCCTTTTTGCAGTCTCTGGCCTGAGTCATTTCTCCTAACAGATCTCTAGCCCCACATGGGTTGTGATTCTTTGTGCTCTGGAGTTGAAGGTAGCTGGGAGAAAATGGGAGAAAATGTTACACTTCAATCAAGTGCCTTACAAGACCCAAGGAATTGTTGCTCTGTCTGCAGAGTAGTTGATTGTATTTGGAGCCACTGACTGTCCTGAAATCATAAAGGGCTTTAAACAATCAGCATTGTTTAAATTGTCAAGATCAGCAGTTTGATAAGAAAAATATGTTTAACATTATATTGTGATACCAAAGGTGCCATAAATGTTGACAAAGTAGAAGAATATTTATTTTGCATATTCACTAAAGTTATCAGGCAGGAAAGAGAGGAATTTGTTGGGTGTTAGCATAGGTTTTTGAGTGAATATAGAATGACATTCTTTAAGATTTGAAAAATGCACAATAGCCAGGACATGGAAGCAACCTGAGTGTCCATCGACAGATGAATGGATAAAGAAGATGTGGCACATATATACAATGGAATATTACTCAGCCATAAAAGAAACGAAATTGAGTTATTTGCAGTGAGGTGGATGGACCTAGAGACTGTCATACAGAGTGATGTAAGTCAGAAAGAGAAAAACAAATACTGTATGCTAACACATATATATGGAATCTAAAAAAAAAAATAAAAATGGTTCTGAAGAACCTAGGGGCAGGACAGGAATAAAGATGCAGACTAGAGAATGGACTTGAGGACACGGGGAGGGGGAAGGGTAAGCTGGGACGAAGTGAGAGAGTGGCATGGACATTTATACACTACCAAATGTAAAGTAGATAGCTAGTGGGAAGCAACCACATAGCACAGGGAGATCAGCTGGGTGCTTTGTGACCACCTAGAGGTGTGGGATAGGGACGGTGGGAGGGAGATGCAAGAGGGAGGAGAAATGGGGATAAATGTATATGTATAGCTGATTCACTTTGTTATACAGCAGAAACTAACACACCATTGTAAAGCAATTATATTCCAATAAAGATGTTAAAAATAAATAAATAAATAATAAATTTAAAAAAGTTAAATGTAGACAAATCTAAAAAACATGTACAATATAGGAGTTAGGAATACCTTTTTAATTAAAACTGCAAACCCCAAAGCTATGTAAGAATGTGAAGGCATATTTGAATATATGAAAATTAAAGTTTTTGTGTATACAAAAAACTCCACAAAGTCAATTATCAAAGGTAAAAAAAATAAAATAAAAGATTTGAAAAATGCTAAAAAAAAAATTACCACTTTCAAGAAGAGGAAGAAAACGGGCTATGGTAAGTAACATTTCATAGTAAAGTTTTTTTCCTGGTTGATCAGACTGTGGCCAAATGATTTCTAGTGCTGCTCTGCACAGTTAAAATTTCACTATTGATAATTTTTTGCACAGAAACAGATTGATTATTAAAACAGTTTTTTTTAACCCCCTTCAATAAAGTGGAGCTCAGCAGTTACCAAAGTTTCCTCCTATATGATACACCTTGGAGATTCAGAAGTTTGAAAAGGTCCTAAACTATAATGATAATCAGGCTGGCCTGACCAATCCCCTTAAGATTAGATCTTAGAATGTCACATGACTGGGGGGACCTCACAGACATGCCTTCACAGATGACGATCCTGTGCTCAGCTGGCCTGAGTGAACCCCGCTTGCCTAATCTCACAATACACATCTGGTCTTCTGACCCCAGGAGATTTCTTTGCACAACCATGCTTTCTTCTCCCAATGCATGGAATTAAGATTAGGTCGTAAACCCAAGCTCACTTTAATTAGTTTATTCATCCGTAGGTGCCCAACAATGCTCTGCAATTGGTGTAGAAAATATTTGCAGTTTGGGGACCTCACTGTTCTCCCGCAGAAATATTCTGATGGTTTGTCCTTCAAACATGCATGCATGGAGTCATGTAGCAGGGTTGCATTGCCTTTGCATAACCAGTGATGAAACGCTGTTGGTGAAGAGTCTGAAGGTGACTGGGGCAATGTTGCAGTGCTTCCTCTGTACTTTTATAGCACTCCCCACCTGTTTCACAGACTTGACTTCATTGAATACTTTACTTGATTTCAACTGTGTGTTTGTCGTCTGTCTTTCCCACTAGAGCTCCTTCGGGGAATAAGGACTGGGTTTTCTTCTTCACATTTCTCACACAATTACAAGCACCTGGTGGGCTTTAATACATTTTGAATCAATAAACACTTTGAAACCATGCATGCAGCCAGATATCTTCACTGGCATTCGAGAGATGAAATTTGTCATCGAGATTCTTCTGCTAGTGGCCGGCAGTGAATGCTCCGTAAGAGCTCAACTTGGTAAGAAAATACAAATCCACCATGTGTTACTAGGTCTCACTTGACAGTGAGCCCCAGCTGTCTAATGATTAATGATCCTTTGCTACAGCCAGAAAAGCTAATCAGGAGAAGTGGCTGAAGAGCAGAAAACAAATGTAAGTTTGGGAAATGGTTAGCCTTTTCCTAAGAGACTTGATATTAAAGTGATTCAGAAGATGTTCAGTCATCTTATGAGCTGTTGCTAGCTTTCCTTGCTTAGAAAGGCTTAATAACTTTTCAGAATAAATGGCACAAAATGTATCTCTCCCCAGGAAAGGGATAGGTTAAGCTTTATGATAGAAGGTGAAATTGAGAGTAATTTATATGAAACTATTATATTCATATGAAATCGTAAAAAGAGCAATAAAACCATTTACCCAAAATTCAGGTAAAAGGCAAAGTATGAAAAAAGACCAGAGGGAATAAGTGTGGGAACACAGAGTTCCGGGGGAAAAAAAAATGTGACTTAGCAGAACCTAAAAAACATCTGGCAGGGTATAGTTAGTCATGGAAAAGTTGACAGTCATGATTATGCATTTTGTGAAAATAATTATATACTAGTCTAACAGTTAACATTTAGACCGAAATTAAATAGTTGAGAGTCCATAAAATGAAATCTATTGTCCTGGTCATTCAAAATACTTCTACTAGCTGTCTAGAATCGTTTACAAGAAACTTTGCCAAATGTTATCCCATAGCACCAGTATTCTGAAAAGTATAATTTTAGAGAAAAAGCTTCCAGTTCAAATCTTAGACAGGATTATTATTTTCGTCACACAACTATCTTTATAAGCTTAAGGCTTATCAGACTTTCTACCAAATTTCATTTTGATGAACAGTAAATATTCATCATACATTATCTACATACAATGTTGACAAAATAAATAAATCCTAAATGTAAATTGTGGACATTGTTTTAGTAAGAAAAAGTCATTTAAAATTAAAGCCTTTAACATATGTTCTTAGTAATATAACACATATGATTTAAAAGTTTTTATATGGTATCATGTTATGAAAACATCCCTTAATTCCCCATTTCTATATCTCCTTATACCTGACTGTTGGGCTGGACCCCGCAGGCCTGCAAGCCTTGCAGTTGCCCAGCCTGGAGACGGAGATCGAAGAAGAGCCTGGAGACAGCGACAGAGACATTAATGGTTTAATAGATGGGGGAATCTTACCCAAAGTGTCCTGGAGCAACACCCCACCATGTGCAGCAGACAGCAGGAAATGGCAGCAGTCTTTACTACTTGGGGAAGAAGGAGGCTACCATTTATAGGGGGAATTGACATCAGGTTGTCTCATCAGTTACCAGGGACAAATTAAGCCCTATAAGTAAGGACTGGATAGTCATGTGAGTGAAGCAGGCACTGGTCAAGTAGGGGATGTACCGAGAGCAAGAGACCAGCCGTCTTGAGTGGCCAGGACTTACCCTGACATATGCACTAATTTGATGAACAGAAATCTATTCATTCAATAAATGCTTGAGTATCTTGCCTGATGCTGAGTTCTCTGCTAGACTTTGGATATAAAACAAAAAGAATCCTTCCTCTGTACATACATTACATCCTATGTAATGATTTGTATGATTTTCTGCCAGCATTTTAGTTTGGATATGAACAATCTTAACAATGTTATTTATTAATAAATTTTGTTCCATGCAAATTAAAAAAAAAATAACCTTTAGGTATGTCATGGTCAGTCCATCAAACAGGTGTCTTTAACTCAGAAAATTATCTGTGGGCTTGAAGTATATATACTTTATCAGGTTGGATGTCTCGATGAACTCTCAAAGTTTTGTACATGGAAAAAAATGAATTCCAATATAGAAAGACAACCCTATTAAAAGGCAAGTCTAATAGAAAAAGATAACTAGGTGTGGAATTCCTCAGATGAATAATTTTAAAAGATAATGAAATAACCACCTCAGATGAAAAATTTTAAAAATAATGATATAACCAGTTTAAAAACATTTGCATAGGAGGATTCATTCTTTTTTAGATAATTCATTTGCTGACATTTTATAAAATAGCGTAGGTCACAAATGCTCCAAAATTTTAGCCCATCACTCATCCAATCACTTGCTGCCTTTAGTGAATGATGCTCTGTCCTATTACACCAATTCCTCTTGAAAACAGAGCTTTCAAGGCTGTAAGTAATTCCTGAATAAGCCAAGTTATTTCCACACTGGAAGCATGTTTATAATGTTTGGCTAGTTGTAATTGCTGTCTTAAACTATCACCCTTTAAGTTACTATATTGTAGCAACTCACAGTTCTAAATCAGCTACAAACAAACCATGAAATGACTCCTATTTCCTGTCATCAGGGGAGTAACAGGACATATACTCTAGAGGGTGCTTGTGGTACCAAGGCAGTAGTTTTCAGAATTTGGTAAACTTTATACACAGCTGTAAAAATGACCAAATTGAAAGGATTCGTTTTAAGCCTGGACCTTAATTTTAAGAATAGTATTTGTTAAAAAAAAAAAAAAAGAATGAAATAATGCTATTTGCAGCAACATGGATGGACCCAGAGATTATCATGCTAAATGAAGTAAGTCAGAAAGCGAAAGACAAATACCATCTGATATCACTTATATGTGAAATCTAAGATATGACACAAATGAACTTACCTGTGAAACACAGACTCATAGACATAGAGAACAGACTTGTGGTTGCCAAGGCGGGGGCTGGTAGGAGAGGGCTGGGTTGGGAGTTTGGGATTAGCAGATGCAAACTCATATTTAGAATGGATAAACAACAAGGTCCTCCGGTATAGCACAGGGAACTATATTCAATATCTTATGATAAACCATAATGGAAAAGAATATGAAAAAGAGTGTGTGTGTGTATATATATATGTATAACTGAATTTCTTTGCTGTATAAGCAGAAATTAACACAACATTGTAAATCAACTATACTTCAATAAAATTAATTTTAAAAAAATAGTGTTGTTTTACATCTCTTATCCTTTATGGATTTGTTAACCAAGACACTGCTTTATATAGGTTAGTATTTATTGAGGAATTCCTATGTGTAGGGCCGTGTACCAGGAACTATTCTATGGGTCCCTTCTCTAAAATGTCTTTCAAGCTAATCAGGGGAGTGAGACTAATCTGGAAGCTTCCACAGGAGGAGGCGGTATAAGTGAAGGGAGATGTGTCGCCATGTCTCTTGTTAGTCCATTGAGGGCTCAGTGCCTGCAGAGACTGCGTTATCCTTAAGTCAGGTCTCCGGGGCGTGGCACGTAATAGTTCCTCCATAGCCATAAAGCTTTGTTTAAAGACTTAAAATGTATTTGGGACCTTTGAGGAGAGAGTTCACTTTTCGCTGGGGGGAAGAGAGAAGTTTCCCTGGAGGAAAGCAGTATCTGAGCTGGACCGCAGAGGAATGGCAGGGAGGAGGAGGGGTGAGCAAGGGCTGAGGCCTGTGTGAGCAGAGAGCAGTGCGCAATGGGCTTGGGGAGCAGGGGTCCTGTAGGTGGGGAGTGTGGCCAGAAGCTAGGACGACGGCTGGCGGGCAGCTTTGTGGGCTCCGCTAAGAAGCCTGGACTTGATTCAGCAGAGAGAACCTCAAGAAGCTTATTCCTCTGATCATGCTGTGCCAGAAGAATTGAGTTGGGGGGCCACGTCAAGAAGCTAAGCCCCTAACCCACGTGATGGCCAAAGAATAGAAAAGAAGGGCAGCTGTAGGAAACAGTGCAAAGGAGGAAGCTGCAGGACTTAGTGCCTGATTGTGGGTGACGGCAGGAAGGAGAGACAGGAGGAAGGCCTTGGGGGAGAGAAACGAGGCACCACAGTTCAAGGTAGAGCATGGAGGAGAGGGTCTGCAGCTCAGCAGCGAAGAGCTTTACACACGTTGAAGTTGAGGGGGGCAGTGGGCATCCAGGAACGATGCCCTGCACGGAACGCTGGAACCAGGACACAGGCTTGCGGAGAGACTGAGGTTAGAGATAGAAATCGGGAGCCATTTGCTTAGAGGTCTGGTCAAAGCTGTAAAAGTGGACAAGGCCCCCAAGGAGAGTTAGCAAATCCCTCTGCAGACAGCAGCACCCCAGTCTGCCCAGCTCAGTTAAAGGGGAAGGCACAGGTTTATGTGTCTGGGAAGCTCACAGCCCAGTGCAAGGGCTACAGAAACCAGAGCCCTCTGAGGCTGGGTTTCTCTCACTCTCTCTCTCTCTCTCTTTTATTTTTTTTTAATGTATGTGGTCATATTTATTTATTTATTTTTGGCCACGCCCCTACGGCATGCAGGATCCTAGTTCCCTGACCAGGGAAGTCCCAGAGACTGGGTCTCTCTCTCATTCTTGTCTGCTCTCTCTCCCGTCTCCCATTTCAGCTGGCCTCCACTTGTCTCTGCAGGGAGATTCCACGTGGTATGGCCTCGCTGCTGCCAACAGCCCCAGGGCCACGTCCTCTCAGCTTCATCACCCCAGGGTGCAGCCGTCATGCCAGGGAAGGACTTTGACTGTCCCTGCTTGAGGCTCATGCCCACTCCTTGGGCCGGTCAGCATTACCAGAGGAACATGTGTCGGCTCCTGGGGCCAGGGTGTGGGTCTGCTCTTGGATGGGGGGGCGTTGATAGCGTTAGTGGCCCGACAGCAGCAATGGTGACCGCTGGGCTTAGGACTGAGGCTGGGAACTGGAAGAGGGAGATGATAGGGAAAAAATGGAGAAATTTCCAGAGAGATGGGGGAGGGCAGGTGGGACCCTAACCCTAAAGAGAGAGAGTTTTCATAAGAAAGAGGAGGTCGTGGCAGCTGAGAGTGAGCAGAAAACCAGTTACATATATAATTTTAATGGGTATGAAAAGATTCAGCTCCTAAAAATAACTTGGCTACCCATCTTGTCAAGTTTCTCACTTCTTCAGGTTAAAGCAAGAAAGGCCTCCACAGTTGAACAGGGGGAGAGACACATCAGGCTTATCAGTCATTCATATCAATTCAACAAATATTTATCGCCCCCTACCCTATGTGTTAGATGTGACGTTAGGTGCTGGGGTTGCAAAAATGAAGCAGATGTGTTCCTGCTCTGAAGGGTGGGAGATAAAGGGCAACACGAGACACACAATCCCGCACAATAAGTACTGTATGCATTAGTTCCTTGAATGTTTATTGAGCACCTACTATGTGTCTGGCCTGTGCTGGGCACCTGGGGGGCTGGGGCTGTTAAAGACACAGTCTTCCACTTGGTCAGCAGCCCGAATCCTGTACTTACCCTCTTGCCACCTTCATTGCCCTGTATTGAGGTTATTATGATGATATTCTGTTCTCCCCTGGTCTAAGCACCACACAGGTGGGAACATGTCTGCCTTGCTCCTCCACGGAAGGCCAGGACCCATCAAATATTTGCCAGATGAATGGACAACACACTAGACATAGCTCTGACATGATGTCACTTTCTGAGAATCCAGGAAATCTGCAAACTAACTTTGTTCCCTCTATAAATAGCCTTTTATTTCTTCTTAGCTGATGTCATGATGCCAGTGGAGAAGCAGATGATCATTTGGAAATATTCAGCGATCTATTATTTGCAACGAGTGAAAATGGCCAGAAAATATCATTCTAGCATCCTCTAGGTATTAGCTGATTTAATCCTCATGACAACTCTGTGAGAGGTAGATAGAATTTTATAACACGAGTTAGCCCAAAGGCCAGAGAGATTAAGGAGTTTGCCCAAGTTTACACAGCTGAGAAGAGGCAGAGGTGGGATTTGAAAGCAGGCAGTTGAGCTCTGGGGTGCGACTCCCTAACCACCACACATGCTACTCTCCCCAAGGACAGCACTAAAGCATACACATGTCCCATGAAAGCTCCATGGAAACCAATGCTTGGATTCAAGTCCCCTCCTCTTTTTCCTCAGTGTTCCCTACGTTGTGAAGCTGGCCCTCTCTGAAGTTCCAGGCTTCGAAAATAAGGGAATTTCCAAAAGAAAGCTAAGCCAAAACCTGGTCTTATTCAAGAATAAGGGGCTCCTTCTTTTGCTTTGTTTCCAACTCATTTAGTCCTTAATGTTTTTCCACATTCAGATTTTTTCCCCTCTCTAGAGCAGAATAAAACGAGATCCTACTTGAAAATGGCTTCTTTTTGCCTTGACAGCATGAAATAAATGTCCCTCAGCATTTCTGTTACTCATTAAGAAACATGGGTCATGATTATGATGAATAAACTAGAGTTTGGGTCAGGAGGGCCCTTCTGACCTACTTCTTGCCATGGCATAATGGAGCTGATGAGTTCGTTTAAACCGTAATCACCTCCACTTATCTGCCTTCCACATCCCTTTTCTCACACATGATGCAAATGTCCAGGCTCAAGAGGGAACTCGTTGGACTCCCTTGTATTTCCACTTGTCTGTGTAGGATGGTTGCTCCTTACCTGAGAGCCCAGGAGGGAGGCTTCTCAGCTGAGTTCCTCCCTGTGGGATACAGGGGCTGCCTGCACCAGGGACCTGACTCCTCTGTGAACGTCACTTCCCCAAACCCAGGCTAGGTTGCCTCATGCCAATCTCTGAGCCTGCCTCTGGGAGCAGGTCAGGTGGCACCAGCACCTGGGTGTCTGGGCCTTGCTTATTAAACCGTCACTAGTCTTGTGCCCTGCCTATGTGGTCATTTCTGCATCACCTTTAAAGCTGCTTAGAAAAATGTTGATGGTGCCTGAGAACCCATGACTGGGCTGATGCTAGGAAAAATCACCTTGGGCCCTCTCCCTCTCTCCCATCAGAAACATGATTATCACGTGGCAATAATGTTCCAATCATCATTAAGGGCAGCCAGGAGAGAAAAACCCCACGGGGGCAGCAGGAGTTGAGTGAGATAGTGTATGTGACGTCAGGGAGCTGTGGGGTCAGATGGAGAGAATTTTCTTGTCATAATGGAGAGGAGCTGGGAGCTGACTGTATGGCCATGAACGACAAGCTCTCACCAGCTGCCCCCAAATACCCTGAGAGAGGGAAAGGAGCGCCTTGTCCCCATGCCTGAGAAAGTCACTTTACCTCTGTCTACATAGGGCAGACAGGTCATGTTATGACTGGAAATATTACTCCGGTTCTGCCGGGCAATACTCATAGATTCTGATTCCCAGCTGCTCGTTAACCCAGTGGGGCAGGGATGGTTACCACAGCCTCATCAGTGATGGATAACAATAACAGCAGGCGTGTGAAAGGCACCATCTCTGTGGTTCTCCGTCATGGAGAAGTCCACCCACTCTGAATTACCCAAGAGGGCTGCTGCAGTCACTGAAGTCTTGGCTGTGGCCACGAGGCTCTTTCCTGACCGTATCTGGTGCCTCCTCAGATAACCTCCACTATCACTGTCTCTGCCTTGATCTCTAACCCTGGTACGCTGGCTCTGACACAGGCGCCATGACAAACTGGTCCCCAGATCTCCGACCCAGGCGCTATCTATTGCTAAAGTGTGCATGCTGGCTGTTTGCTTCATCTGTGCCTGGGACCTGTTGGGCAGGGCTCTGATTCTCTAAGTCAGCATTTCAAAAAGAAGATTAAGAACAAGTTAAGCCTTTAGTTCAAATAGCACAGTTAATCCGAGAGCAAAGCACACTGGATTTTGAGGCCTCGTGAAATGGTTGAGTCTTAAAATCAAAAGTGGTCATGGAAAAGCGGCATGCACTCCTTCCCCCAGGAGAGAGAAATTTATGTGTTGTGTGTGCCTGTATGCAGGTATGTAAGCCATTTGATTTCTCAGGGTTTTAGTTTTCCTACCTGTAAAATGGGCACAATGGAACAGTGGTCCAAACCTCATAGTCCATTTGTTGTTTTCTTAGAGACTTGGAATTGTGGGCCAGAGCTTATATTCATGGCTGATATATACTAGTTGTATCAAATATTACTCTTTTCAAATTACTTTTTAAAGTTTTTAATATTTATCTTCTAAGATTATAGTTCATAGTTTCTGTGAATATACCTTCTAAACTGACTTGGTTCAAAGCACCCAGACTCACCATTTCTTTGTCACTAGAATTAACTCAGATATTACGGGCCATTTGCTTGTGGGTCTGCTTATTTTATTTCCGCATTGGCAAATGCATTGATTCTGGTTATTGCAGGCTTGGCAATGTCCATTATTACTGAGATCCAGCCATGCAGTCGGCACACAATGAGCACACAGCTCCCAGGGCAGAATAATGTAATCAGGTACACCTGTGGGGCACATTACACATAGGAGACAGGGTGGGCGCTGCCCTAGGGAAAGGCTGGGAGGCAGATGACTACATGACAGGCTCTGAACCTGCTTCTCGGTGTCCATCCCTTTCCAAGTTCAGCAGCGGTGTGCTGTTCTGGGAAGGGCTTTGGGGAGGAGAGAACTTGAGAGGGGGAGCTCAGAGAGCGAGGCACAGAGCAATTTTCTGGGATCCTCCCACTTACCTATAAGACTTTCCGGGGCAAGCTCCCTTCAACTAAGAGATCCTGAAACCTCAATTCCTTAAAGCCTTCTTGATAATACTGGACACGTAATGGAGTTTTTCCTCATACCCACCTCCTAACACTCCCATCGGTACTAAACACCGGTCTAAAATGAGTAGGTTTCCCTTTGCCTGAACGTTTCACAAGGAAGTACTAATGGTTTTACCAGCATTGATAAACTTTTCTGTCTAGGTCATCATGAGTTAGTCACAGGATATTTTGAGTGCTTACCATGCACTGGGATTATCTAATTTACTTCTCATGAAAATCCTGAGAAGCAGGTACTGTAATTCCTCCACCTTAGCCTTTAGCAAGGCTAAGGAAACTTGTTCAAGATCACACACAGGGATGCATCAGAGCTGGGGGCTCAAAGCAGGTCATATGAATCCAGAGCATGTATATTTGACCATGATCCAGCCTGCTAGCACCCTACCCTAAGCACCCACTATGCGCCAGCTCAGGGCAAGGTACTGCGGGGACACCAGGAAGACCAAGATATTCCCCCTGCCCTCAAGGGGACCTAGGGAAGTGAAGGCAAAAATATGTGCTATAACGCAGAAGACGCTGTCCTAGACGAAGATAGAACAAAAAGTGCTGCAGGTGCTCGAGAGAAGAGTGGTCAGTTCTGGGTGGAGAGCTATTTTATCTTTTTAATCTCACTTGGCTTCCTTAAATTAAGGTATATTAAAATGACAACTCAGGGGGGTTAATGGCAGACTGTGGGAGGGCCCACGCCAAAGAGTATTTCCCAGAATTTCTGCTGCCAGTGTCCTTGTCCCTGCGGTGGACCACAGCCACTCCCCATCTCTGCAGAAGACCCTCCAGCACTAGCAGCCGTGTGGTTGACAGGGTCTTGGTGCTCTGGCCTGGTGTCAGGCCTGAGCCTCTGAGGTGGGAGAGCCAAGTTCAAGACATTGGACCACCAGAGACCCTCCGGCCCCATGTAATATCAATCGGCGAGAGCTCTCCCAGAGATCTCTGTATCAACACTAAGACCCAGCTCCACACAACTGTCAGCAAGCTCCAGTGCTGGATGCCCCATGCCAAACGACTAGCAAGTCAGGAACACAACCCCACCCATTAGCACAGAGGCTGCCTAAAATCATACTAAATTCACAGACACCCCAAAACACACCACCAGACGCAGACTTGCCCACCAGAAAGACAAGATCCAGCCCCACCCACCAGAACACAGGCACCAGTCCCCTCCACCAGGAAGTCTACACAAGCCACTGAACCAACCTTACCCACTGGGGGCAGACACCAAAAACAACGGGAACTACGAAACTGCAGCCTGCGAAAAGGGTACCCCAAACACAGTAAGTTAAACAAAATGAGAAGACAGAGAAATATGCAGCAGATAAAGGAGCAAGGTAAAAATGCACCACACCAAAGAAATGAAGAGGATATAGGCAGTCTACCTGAAAAAGAATTCACAGTAATGATAGTAAAGATGATCCAAAATCTTGGAAATAGAATGGAGAAAATACAAGAAACATTTAACAAGGACCTAGAAGAACTAAAGAGCTAACAAACAATGATGAACAACACAATAAATGAAATTAAAAATACTCTAGAGGGAATCAATAGCAGAATAACTGAGGCAGAAGAACGGATAAGTGACATGAAAGATAAAATAGTGGAAATAACAACCACAGAGCAGAATAAAGAAAAAAGAATGAAAAGAATAGAGGACAGTCTCAGAGTCTTCTGGGACAACATTAAATGCACCAACATTTGAATTATAGGGGTCCCAGAAGAAGAAGAGAAAAAAAAGTGTCTGAGAAAATATTTGAAGAGATGATAGTTGAAATCTTCCCTAACATGGGAAGGAAAGAGTCAGTCAAGTCCAGGAAGTGCAGAGAGTCCCATACAGGATAAATCCAAGGAGAAACATGCCAAGACACATATTAATCAAACTATCAAAAATTAAATACAAAGAAAAAATATTGAAAGCAGCAAGGGAAAAGCAACAAATAACATACAAGGGAACCCCCATAAGGTTAACAGCTGATCTTTCAGCAGAAACTCTGCAAGCCAGAAGGGAGTGGCAGGACATATTTAAAGTGATGAAAGGGAAGAACCTACAACCAAGATTACTCTACCCGGCAAGGATCTCATTTAGATTCAATGGAGAAATCAAAAGCTTTACAGACAAGCAAAAGCTAAGGGAATTCAGCACCACCAAACCAACTCTACAACAAATGCTAAAGGAACTTCTCTAAGTGGGAAACACAAGAGAAGAAAAGGACCTACAAAAACAACCCCATAACAATTAAGAAAATGGTAATAGGAACATACATATCGATAATTATCTTAAACATGAATGGATTAAGTGCTCCAACCAAAAGACACAGGCTTGCTGAATGGATACAAAAACAAGACCCATAAATATGCTGTCTACAAGAGACCCACTGAAGTGGTTCAGACCTAGGGATACATGCAGACTGAAAGTGAGGAGATGGAAAAAGATATTCCATGCAAATGGAAATCAAAAGAAAGCTGGAGTAGCAATATTCATATCAGATAAAATAGACTTTAAAATAAAGAACGTTCCAAGAGACAAGGAAGGACACTACATAATGATCAAGAGATCAATCCAAGAAGAAGATATAACAATTATAAATATATATGCACCCAACACAGGAGCACCTCAATACATAAGGCAACTGATAACAGATATAAAAAAGGAAATCAACAGTAACACAATAATAGAGGGGGAGTTTAACACCTCACTTACACCAATGGACAGATCATCCAAAGAGAAAATTAATAAGGAAACACAAGCTTTAAATGACACATTAAACAAGATGGACTTAATTGATATTTATAGGACATTCCATCCAAAAACAACAGAATACACTTTTTTCTCAAGTGCTCATGGAACATTCTCTAGGATAGATCATATCTTGTGTCACAAATCAAGCCTTGGTAAATTTAAGAAAATTGAAATTGTATCAAGTATCTTTTCCAACCACAATGCTATGAGATTAGATATCAATTACAGGAAAAAAAAACTGTAAAAAATACAAACACGTGGAGGTTGAACAATACACTACAAAATAACCAAGAGATCACTGAAGAAATCAAAGAGGAAATTTTAAAAAAACTAGAGACAAATGACAATGAAAACACGACAACCCAAAACCTATGGGATGCAGCAAAAACTTCCCTCTTTCTAAGCGGGAAGTTTATAGCAATACAATCCTACCTCAAGAAACAAGAAAAATCTCAGATAAACAACCTAACCTTACACCAAAATCAATTGGAGAAAGAAGAACAAAAAAACCCCCAAAGTTAGCAGAAGGAAAGAAATCATAAAGATCAGATCAGAAATAAATGAAAAGGAAATGAAGGAAACAATGCAAAGATCAATAAAGCTAAAAGCTGGTTCTTTGAGAAGATAAACAAAATTGATAAACCATTAATCAGCCTCATCAAGAAAAAAAAGGAGAAGACTAAAATCAACAGAATTAGAAATGAAAAAGGAAAAGTAAAAACTGACACTGCAGAAATACAAAGGATCATGAGAGATTACTACAAGCAACTATATGCCAATAAAATGGACAACCTGGAAGAAATGGACAAATCCTTAGAAAAGCACAACTTTCCAAGACTGAACCAGGAAGAAATAGAAAATATAAAGAGACCAATCACAAGCACTGAAATTGAAACTGTGATTAAAAATCTTCCAAGAAACAAAAGCCCAGGACCAGATGGCTTCACAGGCGAATTCTATCAAACATTTAGAGAAGAGCTAACACCTACCTTTCTCAAACTCTTCCAAAATACAGCAGAGGGAGGAATACTCCCAAACTCATTCTACGAGGCTACCATCACCCTGATACCAAAACCAGACAAAGATGTCACAAAAAAAGAAAACTCCAGGCCAATATCATTGATGAACATAGATGCAAAAATCCTCAACAAAATACTAGCAAAAAGAATCCAACAGCACATTAAAAGGATGATACAACATGATCAAGTGGGGTTTATCCCAGGAATGCAAGGATTCTTCAATATACGCAAATCAATCAATGTGATACACCATACTAACAAACTGAAGGATTAAAAACCATATGATAATCTCAATAGATGCAGAAAAATCTTTTGACAAAATTCAACACCCATTTATGATAAAAACTCTCTAGAAAGTAGGCATAGAGGGAACCTACCTCAACATAATAAAGGCCATATATGACAAACCCACAGCCAACATCGTCCTCAATGGTGAAAAACTGAAACCATTTCCTCTAAGATCAGGAACAAGACAAGGTTGCCCACTTTCACTGCTATCATTCAACATAGTTTTGGAACTTTTCGCCACAGCAATCAGAGAAGAAAAAGAAATAAAAGGAATCCAAATTGGAAAAGAAGAAGTAAAACTGTCACTGTTTGCAGATGACATGATATTATACACAGAGAAACCTAAAGATGCTACCAGAAGACTACTAGAGCTAATCAATGAATTTGGTAGAGTAGCAGAATACAAAATTAATGCACAGAAATCTCCTGCATTCCTACACACTAATGATGAAAAATCTGAAAGAGAAATTAAGGAAACACTCTCATTTACCATTGCAACAAAAAGAATAAAATACCTAGGAATAAACCTACCTAAGGAGACAAAAGACCTGTATGCAGAAAACTATGAGACAGTGATGAAAGAAATTAAAGATGATACAAACAAGTGGAGAGATATACCATGCTCTTGGATTGGAAGAATCAACATTGTGAAAATGACTATACTACCTAAAGCAATCTACAAATTCAATGCAATCCCTATCAAACTACCACTGGCATTTTTCACAGAACTAGAACAAAAAATTTCACAATTTGTGTGGAAACACAAAAGACCTCTAACAGCCAAAACAATCTTGAGAAAGAAAAACGTAGCTGGAGGAATCAGGTTCCCTGACTTCAGACTATATTACAAAGTTACAGTAAACAAGACAGTATGGTACTGGCACAAAAGCAGAAATATAGATCAGTGGAACAGGATAGAAAGCCCAGAGAGAAACCCATGCACATATGGCCACCTTATCTTTGATAAAGGAGGCAAGAATATACAATGGAGAAAAGACGGCCTCTTCAATAAGTTGTGCTGGGAAAACTGGACAGCTACATGTAAAAGCATGAAATTAGAACACTTCCTAACACCATACACAAAAATAAACTCAAAATGGATTAAATCTAAATGTAAGGCCAGAAACGATAAAACTCTTAGAGGAAAACATAGGAAGAACACTCTTTGACATAAATCACAGCAAGATCCTTTTTGACCCACCTCCTTGAGTAATGGAAATAAAAACAAAAATAAACAAATGGGACCTAATGAAACTTAAAAGCTTTTGCACAGCAAAGGAAACCATAAACAAGACGAAAAGACAACCCTCAGAATGGGAGAAAATATTTGCAAATGAAGCAACTGACAAAGGATTAATCTCCAAAATATACAAGCAGCTCATGCAGCTCAGTATCAAAAGAACAAACAACCCAATCCAAAAATGGGCAGAAGACCTAAACAGACATTTCTCCAAAGAAAATATACAGATGGCCAACAAACACATGAAAGGATGGTCAACATCACTAATCATTAGAGAAATGCAAATCAAAACTACAGAGGAACATGTTATAAAAAAAAAGATTTATAAATGTGTACAAAAAAAAGAGTTACAATGTAAGAAATTTGCTTAGTGACTTCCCTGGTGGCACAGTGGTTAAGAATCCACCTGCCAATGCAGGGGACATGGGTTCGAGCCCTGGTCCGGGAAGATCCCACACGCTGCGGAGCAGCTGGGTCCTGTGCACCACAACTACTGAGCCTGCGCTCTGGAGCCCGCGAGCCACGGCTGCTGGGGCCCATGCGCCTGGAGCCCGTGCTCCGCAATGGGGGAGGCCACTGCCGTGGGAGACCCGCACACCACGGCGAAGACCCAGGGTGGCCAGAGGTAAAAAATAAATAAATGAATAAATAAATTTATTAAAATAAAATAAAATGTACCAGTGATTTGAAAACCAGGAATGCAGAGAATATAGATAATGTGTGCACATTCTAAAAAAAAAAAAAAAAA